>NC_139678.1:98679393-99311893 GCF_964106915.1 Podarcis gaigeae | reverse complement strand
AGAGAGGAAGTTCCCAGGCTAGTGTGCCTTTTCTTCTTTTGTTCCTTAATTACTTGAGAGATACCTTGAGTGATTTCTTGAGTGATATCCTGAGTACCACTTAGGTGGGTCATTAGGTGTGGATTAGTTGCTAAAGTCTTTGTGTCTTGACCTCTTGAACTTTGTGAAGAGTTTTCCTGAGAAGATGGCTGTATTGCACTTAGTTGTGCTTTGGCTTGGCTTCGTGTATAGGGGCGAGCTGTGGTTTTGTGGCTTGTGTCAGCCAGATCTGTGTAGGGATTGCAGGGGGGTGCAGCATCCGGAGGTGCCACCATGGATTGGCTACTAGATGGTGTCAGTAATTCATCTGTGGAGAGGGTCTGGGTTTGGGTCTGGTGTGGTTGATTGGTGTTGGCGTTCTGTGTGCCTCTGGATCTGGTGTCAGTTTTTGTGGGGAGGGCTAATTTCCAGATGTCTGGCAAGCGGGATGTGTCGTCACGCTTGTTCATGTTGTGAGGGTGTTTCTCTATCTCGATGGCTTCCATGATTATTCTCTTGTGGTGATGTTCCGTGTTAAAGAGCAATTTGGAATCTGCAAAATTAATTTCGTGTCCTGTTTCTTTCATGTGTTGGAAAAGAGAGGAAGTTTTTTCTTCTTTTTTGACGGCATTCTTGTGTTCTGCGATACGTGCATTTATTCGTCTGTTTGTTTGTCCAATGTACGTGGCTGGGCAGACTTTGCAGGGTATTTCATAGATCCCTTGGTTTTCCAACTGGATTTTATCCTTGGGGTTTCTGAGGATATTGGCTATTTTTTGGTTGGTGCAAAAGGCTGTTTTGATATTGTGTTTATGGAGGATTTTGCTAATTTTATCTGTAGTGCCCTTGATATAAGGAAGGAGGGCCATGCCATTGTTTTCTTCTGTGTCTTGGTTTTTGGGGGGTGTTTCCTTTTGGATTAGCTTCGTAATCCTGTTTTGCTGGTATCCATTGGCAATTAACACATTTGAGAGATTCTGTAACTCAGTTGTCAAGTGATGGCTCCCTAGGACACACTATCTACCAGAAAAAAACACACACCAACCGCTACTTACATGCACAATCACACCACCACCCTGCACAAATAAACTCTGTAGCCAAGACTCTCATCTCCAGAACCAAACGCCTGGCTGACAAAGACCACTTGACAACTGAGTTACAGAATCTCTCAAATGTGTTAATTGCCAATGGATACCAGCAAAACAGGATTACGAAGCTAATCCAAAAGGAAACACCCCCCAAAAACCAAGACACAGAAGAAAACAATGGCATGGCCCTCCTTCCTTATATCAAGGGCACTACAGATAAAATTAGCAAAATCCTCCATAAACACAATATCAAAACAGCCTTTTGCACCAACCAAAAAATAGCCAATATCCTCAGAAACCCCAAGGATAAAATCCAGTTGGAAAACCAAGGGATCTATGAAATACCCTGCAAAGTCTGCCCAGCCACGTACATTGGACAAACAAACAGACGAATAAATGCACGTATCGCAGAACACAAGAATGCCGTCAAAAAAGAAGAAAAAACTTCCTCTCTTTTCCAACACATGAAAGAAACAGGACACGAAATTAATTTTGCAGATTCCAAATTGCTCTTTAACACGGAACATCACCACAAGAGAATAATCATGGAAGCCATCGAGATAGAGAAACACCCTCACAACATGAACAAGCGTGACGACACATCCCGCTTGCCAGACATCTGGAAATTAGCCCTCCCCACAAAAACTGACACCAGATCCAGAGGCACACAGAACGCCAACACCAATCAACCACACCAGACCCAAACCCAGACCCTCTCCACAGATGAATTACTGACACCATCTAGTAGCCAATCCATGGTGGCACCTCCGGATGCTGCACCCCCCTGCAATCCCTACACAGATCTGGCTGACACAAGCCACAAAACCACAGCTCGCCCCTATACACGAAGCCAAGCCAAAGCACAACTAAGTGCAATACAGCCATCTTCTCAGGAAAACTCTTCACAAAGTTCAAGAGGTCAAGACACAAAGACTTTAGCAACTAATCCACACCTAATGACCCACCTAAGTGGTACTCAGGATATCACTCAAGAAATCACTCAAGGTATCTCTCAAGTAATTAAGGAACAAAAGAAGAAAAGGCACACTAGCCTGGGAACTTCCTCTCTGCCCAGAACATTGGAGGCTAGACACCACACCCCCTCTACAGTATTTATAGGAACTCAAACATTGAGATCCCGCTCTGTTCCAGTAACAAGAAGCCGAAAGCACCAGCCTGAAGATGACGAGTGAGACCTCGTCGAAACGTCGCCTAGACACCCCAACTTTTACACGGGAAGACACCCGAGGACACCAAAACCTGCATATATATATATATATATATATTTGTGTGTGTGTGTGTGTGAGAGAGAGAGAGAGAGAGAGAGAGAGAGAGAGAGAGCAGGAGTGTGTGATATCACACCCACTTCTGTTTTCTCCACACCTACCATGGATAGTTTCCAAAGAGGAAATGCACCCCTTGATTAGTAGAAGATTCCCAATCCCTGATTTATAGAATACTGGTAGAATATTCTAGTGTGGTGTAGTGATTAAGAGCAGTGGGCTCGTAATCTGGTGAACCGGGTTCACTTCCCTGCTCCTCCACATGCAGCTGCTGGGTGACCTTGGGCTAGTCACACTTCACTGAAGTCTCTCAGCCTCACTCACCTCACAGAGTGTTTGTTGTGGAAGAGGAAGGGAAAGGAGATAGTTAACCGCTTTGAGACTCCTTAGGTTAGTGATAAAGCGGGATAGCAAATCCAAACTTTTCTTCCTCTTCCTCCTCCTCCTCTTCTTCTTCTTTCTCTTTCTTCTTGTAGAATTTCTGCACTTTATAATGTCACCCACTCACTCATACATACACACACACACACACACACCTCAGATAATTATTTTTTTTAAAGCAGCCATCTATTTAACCAACTAATAGAATCGTAATCTCTGGGGTCCTTTCCTTCTGTGTTGTGCATGTCATAGACTCCTCCAGTGCCACTCACAGGATATCTGCAAATAAACACACTGTTCTCATGCATCACTATAATTAATGGGGGGGGGGAGATAAGTTATTTAATTCCTAATTAAAACAAAACAAAACACGAGCACAATTTTCCAGGTACGTGACTATAGCTCATTAAATTTTGTGAGGCAGATGACACACCAACAGATGTTCTTCTTCACCGGGTCTGATGCAACCCAAGAATTTACGCAGTTTTTCCAAGGCAGTCAAAATGGCACAAAATCAAGCTATCAGCTTGGTAACTTTTAATCATATATTAACCCCCCTCCTGCGCCAGAGCAAAATATTAAGTGCAGATTGGCACAAAGCTACCTGTTTCCATAACTGTGCACATGCATCATATTATACTAGTTTAATTCTGTTTCCTCTAGAACACGAGTTTGGATTTATATCACACTGTTAAGTAGAGCTGGTTTTATGAAGATTACATTTTCTTGAATATGATACGAGTTTGTTTGTTTTTTAAAAATTAAGGATGAGCATTACAGTATGATAGAATGAAAGAGGTCTGAATATTATGCTTGTAAACCTATTGGACTCTTCTTGGGGAGAATATTGCAAGTAATTTACCAGTTTCTACCAGAGAGCTTTTCTACCAATGGCCCACTAAAACACTGGAGAAGCTGCTTCTTACTCTTTATCATACATGACCACTGTCTAGGTCCCTCTCCCAGATCTTGTGATGCATGACTTCAGGAATTTATCTTGTCTCTAAACATTATTCCGCTCTGTGCTTTGGTTCTTCCTTTTGACTATTTTAGAACCATTACGTAAGGGAGGTTAATGATATACAAGGACAGTTGGCACAATTAATTCATTTGCTACTTGGGGCTGTTAGCTGAAGCCTTGCACGAACATCTATTCAACTCTGCTCTTAAGTAAGTCAACCCATGAGACATTTTACTATGCATTTCCATCTCCAATAGATTGATCAACATGGTGTTAGGTCATGGGGCCGACTCCTCTGAGAATGTCTCCAGTTCACTGAGTCGCTAGTAGTTGTGCATTCTGAAACCATCTGTTATGCCTTTGTGTGATTAGCTTTAGAGCATCATTCTTTTCTTAAGGGTAACCCAAAGCCTTTTGATTTTAATTCTCTGCTGCTTCTAACTTTTATTAGAATTTAGGGCTGGTGCCAGGTTTGAGAGTGGCCTAGTGGTGACTCCAAGTACCAGTCTGGCAGCTCCCCCTCCACGTGCGCAAAAGCACAACTCTTGAATCTCCAGAGCACCACTCCAACACACACACACACACCAGTGCTATTTGGGAGGTGCCTTTAAGATAACTTACAGGGTGGCTGGGGTCAGCAACCTTAATTCTTTCATCAGGCTTCCAATCTAACACAGGATTGCAGAGGGAAACTAGCTTTGCTCAAGGGCCAGAGATATTGAGGGAAAGTAGGCAGCTGCTAAGGGCAGCTGCCTGTCCAAGCGCTTCTCCTAAAATCAAGACCCTGGACTTTAATGTAACCTTCCCCCCTCCAAAAAAAAAAAAACCCCAAACATATTGGTGTCAGCTAACTTAACTGCTTTAGAGGCAAGGCACAACACGGTGCAAGGCATAGACAGGCTTGTGGTTGGTGGAATATATTATTGGTGGTTTGGCCCATATAGCTTGTTTGTCAGGGGTGCTGCTCTGAGACAGAGAGGTCCTCTCTCTTTCTTGTTAAACTGTCACACATTCAGACTGAACCATCTTGAATATGCTCCCATGAAATCATCACAAATGAGCAAATATGGTTGGTTAGGTAGCTTAGGAGAATTAGCTCCCATTTAAGATGTTTTCTGATAATACAGTATGTTGTTGTTTAGTCGTTCAGTCATGTCCGACTGTTCATGACCCCATGGACCAGAGCATGCCAGGCACTCCTGTCTTCCACTGCCTCCCGCAATTTGGTCAAACTCATGCTGGTAGCTTCGAGAACACTGTCCAACCATCACATCCTCTGTCGTCCCCTCCTCCTTGTGCCCTCCATCTTTCCCAACATCAGGATCTTTTTCCTAATAGGCAAAAGCTGAGCAACCACATTCCACAGTTGAAGCTATCCCGCCGCCCCCCCCCACCTCCACCTGTAAGTTATTTTCATTTTGGGTAAAACAAGTTGTAATTATCATAGCACAGGATACCATTGCTGATGTTTTGTTTAGCATCTTTCACGAATGAGATTTAGAAGAGTCTCTAAAACAAATTCACCGAGAAAACATCTTCACACCGAGCTGTGCAGATTCTTCACAGTTTGAATTTCACAGGAAAACAAGGTAGATTCTGGGCATAAAACTAAAAATTGCAGCTGTGTGGAAAAAAACGATAATGTACGTAGATGTTTTTCTTATAGATGGAACAGAAAGTAGGCACCAAACAGCAATTACAAACTGGCTTCTTCAGCCGTATGTCTTGTTATGACTAGCAGTTGAACTGAATATTTAAGGGCATGATGCTGGATCCAAAGAAATCTGAACAGAGTTCTGCTCATACAGCAAGAGTTTCCTCCCCTCATTCTCACTGCACTCCCTCTTTAAATCAGGTCTCTGGAATAGCTTAAGATGGGGTACTGGAAACAGCAAAGGAAGGAAGAATCAGTGGAACTTTGGAGTGGGAACATCTTTCTCAAAAAGGAGTGCTGTTATGCTTATGCAATGGACCTTTGGATCCAACGAATGACATTTCCATCTGCAAGCACAGGGAAATATATTTACCTTAACTGACTTTGTGCTATCCAGGCTCAGTGTCAGCATATAGCATGGTCAGGCAGGTGCTGGAGCTCGCATTTGCCAAATGGTCCATCACAGCTGACGGCACTTAGGCCTTTGGCAGTCTGCATATCTACTGCGAAGGAGGTCAGATTGATTAAATTCCAGATACCATTCATTCTCCTGTGGCCTAAGATATGACTTGTGACCACCTCCCACCTACTGGCAGGGTGTTTAAAGACAGGTTGCATAGGTATGTCACACAGCAAACTTCAGTCAAGGCTCAGTACTCTACTTTTGCCATCATTTAATTATTTTATTTGCTAATTTATAAACAGCTTCAGAACCCCCACTGTTCTGCAGGCTCTCATGACCTTTCTGAACAGATTTGGGGAAGCCATACTGGGGAGGGAGAGAGGGAGGAAAGTCCCATTGCACTGGTGTACAGTAAGATAAAATAAGATGGAAGATTACAAACTTAATAAAATTAAAAGCAATACAGTGGTACCTCGGGTTAAGTACTTAATTCGTTCCGGGGGTCCGTACTTAACCTGAAACTGTTCTTAACCCTGAAGCACCACTTTAGCTAATGGGGCCTCCTGCCGCTGCCACACGATTTCTGTTCTCATCCTGAAGCAAAGTTTTTAACCTGAGGTTCTATTTCTGGGTTAGTGGAGTCTGTAACCTGAAGCGTGTGTAACCTGAAACATATGTAACCTGAGGTACCACTGTAAAACGATTTCTACACTTATGCCTTAATATTCCATAAAATGACCGTCATACTTCAGGAAAAGTCTTTTAAACAAAAATGTATTCAGAGCTGCCTAAATATCAAGATGCCAAATGGTTGTCTAATTTCAGTTGGGAACTCATTCCAAGGGGCTGGAGTTGCAGCTCTAGAAACCAGATACACACAAAGTGAGGCACACAAAGTGATGTAGAGTTTGGCTTGTATTTCTTCCTTTTTTATTTTACCTCATGCTTGGACATGTAAAATACTCTTCAATGAGAGAGAGAGCACCCATTGACTTCATTTACAAAGCAGATTTAAATGCAGACGGTTAGCTACTAGTGGGAGTGAGAGTTACTAAGGTTAAATTGCTTTCCTTTTTTGTGTGAAATGACAGAGCTCAAAACTTCCAAAGGGCTTAAGAAAGAAGCTAATATTTTAATTGGCTTGTTTTCTCTGTAGCCAAGATTAATAGCTCTGTCAGTGTGGCTGGATGATAAGAAACAGATGAATACGTTGTGAAATAATAAGTTGCAGGAAATATTATGACAGCATTAATTTGTAATTTTAGGGTCCAATCCTGCCGTTCCTCCTCACTTGAGAACTGACAGTTTTAAATGTCTAATAGGATTAAATTCAAACCCAGCGTTCTTTGCCAAGTGCCTCAGCAAGGTGCACTGAATAAAGGCAAAACAAAAATCTTACTAGCCTGTGAAGTGATTTAAAAATTCAACAGATCCTACCACTTTCTGGAGCACGTGCACTTATGCGAATTGATGAAACATCACTGGATGGCAGGGGTGTGAGTGGAGCAAGCTTGATTTGTACATGTATCAGGATTGTGTAGTGTGGCATTTTACCACCGTGCAGGGGCACGTTGAGAAAGCACTGCAGCTCAGTGGTGGAGCATTCACTTTTCATGCAAAAGCTTCCAGGTTCAATCCCTGGTGTCTCCAGGAAGGTTTGGGAGAGATGTCTGTCTGAAACCCCCAAAGGGCTGCTGCCTGCCTGTGTAGAACATTTATAAAAATAATATGTGCATATTATCGTGTAGACCATAGTGAGCTAGATGGAGAAATGGCTTAAGTATGTCAGCTTCCTGTGTTCCTATCAACAAAACTAACTGAAGCGAACAGGAAAAGAATCCTGAAGCAGTCATACACCGCTCTCATCAAGACCCCCCCCCCACTTATTCATCAATGCAGAAGGGAGTAATAGGCAAACAAGATGTAGGAACTGTAATTTGAGACAAGCTGCCCATTATCCAATTCAGAAATTAATTTTAGCAAATTTCTTAGCTACACCAGAATTTGTGATGAACAGAATCCTGGACAGAGTAAAGCAGGGAAACAAAAAAGAAAAGAAAAAAAAAGAAAAAAGAATGAATTTGGGGTAGTGAGGGGAGAACCTCTTATTTCTAATCAGATAGTCTCTGGTACCAGTTGCCTGCACACTCGTGGCATACAGTTCCCAGCAGTCCTCCCCTGAAGAAGTGTGGTCCTTGCAGGAAGCCAGTTGCCTCTCCTTGCTCAAGTTCACTGCTAGCAAATGTCTGACATGCCTCATGCAACAGCTTCCATCATCCCTGACCATTGGCCATCAAAAGCTTGTGAAGAAACCATCAGAATGTACAGGATAGAATTAGAGCTGTTTTCCTATGAATACAGTAGGAGGGCTTGCTCTTGTGACCTTCATGTTCTAAATGACTTAAACTGGTTGCTTTGCTAGTTCTTAGATGGATGCAAGCAGGAGGTATGTTATTAGATGTTTCTGCATCCCCTCGCAACAGACATAAAAGCAACAATGCAATCCCACACTTTTATTTAGATGTAAATGTGTCCCACCTTTGTTCAGTGGGACTCCATTTTAAGCACAGTTAGCTTTGCAGTCAAAGAAGGCTAATCAAAGCAGGTGTGGGTGGGTGTATATGCACACAAGTGCATGTGTCTATAGTGGCATATAGAGAAAGAATTATCTGTGTATTGTCAGACATAAAATGGTTGGACACTGTTTGCAGAATCATAGATAAAGTACAAAAGATTGCGGTATAAATAAACGTGGAAAGCATTTTCTGTATTCACAAGGATTTTATGTATTCTACTTGGATTCTGGGGAATTAAGGCTGCTAGTGTTATTGTTGAAACCCAATGCAAGAAGAAAAGAAAAAGGCTGCCATCTTATATCCACTTACCTGGGAGTAAATCCAGGTGAGCTTAGTGGGTCTTCTGAGTATACCTGTTTAAGATTGCTTAGCATATCTCTAAAAGTGCTAAGGCACTCTGTATATGTCTGCATGTGTGGGTTCAATCCATTAGAATTGAAGGGGATGTAATCAAAGATATTTTGAAGGACTTCAGTTTTCAGGAAAGATATTAATGGAATCCTGGGCATGCCACAGTTCTCAGAAGAGATTAAATTCATACATTTTACAGCCGCTTAACCAGTGCAGTTCTCTTGGAAAGAAACCTGGTTTGTCTTAAAGCATCCTTAATAATACCTTACTTCAAGAAGAGAAGAAAATAAGACTATAACCAAGGAAGTCTTGGTTGTTACCTTAGGGCAGTCTGGAAAAAAAGCCCCAGTGGATTAAGTAAGATTCTCTTGAAAAAGGTATCTTCAGCCTATAAACATTATTGCCTGTGGTAATTCAACAAGTTGTATAGATTTCCAAGAAGTGCTTCATTTTGTGACATATATGAAGGCTCATTCTTACCTGCATGACTGCCACAATTTTTCTGATCAATATCAGTATCAGGATAAATGAAAGACAATAATTAGGATGCCTTTATGTAAAACTTGGAAGAGGAATCATTGAAGAAGAAAAGAGGTTGCAGAATTGACTAAGGTCTCAGAGCACAGAAATGGAATTTGGGGATTTAGGGGCAGAAAAGTGAGATGCCTTTTCCAGCAGCCTTTCTTTTACTGCCTCATTCATTTATTCATTTAATTTTTATACTGCTCAATATATAAAATCCCTAAGTGTTTACATAAAACACAGTTAGATCTTTTGATCTAAAGTTGGAAGGTCATCTATAGAAGGAACTGGAAGTGAGGAGCTTTTCATTTTTAGACATTTCTTGATTTTGATTAATTTGTTAATCTTGAGTGCATTGCTGACTTACTGTATGAATAAATGCACCTGTGTAACAACATATATGGCAAATTTTATAATGCTCCCATGTTCCAAATGTTTAGTAGTGAAATAGACACCAGTGATCATTAGCTTTTGTATCTAAGAATAGTTCCTAATTTTCTTCTTTAAAAAAACTATTGACATGTATTTGGACAGCAAAAAAACACACATCACAATAAAATAAAGTTCTTTTCTGAGACATTTTATTTTTCATCTTTAAAGTCTCAATTTAAAATAAGAATTGGAAACATAATTAAAATCTTAGATATGGAAAATGGCAGGCAAACTCTTTCATAGTGCAAATTAAACCCTAGCAGATGCATCTTGCAGGTGTAGATCATCAGCTCTTTATGACAATCCTACTTCTAATTTTCTCCGTAATGCCTTGATTGCTTATGAGTTAATCATGTGTGTTGTGTTGATAGAAAGATTTCAAAATGCTGCTTCATCAGTTCTTAATTAGGAATAAATCAACACATTTTGAAGAGGTGATGAAACAATTTACTATTCTTTTCTGGAGTATTTTTTTTATGAAGCAGTTCTTGGCTTTCCCCCCACATCTCTTGACTTTGTTAATCTAAGCTTAGTACCATAAAATATGGTAGCCAGATACAGAAGTGATATTTGCTTCCTAGTCAATACATCATGAACCAAATCTAACAGAAGGCAGTCTTTTAGGGGTCCGAGTGTGTTGACCGACTGAAGGATACAGAAATGCCTCTTATGTGTTTGTGTGAGGAAGCAGTAGTGATTGATGCTTTTGATTTACTGCACAAAGGGATTTACATGAATGTGCTATAATTGGTCTTTCTGTGTGATAGATTTTATTACTGCGTTTAATGGTTTGTTGCATAGCTTATGCAATAAGGAATGTAATTTCCTTGTGTAATTCTATAAATAACTTAACAAAATTTTAATTAGGATAATCATAGCAGCTTTCTTCCCTGCTCTAATTGGTCTTTTGCGTTCTAAGTCCAAGAACTAATGCACATCTGTAATGAGTTAAACTAATTACATTCCATGTGAGTTTCCAAAGTGTACAACTTCTGTTGTTTTAATAAAGTCATCATGAATCATGGGTCTGCTCCTACAGTTATCTAAAGTGTATGAAGATTTATTTTCATGGATGCATATTTAAAAGTTATTGTTGGCATTTACAATATTTGAGCATGCAATTATGCTAAGTAAAATGAAGGCATTTTGTTTTAATCTTTTTTGGCTTAACTGGTTTATTCCATCTGAACGTCGTCTTTTCCAATTGACTTCCTTTCTTATGTGAATGGTATTTTTAGCTTAGCAAAGAACTGCATATTTTGCACTCATCCTGTAAATGACCATATTTTGACATTTTAAAAACCTATTATGTTCAGCATGTATATCTGCTAATTCTGTGATTAATACTATAAAGAAAAGGACACGTGCTAATGATTTTTAGCAACTATTAACTTCTAACAAGCATTTTGTCTTAATTTGGGTGGAATTCTTTGTAGTTTACACCAAAGGAATTTGGAATCAAATGAAAATAATAGTTATTGTTGTTAATTACATTTATATCCAATCTATCCCCCAAGGAGATCAAGGTGGCACACATAGTTCTCCTCCTCTATTTGATCCATCCAGCAACCCTGTGAGGCAAGTTAGGCTGACAAACAGTGACTGGCCCAAGGTCACCCAGTGAGCTTTGTGGCCAAGTGTGGGCTAGAACCCTGGCTTTCCAGTTCCTAGTCTGACACCCTAACCACTACACATCACTGTCTGACCTTGCACATCTTAACTTAGAGGTAAGTCCCACCTAGGTCACTGGGGCGAATGCCAAAGAACAATGTATAGGATTACATACTTCATGCCTAAGGTTGCTTCTAAGAATATACATGGGAAAGAAAGTCTGTTTACTCATATGAAGAGTGCAGTGTAGGAACTTTGAGTTTAGGCAAGATAGCACCTGACCTTTCATCAAAGAAAATATCAGTGGCATTGACTTTGACTTTGACTACTGATGATGTGACTGATCACTATCACACCCATCACCGGGTGCATGTCAGCCAAAAAATTGGTGGACCAATAATATGAAGATTATAATCTATGCACATGTCACATGCATTCACATAATCAATCACTGTGTGTCAGTTCTAAATGAACAAAACTTTGGACAGAACTGATGAAAAAACTTTGGACAGAAATGTTGCAAAAATAGGGTTATACACTTCCAGAATTTGTCAGAAGTGTGTCAAAGCACTCCAATATGCCTCTAATTTATTATAGAGCTGTATTACAGAACACGAGGTTAAAACATAAGCATGTACAGTTTTTCTGGTTCTTTACATGCTCTTTGATTAACTTTCTGGCGGACCACTTGTTGAATAGCTGACAGATATTCTGCATCAAACTTTTAGATGTTGGAGAACATGTTCTCAGATTTATTTTCTGAGTTTCAGAGAAGGGGGGCGAGAGAGAGGGCAAGAGAGAAAAAGAGAAAGAGAGAGGCAGTTAATCACCACCCACTATTTTATTACAATTCCCCAGCCTTCACCTGCACCCAGTCTGTTTTCACCCTCTAAGCATCTTTAGAAATGATAAATGGCCAAACAAGGAGAAAGAGAAGCATTTGGGTAGATTCCAGAGTGTACTGTGTCTCTTCAGTGCCCTTTAAAGAAAAAGCAAGTGGAACTGCCTTTATGCTGATACACAGTTTTGGCCAACTGTGGGATGTCATTTGCTGTGTTTCTTCTAAAAGCAATGATAAAAACACCTACCTTTTTGTAAAGCTTTAGAAAACAGATAAGGTAGCGTGGGTTCAGGTCATTTTATAGAATGCTTCACTGAACTCCAGTGACATATTATATGGATTCTAACCACTTTGTAACAGCTCTTCTAAGTTTGTTTCACTAGTCAACAGTTTTTTTTACTTCACAGGCTACAGAAAACCAAACTGCATATTGCAACACACCCCAGTTAGCAAAACTAATGCATTTCCTGTTGACGATGAGGGATAAATGAAGAAGTTGTACTTAACTCTTCCTCCATACTCTACTTTCCATCTTAAAATTTGACTAGCTGTTTTTATCTAGTGCTGAGCTGAGGTATTTGGCCCATACATTTTCAGTGAGTTGAGGAAAATGTTCACCAAAAGGAAGATAAACTTCAAAGGAGAAGCCTTTTACTATTATAAAAATGTCTTCAGAACTTATAAATATGAACTGACAGAGATTTTCTTTTGTTTCATTTCTTTCCTTAACAGCAGCAAAGGCCAGTAGCCAGTGAGGCAGCCATATTTGTTTTACCAACAGTGCCACCAGGGAAATTTCTGTGTCATGATGATCTACTTAGTCTTGTTCCCATTGAGACATTCTTTGCAAATGGGCAGCATCACTGCTCTGCTGACTACAGCTGCACCACCACTTGGGAAAAGTTGCAGGAAATATCAGGACAGCATTTTGGGATAATTAATTTGAGTCAGCATTCACCATTTGTCTGCTTCTTTTGATTTCATCGTTTCCTGATGCGCTTATTGTACACCGGTGTGACATTTCTTTTTAATAAGCTGGAGATTTAGAAATATTATGATCAATAAATAAAATAGATCATATGCATCTTCAGTTTGATTCAAGCAGGCCCCATTGGAGGTTCTTAGCAGTTTCCATGCAGCTTTTATAGGAGTTTTCAGTTGCTGGGGGTGGGAGGATGTCATAATACCATAGCAATGTATGAAGTCACACTTTGTCTGTAACCTGTACCTGCAGTAAGATACTACTGGCAGTTATGGTGCTTTCATTATAAAATAATGCTTGCTACAAATGACAGATGCCTGACAGTAGATTCTTGGCATGCAGCCCCCTTCATGTTGGAGGCAGTCCATAATGTCAATAAACAGCAGTACTTACATCAGAGATGGCTATATATTGATGAGTATTTTTTTTTAAAGTAGCTGTAAGGCCAGAGTAGCTCATCTCTAAAAAAGCAGAGGAGGGAGGATCTAAAAATAGCATTTGAATTAAACAGTAACATCCACATGAGAAAGCTTCCCTGGGCTTCACTTGTTAGCTAGAAAGAGAGCAAATTGCTTATCAGGCAAGCTTAGTGTTAGTTCATCTGATTCCACTGATCCCCATGGGACCTCAAGGTTTATTCTTGGCAGATCTGATGCACAGAATGGGCTGTTACCTAATGAGTAAGTGAGGAAAGGCTGCTGAAGTCATTTAATCCCTATCTGCCTATAGGATGAGTGAGCGCCTATGGTTCACAGGCAAGATCCAGCCATGGCTTTGTTTCACTCTGCCCTTGGAACCATGCAGAAAATACTTTCAAAATAGGGTACTTTCAAAAGTGTGAATGTGGTTGGTTGACAGGCAACTGGATCTGCATCTTCAGAGTTCTCCTTAGGATGGAGGCTGTCAATTGCCTGACGAGTGAGTCCTTGAGGTGCCCAAGATCCACCTGATCTGCACATTCAAAGCTCTCTTTCTTCTACCATCTCAGCAAGGAAACATTCTCTGCAGTTTTCTCCTCAATCACAGATATTAAAATGAGGACTAGAAAAGGAGAGAAAATGAGCTTCAAGCAAGGTTAGATGACTTTCTAGTCACATCTTATTAGTATGTGAAGGTATCTGAGCCTTCTCCCACACTGGAGTGCCTTGGAAATCATCTGGGCCTATTAACATACAGTACATATGACTGGAAACCACTCATCAAGCAAGGAGTTGCCTGGCAAGATGATTTAGACATAACAAGGCCAAGGCACTGCCCTAATGTTCTGTGACTGCACACACAATTTCTCCCCAAAGAATCTTAGGAACTGTAGTTCACCCCTTACTGAACAACAATTTTGGGTGTGTGTATGCTTTAAGTAAGGGACGCGGGTGGCGCTGTGGGTTAAACCACAGAGCCTAGGACTTGCTGATCAGAAGGTTGGCGGTTCGAATCCCCGTGATGGGGTGAGCTCCCGTTGCTCGGTCCCTGCTCCTGCCAACCTAGCAGTTTGAAAGCATGTCAAAGTGCAAGTAGATAAATAGGTACCGCTCCGGAGGGAAGGTAAACGGCATTTCTGTGTGCTGCTCTGGTTCGCCAGAAGCGGCTTAGTCATGCTGGCCACATGACCCGGAAGCTGTATGCTGGCTCCCTCGGCCAATAAAGCGAGATGGGTGCCGCAACCCCAGAGTCGGTCACAACTGGACCTAATGGTCAGGGGTCCCTTTACCTTTACGCTTTAAGTGTACGGTGTATCACTGAGCTAGGGTACAACACAAAGTTAAGGGTTTATTTGCACCAAGAAAGAGCCAGTTTCAAATCTTTGCTCAGCAATTTATTGTCAGACTCAGTTCTCCATTTGTGAGGCAGTGATGACCTACTTGATGGAGTTTTGAATTATTGTTTTTTGTGTGGATGAAGAAACCGAATATGCTAAAACAGATTGCATTTTTAAAGTGTTATGTGAATGGTTTACAGTAATGAA
Source organism: Podarcis gaigeae (assembly GCF_964106915.1). Taxonomy (NCBI): domain Eukaryota; kingdom Metazoa; phylum Chordata; class Lepidosauria; order Squamata; family Lacertidae; genus Podarcis; species Podarcis gaigeae. Next base: position 99,296,827 of record NC_139678.1, on the reverse strand, counting down.
TAACAGCAGTGGTGGAAAAACAGGACAGATGGCATACTGGATTTTTGCAGTTGGTACACACAGAGAGACATGCACACACACACATGCACTTCCTACAGACCACACAGTTACAGATCCTTTGTCCTGCTGTCTGAAATAAGACACATCATGTGAATTCTTGATAAACCACTCTGATGCAGAACCTGCTCAGGAAAAGCACCACACTGTGTGTGTAATGGGAAAAATCTGTACTATCAGAAGCAGCTCAAAAGGATATTTGCTATGCATTCAAATTGATAAAGTCACCTTCTCCTTGCTGAGATCTATACATTTAAAAGTGCACCTGATAAAGTTACATTTTCCTAAAACCACTGATAGTACTACTGCAACTCTGTGTGTGGCTGAACCAAACATTCACCTCTCAAGGCACATGCTTAGGCAATGCTCTATAAACTAGAATATGTCCCAGAATCCTTTGCAATATGTAGCAGTAGGTGTTTGCCAGCATGTCAACTTAGAAAAAGATTAAGATATTCAAATGAGATATAATGTGTCTCCTGCTAGGATAGCCAAGCACATTTGTTCCCAGGGAAATACTTGTCTGTTTTATTTTCCAAGTGCTGTTAAAAACTGCTAGGAAGCGATCTCCAACTTTCAGGAGCTGGTCAAAAGAGGATACAATGGGAAGGGGAGGCCTTTTGAATGTATACATGTTCATATTAAGCCGTTGGGGTCTTTGGGTGTTTATGCCGTGTCTTGGACAGAATCTTGATTCGAGTAAGGTAAGGGACATTTGATACTGAGTTCAGCAAATAATAGCTAAATCACAAGATCTTTGTGCTACATGACTGAAAAGCTTCATTCTTCTTAGTGCTAATTTAAAAATATATTGGCCCAGGTAGCATGACATTCTGTTTTGCTTTTTCCACTACACATACATAGAGAAATTAGACAGCATTGCTAATGGATCTACTTTGCTCTGCACTTGTCAAAACTATTGTTATTAATGAATCCCAAGCTGGTGGACTCTTCCAGAACTTGGTGCCAAAAGCTGCAGAAGGAATGCATTGGGTTTTTTAAAATCATCATAATAACAGAATAGGCTAAAATAAATTCGCCAATAACCCGTGTGTTACATGCATGCATACTTCCAGAGTTGGTCCAGCATCCTGTTCTCACAGTGGTCAACCAGATGCTTATGGAAAGACCACAAGAAGGACATGAGCTCAACAGGTCTGTTCCCGTTTGTGATTCCCAGCAACTGATATTCAGACACATACTGTACTGCGTCTGATACTGGAGGTTGTGCACGGCCATTGTGGCCCTTGATAACCTAATCCCCTGTGAATTTGCCTAATCCTCTTTCAAAGCTATTTGAGCTAGTGGCCATCGTTTTGTCTTGTGGTAGTTAATTCTATAGAATTATATGCACTGTGTGTATATATGGATCCTTGGGGAGCCCCACTTCCTACATCTCTCCATTGGGAGAACAGGCAATTCATTCCAGCTTTCTGCTTCATGTACCATATTTTTCGCTCCATAAGACACACCTAACCATAAGACGCACCTAGTTTTTAGAGGAGGAAAACAAGGGGGGAAAAATATTCTGAATGAAACAGTGGATGTATGATTTTTGTGGTTCATGCTGTGGCCGCAGACATGTGATCTGACGGTGAATTTGGGGTGACCCAATGCAAAAATCCTGAAATCCATGTGGATCCGCGCTTTGTAACCACGTTTTTACACCATTGCAGCCCCAGGAAACAGTGGGTGCATGATTTTTTTGGTGCAGGCTATAGCCATGGACATGCTATGTGATCTGATGGTGAATTTGGGGTGACCCAATGTAAAAATCCTGAGGATCCATGGGCTTTTACATCCCCCCTCCCAGGCAGCCTCCGCTCCTGTCCCTTATCTCTCTCCCGATCCCACCGATCAGCTGTTTCCTTTCAACACTCTCGTCTATCTTGTTTGCCTTAGTGTCTTTACCTTAGCTGGAGCAGTTTTTTGCTCCTCCTTTTCTTCAAATTTCTCTCCTTATTGCTTTAGTCTTCCTGTTCCCCCCCTTTGCTAGTTTGCTGGCTTTACCTCCTCCCTCCCAGGAAGCCTCCTTTATCTCTAGCGTCTCTTATCTCTTTCCCCAATCAGCAAACGATCAGCGGCTTTGTTTCAACACCCACTTCCCTCTTTAAAAAAATAAAAATAAAAGGCATGATCTGCTTTTCTCCCCTGGGCAATTTGGCTCCAGGAACCACACATTCACTCCACAAGACACACATTCACTCCATAGGACATTTCCCCTTACTTTTTATGAGGAAAAAAGTGTGTCTTATGGAGCGAAAAATATGGTACCTTAACCACTTACAGGCCAATAAGAGAATCTGTAACACCCACAGAGTTGGATGCTGGACACACTTATGACTTCTACAGTGTTTGGCTCCTTCATCACAATCATGTTGCTTCTGATCTCACAGGCCATAAGTGCTCCTCCCTGTGCACCATGACTTACTGTAGTAGACATGTCCCCGCATGTTTTAACCAGCAATGACATCTTGCCTCATCCATGTAATTGTTGTTGGGTTGACTGTGAAAAATGTTTAACAGATTCCATTTCAAATAATTCGGGCTGAGCTATGCGGTCTGATAGAGATAGCAAAACTGGTAATTAAGGAAGCGCTAATCATGTTGTGGGAGGCTATTAGAGCTATTGCAACATCTTTAATGCTGTCTGGTCAGCCTTTCTTTTAACCAACATCTACATTTACTAGAAAATAAATGTTTATATTTTCATTTTGCTCTGCACTAGCATACACCTGTTTTTAAGGAGCATCTGTGCATCTCACAACTTTGCTAGACCTGGCATTATTAAGATGAAAATTTTTGCAGTGTTGCTTGGCTATATTTTACTTTCTCTCTAATTTTTTTAATTAGCATAAAATGACAATAAATGGCTAGGCCAGCTGCAGCAAGACATTACTGTCATATCTTTAATTTTCCCCAGTTTTGCATTTAAAACATGTTTTCCCTTTACAATTTTGAGGAAAAGTGAAAAAGTCCATGTTTTGCATATATATATATATAAACTGCTGAATTAAAGAAATGAATTGACGGAAAGATAGGAGTAATGAAGAGCCTATTTGATTTGAATGCATTCTTCTCTACTATTGTTCGCACTTCTGAACAAGCAGAAAAGAAAAGAAACAGTATTTGTTCAGAAGAGCACTCTATCTTCTTGGCACATCTTAATCTGCAGACTTCATCCTGTAAATTCATTTTTAATAAGCAAAATATATTTTAGAGCTAAACTGTTTGGTTAAGCAATCCTGAGCCAAATATGGGACGTGCTTTTTCATAGACCTGATTGACAGTGGCAAAAAACCATCCTCTTTGGGGTAATTTTTCAAGGGTTGCTCTCAAATGAGGTAGTAAAGTTCACCCATTAAGAGTGAGGGAAATGCTGTTTCTGGATTGCTCTGAACTGGCTTTCTAGCCAATGTATTCACTGTCTTCTGTCCCCCCCAATATTAAGTTCAGTTATCCACATTTTCATATGAGTTTGCAATTATTATTTTTAAAAATGTGGAGAAGTGTCAATTTTGATTGGACCGTGGTGGACCACACTGGTAATCGTGCTTAGCATAAATGTGTTGTTCTGCCTGATCCAAACTTTTTGCATAATAACTGTATGTTAGAGATGCTTGTGTATATTGATTCTTTACCTTAACTATACTGGTTTGTTGTTACAAATGTTTCTTCGATGTATGCTAGCATTTCCCCAAGCTGATGTCCTGCAGCTGTTCTGGACAACAACTCTAATCAACCCTCTCTCCCTAATGGGAGTTGTAGTGCAAAACATCTGGAAGGCACCGGATTGGGAAAGGCTGACATGCTAATTGTTCTCCTTCAAAGTCTTTGGCTTTTCCCCCTTCAAGTGGCATCCTCGTTCTATTGCTGCTTGTTTACCTATTTCCCCTGCCACACTCTTGTTAGAAAAAGTTGTGGGCAGTGTTTCTCCATGTTTCAGCAAACATGAAGACATCTGTTGTAGACATCATTTATCTCTCAATTAAGCTGCTCCATGTGGAGGAAACCAAGTGAAGTTTCAAGAAATATGAGTGACTGGAAGCTGAAACTTGTGTTATGAACTCTGTTAAGAACCAAAGAAGAAAAAGCCATTTATACTTCATAATTCATTATTTCAGTTTGCTGAGTCCCCCCACCCCTGATATCAAAGCCCTATGCCTTATCCTTGATTGCTGTTCACCAACAATTTTACTCACCACTCTCTGTCTCATTGCTCAGTTACAGAAACAAATGCAAAACACATTCTGGCTCTGTGTGTTTTAGGTTATGGAGTCAGCTAGCATGAGGGGTCAACTACCTTTTGAAAACTGAGAAACACTCTGAAACTGTGGTGCATGCTGTGTACATTATAGAATGCAGAATACACATGGTTTTTTTGTGACATTAATCACTGATATAAAGTATTGGCAGCTCTTGTTTTGCTGCCCACGTTAACCATTTTGTGCTGGCAGCTACTGCATTTTCATCAGGATACGAGTGCTGGCACTTCTTTTCTTCTTTCACCAAAAAGTCTATTTCTCTGTCTTTCTTGATTATATATATTCAGAAGGATTGCAAGAATCTAAAGAAAGGAAAAGACTGTTCAAATTAGCATATGGAATAAGTATAAACCATGTATATATAAAGTTTCTCTAGGCCAGGTAACTGTAGTTCATGGTATTTCCTAAGTGAAATCCATTGGTGTCCAAAAGTGAGTATAACAGACGTCTGCTCACACAGTTGAACTTCCTCTCCTCCCACTTGCAGCACCATATACTAGAGAGCCTAGCTCCGTTGCTTTGAAAGGGACATCAAATCAGCAATCATCTGGCAACCTGATAGTTCTAAATTTGGACTGTGATCATCTCCTATATTGTTAAAGCCCATTAGAAAAAAAAGACTAGCAAATGATGTGATTAGAAGTAATGACATTAATTATTAATAATTACTGCCTCTATTATGTTAAAAAAAAAAAAGGAATACCTCTGTGGACTTTCTGTTCATTAAAGGCCACCACTAGTAGTAATTCCAAGATGTGCAGTGATTGCTATCCTCCATTGTGCCAGTGCATCTGTGCTCAGAATGCATGGAGGGAGAAAGATGCATCCTAGCCCTTCTCCTAATGTCCCCATCACAGACCTTTGAGCATGTAACAACTGAACACACTTAGTGTTTCATACTGTCTGGAATCCTGCATGATTGGCATTCCCATTGACATGTAGGATTCTAAGCACGATCAGCCAAACACATGACAATCCCCCCTTCACCTTTCCCTCTGCATACATGGAGGGCAGAGCTTTTGCTCTTAGGAACAGGACAAATGCAAGCAGCTCTGCTGCTCTAGGTGTTCTGGGATTGTGTAGAAGTGAATGGCTGAGCAAAGCTATAAGGAAACTATTTGCAAAGGAAGGACACATAGAGGTGAATTAGTTTTAATTTTCAAAAATCCATATTCAGATTTCAAACAGCTAGAACAGCAAAGGTCCATCAAATAACAATGGGAAAGGACGTAGTTCAGTGGTAGAGCATCTGCCATGCTGAGGATTGAATGTGTGACCTTCTGCATGCATCTCCAGATAGGGCTGGGAATCTTTCACTGCCTGAAACCCTGGAGACCTGCTTCCAGTCAGTGTGAACAGTACTGAGCAAAATGGATGAATGTTGTGACTCTGGATAAGGCAGCTTCCTATGTTCCTAATGGTATGTCAACTCAGGTTATGGTTGCTTTTGACTCCCCCTTTCCCATTTGCACACTGGTGGACTATAAACTGTTATGAAATCTGGGAGTAGGTGTAATGGAAGCCCAACATGTCGGGAGGTATTGGCAATTGTCTTAATTACCCAGGCAACCTATGCCGCTACCTCTGGCTGAGTGGAATGATAATAATGTTCTTTAAAGTCCCCAAAGAGCACTTAATATGCACATTCCAGACTATGATGAACAGACAACCTTCCATGCTATTTATGTTTTGTTTACTTTACAAAGTGCTAGCATATGGAAAATTTGATTTTGGGGGGTCTCAAGCTCTCTGAGCAGATGGAGTTTGGAAGCACTTTGAAGACAGCACACCAATTACCTAGAGGGTCTGAAGGAAGTGTGACTGAAGCATTAGAAAAGATGTAGAGTATAGAACTTTTGAATTGGAAGTAACTCTGAGCACTGACGTGAAAGACAGAGAAAGTAATAGGAGGCAGAATGTGTCATTCTAGAAGTGAACATACTGCAAAATATTTCCAAACTATTAAAATATGGCAATAGTTCATTTATTTTATACTTAGAATTTACTGTGGATTCAAATTCGGCTCATTTACATGCTTATGAACTGAAATACCTTCTGAAGAACTGCTTAATAATATTTTCTTTTGTTCTTTTAAAAGGCCTATTGACCTCCTCTTCTTAATTTATATTCAACCAACTAACAACACAAGAGAATACCTTTGACCTCAGACAGAGTATGTGATCAAAGACAAACAACCTTTACCCCTTAGCCTCATTTTGGGTTAAAATTTATGTTTTCAAAGGGCAACTGTTTCCTAGCTAGCTGACACTGATTGCCACCTGCATTCAAAGCATATTCTGATCTCTGTTAACTGCCACATTTTGAATCGCTAAATGAACTATTGGATAATAAAAGAAAGGTAAATTTTGCAGTCCCTCAAAGAATCTACAGCAATCCTAAATTATTTTATCACAAGATGATAATGTTCACTCGTTTTTGGTTTTCCTGAGCAGAGTCCATCTAAGTCTATGTTCCTATAGAATGTCTTTTAAGTTATGAGTCCCTTTATGAAAAGAAACATTCTGGAGTATATTAAAGACAAGTTGCTTTTCCATTTGCACACAAAGCTTCATAGGTTTAGGCTTGTACATGTGTGCATATCGGATTAATTATAAGATACATTGGAGAGGCACTTCTTTTCACGTAGGGTGGACCAGTGCCATTATCCTCAGGAATAGATCTTTGAGGGACCATAGGGACCGCCATTTTGAGTATACTTCATTGCAAAAGCAGAACTCTACCCATGCTTCTCCAGGTGCAACCTTTCGCCATGTAGTGGAAATACAAGATAGGGGAGTTGAAGTGCAGAGTCTTCATTGACTCATAGTAAGGTGACTTGGAACCATGTGCTTCTTACTGTTTCACAACGGTCTGTGAATTTTCACTTTTTGGGAGCAATCAAGCTGGGTAGCAAAAAGAGCGCAGACGGATGATCTAAGACGAGAAAGCAGGAGGTGTCAAGAAAAGGTGGCAGATGTAGTCCTGCACACTTGGGCTGCTTAAATTCTATCAAAATCAATAGAGCTTAAGCAGCCTCTCTGTATGCAGGATTGCAGCCAGCATTCACTTTAACGATATGAAATAAGCTAATCTTAGAGCACTTTGTAAGTGATGCTAAAATACCTCATTTGAGAATGCAGCTGATATAGAATACAGCTATTCTTAAATAGACTATAAAGGTTTCATCCTCCCTGTACCACCTGTGCTCCCCCAAACTGGCTCTTGGATGGGGGGGGGGCAGGAGAACTCCCAGACCAGCAGCACATGGGAGGAGGAGATATGAGATTATTCCATTTGACAAGCTGAAATGGTTGCACAAATGGAACTTTCATCATAGTGCAACATTGAATTTCAGCCTTTAATAGGACTTACTCCTACATAGGTAAGTGGCTACTGGGTTGCAGCCTAGGCTTTGGGTCATGATTGGCACTGGTGGAAAGCAGCGTGTTTATGCCTCAAACAGCTGTGTGGCAGGCAGAAATTCAGCAGTTTAAGCATTTCAGATATGGAAATAGAATTGTGGGGAAATCTACACCAGTTCTATCTGTCCAACATTTTGTTATATGTGTGAACACTCTACTCCACCTGCAGAAGAGGACACAAAATTGTATACGGCACAAAATGTGTGCAAATCTGTGTGCTCTTTTGTTGAGTGACTCAGAGGGCCTGATACACATACTGGGGCCACAAATTCTTGTTGGCACCTCTGCACAAAAGCACATCCTGTAAAACTCAGCTGTAGTACTCTACTGCAGCATACAATTGCCCTGCTCTATGCAGCCTGCTATTAGTGTACCACCCAATGCGGACTGTTTTGAGTACTCCAGTGCGGCTGAAAATGGCTATAAATTAGATTGAGGCCATGCAGTTATTTGGCACACTTCATTGTATGAGTGTATGATATTCTGAAAACAAGAAGGCAGCAGTCAGGTCAAACTGTCTCTTTTATAATCTGGAGGAAACCTTTCAACTTGAGTACCATTTTACACTGTATATTTGTTGCATTTTGACTGGCAAAATACTGCACAAGTCTACAAACCATAAAGCAGCTTGCAACTCGTGTGACATCATTCCCCAGGGAAGTCAACTTTTTTTGCTTTGACTGGAGTTTTACTTGCTAGGCAGACAGTGAGTGTGGCTGAAATAGAATTGCACCAGGTAGTGTTGTGATGTGTACTACAGATAACAGCATGATGTCATGACAGTAGTGTGGAACTAGCAAAGGGGAACAAATGAGAAGTGAAACTGGGTCCTGGAAATAAGGAAAGTCACAGGGCTCTCCCCTACCCAGTGTGCCTCAATGCCTAATCTCTTCTTTCAGCAAGTAGGACACAAACGACTCCCAAAGACTCTTTGCACTAATTTGGACTTGCTTCAGTCATTTTGAATTATTTGATTGCCACAAATGCTACAGTCAATAACCTCAATTACAAAAATATAGCCCTACTTTTTGAATGAAATGACAGCAAGCATTTCTGCCTCCACCTTGACTTTCTTTCTTGCATAACAAAGGTATATTTTCCTCCTTTTCTGTGCCTCTCATTATCCTTGAAATTGGTGATAAGACAGTTCTCTGGTTTCATATATTTCTTAGCTGGTTCTTCCATTTACTGAGACATTTATGTTGCTATTCATAGGTTGCTGTCATGCATTTTTGTTCATTATTACAGGCATTAGTCTGGTTATGATGTATTTTGACTGGCAGCTGAAATCAAGGAGGAAAAACTGTATTTTATTTAAAAAAGAAAAGATAAAAGTATCAAACATAATAAAATGTAGCAGAGAAGAAAGGCCTCTACCTTAATAGTTCAGAGACTTCTGTGTCCTTCAGCTATCCTTGTTCTAATATTCTTAGAAAAATAAGTTGGAAGATACACTTTCGAACGAAATGTCTTTTCCCCAGATCTGAAATTTGGATTACTCCATCAACATCGAATGCAGCTAGTGATGCTGCAAACGTATGTGTACTTATGTGGATGAAGTGCCATTTAATTAATTGCACTTGAGAGTAAATAGGATCAAGATGCAAGACTGATTTCTATTTAAAAACAAAACAAAAAAAAAGACAGAGAAAGATTGTGCTTTGTCATGCATAGGTTGTTTTTGTCTAATTGGGCTTTAAGATGTAGGATAGATACCTTGCATTGTCCATCCAGTTTTGTCCTGCAAAACCTCTTGCTTGTAACTTTAAATATGAGTCAATCAATCAATCTAGTTATCTTTATTGCGGTCAAATACCAGACAGCAAAGTTAACAACAACATAAGCTGCATCCACATAATGAAGTGGATATAATTAAACATTTCCTATAAACGGATTTGCATTAAAAATAACACTCCTTCAGCTTAAATCTGTATTCCAGAGATGAAAATCGGTACTCATTGGCTGGCCATCACTTTCACCACTTCCTGTCTTGTTCTTGTTGCTATAAAACAGAATTTTGCAACAGGTCTTATGATATCCAGATCTTTATCAGCAAGAAGGAATTTAACATAAATTTCCTCTGAGCAGCCAGGTAATTTCCTTAATAACTGTAAAATTAGCTCTCTTTGGGTATCACAGTACAACAGGCAGTATAGAAGAACATGCCCAATGGATTCAATCGCATTAGAGTTGCATGAGCATAATCTCTGTTCAACTGAGATGTCAAAAGGCTTCTCGGCCTTTTGGCTAAGATCAAGTGTGTGTGTGTATATGAAGATGAGTGTCATTAACTTGATATGTTAAAAATTCGGCTACGTTTGGAGAGCAAGCCCCAGACATTTTTTAAAGTTCACTTTGGAAAATACAAAGGTACCCAGGGGAAGTGCTCAAATGCTAAACTTGTTCAGAAAGTCACTCCCCTCCCCCCCCAAAAAAAAGGGGGAGGGGGAAGAATAGTGGTAGTGATGATGTTATAAGCATGATTCAGTAAACGGTCATGACACTCGTATTACTGCATTCCACATACAGCTTCCAAGTTTCAATCCAGGTGTGCTACCTAGGCAGAGAATTGTATTTATTCAGTGTTATTAAGGAAGGACTACTGTTGTGCATAAGTATGGTTCAGTCCCGTTGAATACAATAAATCAATTACAACTGTGCATTTATTACATTTTTTTTAAAAAAAATAGTCATTTGAAAAGATCCTATGGTATAGAGCTGCTCATACAAATCAATGAGCCCTGCGAAGAACTGACCTTTGAAACTAACATTATACAAAGAGAAGACTTGCTTATTTGTTTTTATTTGAATTTCTCCGGAAGCTGGTTGGAGAAGAGCTGTAGCTTAGCCTGCAATAGCCCTAGGTTCAATTCCTTACAGGGGTGGCATGTCCTGTTTTGCCGATTGAGGCGAAATTGAAAGTGCCGCTTTGGCCTGCCGCCGCTGCCACCACCTACCTGCTCCTGCCGCCGCCACCTGCTCTGCCACCACCACGTGTCCTGACTGCATCTGCTGCTTGCAGAGAAGCAGCACAACCACCAGTGCCAATCTGGGGCAAGATTGTGCTGCTTCTAGACACAATCTTGCTCCAAATTGGTGCTGATGGTGGTGGCACTTCACCACTGGTGGGAGGGCAGGTGGGGCACCCATGGCCATGCCGCCTGGGGGGCTTCTTCCACCTGAAGCAACATCCTTGCCCTGTCTATTGCTGGGCTGGCTCTGATTTCTGGCAGCTCCAGGTAGAGGTGGGGAAGAAGCCTGCCTTAAACCTGGAGAGCCACTGCCAGCGTTTGTAGGCAGTACTGAGATACATGGACCATTCATTTGACTCGGTATATGGCAGCTTCCTATTTTCCTCTTAGGGATGTTGGGAAGATGTATAATACTACTATTAAAGGCCTTTGCAGATGTAAGGTAGCATACCACTGCAGTTTGCATGTAGCTTTATGTCGGCTCCAGGCAGACTGAGCAATTTTTATTCCGTAAACATGACAACCGGGGTTACAATTGCTCTCTGTTTTGGTTTCAGGTGTACATTTAAGCAGTGGTACAATAAAACAGGAGTTTTGAACTACTTTAAACCAAACCTCCTCCATGGGATCCATAATCCCACAGTTTAATTAACAAGTAGTTTATTCTTTTACAAAGACAAGATGGCTTAAAACAACATTCGCTCTGCTTCTCAGCAGTCTAGGTTGCTTTATTATATGTGCTTACATGCAAAACATTACTTAGCTTTTCCACTGAGTCAAGAAAATAGCACACTAGGTATTCTTAATAATACAAACGGTTGATCTACGTTGAAGGAAGAAATTCACTCATTTGAATATGCCACCGCCAATGTTTTCAGGAGCTGACCTTGAAAATAGTATACTTGGATACAAAATAAAATAAATAGGGTGCTTACAACAAACTACCCCTCCTACTGTTAGTTCCTAGAGGGATAATATATAACTGTCCCTAACACTGTGGAACAATAAACAGTTTCTTTAAAGCTTTGAGACTGCTTTAGCAAGCACACCAGAGGCATTCTCTGCCCTGATTACACCAATTCTATACAGATCTGTTGTCTGAAACAACAATTAATCCCAGCGTATTTCACAACAGCTTATTAAATTGTTTAGGTTTTTAAGTTTTGTTAGTCTCTTTTACTGTTTAACTTATCTAACAAAGCAATGAATTCCTCCAGGCTCAAAAATAATCACTGTAAAAGCTAAGGGTGCCTTCAGACTTGTTCCTACTGTATTTTGTGGGAGATATGCAGGCACAGACTGGAACTTTAGGTGTGTGCATTTAAAGGGTTCTAGTGCAACAAATCCACTATAAATAACAGGCTTTTTGCAGTTTGGAAAGTATCAAGGAAATGCATTGAAAAGTGTGGAATAAAGAAATGGCTAAGGGGGAGATTTATAAACATCCCACACATAAATCAGGGTGAATACAGTGGTACCTCAGGTTAAGTACTTAATTCGTTCTGGAGGTCCGTTCTTAACCTGAAACTGTTCTTAACCTGAAACCGTTCTTAACCTGAGGCACACTTTCGCTAATGGGGCATCCTGCTGCCGCTGCACCACCGGTACGCTATTTCCATTCTCATCCTGGGGCAAAGTTCTCAACCCGAGGTACTACTTCTGGGTTAGCGGAGTTTGTAACCCAAAGCGTTTGTAACCTGAGGTACCACTGTACTGGGTGAATGCTCATCATTGTATAACCACCCTGCAGATGAACCAGAAAAAAATAACAATAAGGATGGATATAATCTCACTTCTGTGTAAGTTTTGTGCAAGCAAAGCAGGATGAATGCTCAAAAACACCTTGTCTGAAGGAGCCATTTGAATCATATACTGTGGCAAGGAGACTTCCCATTAGGTCCAGTTTGTTGAGCATCATTCATGCAGGTAGTGCCCAAGCACATAATAACAATTTATTATTGAAAAACTAAACATATCACTTTGTGATATGAGATAATTATGAGACAAGCATGGCAAAGGTAATTAAGTTTAGGGGGAAACTGTTGGCACATGCTTTGAGTTTTTAAATTTAAAATTTAAATGTAGTTATTTACTGGCATTTTTATCCTGTTTCTCAGTCTCATGGAAACCCAAACCACTACAATCCTGACTGACAATATAAAATATACAAAAGACAAAGAACACTTCTAGCAATTTAACACGACATCAACAAAGTGCACAAAGTGAGAGACATAAGCAATCCCAGACACACAGACACCCTAAAAATATTTCAAAGGGACAATGTTTTTTAAACAAACAAACAACAACAAAGACAGGAAAAGCCTTCCTAAAAGGAAATATCTTATCTTGGGTAAAGATGACTGAGTGGGGGAAGAGCTGTAAAATACATAGGTGGTTTAACCTTCTCAGACTTGGAAAGGGGATAAATGCTGTTTTAAACACTCCCCCATTTAGTTAAAAAAAAGCTTCCTGCAAACAGGGAACTAACACATCAGGCAGAAAGAATGTAGCTAAATTTGCCCTTTGTTTTTGAATTAACCCCCCCCCCCGACTATTTAATGTAATAGAACATTCCAATAATGTAATTCCCCTATTACCTGAAGCAGGTGAGGTAGAATAGAAAACAGGAAGTGGCTGCAACCACTGAGAAATTTGAGTGAGTGAGGGGAGAGCTATCTATGGATGTTGGATATCTTTGTAGGCTCACCACTAGTGAATGAGCAAAAGCACCATTAGCTAGTAGATGTGTATTTGAGTGGGGTGTTGCTGGTTACTCAGTAGTAGCATATGTACACAGGGGAGGAATGCACCACCTGTAAGGTGACTTGGTGCAGTCCGTTTTTACACCTCAGCTTTAGGCCGCCTCGTTCTTCCGCAGGTGTAGACTAGGCCCTAGTATATCGATGGCCACTAGTCATGGTTATATGCTGCCTCCGGCATCAGAGAGACACCACACCTGTGAACACGGGGAAGAACCCCAGGAGATACTTACAGGTAATGGTGGGAATTTATCATCCTATAGTTGACAGCCAGTGATTCTATCCACTGAATTTCCCCACTAGCAGCTTCTGGGGAAAAGTGTATGTCTTAACAGTTGCTAGGCAACCACCAAACTCACCTGAGGAGGCAGCGCCAGGACAAAGTTGAGGGGGAAATGGTTCCCACAGGTGTGGCACACAAGGCCTTTCCCCTCAGTGTTTATGTGTGGGTGATAGTAAATAAACCGTCATAATGAATTCTTATGCGGAATGACAATTTCAGCATATAAACTATACACTGTGAGGATTTGTCTAATGCATCTGATATATACCTTTTAAATGTAGGTGTAGTGTTTTATGTATTGGGTGAAAGGGTGAACAACAAATGCATTTTATGTTTTATGCATTTTTTGCATATTTGCTTAAAAGCCTCATTTCATTAGCATGTCATTTATTTCTTTTTTTCTTTTTTTTCTTTGTCATATTTTTATTTTCAATCATCCATAAACCATTTCATTATTCACTTTTGTTTTGTTTACAGAATATTTATGTGACGTAGGCGAGTTTCTTTGCCATGATCACAGGACCTGTGTATCTCAAAACTGGCTCTGTGATGGAGAACCTGATTGCCCTGATGATTCTGATGAGTCACTAGATGTCTGTAAGTAAAAGTGAATTGCGAGTTCCTAGTTTTACTTTGAACTGTGACATTTTTGATGGTTTCGTTTAGTTATAAAAGGTGGATTCTTCATGATGTATAGACTTTTTGTAGAAACGTGCATTGAAAGAACAGAGAGGTGTTTTGTTCGTGTCTCACTTTATAATGAACAATATCATCCAAGCATATGTTCCCTATTTCCTTTCTGACCTAGTAGATTAGCTACAGAGGGCAGAAGCAAAAGGGAGAGAGAAAATAATAGTATACCAAATGTCATTTGCAACAAAAGTAGGAGGAATACGGACACCTCAAAGGAAAATGGAAAGGGAGAAAATGAAAAAGAAAGTGATAGGTGAAAGAAGTGAAGTATGAAAAATGTCAGGGAAAGCTTTAATAAAACATGTTTAATCATCATCATAAAAAAATCTTGTTTTCTCTATGGCTGAGGGCTATTTGAGTGCAGGCTTCTCCTCAGCACTCTTGAGATTAGACTAAATCTCTATATCTTCACATTCCCTTGTTTTTAGAACTAAGAACAAAATGAGGAATTCTGATCCATGTCCTCAAGATAATCATTTCATGTAAGAGTAGCTAGTAATAAAATTGGATTATGAAGTATTGAGGTGAGTTTGGAGGGCAGAGGAGGGGGACAGGAAGTCAAAGACCACAAGATATATACACAAAAAGTTTCATGCATCAGGTGAAGGTGATACAGAATTCTATTTTCAGTAAGAAGAAAGAATGAAGACATTTCAAAGATAATATTTATATGGTCTGATTTCACTCAAGAGCAATAAATGGTCTGATTTTACTCAAGACCAGTGGGAGATTTGACTTTTTGTTGCTGACACCTACATATCATGGTAGTGATGGCAGGCAAGGCGGGAAATACACTGCCCAATTTTTTTGGGGGGGGGGCAGGGGTGAACACCATCCACATCCAACTCTTTATTAATCTTCATAAGTAGCCAGACTAGTTAATTATGATCGGAGCAATCTGATTATTAAAACGGTAGGATATGATTCAGTGAATGTAGGGCTGAAGCAAAAGGGTGTTCCCAAGTCAGCCACCTATTCTCGAGGTTGGTAGGTGTCAATTTTCTTGTGCTGAATTTGGGCCTATATTTTAGCTTTTTTTATTAACACATGCAGCACTTAAATCTGTATTAATGGTTTCTGATTTTCCTATTCAGTAGAGTTTGTCCATCTTAAATGATGTGCCTATTTTTATCTCAGGGGAGGCATCTGCTTCCCACTCAACCAAATACGTACCTGAATGTGGCATGATCACCAAATACTCATCCTGTCACCTTGGAAGTAAGCCCTTGATCTGAGGTGGGAAGACTCTACTGAATAAGAAAACGAAGACCCATGTAAACTAATACCCACAGATCTTTGATTTCAGATTCATCACTGGGAGTCCCAGCATCTCTTTGTTCAAATGAGTCTGCTGAAATGCTCCTCTCTCTTTCCTTCCCATTTTGAACCATTGCCAGCCACGTTCTTCAACCCCATGCTTCCTCCTTGTCCTGGGAGCACTTTTGGTGTGTAGCTCCCACTCTTGGAGTCGCAGGGAGAGGGCTGGGATTTGCCAGTTGAGCTCCCCTGTTTACCCTGGTTGCAGAATTTAGAGACCAACTGGGGGTTGCCAGGTGGGGACATTGCTGTGGGGGGACACCATCCTTTTAAAGCCACCACTTGGCATGAGGCAGCTATTACTCAAGTGCTGATACCCCGGTGCCATTCCAGTCTGAAGGCCGAATTCTTAGCCACTAGAAATTAATGTATACTGCAATGTGTCATCTGTAGTCCTTTTAAAAATGTAATTTGCTTTATTGGGATTCTTCTTATAAAAACTCCTTTGAATATGTTTTTTTCCCCAAATCCTTTTTTAAAAAAGGGACTGGTGCAGTGTGTATATAGGCTGCCTTTACCCCTTGGGAGCAATAGACGTATCTTCCTAGAATAGCACTTCTCTTGTAGCGGATGACAACGGGAGCTTTATTTTCTCTGCACCATGTGCTTTAGATGACCAGAAAGAAAAAGGCTAAAAGTCAGTGAAGAGCTGAACAGTTAGGGAGACAATAGAGACACTAGGCAATCCCGCTGGTAGCAGGCTGGTTTCTTGTTGAGTATTTAAGGATTTTTATTATTTTTACTGCAAGTTTCCATGTTTCTAGTAGCCGTTTGCTTTTGATACTTCTCTGTTGTCTATCTGGTTGAAGATCTACATTTAGGTGTTCACTCCAATAACAGTTCCCAACATTCGAAACATTGTGGAGCTCTCCCCCTTGGGATATAGTGTTTTCTCCCCTGTTTTAAATTAGGCCTTAAATACCTTTTCAACTTGCTTCAAATTAATGATGTTGGGCTGGATTTTTAAACTGCCACTGCTTAGTATGTTATATTATGGGCTCTTCCAGTTGACATGTTTATTGAATCCTTATCCTGATTTACTTCTACAATACTTATACAGGGATAAGATTATATCTGGACTTTATTGAGTATTCACTTTGATTTGTTTGCACAGACGTTATAAAACAATGGACATTCATCCTGCATTCATCACAATTTGCTTATGGGGTGTTTATACATTTTTTTTCATTAGTTATTTTTTCTTCTCATGCATTTGAATACATTTCCCTGTCACTTTGCTAACTTCAAAGAATCCATTTCTTTTTTTAGGGTGCTTTATTCCATTTTAATTTTGCAAACCTAAATTCTTAGTATGCACTTGAAAACCTCTTGCAAAACCTCCTGGCAGTCTGGAATTGCTCTGTGGATTCTGAGGATTGCTGGTCTGGGCTTGCGTTGTTTTATCCTGTTGTCTTTTACTTAACAATTTATGTATCTGTGTTGTATTTTTACTTTTTTATGTTATGTTATTTATTATTGTTGTTCTTAGCTGCATGGGAGGGCTTTTCTGGCCTGAATGGAAGTATACAAATATAAAAATAAATTGAAAAGGTGAATAGAAGCATTCTCAGTCTACTAAAAGATACATAACTATGACCCCCCCGCCCCCGCCCCATTCCTTTGCCTTGGCTTATTCTTTCTCATATGGACTCTTCTGCTCCGCTTTCTTTCACGTTTGTGCTGTCACACATATTTACCACTCCTTCAACCACCTGCCTCTGATATATGCCTTACATTCAGTTTCTCAGCTGTTAGACCCTCTTTCTCCCTTCCCTCCTTCATGGCAAGAGTACATAGTCCTACATTTAGGGCTTGTGTGATGTTTTCACCAAAACCCTTTCATTTGTCCCCTCCTTTCTTGCTTCCGCTCCAGTCTTTCCTCCCTTTTCCTCTTTTCACACATCCTTCTGAGGTCACTACCTACCTCGTCACCTTGTCTCCAGACTGAACTTAAATTTTAGCATCAGAAGCTACACTGTTTGTCAGCATTCTGTTGTCGACACATTCACCCACACTTTTGAACACTAGCCAATAACGCATTGCTTATGGATGACAAGCAAAAGTGAAATTTTTAGCTACATTGCGCTGTGAAGTGCTTTACAATTCATACCTCTGTTACATAGGTTGAGTTTGAACCGGCATTTCCTCCCCTGAAAGCCAGTATGCAATGAATCTGGTACATTGCTGTTTGTCCACAGAAGGGAAAGCTACAGGATACTAGCTCTTCCATAACCCTACACGAACATGCAAGCTGTTGTTTTTAGATACAAAACTAAATTGATCCATTGTGTTAACTTTAGCAGCTTCTTTTCTGATTTCAGTGATGTCACCTGCTGTTGTTGTATTGGATAAAAAGATTTGATCTCCTGCTTCATATTTAATTGAGTGTTTTGCTGCTTTCTTTCAATATTCAATTGGTTCAGAAAAAAAATTGCATTATATTTTCTATATATTCGGGCTTTCAAATTAAGAACCACCACATTATAATTTTATCTAGGCCTGTAGCTTGCTTGTGAATTAAAGCATTTCAATGTTCAAATCCAACCAGCTTGGCTGGGCACCTGAATCAATGGAGAGGCCAGGCCCTCATCTGGTGCACACTGGCATCAATGCTGTGAAGTTAATGGAACTAACAGAGGATTTGGCTCATGGCATTTTTCAGTTTCACTGACAGATTAATCTAAATCTTAGCACTGAGCTGTAAGTGTGCATGATCACAGGAATGTTGCAGTATTTACATAAAATTAATTGTCTGAGCAAGCACTCAGACCAGTGAGTAATTATTCCAGTGAGTACATACGGTAACTGTTTCTTGCCTTATTTCGTGACAGGACACAAAAGTGTCTCAAACACTGCCATGATCTTTCTTCCCATTTTTATTCATAGAAATATTTTTCTACATCTTGGAAGAATATTAAGAAATAACATTTCTGTATAAACATTTCATATACCCATTACATATTCAGCAATAATGTGTAATAGCTAAATGTAAGTTTCCTTCTTCACTATCACTCCAAGTAACATTTCACATTTGTGCTTGCTTTGCCAGCTTCCTTGCCTCTGATATTGGCTTTTGCTGAATGACAAATATTTGCCTTTGTGGGCAGACGCTGTCAGATTTTGAGTTGGAAGACTCACCAATAATCATCTGAAATGTCAAGTGGCTGAACAGCATTGTTATTTTCCATCCAAAAATCTATGTCCACAAATCTATGTCCAATCTGATGGGTACTTTTACTAAAATATTCCACTAGGTACATTATTTAACTTGGCCAAAAGGGGAAGTAGCTTTTTTGGTGTTTTAGCCTTACATTCTAGAGAGGATGGGGGTTTTGTTTTTATTTGGAGGGGGGTCAGGGACTGTTTTGACAGTCCCAAAAAC
Organism: Podarcis gaigeae; assembly: GCF_964106915.1. Lineage (NCBI taxonomy): Eukaryota > Metazoa > Chordata > Lepidosauria > Squamata > Lacertidae > Podarcis > Podarcis gaigeae. The sequence continues at coordinate 99,277,677 of NC_139678.1, read as the reverse complement.
TGCTATCATATGTTTTGGGAACAGATGGTCCATAAAGGAAAAAGGGAACTCTGAAAATGGAGCACATACATTTCTTCATGGCTCCAGTGCCAAAATAGGAGGAAAAAGGCACAGGACAAATTTTATGCAAGCATTGTTGTTTTGGCAAGACAGTTTTAACTCACATCTTATCTGAAGACAGGATAAATGTTACAGGAATTTAAAACAGAAACATGATGTTTTGTAGTACAGCAATTGAGGTTCCTGGTGCCTTTTTAAGACAAGTTCTAGGTCTGCTACCTTTCTTTAACTGTAGATCAAAATTGCCTTCCTGAGGAGCAAAAGCTGGCCTTTGGTTGCAAACCCAGAGATAAGGAAACTTTGCTCTGCAGGGTTGTGACTATAGGACTTGTCAGGTGACCAGGAGAAAGTGCACTAGGAGATTGGAACCGTAAAGGCAAGACACCACATGTAGGGTAAACTAGGGCCACTTCATTACAATATAGCTAAGGAACTATGGACTTCTACAGCTACATAGGGGAAATAGACCTTGTGTGGGAAATCATCCAAAACTCTATCATAAGCCTGCTGAGTGGGTGAGTCTTCCCCGTGAGGAGTAATAGCTGGTTTTAAATCTAACTCTTTCCCCCTGCCATGCCTCTTTGGGTGAGGAGGGTCTTTCCGTTTCACACTTTCTCAGGGCTGTACAACCCCAGGTGAGTGACATAAGTTAACCCCCAAAGTGATCCATACTCCACCCCTCAGGTATCAGAGCCTGTGTGCAACTCACTGGAATCCCCAGTCACCTGAAAGTGCCTCAAAGTACTTGCCATCTAAGTCCATTTCTTCCCTTCCCACACACACCTGGCAAGTGACCAAACCAATTAAACCAACCAACTTAACACTCATTGTTAGCTGTCTTTAGCTGGCACCACAATGTGAAGTAGGAGCAAAAAAATCCGTACTCCAACCTGAAGAAAACAAATTCTACTCAACCCCAAATATGGTGAGTTAGTCTCACATGGCATACCAGGAGGATGGGCTGGGGGGGGGCACATTTGATAAGAATAATGAGGAAGAGGAGGTGGGTGGCAAGGCCTTATAGGGAGCCAGTGTGGTATCGTGGTTAAGAGCGGTGGACTCGTAATCTGGTGAACCGGATTTGCTTCCCCGCTCCTCCACATGCAGCTGCTGGGTGACCTTGGGCTAGTCACACTTCTTTGAAGTCTATCAGCCTCACCCACCTCACAGAGTGTTTGTTGTGGGGGAGGAAGGGAAAGGAGATTGTTAGCCACTTTGAGACTCCTTAACGGGAGTGAAAGGCCTGATATCAAGTACAAACAACAACTCCTCCCCCTCCTCCTCCTCCTTCTCCTTCTCCTCCTTCTTCTTCTTCTCCTCCTCCTCCTTCTTCTTCTTCACTCCTACCTGCTGCTCCCCTTTGCTGGAATGAGTCAGCTCTGGGAGACCTGAAGTGGTTTCTTGCAAGTCTTCTCGTTTACCTGGAAATGTAGTCCTGGTCAGACCACTTTTGGAGCCAGATGGAGGAGCAGTATTGAGACTCTGTATGGGCTATATGACTTCACATGGACAAGAAGCCGCTATTGGCTCAGCTTGGAATTTTTAAATGTTCCAGTGCACAGCCAGCAATAAGATTCAGAACAGTCAATCCCTTGAGAAAAGTGGTTTATGATGCACCCTTAGCAGAGTTGACAGCAAATTTCATGAAAATAGGCATTTGACATGAATGGAGTTCTGGTTTAAATATAATGTATGAGCAATGCCAACAGAAGCTAAAATAATTTTGATAAAACTAGCAGAATGTTTCAAGAAAGTAATGTACATTATTGGAATATTTCAGTAAAGACAGGCATCTTTGGGTTTCCTTTTTAATTAATTGATTGCACACGCTTGGTGCTGCATTCCGATATCATTTGATTTCATATTTGTATGCTGCTTTTCCTAGAACTAAGTTCAGCTGCTCTCAACAATAAAGCATTAACTGTTAAAAGCAACACTTCCTATTGCAGAGAAAAATATAATGAATGAGTCAAAGCAATAAAGGCATAATAAATGCCTCAAGTAAGTGTACGTTGCTATATAGGGATAGGAGTCAAGCTAATATAAGCTTCCTCTGCTGCAAACTCTGCAGAACCTAAATGGCAATAGAAAAATGTTCAGAGCTGCTTATTTATATACTTATCCATGGTATCTGTATGATACTGCAGAAGTTCTCTGAGCCATCTAACAATAAGGAAATATAAATGAGTATTTAAAGCAGCATAAATCCAGTAAAAAGCAAAACAGCATAACTACAACAAGCTTTTTGTTTCTTCTATTCCTGCTCATAAATTTGCACAAAGTGCAATCATACCCTTGTATTAAATGCTAAAATTCTTTCCACTGCAGTTGATCAGCAAAAGCAGTTATATGATCCACTCAGGTACACTTAAGCATAAACTTTCTGCTGGCCTTTCTCAAGCAGGTGAATTTCACCCTTGAGTGTCAAAGCACTTTGCCACTACAAATAAATCAACATCCTCTCTCTGTTTTTTGGTGGAGGTCACTTCCCCCACCACTAAAATGCAACCACTGCAAGGAGAAATGAGAACAACTCAAATCCCTAAACGAAGCCTAGAATTGTGCAGATACAGGTCTCTGCGACTTGTCAGGTATGCTTATTCCCTGCAATTTATCTGTCTCTGGGAATAAAATGTGCAGCTGCACATTTGGAAAGGAAGGATTTAGACTGCACCTTATTCTGCATCACTAGCAAAGTATGGTCATGGGGGAACGTCAGCTTTTCTTCCACTTTAGCCATGGTTAATTATCTTATGCCTCTTTTGTTTCCAGATCAGGTTTGTAGGGAGGAAGTTAATTTAACTGAAAGCTGATGGCAGCAGTTCGCTTACTTGAATTCAATGCAAACTCCTACCCATGGTGCAAGAGAAGAATATGGCCCCTGAAGTATAGTGCCTGATGCCCAAATGTCAGGAATAATTAGATCACATTAAGGATTAATTGCTAGCTAAATTGCACTTTCTCTGCACTAGCTTTTTAAAATGTGTGCCTATTTGAAAACTGAGCTCCAGTAACTTTAAAAAAAAGGGGGGGGGAAATCCCTTTTAAAAGGCAAAACTATACTAATAATTAATACCTAGACTCAAATGGTGCTGTCCTTTTTCTCCTTTTTTTAGCCGAGGGTCAATGTTATTTTTTATGACTCAGCTACACGTTTTCAACAGTACCAGGATTTATGCTTCAGAGTATTGGTTCAACCTATGGCACCTTAACAGCATTGTAAGGAAGCATGGTTCTGTATGGCTTTCTGTATCCCTCAGGGGAACCATTCGTGTCTTTCATGCTTTTCCCCAGAGTGCAAGTGAATATTCGAGCAGATGAGTTCTTTGAGCTTTCATCCATTTGACTTTCATTCTTTTCTACTTCTTTTGTGGTTTATTCCCCTTGGCTTGTTTTTCCTGCTGCAATGGTGTCCCCTGTTCATTTAAAAAAAATGCATTTGAAAGGGAATGGTATTGGATGGACTGTGGGGAAGAATGATGGCAGGCAAAACTGAGGCATTCCTCAACTCCTTCATCTCCTTAACACCATGAGCTGCAGGCAGAAAAGGAAGAATCAACCACCCGATAGGGATTCAGCAGGTGTGCCTGACACTGGAAGATCATTGTTAACCAGTAGTGAAACTTCCAACATTAGGAGCAGCAAGCTGTAGCATTGTATATCTTCCAGTTATGTGCTTTCTACTTCCCTGAGCAGTGACATATTCCAAGAGAAGCAGTAACATTGGTTTGGTAGGGCATAGGTGGAGATGAGCCACTTAAGTCCACAGGAACATGTACAAAATGTCGTGGGCATCAACCCACCCCCAAACAACCAAGCCCTTGCTTGTTCTATTGGCTACAACAAAATCAGCTTCTTTCAAGCCTAATTTCGGTAAGGGAAGCCTGTGGCACCAAGGATGGCATTTGCGTGTTGGTTGAGTCCCACAGTGCCACCCACCAAAAAATTCACACTTCACACATGATTTTTTGTTTAAGGTTTTTGGCATAATTTTGGCCACAACTTTATTCAAATACAAAAAATGTGAGTGGTTGCTTAGGCATTGGTTATGACTATCTGTCCTTACCCTCAAGGACAGAGCTGGCCCTTCCGGACACCAACGGAAGCCAGCGTGGGAAACAAGTATTGGGTGAGAAAATGAAGCTGGGCAACAGTCCATCACTTCTCACCCTCATGTTCCGGTGGGGCTTGCACGGCCCAAGTCTGACTCCGGGGACAAGGACGAAATGAATGGCAAGCCCCTGGATTCCTTTAACGGAATTCCCTTTGCATCATTTGGAGGGATAGGCACTTACCCCTCCAAGCACCAATTTAACCAATGCCTAACCGCCAACCTTACAAGTTGTGACGATTTGCTACGCAGTAGGCAAAAACCAAATGGCACCAGCCAATCAGCCAGATGGCAAAATTCCTACCAGGCCCCCGCACCAAGGCGAACGACCCCAAGACAGGCATAGCAAGGTCAAGCGAACATGAAAAAACCACCCTATAAAAGGGAGAGAGGGCGGGTGATCCGGTGCACAATGGCCAAGAGGACGTCTTACGTCTGGCCCCTGTATTTAAAGACTCTGACCCCTCCTCCAAATTGGCAACAATCAAAACTCCCCAGCAACCCAATGTTAACCACTTAAAGGCTTGGGTTCCTCACCAAATTTGCCTGTTTCCCCAACTGCAACACGTGCTCTCTGCTATGGAGAACACACTTTGTGGATCCATGTGCACTCAGAGACACATAATTAATAACTATGTTTGTTTATTTAGACAATTTGTATACCACTTAATTATAATCACTTGCCAACCCAAGCCTTACACACCCCTGCAGGCTGCAAACCTACTGCCCTTCATCTGATACCCAGAGAGGCAGTCTAATAACAATATACTTTTGCCTTCTGCTCTCAGCTCTTCTTTGCTTTTTTGGCTCCTCTCTTGAGCTCCAAAATATGCTTATTTTGTTCCTTTTCACACACTTACATGGCCCTGCAACAGCCCCTTCTCAGTTGGGGTGTGGGGTGGGGAACACAACTTCTGAACATTTGACATTACCAGATATTTTTTCATCAGAAAATCATTAGCTTAGCCTTAGCTCCTACTGAGGGCCATTAGCTTCCTTTGTCACATCCCAGACTCTAGCCAAATCCTATCTAAATTGTGGTTATAGTCCCGCCTGCAGTAATGGAAAAGCAATTTCATCATGCTCTAAAAGTCTAAAATGTAGGAAAGTGGCTGGGTTAGGGCCAAACAAATCATAAACATTCTTTCTCTCTCTTTCTCATATGTGTGTGTGCTTTTAAAATACCATGAGGAGCAGATCCGAATTGGGAGCATGGCATGGGTCGAGAGGAGAGCTTAATTGTTTTTAATGCTAAAACCCACTCTGGGACCATAGAGCGGCAGATAGATAGATAGATAGAGAGATAAACAGTGAACCCCGTGTGGTCTGGTTAGATTTTCAGTGGGGTCTAGCCAGTGTGTGGCTGTTATTTAAAAAGCAGCAAGGCAGTGGTGGGGCAAGAGAGTGATATGGTTAATAACACTTCTAGCTTTGCCGTTGGTGTTGAGTATGCCTACTGGATGCTGCTGCCCTGACATATGACACGAAACATCACAAGCCCCCTGCCCTCCCCGTTGTGCTGTCTTTAGCTTCTCACCTCTCCTTTATCATGTTTATTTTTCCTCTCTTCTCTTTGGAAGCTATTTGCTCACCTCTGCAGTGCTGTAGCCTACTGCCTCCTTCAATTATTCTTTTTTATTTCTCATTTCACATCCCTGCCAACGCTATCCTCTGGCTGCAAAGCTTTTCCTCCAACATTTCTATAAACTGCAGATCAGCAATGCTTCTACTGCTCTATCCATCTGCATTGCCATTACCAAGCAGGTAAAAGTGCTCTCTTTTTTGGGAGAAGCCATAAAAGGGAGGGAGGCATTTCAAAGGAAGCAGACTGATGTATGATCTTATGGCTCCTTTAAAAAAAAAAGTGATCAGGGGAGTCCTTGGGCTTTTCCAAACCAGAATAAAATGTAGACCCTATCCTAGGGTTATCCTGAACCTATCCCGCTCTAAATGCAGGATTATTCCATTTTGGACTTTCCAAAGATAAAAAGTCTGCATTTAAGGTAGGGTGGGATAGGTTTGGGACAACACTGAGATGGAGAGGTGTCATGTGGATGTCCCTGCATTAATGGGCAGGCAGGCCGTTCCAAATTCACATTTTGGTCCTCTGTGGACAAGCTCTTAGATAGGCTTACTTGGAGTTTTAAATTTTTCTTCTGATTTGCAGAAGAATGTTGCCAGGTGTGATATGATGTACCTTTAGGAGGAGGGGACCATCAAACTGCAACGTACCACCTATTGACAGGCAATAACAGTGATATTTGATCTCCCTTGAAGCTTCAGTAGCCTAAAGTTGTGGATCTGGTGCAGAGAAGACACTGTGCCATTCATGTGCAGATGGCATAAAGTAGGTTTATTGAAATGCAACACAGAGGCTATGCAGATATAAGTAAATAATTTTGCAAGATAATATAATTTGGTTTTATATTATTTGGGAATTCTGGAGCTGGCATCCGACTTTGGGAAATCATTAGATGCCAAACAGCTTGCTTGTGCTTTTAGCCTTCACTGTTATTTTGGTGGCTAAAGAATCAACCTCTCTTGTATGATACATTTTATCCCAATTAATCTAACTAAGAACTTGTGGATCCTGTTTTCTTATTTTTTAAAAAAAAATAGTAATTGATAGTAAGAGAAATAGGTTGAATGTGTTTAATCATTTCTGTAGCATCAAACTCCTGCCCAACCACAACCCCCTCCCAAGAAAGCTACTTTCACATTTCACTGGGCAAAAAGACACTTGCATTGTCCTCCGTACTTTCTACAAGCTAACATAACACCTTAGATCACTTAGCTGTCTCAGAGTTTGGCCTGCCTTTGCTGATAGTCAGGTGCTTTGCCTGATTACGATAGTCAGATTCTTTCCCCTCACACTCTTCTGCTTCATCTGCTACACAGGAAGCATCACTCTTCTAATTCCAGCTAGACCACCAAAAGAGAATATAGGGGTGCTTTGCATCATTTGCCAGACTGTGTGTGAAAACTTAGGGTTGCCATAGAAATGAAGTTTCTGACTCTTAGCTCCCTCCTTACATGCTTCACCTTTCTCTCCCACTTGATTTACATTCTTACGGGATTCTTTTCATGAGTCTTTTGAAAGAAGCCCCACTGCTCTCTGTCAGACGCCACACAATTGCATTGCAGGAAGTGGGAGAATGCACCACGGGCAGTAGGATGCTAGTGATGTCATGCCAGAGCTGCAAAGCACAAAGCGCATCCTAAAAGTCAAACCATTCAATAGGGTTATGATGATGTAACACTAACACTTGCCTTCCTTTCTGAAATAGGGATGCTTCTCCCCCATCTGGTCCCCCCCCCCCAAGTTTTGGAGTTCTGAGTGGCCTGATATTCTTTCTGTAATATTGGGAATTTTCAATTGTTTTATCAATGCACAGTGAACACTGGAGATACAGAAGAGGGAGAAAGCAGATTAACTGTATAAACAAAAAAACCTGCAGAAAACTGTGCTTGCTTAAAATTCAGAATTAAGTAGAGATTTCCTAATTAAGCCAGAATTCAAGACTATTCAGGGGAAAGTGTAATTGGCGTGTGTGTGTGTGTGTGTGTGTGGTGGGGTCGACACATTCCTATTCTAAATTCAGAAATATATTTATGTTAGTTTCTCACTTGACATCTTATGCTTGGGTAGCTTAGCTCACATGCATGCTTCAACAATTGTGAAAGCTGCAATCACACATGAGACGTGTAAAAGGCGGTTGGTAAAATAATAAATAATAAAAATACACATGTGATTATAAATAGCTATGTTTTCCTTTAAAGGTAGGAACTCTTAATTCCTATCTGAGCTGTTTGAATCTAATGTTCCTGGTGCAAGGTCTTCATAAATAAATGTTTCACAAGACTATCCATGTTTAGGTGTATAACTCTAATAAACATTTCCCAAACCTGATTTACATTAGGTGGATGCCATTTGGGGAAGATACAGGAAGCAAAGTTGCTTCCAGTGTCCGCATTGACTTTGTTGGAGCAAACAGATAATTACCATATTTGCAGTAGATAGATTCACAAATGACAATAATATTTTGTGGCAAAATGTTCTGTTCAAAGGCTGCTGCTTGAGATAATGCCACTTCACCTTGGGCCTCAGTTACAGTGCAACCCATTACAAATGCTCTTATTATAATAATGACACGCCTGGCCTTTAAACATCGCACTGTAAAGAATGCAGTCTATTTAAATAATAGTTGCATGTTATTCTTTATTCAGTACTCGGAGATGTGTTAAAGTGTAATGACTGTTTTTCCTCGCAAAATTACTGATGAGAACCATTGTCATTCACAAGCAGATGGCTTTCCCAAAGAAATGCGAAATTGCTCTTTTTAAAAAGCCATGCCGCAATTTAAAATAAGGATTTAGATGTTTTATTAGGCGTACAGCACAAAGTAGCATTAGCCAGTGAAAAGGTGTTTCACTGTGGACAGGGAAATAATACAGGACAAAAGAACTTATGAACAATGCATTATGTATAACTGTAGAAAGTGGTGTATGCCTCAATCTACCCAGCAATAGAAATTCAAATGAAATGCAATTTAGACTATTCGGTAATGCACTTGAAGATATGTGAAAAGAAAAACTTCAGATGACTTCTTTCTCAGCTATGTGGTGCTTGCCTGTTAACTTATAGACAAATGCGGGCTCTGCAAAATTGTTGTTCTGAGTGAAATTTACTCAGCGTGAAAAAAACAAAGATTTGAAAATCTTCTTTTGGAGTGTATATATAATAGCAGGCCTTGACATGGGTGATCGACTTTTCAAAAGAGTTCACAGCCTTCTTCTGAATGCCATAGCTGTTAATGCAATATATCTTAGGACCAATTCATACATTATAGTCAGCCACTGATGTGCCCATTCAATACTTCCAGTGCTCACTCAAAGTGTGATACTTTTATGAGCAGTGTAACATATCAGGAAACAGCATGTGGAATATGAGAGATCAGTGACCAGATTACTCTCAAACTGATTGAGCTGCATCATGTTGTCATGAAACTATACTCGACTGCCTCAGTGATTGCATGTCACTGCCATATCACTGACATAAATGTGACAAATGCTGCATATCAGGGAACACGTGGCTTGCAAAAGAGTAGAGGACTATTGTGAAACTACCACCCCCTCAAAATCCAATTTATAATAATAATAATTTTATACCCTGTCCATCTGGCTGGGTTTCCCCAGCAATTCTAGGTGGCTCCCAACAGAATATTAAAAACACAATAAAGCCCCCTCCCTCAAATATATTGCAATTGATACTATTTCTGATACTATTGATACTATAACTATCCTATTTTATAGTTTTATACCCAACAGGAAAGAAATTGCAAGCATACTAACCCCATGCCTTGTGTGCTGCCACCACAGACATCCTTCTTGTTTGCTTTACACCTCACCATTTCCATGCCCATGAAATTAGTATTCTTAGAATTTTTATAGCATTATTTCCATATAAAATAAGAGGCACAGTCTAATGGAGGAATTCTAACCAGCTCATTAATGTAATATATCTAAAAAGTGAAGATGTAAAATAGGCACTTCAGTTCTAGAGTCTAAGAATGGGGAGGGGGAACACGACCCATGCTTTGTATAATAAATATTTGAGCAGTTGCTGGGTGAGGGAAAAGTGCAATAAATAACAATACAGATTATGAGTGAAATCCAATGTTGCTGTTCCACTTTTGTGAAAGCATTTGATCTGTGGAGGCACCAGTTAATTTAAGAGAAATGAAAACAATTTTCTTTGAATTGCCCTTCCCACTGCATGTCCAAAATCTGATCCAGATGGTTGGGAAACCCTGCAGAACAGTGTGGAGGGTGGTATGTGAAAATATAGGGGAAAGAAGAAAATGTGAGAAAATTCCCTTCCTCCATGTTAGGGAACACGTCCACTGAATCAAAAGCCATTTCATGAGCAAAATTCAGTTTTAACCTATGTGCTTTGTATGCTAAAGCATGCAAATAAAATAAAGTACTTTAAGCTAAATAATGAGTGAATATTAATAGTGCTAGTTTTAAATGCATCATGCTAAAAATAAGAGTCCTAGCTCTGGGTGTTAGATTGGGGGGGGGGCAGTGGGTCTTAACAAGAGGTTAATTCTAGCATAGGTAAGAGAGAACGAAGTTAGCTTCATTTTTTGTAGGGAAACGTGTAGGAGCAGGTGGGAAAACTATGGAGATGAGGTAAATTGGCACCTTGCTGTGTCTGCATTTTTCCTTTGAAGGCAGTGCTGGAAGCATATAAATCTCATTCTACTACATTTATGCGGAGATTTGTAGCATAACCTACACAGGTGTTCTCATAGAGTAACTCCATGTAACATCTAGTGATGTTTTCACAGAACAGTATACCAGCCACATTTTAATGACTGAGGCTGCAGTCCTACACCTGGGAGTGTAAGGCCTGGTGAATTCAGTGGGACTTACTTCTGAGTAGATGTGCATAAGATTTACTCTTTAAATCATCGACATCCTATTGTATATCATAGTGATACATACTTCAAGCATGACTCAAAGAGAGGGATAAAAGAAGGCATCATTTCACATGTAGCGCTGCTTCCATTCAACTGCAGTTCATCTCTCAAATACTGTGTTACTTTCTCTGTCTACTGTGGCATAATTATGTTGTCATTAAGTTATTCCACCCCATTCATTTCAGTGCAAAGGAAACACAATGCAATTGGGAGGATAAAATGTAATTAATTATCATTTGACTATCATCAGAAAGGGATCTCACATTGGTTGATAATAGGCAACAAAACACACACACGTTTTTGGACAAATATCCATGTCCATTCTTAAAATCAAATTAGGAATGAAGTACTGAAATAATAGAGACCCTGATTCGCGTCTCAGCCCATATGAGCATGTCCTCATTAAAATGCATCATCAGCATAGGAGTTCCCACTTACGCTAAGTACTGAGATATGGCAGTATAAACAAACACAGCATGAAAGAGAAATAAATCACTAACTCTTCACTTCCTCAAATAAATGAAGCAAAAGATTAAGAATACAAGAATGTTAAAGCTAGACCTTGCTTTTATAGATGGTTTCAAAATATTTCCTGACCCCCATTGACTTCAGAGGTGGTCTCAAAAGTCATGCTGGAAGCAAAATAGATATTAATAGATGTAATCATCTTGGGCTCCTTTGGGATACACACACACACAAAAAAAAACAAAACACCAACAGGATTGATGCAAGTTAAACAAAACACACATACACACACCCAAATCATCAGAAGCTTAAAAGGCCCATCATTTTGTCACAGTGAAACTAGGAAAGCACTGTAACATCTCATTCTATTTGCATCTCCCCAACCTGGAATGAGTGCATGAGTCATGCTGTTTTAAGAATTCAAAACATAGAATGGTGTTCTGAACATGCATACCAGCCTTTATTCTAATATTGCAATCTTTCCCTACATCTTCAAAAATGTATTAAGCTAATGTTAAAATTTGAAATGTGGAATTACTCCCTAAACATATGCACCAGACCTCATTTTTTTATTTAAATGTTCCATGGAACTGCTGTATTACAAACAGATAGAAGCAAATATACAAATGGAATGCTGAATGGGAAAGTTCAACCAAATGCATCACTTCACCAACAAAATTTCTTAGAACCATCATTTTCTTAAGGGAGGGAGGGGGGGGTGTTATGCCACTATAATGTTGCCGGACATAGTATAATGCCAACGTTATTTGCTACACTGGATAATCCCAGTCTGGAAACAGGGAAAGAAAAACTGCATACAAGTATAAATGAAAATTTCTTCAGGATCTTATAGAGAAGACTTTAGAGTGATAGCCCTTCACATTTTTGGATTCTGAAAGCCTTTACAGACTTACCTGCCTCATATATTTTGCCCTTCTGCAATATCCACTACACAGAATCATAGTATCATAGAATTTTAGAATTGGAAGGGACCTCAATGGCCATTAATTCAACTCTCTGCAATGCAGGGATCTCAACAAAAGCATCCATGACAGATTAACCATCCAACCACTGTTTTAGAAACCTCCAATGAAGGAGAGTCCACCACCTTCTGAGGGAGTCCATTCCACTGCCAAACAGCTCTCATCACCAAAAAGTTCTTCCTGCTTTTTAGTTGGAATCTTCTTTCTTGTAACTTGGATCTGTTGATTTGGGTCCTACCCTCTGGAGCAGGAGAAAACAGGCTTGCTCCATCTTCCACATGACAAACCTTTAGATCTCTGAAGATGGCTATCTTATATTGGTTCTCCATGCTAAATGTACCCAACTCCCACAGCTGTTCCTCATAACCCTTTATCATCTTGGTCACCCTCCTCTGCACATGTTACAGCTTGCATGTATCCTTTTTAATCTTACCATTTTGCAGGATGATACAGGTGATCAACACATAACAGAGTGAAAGAACTATGACAGTGTACTTTGCTCGTCTACAGTTGCAAAGCTACGTAATGCTATCTTTTCAGGTACGTAGCTGTGCCAAATCCACACAAAAGAAAAAAGCCTAACATTGCTTTCTGTAACATCTGTTCTCTCTCTTTAAGAAGGTATGTAGCCTCAGACTCTAAATATCCATGTGATGTTTACATTTTAACAGGAGATTATGCAATCTAATACAGTAATTATCAGTATAATTTTCCCCCTCACTTGAAAAAGTCCAGTTGCATAGTAGATGAAGCAAATTAGTTTGTTATCCTGTGGACAGTATTGCACATTTAAATTTTCTAGAAATAAGATGATACATTTTTGTATGTACCGGTACTTGCATGCAACGTTGAAGCAGGACTATGTGAAGAATGTAGAGAAGCAGATGTAAAAATATAGTGAAAATCCAAAACCAGCATATCACATGGCATTTGTTTGGGTGTGATGAAGGTTGGAGCAAGGAGTTTGAATGTGGAATTGCAAAATAGGCACAAATGAGATGTGCATAAAAGAGGGCTTCTCATTATTCAACCTGGCAGAACTGGAAATAATAGATTCAAATTAAAGCTACTTTGGGCTGCTTTCCTTTGTTTTATTATCAGTTAGATTAACTGGAGACTACAACCAATTTGCAAAGCAAAAAACACACACCCAAAAATCCACCCTGAACTTTCTTCATAGCAGGATAGGCAGCCACAGAAAAGAGAAACATACAGAGGAGATAAAATGTCACAATGAGCCAGGGAGAGGTAATATGAGGCAGGTGGTGGGAGTTTTCACTTGTTCTAGAATACTCACAACTATCAGTTTTCCTTGAACAGTTGTTGCATACGGAGCTGTAAGCTATCAAGCTTTCACCAAACTCAGGAAGGTGTTAATTAGACAATATCATCACATGAAATAACATCTTCAATTATCATTAATTATTTTCAGATGGATGTTTCTATAGCAGGATGTTGGAGAAATGTACATACAAAAATAGCTGTGAGGTGGATGATATAAAAACAGGCAAGGGAGCTACATTTCAGGAGATCCTCCTAAGAAAACCAGAGCAGGGGTGCAAAACCTGTGACCCTCCAGATGTTGCTGGACTACAACTCCCATCACTATTCTAAACATTAGCCATGCTGGTTGGGGTTGATGGGAATTGTAGTTCAGCAACATATGGCGGGCCACAGAGTCTCCTTCCCTGAGATACAGAAATCAGAGTGACAGTCAGAAAGCAGTGGAAGGGTTGTAGTTCAGTGGTAAAGCATCTGCTTTGCATGCAGAAGGTCCCAGGTTCATTCCCGGGCATCTCCAGGTAGGGCTGGGAGAAAACCCTGTCTGAAACTCTGGCGTGCTGCTGCCATTCAGTGTAGACAATACTGAGCTATATTGACCAAATGGTCAGACTCAGTAGGCAGCTTCCTATGTTGAATTGTGCAAAAGTCTGTTTCATTCCTGTGTCAGAACTGAAAAAGCTTTCCCATGTTTTAATAAACATTTTCACTGAGATTTTTATCAGCTACATAAAAAACATGAAACAAGAAACAGTAAATATATGTGACAAGATTGGCATATTACATATATTAGTATCCTTTGACTTCTTAAGGCAGGTTCCATTCTGTAGCAGTATTAATCCATGACCTTTCTTCATAACAACACAAATCAGTTCATAAAGAACCATGTGTGCCAGGAGGTAGTATTTTTGCCTGCCTACACAATGAAAAATGTTATAAAGGCAGGTCAGTCAGTGAAGAGTGAGAGTTAGCTTCTCGCACAGCATTCCTTGTTGCTCTAATCTGGCTGGTTGATTTCTCAGACAATGATTTCACCCAAAGAGTTTTGTGCCATTCACTAAACATGATTTCCTATGTGTCCTTCCAAAGTCATGCAATAAGCTGGAGAGAGGCTACCATGAAGAAGCATTTCTTTATGAGGCACCATTTCTTTATGGTCTTCAAATAATGACTTTGTTTTTAAAAGTAATGGATAGTGCATAGATTTTATAATGCTTGTTTTGGCGGGGTAAACATTAGCTGGTAGTAGTAGGAAAGTCACAGAAAGCTGAATCCCTGAGTGCAGGTTCAAGGTGAGCAGAAACTTGCTCACAGTCTGTTGTTCACATCAGAACTGTGAGCATGGTCTCCCTCTTCCTCTGCATGTACTGCAAGAACTTACCTTGAAACAGGTGGAGACAAGCAGCAGTAGTTTGTGCTTTGGAAACTTTAGCAGAGAATCTGTCTCTGCCGTGGATGGGTCTGTAACACCTAGTCCCATAATCCCTGGTGGGGAAACTGACGCTATTTTTGTCATTACTGCCTCTGACACAGCACTCCTCTTTCCCTTACTAGGGGGTGGGTGAAGCTAGTGAAGACAGATGTTTTAGAGAACCCCCAGGACATTTTTGAGAAAAACATCTCTGTTGGTTGGGTCCCAAATGAATATCTGCAATGTTCCATGCACAATCAGAAGTTTTTAGTCCTCCACCCCAAGCACCAGAGCTTCTTGCACTGTGAGAAAATGAAGGGTGGGAGCAACTATCAGGAGCAGCATTCAATCCAGCATTCAGTGCATACATTCTGTTGCATTGCTACAGCCAATGGGGAAATCAGCAAGCCATTTGTATGTGGACAAAAGCAACTGCTGTACTTGGATCATGGACATTTCTTATTTTTCAAAAGGAAATGTGTGATATTACTTCAGAAGTTAACAGCATAACATCCATGAACTAAAATTAACATAAATCAAAAGTGCTTCTGAGCAAAAATAAAACAAGGCTTTGACACATGATGATAGAATAGTGTTTTTTTATATAATACCAATGCAGAAAAATACACTTTTAAGATCCGCTGACAACTGCATTTATAGTCTAAACTGGCGATGAGCTAGGAATTGAAAGTATTATAATTAATAAAATGAAATAAAAGCAGAAAGACAAATGACAAGGAGGGATACATAAAGTAATAGCACTATATATTCCTGTATTTCTATCTCAAATTATAATTTAATCTATAAGGAAGAAAAAATTAAAATTAAGCTACTCCTGATAAACTATAAGGGTTTATTGAATGGTGAACACTATTATTCCAGAATGAAATGAAAAGACTCAATTTTTCTATAAACCTATTCTCTTGCTGCATGCCTTCTCTAATTTTAACCATATTTGCTAACTTAATCATGAACATCATATCCCAAATTCTTGTAAGGATTTATGTTTTCCACAATGAAAACAAATGACCATACAATCTGCTGTCAAAAAAATAAATGTCATTTCCAAATTTACTGTGAAAACTTTCACTTTGAGATAACAATACAACTAAAGGTTCCTCTGGGATGTCATATCTTGCAATATTTTTAATTCCTTCTGAAGTCAAATCCCATTAATTTACAGTGCCATGATTACTCTTGAAGTTCTTACTGTAAGAAGTAAGGGTAAAAAAAAAAGGCCTTGCAATTGTAATGTCACCAGTGTCAGCTTCCTCCTGCCCTAATGCATAAAATAGCACCAATAGTGTGCTATTTAACACAATTAAGGAACTGCTGGTGTATGTCTCCTTTGGTGCCATGAGCCAAGCTCTGAAAAATATCATGCATGTACAAGCCACCAAGTTTGCTTATCTCCTTAAGCTGTTGCTAGGAGGGAAAATGATGCTCTGCACCTCCTGCCTCAGTGTTCTTTAACAATGTATAAATAAGTGTTGATGAAAAACTTCAAAAAGATCAACATTCATGCTCAAGTATAGCCACTGGATGCTTGAGGGTTGAAAACAGGAGGAGGTCTAGGCAAAATAAACTCCTGCAAGTAAAGAATTGAAAAAACCATTGCACACTTAATTATTGTACAGTGGTACCTCGGGTTAAGTACTTAATTTGTTCTGGAGGTTTGTTCTTAACCTGAAACTGTTCTTAACCTGGAGCACCACTTTAGCTAATGGGGCCTCCTGCTGCTGCCGCCAGAGCACAATTTCTGTTCTCATCCTGAAGCAAAGTTCTTAACCTGAAGCACTATTTCTGGGTTAGCGAAGTCTGTAACCTGAAGCGTATGTAACCTGAAGCGTATGTAACCTGAGGTACCACTGTACACATATACATGTAGATATACACACATTTTCTTGGTTTCTTGCAGTTGCAGATGGCATGGTGGGGTTCCAGTTAGCCATGTTGCTGCAGCTTACCAGGTGCTAGATAGAGATGGGGCAAAGAGGTGGTGAGTTCAGCGTGGTGTAAATGCACTGGTGAAACCAATATTCCCACTAATGGATTTGCACCATGCTGACTTCACAGCTGCCTTGCCCCTTCCCTTCTAAATCCAGTAAGAACCAGCAATGCAACCAGTCAGAGGTCAGGTAAGCACTGCCACCCACCCAAGCCCTCCACTACTCTTTTCTTGATTCTATTGTGAATTTAGTATAAATCTTATAGGGTCACTTGTAATGTTTTTATTTTATTTTATCATATAGTGGTAGGTCAATGGACCAACAAGGTGGAGTATAATTGAACTAAATAACAATTTACATGACTTATTTGTTCATTTGGAGACATTAAAATTAGAATTCTCCTGATGTTCCTTTTATTGATCATTACAGTGAGGAATTTATTAAGAGAGTAAAAGAATCTAGAAACAGTGTGGATGACTTGCACATTAAGAGACTCATAAATGCATGGTTTCACTTTCCTCAAATGTGTATATTGATTTCTTTAGCATGCTGCATTCACAAAGACCAATTTACAAGGCTTTTGTGATTTATTTTAACAATTGCCCAATAGAAAGTTCTATCCAAAGAAGAACATTTGAGAATATTCCTCATTTTTAAAACTGCGAATAAAGGCAATATTTGATGGATATAATTCTGGAGTGGAGGTTTGAAACTTTGATGTCTTTTTCCTCTGATCAAAGATTCTTGATGTTTGTTGAACATGCAGTGTGTTAAAATAAGATGGTGAGGTGATGTTCTGAACTTACTGAATGCTTTTACCAGTACCTTTACATTTGTCTGTGTTTTCCCGTAGCCAGGAGGGTACAGAATGAGATGCTGAAATAGGTCAGCCGATAATGTGTACTTCTCAAAAAAACAGACACCAGAAAAACAGATAGAATGGACATAAGTGGCAGCTGCAAAATTATATGTGATTGATTACTAGAGCTGTCAAATGTTTTTTTGTATCTGAAACGGATATATATTGGTTTAACTGGTTTAATTTGCCAGATTGAACTCTGCACTGTCATAAAGTAGTGTTTATGATGCTACTGAATGAAAATAGGTTTGCTATCTAGTACTGTTTTTTTGTTTATATGCCACCTAAAATCAGGTCTTTGTGGAGCATGTCGAAGAGCTCATTATTTCAGTGGTGTAAGGACCACTGAATTGCTGGCATTTCTATGCCATCAAAGTAGCATGGAGAGTTCTGGGCAACATAGGAGGAGATGCTAGCTGAGCTTCATTTGCTGCTCCTTCTCAAGCAAGAGTTGCCCTTCTGGAATGACGTGGACATAAGTCTCAGTGTAGGCGGTTCCCAAATGGTGTGAGGCTCTCACACTACCTCTGAGGTGCAGGAAGGAGTAGTATGTAGCAGCTCCCGAGCTACTACCATAATGGAAGCAGAGTCATTCTGCACAATGTACAAAACAAGGTACATTGACTGAACGGTTAGACTTCTGGACTAGTGCACCTATCCTATTTTGAAGGCTGATCAAGAAAGGAGCTCTCCAAAGGTAAATCAGACTACTAGAGGGAAAGATCAGGCAAAGCTTTATTTCTGATTTCCTATTTTTCCTACACGTGAGGAGCTTTGTATATGGGGAATCATTCAAATTTCTTACTTGGGTGTTTCTTTAAAAACATGACCCTTTCACTTTCAGTCTGAAGTGGTACAACCAATATTCTACCACCTCAGTCCACCACTTCATGCTGCACAACGAGTAGAACAGCTCTGACTGATTCAGCATTGTTTGCCTGAAACAACAGATGAAGAAATTATTCTAAGCCCTGATCCTGTATTTCTAATGGACAACAAGTCATGCCAGTGGCCCAGGATTGGGGGGGTGGGGGTGGGAGAGGAGAGCTATTCCTATGCACCTGCATGATCAAGATTGTAAGTGGCTGTGAATTTGCATCTGAATTGCCATTGCCTACGTGCATGGAATGTTATTTCTATGGAAAATTCTTTCCTACTCTATTGAGAAAAGCTTTCTTCTTATTTTAATGGGGGAAATACCAAATGTAGTATAGATGCACAAATAGATAGGACTTTGTATTAGGAATTACATCCTTTGCAAGTGTCATAAGTAGTAAATACCATATCAAGAAAGGAAAACTATAAATGACTTGCATAATTATTGGGGGGGGGATAGTAAAATGCTTAACTGTGTTCCACTCATTTGCAGAAGCACTGTTTCAAAGTACTATGATCCCTATATAAATGGAACATTTGCATTTCTGTTGCAGAAGGATTTGAGTACAGTAATAGTAAATAATACTATTTTTTTAACTTGGCAATTTCAAAAATGAAATGAGATGAAATGTCCAGAATATTCCAGTGGGTTAAGCAAACAAGTACTTGTTTGTAGTCATGAATATATACAGATTTTCACTTTAATATGGCGTGACACATTTTTAAAGTGTGCTGTAATGTTTTAATTGCTTTAAAGTGCACAGGCAAATTGGTTTGAAAAATAATACATGAGAATAAATACAAGACCCAGGAATACACATTCTGCTCTGAATCTGAATAATGCAAGGCTTAAATCATTTTAACTGGCCAATTTTTACTTATTATTTAGAGGCAACTTCTACTGGAGGAAGTCTGAGTCTCTGGAGTAAGTGAAAACACACTCACATCCAAAGATCTTTCTGTTTCTCATGGAATTTAGTTCTGAAACATTGTAATCCCACAGCCAACGTGCCTTTCCCCCCTCTAGTCTGTTTTTCAATCTTTACACAAAGCATCCTATTAGCACATCAATCATTTGCAACCTAAATTCCCTGGAGGTACCTTACACCTTCATCTGTGTGGAGTTTTTATTCCTATCACACAGATTCCCATTCAAAGCGCTGAAAGAAAGAAAGAAATCTAAAAGGAAATAAACACACACAAAAGTCACACCCTGAGGTGACACTATTGTACTGGTGAAGAAGGGCAAGCTTCTCTTTCTGTCCTCAAGGTTTAATCATGTACACATTACGACTTCCTCTGGTAAGCCTGGTGGATACCATAAACTCGAGAGGCCATAGGTGCTTGCATAAAACTCAGTTATAATGTGCTTCAGTAACAATATGGATAGTGAGCATCAGTTTTCCATAAGAATGGTCCACTACAGTTGCTTAAAAGCAAGACTACTCAGCTGTATTATTATTAATATTACCAGCAATATTAGCATATTATATATGAGTCTCCACCCATCTGGCTGCCTCTAAAAAAAAAACTGGCCTAGAGAAGTGAGCTTGCTGTGAACTCTCATCCGTCGTCAATACAGAAAGCATGAATCATATCTGGTAATATATTCTGTGTTCTCCAGTCTATACATTAATAATTAACCATCATCTTCATCTAACATTTTTCTCAGATAACTTCATAGTTGCTGTACAGAACACTGTGGTGAGGCCTTTAAAAATAGTAGTAGGAACTCCTTTACATTGTACAGTGTAAATACTACAGTCTTAACATTTATTTAGCATATGTGGTGGATATCTATAGCATGAGGCCTGCTTCTTTTCCTGCATGTGCAGCATAAGAGGGAGAGTGTTGTCAGCAAAAGATGTACTGTGGTGTCAAACATGGTGCTTCCATTGCTTAATGGAAGGTTTAGAAAGAGCCTGTCCTTCTGGGGGGACCGACACTACAAACCTAAGCTCCCTTGTTTTCTTATTTCTCCTGAAAGCGGTCCATTCAGTGATCTGTCCCCCCTCCCAACCATAAGCTGGACAGGCAGGAAGAGGGGGTGAGAGAAGCGCAGCAGAAAGCAAGAGGTTCACACATCTGTACTTCACCAAACAGTGAGGCGGGGGGGGGGCAAACAGGGAAGTATCCACCTAAAATGCAAATGAAAGTTAAGAACATAAGAACCCTACTTCCTCAGACCAAAGGCTCATTCATCCAGGCCAGTATTCTGTTCCCACAGTGGCCAAACTGAAGCCTATGGGAGTTCCAAAGCAGAAGATGAGCCCAGCAGCTCTGTCCCACCTGTATTCAGTGACTGCTGGAGACCTCTAATGCTGGAGGCCATATGTTGCAATCATGCTATTTTATGTTTCATGCTATATTATGCTACTGTTTATTTATATGCCGCCTTCAGGCCAAAAAAGGCCCCCAAGGCAGCTCACAAAGAAATAAACAAAGCAATACAGGTAACCAAAGTTCAAAACAAAAACGCAACATTTCAAAAGTATTTTTAAAAACGCAGTTCACTCATGTTCCTGTCCAAAAGGCAAAGACCATTCCCCACAAAATGTTAAGTGGGTACAGCAGCAGCTCATTCTTATAAGCCTTCTAAGCAGGCAGGTGGGTCACGGCAGGTGAAAAAGATTGCAGTGATTCCAGCAGTCTCTCTCTTGTCATGAGTGGTATGCCACTCATCTTCCATGAATTTGTCTAATGACAGTTTAAATGTATCCAAGTTAGATATGGTTAGTAATTGCAAATATTTGAAGGATTTGGAGAAACCAGTTCTTACCCTTTGAATCCTACTATTTCTTTTCATTCTGAATGGAATTTCCTGATATTTATAACTGTGCTATAATCCCTTTTAGCTCTATATGGGTTAATGGAGCAAAAAGCTGTGTTTTATGGAAGGTTTTCCTTTATTTTTGTTTTTTACAGCGAAGAATTCTTTCAAGTATAATAGTTCTCGGTTGACTTATTTTACAGTTCAGTGAATTTCCTTTTCAGTGGGAATTGCACTATATTCAAACAAAATATATATTCTTTAACATAACCAAGATGTTGCTTCTTTTAATTATTTTTTCAAGAAAAGGAAGATAACAACAAAGAGAATTCCTCCCCCCTCCTTTTAGTTGAACAGGAGGTCTCCATGAGTATTACCTTCTCTAAAGTCACTTTTTTTAATTGCTACCAGAGAATGCATGAAATAAGCATTGGTTTAATATTGTACCTGAAAAATACCTTTTGTGAAATAGTTGCACTGACATTACTGATTTTTGTAAATCAAAGTGGTATGGGAATGAGAAAATCCTTCTTGTTTATAGGATTTTGCAGAACACAAGAAAAATGCATTCTAGAGACACCCTGCAATTTCTGCAACACCTAACTCCTACAGAAGTGTACGTTTGCAGCTCTTCTGATGGAGAATTGTTGACACTTTTCTTTTGCATGCGTTTGAAGAAAGCACTTGTATAAAGGTGAAGAATTGAATGGGTAGAACTAGGAAAAGAGAGAGGTGAAAATGAATGGAGACACAGAGAACGAAAAAAGCTTAAAAAGACAAAAGAGTCTTGACACAATATATTGCTTAGGAACTAAAAAGTGGGGCATCCACGTGATAGGAATGTACAGGTGGGATATCCATGTAATAGGAAAGGTATGACAGAAGTAAACTCACTAATGAGAAAATATGAAACACAGAATGAAATATGAAGGCAACTGCTAGGCCTATGCTACATATTTTTCTGCCCAAAGCAAACTATTATTATAATAACTCCCATTTTCTTCTGCATGGTGCAGCCTTCGAAGCCCAATAGACCATACCCGATAAACCCTGTTATCCATTCTTTTATCTCCATTTTGAACACTCATCTCTAACTTCCACTGCAGTCTTTCCCAATAGCAGCCCCACCCCTGGAGAGATCTCACTCTGGGTGCCACTGGGGTAACCCTGAATCCATTTGCTTCTTTTTTTCAGTAAACACTCCTTTCTGGCTCCTATTTCATCTCCTTAGGGTCCTTTGACCCACACAATGTTTTTATTTTGTGGCTTTCCTTTTTTTTTTTTGGCCCATCCTTTCTGCTCAGTCTCTGCCTAGGTAAAAATGACAGCATGCACACAGTGCACCAAGGGGGTCTGCTAAGAAGGAAGAAACTGCTCATGTTGCTACCACAAATGCCTCCCTGTTCAAAGTGCTGCTTTTTGACGAATAATGCTTTTAGTCCAGATGATGAAAAGGCTGCAGACTAAAATAGTTCTGCAAATAAAATTCCCAATGTGACTTCAGTGAAGAAGATTCAAGCTTGATACTATTTTTAAGAATGTTAGAAATTGCTTTGCTGGATGAGAGCAATGACCATGTATGCTAACTTTCTGTCTCTAGCAAGACTCCTCTGAGAAACACACATGTAGACTATCATGGTAAATTCTGTGTGCTATTTTTCCCACCATCTACCCCTGGAGATAGACGTTCTGTTAATGAGATCTGCCACAAAATGTTGTGGTATGAAATGCTCTTACTCAGGGTTCCAGTCAATCAGCCATGCCCTATTCCAGGATACTCCATTCTCTCTGCCCCTCCCGCATTCTGGGCTCAAAGAGAATGCACAATCCTCATTGGGCTGTTTTGGGTTCTCTGTCCCACCCCATCCACCCAAGGATAATAATAATAATAATAATAATAATAATAATAATAATAATAATAATAATTTATTATTTATACCCCGCCCATCTGGCTGAGTTTCCCCAGCCACTCTGGGCGGCTCCCAATCAGTGTTAAAAACAGTACAGCATTACATATTAAAAACTTCCCTGAACAGGGCTGCCTTAAGATGTCTTCTGAACGTCAGGTAATTCTTTATCTCTTTGACATCTGATGGGAGGGCGTTCCACAGGGCGGGCGCCACTACCGAGAAGGCCCTCTGTCTGGTTCCCTGTAGCCTCACTTCTCGCAATGAGGGAACCGCCAGAAGGCCCTCGGCGCTGGATCTCAGTGTCCGGGCTGAACGATGGGGGTGGAGACGTTCCTTCAGGTATACAGGATTTTTTTTTGGGTTGTTGTTGTTGTGTAAAACTGTTTGATTACCCTAGGCCTGCTTATATCTCCTTTGTTTCTGCATTGGGGGCATTTTGGCTACAAAAGGATTGACACTCAAGGAATTGAGTTTGCCATTAATATATGTGATTTTAGAGCTAATCACTCTTGATAGACTTACCCATGATAAAATTTAGAAGTTTAATCTGTACAACTGAACAGGGAACCTTCTATAAAGTATTAAATTCACAAGAGTATGAGCAGGGAACCAATGTGCTTATCCATGACTGTGGCTCTTGACCTACTTTTGACGAGTAATTTCACATTAGGTCCCCAAGGAGGTTTTGAGGATCATCTTTGTGATAGACAAGTACAGGACAAGGCAGCAAATGGAATGAAAAGATTATTAATGATTTCCTTTGGATTTGCTTTTATTATATTTGAAGATATCATGATGGCTACTTTCCCCCCTTCAATCCTGGTGGGATAGCATGGGCACGGCTGTGTAGCTGACCTGCCTTCCCAACACCCAACAGAACTTAAATTCATATCTGATGCATTCTTATGAACCTGTAACCAGCCCTGCCTCTAAAATAATTACATGAACCATTCATTTTAAAATTGTGCATACTGTTATACCCACCCTTCTCTGAGCTTTTTAAAAAAATCCAGATGCACAGTGCTTACCAATGTATAGTTTATTTTGGCAGGAGACATTAAACACTTTGTAATATTTGTGTTTGTTTACAGGTTAAGCACAGTTGCATGCACTGCTTAAACACTATAATAGCCAGTCAAAGCTCACTGCTTCCACATCAGAGCTCCAGGGAAAGACATTCAGCACATCAAATGCTGTTAGCGCATAGGAACCCAAACCTATCAACCTTTCTCATAGTACAATTCTTTTTCTAGTCAGAAGTCTCCTTGTGTTCAGTGGTGTTTACCCCCAAGTAAGTCTGTATAGGATTGTAGCCTTAGGGAGCAATACAAGTGAACAAGAAGCTGGCATAAAACAAGCAGGTGTAAATTATGCTGGCATAAAGTTACACTCGATCCAAGTCTTGTTCAGCAGTGAGGCTGCTGCTGCTGCTCTACCTAAGTCTTCAAAATACCGTATTTTTTGCTCTATAAGACTCACTTTTTCCCTCCTAAAAAGGAAAGGAAAATGTGTGTGCATCTTATGGAGCGAATGCAGGCTGCGCAACTATCCCAGAAGCCAGAACAGCAAGAGGGATTGCTGCTTTCACTGAGCCGCAATACCTCTTGCTGTTCTGGCTTCTGAAATTCAGAATATTTTTTTTCTGGTTTTCTCCTCCAAAAACTAGGTGCATCTTGTGGTCTGGTGTGTCTTATAGAGTGAAAAATACAGTAGACAGGAGTTTGCCAGGCTGTGTGATTGAGGTGAACAAGATTAGAATCCAGCCCTCCCTGGTCCTGTCCCCAACATGCTCTCAGAATGCCTCCTTTTGGGGATTTACACTGGTCTTGGCTCAGCCACGATGAGCAAGTTACAGCAGCCTATCTTTGACTGAGCCAAGATTGTGACTGAGCCAGAGATCTGCTGCATCCTCTTCAGATCATCTCAGTGGAACTTGCCTTAGGATAGCCCCCTTAATCTTTCTGACACATATCACTGCATCTATTATTTTCACACACAGGCGTTTTGACCCCTTTCCTGGCTAGCAGGGGCAATCCAAGGCTGGATCTAGACACATCGAAGAAGTGTTTCAGTTAAACACATTGTAAACTCCTACAGAGAAATCAGGTGTCACAGTGTTATATCGCATATATAACGCATGTAAAATGCTTTTTTTTTTTACCAATCTAGCTGAGTCCCAAGTGAGACCTCTCTGATCATTAACTTGCCTTCATAGAGAAACATCACCATAGTTATCAGCACTATCAAGTCCAAGGCTCTGGCCAGGTATTTCTTGAGGACAACTCATACTTGATAGCCCTACCCACAGAAATGTAATAGGAAACCCATAGGAAACCACGACCATGAAATGCATCCCAAATGAAGACACTTGATATTTCTGGAAGATATTTAGACCAAATAAATTATGTTTAGTCTTGCATGGCCTAGATTAAATATTGCCAACTGCTAAGCCAAACCGCAAGTTAGACCCAGATAGTGTAGGAGCAACAGCAAGAGTAGAGTAGTAAAGATTCAGTAGCCACATACATCACTCCAGGAACATTTGTTCATTCTTGCTAAGCCATAGTTTGGTTTAGCATTATATATGAACAAAGTCACTAAAGGCATACAATTGGTTTAACTGAGCATCCTGTTCTCTGTACAGACCCGCCTAGAAGCAGTATAATGCAGCTCTGAATCATGGAGGCTGATACCTAACCAAATTGCTCACTACTATTTTCATTAAGTTACCCGCCCGCCTCCAGCATATCTGATAATTATATTTCTAAACCTGCTGTTAACTTTGGGGTAAGCATTTTTAACAGCACATATGCAATTTTCAAATTGGAAGTGTGAAATAATGGATATTCATAGTGCTGCTAGGGAAAAAACATTTTCAACCACAAGGAGTCAGATTTAGATTAAATATGAAAAAGAATTTCCTAACTTTAGGGTCAGCACAGAACTTGTTCAAGCTTCCCTGGCAGATTGTGGAATCTCCTTTGTACAGATTTTGGACAATGGTTTGATATCTGGTTTTTTGTTGGAATTGGGCAAGCTGCTTAGGTGAATATCTACTAACCCAAACCCAAGCTGTTGTGCTTGTGAACAAAGGTATCCTTTTGTAAATATAGTAAACAATAGTTCAGTATCAGGTTGTTTTGCACTCTAACATGCTACCAGAATTGTTTTACTTTTAGTGTATAATTTCACATAAGAAGTATAGCAGATTGCTGCTTTTAATTATTACAGGGATGAAGACCGATGAGCGGCTTAAAGGAATATGTGGCTTTATATTGGCTAGAGCTTAATTTTTATTGACATTTATAGCATCCCTCTGTAATTTAGGGTAAAATATGGAAACAAAATCAGGTCAGACAAGTACAAATGAGAAAATATTGCTCAGAGCTGCAAGAGCTGTGGAATGTCTAAATCCAAATTTAATAGAAGTAAGCAAAAACTCAACGTATAGTGGTACCTCGGGTTACATATGCTTCAGGTTACAGACTTCGCTAGCCCAGAAACAGTACCTCAGGTTAAGAACTTTGCTTCAGGATGAGAACAGAAATCGTGCACTGGCAGCGCAACGGCAGCGGGAGGCCCCATTAGCTAAAGTGGTGCTTCAGGTTAAGAACAGTTTCAGGTTAAGAACAGACCTCCAGAACAAATTTAGTACTTAACCCGAGGTACCACTGTACAATAATTAAGTGTGCAATGGTTTTTCCAATTCTTTACTTGCTGGAGTTTATTTTGCCTAACCCGAGGTACCACTATACTTTGCAATGTATTGGGTGGGGGTGCTGCACAGGTTTTATTTAGAAACTAATGGGAGTGAGAAAGAAGAAAACTTAAAACATGCCTGCTTCGGAAGCTCATCAAAACTCCTTGTACATAAGAGAGTTTTCATCTTTATACCCACAATGCAATTCATAATCAATGCATAAGCCAGACGTGTCAGTCTGGAATCATAATGCTGCAATTTTTAGTCACCACATATAATTTAGCACAGCGTGATACCAGAGGCATTTCACAATATAAAAGCTGGCTGGTTTTAAGGGATTTTAACATTTGTATAGGGCAAGTAAGCTGTATCAACCTGGGATAATGACTTTAGTTTGAAGTTTAGCGCTTCCCTCAAACTGAACAGTAGTTTTTGGAATATAAAATCTTGCACAGTCCCATAATTATGTATCGAGCAGAATACATTTTTGCATGCTTCTTTTTATATGCAGGTATTTACACCCCTCTTCCACAGTAAATTTTACTTTGCATATAGCATTGTGATATTTCTCAATCTTCTACATAGATCTGTAGCTTTCCTCATCTTTCCTCTCTTTTGCTTTTAGTATGAAGTACCATATAATACTTTTTCTCACAAAGTGTTACACATCCTTTCCCTCCCAGCCCCGGACCCCCTCCACATTATTGAGGGTGGGGGGAGATTGCAGTTTCCTACTATGTATGTTGCTAATGCTAAAAAATCTTTTTGCATATGTGTGCTGAATGCAGAAACACCTTCTCCAGCAAAATTGCTTGCTTGGAAGTGTAAAAAATAGCACTGGTTAGGGTGTTTCCCCCCCTTTTCTTCACAAGGCGCACAAAGAGATATCAAGAATTTCCTCTTCCTAGTCAAAATTCCAACAGCCTCAAAAGGCTTCTGCTTTTCTTACAAACATTAACAGAGTATTATCATTCCCTAAAAACAACCCAGATAAACATAGCGTAAAAAGGTAAAAATCCATTCAAAAGTAAGATATACATCTAGTCATCTGAAATTATTTTTTCTACTATGACAGTGAAGCAATATTCTCTACCCTGGTAGCATGAAATTACCATGACAGTGAAGCAGAATGCTGCTGTATGGTGGCATAAAGCAATAGTATTTAGTACTGTTTTATCTGTCTGTCAGGGAATCAACTTTTCCTGAGCAGAAATGCAGTCTGCACAAAGTAGCTGCACCGTTATCTAAATAACTGCTACCTTATCTCAAATAAGCCCTTTTGAGGCAAGATCCTTAAGTGTGTATGTTGGCCGGTCAGCTTCAGGTATTTTCCAGGTTTTGAAACGGACATATATTTTAAGATACATTCCATTCTAGTTTTCAACCCATTTCTGGGACTGAAGCTGCCCAGATCACCCTTGAAGGTTTTCACCAGAAGATCGATAGGAAAGAGTACAACACTCTGATTCTTCTTCATTGGGTTTCAGTACAGTTGACCAGGGTGGTGACTCCAATTTAGCTGTAAAGTAAAACCTCCCCCAGCCATGCTAAAAGTTTATATTACTAGTCAGTAAAATGCAATGGCAAAATAATAAAATAGCCTCACAAGGGAGCTGATGGAAACCCTACTGCTTGACATTCTGAAAGCTTAGCAAGACAAGATTCTGAAAGACCTGGGGAACAATTATGCATGTAAATGGGATGACTCCTCACTCCCTTTGCTTACTTACATGATTCTATTCTTATCTTTTATTTATCAAATTCTGGCAATGTGTATTTTATTTTATTTTTTAGAGAAAAGATTTTGTTATTCACATCATATTAAGCATTCTCTTCCTGTGGCTTCTGCTAATGAGATTTAAAAAGTGGATCAGGTATGCCTCTGTCAGACCTCCTTTGCCTGGTCCTTGGACCCTAGTCAGCACAAAGAGTCCTTCAGAAAAAGTACTTTGTAGAATGCTGCTTTTATTCTAAAAATAACCACCTTCTCCAGTTACGACTGACAGCTTTTATACATATCAAAGGCAACCAGCATTTGACCAACCCACACCACACACAATCAAGGACCACTCTACACATACAGGCATATGTAGGTGGAAGGTTGCATGAGTCATGCAGGCTTTGCTGATTCATTGTAGGCTGCTGATTCATGGTGACTCAGTTCCTTTTGTATTAAAGAAACAGCGGATAATTTTAAGCTGTGACAGCCTCTACAGTGGTACCTTGGGTTAAGTACTTAATTTGTTCCGGAGGTCCGTTCTTAACCTGAAACTGTTCTTAACCTGAAGCACCACTTAACCTGAAGCACCCCATTAGCTGCCGCGACACCAGAGCATGATTTCTGTTCTCATCCTGAAGCAAAGTTCTTAACCCGGGGTAATATTTCTGGGTTAGCGGAGTCTGGAACCTGAAGCGTATGTAACCTGAGGTACCACTGTACCTTTAAAACTCAGGTTTCTTTGTGGCTGTCCAGCTTGACTGTCAAGGGATGGGTTGCTATCAGCCACTCCACCCAGAGCACTTTCTTAAATGGGTGGTGGAAAGATCCTATTAAACCCCTGAAAGGAAATGCAAAATGCCTTTGATTAAATCCAACAACAGAGTATCACCTTTGTACTTTCCATCCTGGGACAATCTTATGACAGCTAGGTTGTAAATTTCAGAAGCAGATAAGGAAATAAATAAGATTACCTTTTTTAAAAATGTGTTAGTTTCTCTTATGTTATAGTAAGGGTCAAAAACTTGGTGAATATTGATTAAAGGCCCTGTATTTTTGGGAATTTGAGGCCTAGCACTGTTGCTTGTAATTACTGAGGTTTTAAGAGAATGTACAGTACTGAGGAAACGACAGAAATATTTGTGTCACGAGGCTTGTTTTTCACATTTGGACTTGTTGCAGGGCACTTGTAAATGATGGAAAATAGAATGAGATTTGATTAGGCCCTCATCGGTTTTGAGATTTCCTTGGTAACTGTCAGAGAACATATCGTGGTTTTTTGCCATTTTCATGTTCAAGACTGTGTGGCTTGCATATTTAAATAAGTAGAATAAAGGTGTAAGGTGTCATGCACTTCTATTCATATCATCAATTGAGGGATTTTTATATTATTATTATTATTATTATTATTATTATTATTATTATTATTATTATTTTGCTACTAATAAATTAGCTTTAGAACAGATCCAAGATTTATTGGTTTGGCACTTGAATAGTGCCACACACATTTACTGGTATATTATCCCAGATGTTTTAGGAATAAGCCAAACTCAGAATAAACCAAACTCACTCTCTTCAAAACTGGGAAATAGCTCAGCTTATGCTGGACCAACTGATACCTCCCTTGCCCACCACTGTGAGCCTCCAACTCCCTCCCTCAAACCAGCCATCAACCTCCCTCTCCCCACAAACTCTCCCCACCTACTATGTAGGTGCTGCTGCGAGTTTGGCAACAACAGAACAAATGAAGCAAGGGAGATTTCTCATCATGTCACCCTGTATGTCAGGCATACTGCTATAAGGGCACAGCTCTAAAATGCACATGTTATTTAAACCCCACCCTTGTGTGTGTAGGCAAGAATGATGGATCAGAATACATATATCTATGTAATAGTCATATATGAAAATTCCACAATTATTTGTTGCCTCATGTGAATATGTGTAGAAACCAGACACATCTGCTTATAAATATATACTCGTGTGACAAACTCTCAGCCATTGTAGTGTATACATATCACTCCATGTATCTTTTTTACACCTATGCAGGTAAAATGTATTGTGTGAAGTGGCCCTAAGTGCTAAAGTGCTTTCTTGGATTATGGCCTAATTGTGCAAAGCTTCCAAAACATCTTGTAGGTAATTTTAAAATGCAAGGAAAATTGCAAGAGGAAATGTACAGACTACAATTTTCTGTCAGGAAATGTTCTGAGATAAAAATCCATCTCCACATAATTTATATGTTGGCCTGAAATGCTGAAAAGGAGTTTCTATTGTAGCACAGATGTTATACAACATGAGGTGATCTACAGAAAAGACACCTATAGCATCTGCTTCCTCTTTCCTCTGCTGTGGGTCAATTGTTATGTGTAAGAGTTGAGGTACACCACTATTTTCACATTTCCAAGCAGTCGATTTTGTTTCACTCAAACTTGACGCCTGGCAATATGTATTGGGTAGAACAACAATAGCAAGTAGAAAAGAAAGGAATACTATGAGCAGAAGAATCAGAGAAAGAATGGTGTTGGGAACACAATGCTCTAGGAAGCCAAGAAAGAATATTTATTTTAAATAAATAATGCATACAGTGCTTTTTTCTAAAAAATATGTTTAGGGGTACTCTCATTTTCCTACTCATATTGAAATATTGCCCCTCAAAGAGGCCCAACTTAGATTCACAAAATGTTTAGGCGTATGCATCCCCCCCATAAAAAAGCACCAAATGCATACAAACCCTCCAATCTGCTGTGATGGAAGAGGTTTGGATGTGACAGAAGTCTCCCTCTTCCTGGCTTGGCTCAGCTTTATTGGTGGGAGAAGGTTTTTCTTCTACAGAGTTTTCTGCTATGCCCACCAATCGCACAAGTAGGCAGCAGCTACTGACACTGCTATTCTCACAGGTGAAAGCCAGCATAAACTGGACTGGGGTATTCTTAGGGCAGGGAGGGTGAGGACCTCGACTGGCCAATAATCTGCTGGTATTTTAAGCTGTTCCACCTACTGAAAAAGGGTCCAATTTCAGCCTCTTTACTATGCCAATCTAAACCTGGTGCATTAAAAAAAAATGAGGAGAGCTCTTCTTCCCAACATAGGATGCATTTATTTTTTTTTGGGGGGGGGGGAATAAAGGGGGGAAAATATTTTTCCCCCCCCCAGCCCCAAAGAGCAAAGAAGCCAAGACAGCGAGCAGGATGGATCCCGCTCGCTGTCCTGGCTTCGTTTTTAGCCTCGGGGCTAAAAGACCCTCAACTAGGTTGAGCCGGGGGTATGCAGCCTCAACCAGGCCTCAGCTGGGGAAAACTTAAGGCAGTGGAATTTACACTGGCATATGCACAGGTATGCCTTTATAAAGGTTAGATTCAATGTTTTCCCATCAAATGTGTTGGGTAACAGACTCTCCAACGGACAGATCTCACTCCTCTGTGACTGTAAAAGTGGATCTATAGAATCATTATATCATATAATCTTCTGTTGTCATTTACATTCGGCTTCACGGTCCAAGTTTCTGGCCCCATATTTATCAAGAATTGCTGACAGACCTCAGGAAGCCCAAATAATATACTTATTAAACGACGAAGACTCAAGTAGATCCCTTGCTAGATACCTGATTAATGTCCCATTTCATAAGAGGAGAAATGGATCACTGTATGACTCTGACAGCTTAGCCAAACTTAAGAACCATCAATAAGTGCCAGAACTAAGACGCATATGCCCCAAAATCTGAGGGATTTGAATTGCGGTTCACATAGAGGGAGCTTATTGTGTATAGTGTTTACTTAATTGAAGTAAAATTGGTTTTATATGGGTGTTTTAACTTGGAACTGTTTAAATTGTATTGTTTATGGATAAATTTTGATGTATTGTTTTAGATATGGGCCAATGGCCGTAATAAATCAAACTAACTAACTTACACTGGCATAAGTCCCCCAAAAGACAGCCCAGGGATGTTATAGGGATGGGATGGGGGCAAGGAGAGATTTATACCTACAGTATTCTGGACCTCTTTCAGCTCACTCACGTAACCTGACAACCTGATGGAGTTAACACCAACAAAAAAGATGGTTTAAGTAAAATTATATTTTAAAAGCTTGTTTTCTTCTGCCAGGTCTGGGCCTGCACATTTGGCAGTAGTCCCACTCCTGAACAGAGTTTGGAATAGGGGTAGCTTATACTGCTTCATCCTATGTTTAGGATTGCTGTTTTAGACTAATAAATGATTAATATTGTGGGGAAAAGATGTTGGGGGAAACTGCTGAGAAAAGAAGAAATAAAAATAATAATTTCTGGAAGGCAACTACCGTATCTCTTATCAAGAAAAATTCAATGCCCTGATGGTAATTATATTGCAAACATTTATGCTGCAGCTCTGCAATCCTGTCAGATTTATAAGTGAGGTTGAGGACAGGTCCAGGGGCTGGAATTTTCAGTAATTGGGACCTTACTGCTCTTTTTTTCCTTTCTTCGTTTACTTTTCCCTTCTACTTTTACATTTAAAAGTGAGGACTTGCATCCAACTTTGTTTTCTTGTTCTGACATCCCTCATTCAGTTATATTTAATATGTATTTGGAATATTTTATACTAGTAATTCCACTGTATAGCTTCCAGTCTGCAAACAATACATAATTGGTTACATCCCATTCCCCCAATTTGCCTTGTGTTTCCTTTGCACTGAAATGCATGGGGTGGAATAATGCAGTTCCCTAATTTACATAATTAATGACATCACTTACAATAGTTATGCAATTTTACCAGAACGAACAGCAAGACAAATAATGTAGCTTTTGGCAGAAAGTGAAGTGCAGAGAAACAGTGCACGACATGACAAATAAAGACAGAACAGAAAATGATGCTATCTCCCATGCCCAGGTGCAACTTTGTACATGCTAAAGACTATGCCCATTTTAACATGGCTGTATGTGGGCAAGAAACCCGTAAAAGAAATGGAGTGGCCCTCATAGTCAACAAAAGAGTGGCGAAAGCTGTACTGGGATGCAATCTCAAAAATGATAGAATGATCTCGATACGAATCCAAGGCAGACCTTTTAACATCACAGTAATCCAAGTTTATGCACCAACTACTTGTGCTGAAGAAACTGAAATTGACCAATTCTATGAAGACTTACAAGACCTTATAGAAGTGACACCAAAGAAGGATGTTCTTCTCATTATAGGGGATTGGAATGCTAAAGTAGGGAGTCAAGAGATAAAAGGAACAACTGGCAAGTTTGGCCTTGGAGATCAAAACGAAGCAGGGCAAAGGCTAATAGAGTTCTGTCAAGAGAACAAGCTGGTCATCACAAACACGCTTTTCCAACAACACAAGAGACGACTCTACACATGGACATCACCAGATGGGCAGCATCGAAATCAGATTGATTATATTCTCTGCAGCCAAAGATGGAGAAGCTCTATACAGTCAGCAAAAACAAGACCTGGAGCTGACTGTGGCTCAGATCATCAGCTTCTTATAGCAAAATTCAAGCTTAAACTGAAGAAAGTAGGAAAAACCACTGGGCCGGTAAGATACAATCTAAGTCAAATCCCTTATGAATACACAGTGGAAGTGAGGAACAGGTTTAAGGATTTAGATTTGGTGGACAGAATGCCTGAAGAACTATGGATGGAGGCTCGTAACATTATACAGGAGGCAGCAATGAAAACCATCCCAACGAAAAGGAAATGCAAGAAAGCAAAGTGGCTGTCCAATGAGGCCTTACAAATAGCGGGGGAGAGAAGGCAAGCAAAATGCGAGAGAGATGGTGAAAGATACAGGAAATTGAATGCAGATTTCCAAAGAATAGCAAGGAGAGACAAGAAGACCTTCTTAAACGAGCAATGCAAAGAAATAGAGGAAAGCAATAGAATGGGAAGAACCAGAGATCTGTTCAAGAAAATTGGAGATATGAAAGGAACATTTCATACAAAGATTTCCATAATAAAAGACAAAAGTGGAAAGGACCTAACAGAAGCAGAAGACATCAAGAAGAGGTGGCAAGAATACACAGAGGAATTATACCAGAAAGAAATGGATGTCTCGTATACCCCAGGTAGTGTGGTTGCTGACCTTGAGCCAGACATCCTGGAAAGTGAAGTCAAATGGGCCTTAGAAAGCACTGCAAATAACAAGGCCAGTGGAAGTGATGGTATTCCAGCTGAACTATTTAAAATTTTAAAAGATGATGCTGTTAAGGTGCTACACTCAATATGTCAGCAAGTTTGGAAAACTCAGCAGTGGCCAGAAGATTGGAGAAGATCAGTCTACATCCCAATCCCAAAGAACCAAAGAAGGGCAGTGCCAAAGAATGCTCCAACTACCGCACAATTGCACTCATTTCACACGCTAGCAAGGTTATGCTTAAAATTCTACAAGGAAGGCTCAAGCAGTATATGGACCGAGAACTCCCAGAAGTGCAAGCTGGATTTAGAAGAGGCAGAGGAACCAGAGACCAAATTGCAAACATGCGCTGGATTATGGAGAAAGCTAGAGAGTTCCAGAAAGATATCTACTTCTGCTTCATTGACTATGCAAAAGCCTTTGACTGTGTCGACCACGACAAACTATGGCAAGTTCTTAAAGAAATGGGAGTGCCAGATCACCTCATCTGTCTCCTGAGAAATCTCTATGTGGGACAAGAAGCTACAGTTAGAACTGGATATGGAACAACTGATTGGTTCAAAATTGGGAAAGGAGTACGACAAGGCTGTATTTTGTCTCCCTGCTTATTTAACTTATATGCAGAATTCATCATGCGAAAGGCTGGGCTGGATGAATCCCTAGCCGGAATTAAGATTGCCGGAAGAAATATCAACAACCTCAGATATGCAGATGACACAACCTTGATGGCAGAAAGTGAGGAGGAATTAAATAACCTTTTAATGAGGGTGAAAGAGGAGAGCGCAAAATATGGTCTGAAGCTCAACACCAAAAAAAAGAAGATCATGGCCACTGGTCCCATCACCTCCTGGCAAATAGAAGGGGAAGAAATGGAGGTAGTGAGAGATTTTACTTTCTTGGGCTCAATGATCACTGCAGATGGTGACAGCAGCCACGAAATTAAAAGACGCCTGCTTCTTGGGAGAAGGGCAATGACAGGCCTAGACAGCATCTTGAGAAGTAGAGACATCACCTTGCCAACAAAGGTTCGTATAGTTAAAGCTATGGTTTTCCCAGTAGTGATGTATGGAAGTGAGAGCTGGACCATAAAGAAGGCTGATCGCCGAAGAATTGATGCTTTTGAATTATGGTGCTGGAGGAGACTCTTGAGAGTCCCATGGACTGCAAGAAGATCAAACCTCTCCATACTGAAGGAAATCAACCCTGAGTGCTCACTGGAAGGACAGATTGTGAAGCTGAGGCTCCAGTACTTTGGCCACCTCATGAGAAGAGAAGACTCCCTGGAGAAGACCCTGATGTTGGGAAAGATGGAGGGCACAAGGAGAAGGGGACGGCAGAGGACGAGATGGTTGGATAGTGTTTTCGAGGTTACCAGCATGAGTTTGACCAAACTGCGGGAGGCAGTGGAGGACAGAGGTGCCTGGCGTTCTCTGGTCCATGGGGTCACGAAGAGTCGGACACGACTAAATGACTAAACAACAACAACAACAACATGTTTTCATCAGAGGTGGTTCTCCTTGTTCATAGGTGCCAGTGGCTGAAAAAGGTCTTGTCGCATAAGAAAGCTGCAGGAGACACCTGCCGCTTCCGCTTAAAATGCAGGGCAACCACCACTGAGTACGAACATATGTGTTGTTACATATGTGTTGTAACTAATACATAGAAGCAACTGTAATAAAAATGGAGGATGTTATTCACAATATGAAAGATGGAGTTTGCAGCCAAAAATTGCTTTTAAATTGTGGCAGGCTAGAGAAAGGAGGATTAATGGAAATATCAATCTGTATCTGATTTTGTACTGTTAGGACAAAGTGCAGCTGTTCCAGCAGTTTTACTGAATTCAAAGCGCAATTTCCTGTACTGAGATGGATGTAAATAACATATTAAAAAAAGGAGTATATAAGGAAGAAATATGCTGTTGGATATATTCTGGAAGTGAAGAGGAGGAGGAGGAAAAATAATCTCTCATCCGCTGTGTGTGTGTGATCGCTGCTCCCATTTCTTGTTTTCCAATTGACATTCTGCTCACTTTGCTCATAGGACACTGTTGAGAACTGCTGGGTCAAAATTGATAGCAAGGCTGCAGGTACCTGCTGAACAGAAAGTGTGACAAAAAGTAAAATATGAAAGATAACTTTATTCAGGCGTACATCTCATTATGGGAAGAACCTTATTGAAAGGCATGCAGAGAAGGCAAAGGCAATGTCTACACTGGAGCAATCAGTTATTTAATAGGCACAGCTAGCTCATTTGGAAAGACAGCATGACAAGTTTGGACAACTTTTTAGATACCTTCCACCCGCAAACTCCTTCAGTATCTTTCTTTCAGGCATATATTCTGAATGCTAAACATATTCCACATGATTAGAAGAGAAATTGATTTTGATTATGTTGGGCTTCATTTCAAATGCTCAGGAGATTATGGGAATTGAATAAAAGGGCTTCATTTAAAAAACAAAAACAGAACAGAGCACAAAACCCCATATAAAACTACAGAAATAAGCTGGCAATCAGAAAAGTGCTGGCCGGTTTCCATGATTTAGCCATCGTTTTGGAATAAATGCAAATTGCCGCTGGCTTAAAGTTCTACAAGCAAAAACTTCTAATTTTTCCTCAAATGAATTATGAGCATTGTGTTGTTACTATAGGAAAGCTGGGTTTTCAAAAGATGTGCATTTAATATTCAATACAACCAGCTCTGCTAAGCAAATGAAATTTCATTCATATTTTACTTACCTGTGCCATGTCAAAGGGGACACAGATAATAAGCCGCATAAGAACTAGAATACTGTACTGTGTGTCTGAAGTTACTGTTTTGCATACAGATTCATTGTTTAACTCCTTTTTTGTTCTGTAGTTAGTGTTAATTGAATTTATAACCCATCCCACCCTGCCAATCACTGACAACAGCTAATATATAAAAGATATTCTAAATTTCATTCCTTTACAGTCTTAACCCTTGCCTATAAAAGCCAACCCAATGTCTGCAACATTTCTAAATTATGGCTTAACTTTAGAAAGTTTCCAAAAGGAAGGTCTTCTATAGTTGTGAACAGGACTTTTCTTCAGCCGGAGCTGACCAGATCTCAGCTCCATCACCTCTCAGGTAGGCACAATTAGCATTCTAAGATAACAAGGGGAAAGTTCATGGTGAGCTCCTGCACCTCTTTTTTATATATAGAAAAATAACACTAGTTGAGATGCAGTGACTAAGAACCTTTCTCTCTAGAAGCAGTAC
The DNA here is from genome assembly GCF_964106915.1 of Podarcis gaigeae. Taxonomy (NCBI): domain Eukaryota; kingdom Metazoa; phylum Chordata; class Lepidosauria; order Squamata; family Lacertidae; genus Podarcis; species Podarcis gaigeae. Next base: position 99,239,749 of record NC_139678.1, on the reverse strand, counting down.
ATGCATGGTGTTCTTAACAGTGCGCTTTAGGTTGAAGCAGATCAGATATGTCAGACTAAGGACATTCAAATCTTTATGAATCAAAATAAGCATGTTACATTTTGCCCTTCAGGCAAAAGAAAGATGTGCAGACATTTAAGCCCCAGAATAATATGCTTCCAGTTCTTTACCCTCTCAGATGGCACAAATTATTCACATTTTTTTGGGGGGGGGAATTGTCTGATCTGTATTAGACCCCCCCAAAAAATCATCTCAATTTAGTCAGCTTAGTTACTTCTTCTAGTCAGATACTAAGTAGTAATAATATAGAATGTGTATTAGATGAAAATGAGAGACGTGAAGCTATTGTCAGATCATTGATGGCACTGGACTGCTTTGTTTTTCTATAATCATTCCTAGTGGAAGTGCATGAGAAGGACATGGTTCACCAAGCTTTTTAACTAGTTGGGTCCTCAAGGTGACCCAAAAAATTAATCAGTTTTATGTGTATTAAACTGTTTTTAACACTGTACTTTATATTGCTGTAAGCACCTCTCAGGCCTTGTGGTAATAAGTGTACAATAAATTCCATCCTCCTCTTCATCACTCTTTTGTTTGGCAGTAGAATGGACTCCCTCAGTGGGTGGTGGACTCTCCTTCCTTGGAGGTCTTTAAGCAGAGGCTGGGTGGCAATCAGTCATGGATGCTTTAGTTGATGTACCAGCACTGCAGGGGGTTGGACTGGATGACCCCTAGGTTTGCTTCCAATTCTACAATTATATGATTCTGTGAAATTATAATAAAATAATAGAAAACCAATTAAAACAGCTCCAAAATACATATAAAATGGTATGATCACTTAAAGCCCTAATGGAACAAAAGTCTTCATCTGTTTGTAAAAGGCAGAAAGGAACCTACCACTGCAGGTCTCACAGGCAGAATCCCCCACTAAGATGGAAGGAACTGCTCTTAGTCCTGGTGGATTTAGGGATTCATAGCAGGGCCTCACCAGATAATGTTATTGCTAGAAGAGGGAGAGGGCCTTTTCTAGGGTATCCACCCTTGTAAGGTTTTAAAGGTCAGTAACAACATTTTGAATGTAATCCAAGGTTATTGGCAGCATATTATTATTCAAAAAGTGCACACTAATTAATAACTGCCCAGCTTCGTTTTGGACCAACTAAAGCTGAACTATCTTCAAGGGCAGCCCTTCATGAAGTGCATTGCAGTTCTGTAATCTGGAACTTAATATGGCATGAGTGACAGTTCTAGATAATCTTTCCCAGGGTAGGATGAGCTGCTCTCACCTTTCTAAAGGAGGAGCAGGATACAGAAGGGTTGATTAGTTAGCAACAGCAACATTGCTGTTAGGAAGTTAACATTGCATCTGTGCCCCACCAGGTAAGATGCTTCTGATTTAATAAAAACATTTTACTTACTTCTTGTATGGCTTTACAGAGAGATTTGGAAGACAAAAATAATACTTACCGGTATGTCTCAGTTCTCAAGCAGCATACTTGAGAATCGTTTTTGGACAGGATGGTGGAATCAATGGTTTTATGTTTCGTCTAACTTTTATTGACCTTCAGTGAAAATCAGTTGTCCTAGGTGACATCTGGAACATCTATGGAGGATTAAGCAGCACAGATGTTGAAAATGCTCTGTTTATTTTACTCTGTATAATCAGGATAACCTTTGTTTTTGGTGGTACTCATTACACAGAAGGGTGAAGTTCAGCCAGGAAAAGGTGACTTTGTTCTAATAAGCGAACCTGTGTAAATGGCACACACACCTCATTCTCCTGATTTGGCAAAAAGTGAGACAAAGTGTGGTGTTAACAATCAGAGTATTACTGCAGATATCCCAGACGAATAGAATTCTCCTTTGGGACAGGTAATCCATGAAATGGGCAAAATTAGGGTTGACATTGTTGAACACAATTCCTTTATCTATGTGTCCTGCATCTTTGTTGCTGTAGATATAGTGATAGCATCTTCAAAAAGCACAGCTACTAAAGTCAATAAATTGTTTCAGGAGAGCAGCCAAATTTCTTTTTAAAGCACACTTTACTGAATGAGACTTTCTCATTGGCTTAGGTGTTATGAAAATCAGCACAAATATGCTTATTATTGAGGTTTGTATGCAGCACTTACTGATTTACTTTCATATACAAATTTAATTAACAGCATGGCCTTTATCTGGATTATTAATGAAGCTCTGGAATGAGACTCCTATCGCAAATACCAACTGTAGCAACCTCCAGAACCTTCCCTTAGTTTTTGTCCAATGCAGCATCTTGCTAATTTTTCTTTTCTTTTATTTCACCCCCTCCCTCCCCGTAACTGAGAGGGCATTTTGGCATTGTGGTATAGTAAGAGCCTAGGGTATTTTAGCCTGGTTTCTCAAGCCAACCTGACTTCATTTTTCAAGCCAAATTTGTTAAATTGTTGTAGCAAATGCGTTTCGGTGATTAACCTTTGCTGCACTTTCCGTTCCTTGGCACTCTGGGTGTTTATGTTATTTAAAAGCACACACTTACAAAGAAGCTGGAACATAATATTTAATCTCATAATGCACAGGTGCATTTCCTAAGTGGATTCGCCCACCCTATACCCTGCCACATGTAGTGAATCTACACTGACAACACATAGCATGGAACTAAACCCTAATGGCTTTGGGCAAACAGTTTACTTTGATTTTTAATTGCTTTGCTCACTTAAAAAGTCTCTGTGAACCAGCAGCTTTACTTAAGGAAAAGTTTTGAAATACCTTAACTGCTATTGATGTTATGTGGTTGAGCTTTTCTGCTTTTGTTTGTTATCTCATTGATAAGATTCCCATTAATCTCAAAGTGAGCTTTGTGAGGCTAAGATTCAGTGCTTCGGAAAATCCCTCCTTGTAGCTCTTACTGTGACTTGGAAATGTGGAAGAGTGAGAAAATGTGTCTGCAGAATTTCTACCAACTTTGCTTACATCATGCATTGCATAAAAAGACAAATTTCCATTTACATATGATTTATTATTCTGTGTATTAGGGATGTTAGCAAGTCTGAAGATCTGGTTCTTATAGATTTAACAATTTATAAAACAGACCACCTCCAGTCTTCCTTCCTTCCTTCCTTCCTTCCTTCCTTCCTTCCTTCCTTCCTTCCTTCCTTTCATGTCTGCATTGCCGAGGCCACAAAGCACTCAGGTCAGGAGGCTCCACTTCTTCTGACCTTGCAAAATGGCATCAGTGACATCCTCAACTTCACCCTCTGTAGTTTAATAATGTAGTTTAGATATAGCTACATTTCAACTCATTTGTACCAGTATTCCAAGCTTGTTTATCCAAAAGGAAATCCCTTGGACTTCAGTGTGTATTACTTCACAATATGTGCTGTTTAGCTTAACCCACCATTCTCTATTAACAGTCCTTGTGCTGAATAAATGAGCTTTTCCAAGCATTTAAAATGAAGCGTGCATAATTATTATTTTATTATTTGGTGTATCATTTGGTGCATTAGGTTCTGTAGCTTCGACTACCAGGATGATTCTTAAACTAAACATGCTTAGAATAAAATTTCTAAAATCTGGTCGTGTAATCTATAATAAAGTTATTTATTAGGCACTCCAAGAGAGTAGGGACATAGAAAGTAGAAGGTGGAACTTGGAAGATGGAGTTTGAAGGTGATACAGAGACAAAAAAGTGAGAAGTATGTTGAGGGGAAAGATACAGAAGGTCTCAATGAGGATTTTTAAAGGCTTGTCCATAAATTATTGTTGTTGTTTAGATTATGTAATCTTCAGAAAAACCGAACTCCACTTTAACTTTTACAAGAGTTAAAAAACCAGCCCTATATATTCAATCCAATATAGAGCAAGTTTGTTCATTCTTCAGACATGAGCTAATAGCAATGCTGTTTTTGTATGTGGTAAAATTTCCTCAGTGTAAATTTTACTGTGGTCATTTCACTTAGGAGAATAAATGTGAATGTAGCTTGACTGAGTGGCACTACCATTTGTCACCAGAAGAAAGTAAATCCTACCTTTTTTGCTATGAAAAAATAATGTAGAAATGTCCTGCAGATTTATTTATTTTTTAAAATATTGGACCTTGTTTTGCTTATTAGCTCTGTAAGCCACTCTGAAATGATGGGTGCCTGTGGATATCTTAATCCGCATTATCACTGCCATATGGTAAACTATCCATTTACAAATGTGGTGAGAATGGCCCCATGTGCAGGGCTGAATCCTTGATGGCATCATTGCTTCTTTTCCTTGAAAAAAATCTGGTGGTTTGTTTACATTGTGAATTGTAGGAATCTGTCCGTATTCTGATGAAAAAAATCAGCAGAAAATTTCTCTTCAACTTATTGTGGGCCTTCTGTTTCTTATTTTTCCAGATGTAACTTATTTTCTTGAGTTAGCACATTTCCCTTTTAAAATACAATTAATTAGAACATATGGGGTACTTGTACCACAGCATGCTCTATAAAAATTCAAAGGGACATAATTAATTGGAATACTAGGAAACAGCATGTTACTACAAGCCCGGTAAAATCCACGATAATCATTTTAACCTAATTTATGTTCTAAGTGTTTGAAAGATGAAGATGATTGTAGGAGCAGCTGGATCTCAAACTTTTTGCCTTTAAGGGAATATTTTGAGGGGACTTATACAGTGGAAAATATAAATGAAATATGCAGAATGTCAACAGGAAAATGCCAAATCAAATATTAGAAGCATTTTTTGTTTTGTTCATGCTGCTCAGATTTTCTTACTTTTTATAATTAAAAAAGCACTTTTTATTTATCCTGTTTAAGAAGTCAGCCTCTTTTAAATTACTGTAGTTGTTGTGAATGACTTTGTGTGGCTGTAATTTTTATTATTTACTGTGGCACTTAGAAATTTTTATTTTAAATTTGCATTTCAATCAGGTTTTATGCTTACAAGAAGGAGAGGGATACATCTACACCATGAACTTTTATTGCTGGTTCTAACGTAGGATTAGTATGGTGATGTCCATTTAACTTTTGAAATAGAAATGAGCTGGGTGGTAACTAGCTACTTTTTCAAAGATATGAGTTGCACTGATAGATATGCTGATGAATCAGTTTCTTTCCCATGCCTTCATTTTTCAGCCATCTCTGAAACATAAAGAGGAAGGTGATTTTTCCTGCTTCTGAACTGTCTGAAAAATAATCACTACAGATTTTGTTAACTCACCAAATGCTTGTGTTACAGATGCTGTGTTACATCTGATGGTTGCACAAAAGAATGGGAGTTCAGACAAGCAACCTTACGCTTCTCTTCCTTTCCCCTGCTTCCCCTTATGCCCACTGAAAACTCTCTCCAGAGGGTTGTGGGACCTGAACAGTGTAGCATTGCGGAGGGAGAATCACTGAAACAGTGTGGAGGAAACTTGTGCCAGCAGAACTTCTGCTGGAGCAAGATCCCTCTCCCAATTTCAGGTGAATTGCATCTCTGGTTTTCACGAGACCAAGTTACAGACACTCAAGGATTTCATTTATATCACATATAAAACTGAGCCAAGCTAATCTGTACCCTTAAGCTAAGCCATAGACTGTACTATAATCGGAGCCCAAAGGGTGTGATTGTTAGAATGTTGAGCTAGGACTTGAGAAATCAGGAATGAAATTCCTGCTCAACCATACCTTGCCGGGTGACATTGGACCAGTCACTGTTTCTCAGTCTAACATCCCTCACATAGTTATTGTGAGAATGAAATGAGGAGAGGGAAAACCATGCATCCTACGTTTTGAGCTATTTGGAGGGAAAGTGAGTTATAAATTTGAAGATAAGAACTTAAATAAAATATGACCATCATCCAAATTTTGTCATGCAATTCTCTCTTTAAAAGATGCATTAAAATGTATACATGTTCAAAATTATGTTTTAAAAGTCAAATATGGTCTCAAATAACTATTTTTATATGTATTTAAGTGTTTGTATGTGGGTGTTTTGTTTTGTTAAACACGACAAGACAAATAAATTCCTTCTGTATGATGTGAAATGGAACAGAATGGGGAAAAATGGCTTGTATCCAACTAAGTTCTACTCAGCATAGTCATATCTTTCAATTTCAATTAGTCTACTCTGCTCAGGACTAACCCACAGAAAGACGGGGGGGGGGGGGAGAATGAATCTAAATGGAACAGAACTAGACTAATACATCCATCCCTAGACTGAGTCAGAGAAGCTTTTGTACATTTTGGTTCACTATTTATTAATTAAAAGTATTGATTTTTATTCAGAGCTATCTGTCTGAAAAAGTGTGCAATGCTGGTGGCAATTGGATTAACAATTTATGATTAATTCAGGAAATAGATTTCAAATGATTTTAGAAATATTAAAATATTTTATCTCAGAGAAAAAATCATGACCTCAAGGAGATGCTCTGAAGTGTGTGGCCGCATGTATTAAACTGCCAGTTTAATATTTCATGGAGAGTTGAAGCAGCCAGCAATTCCACCTTAGTAGCGTGCTATCACTTAGGCTGCTCCCCACAAATGGTTAGTACACCCTGCAACCAAAGCAGCCTGACAGCCCCATCTCCATTGCAAAGGACCCTTAGAAGGAGGGCTTTTGGAGTGGAGAGGGAGAACAGGAAGTGAGTACTTAGCCCTTCCTGTGTGTCTATAGTGTCGTTTTCTGGTTTAGTTACCAGGTGGCATAGGACTTAGTTGTATCTGGGTGGAGTCAGGAGGAATTTTGTGCTTCTTTCAGTCAGGAAGCAATAAGGTTCTTGTATGGACAGTACTGGAGATAGGGAGAATTACCAACTTTATACTAACACTAATCGTGCATTCTAGAAATCAGGAAATGCATTGTGCATGCTTTAGCTCCACTCCTCAAACCTCAACATGCTCCTCCACAGTGGCGTAGTGTGGGGGGTGCAGGGGGGGCGGCCGCACCGGGCGCAACATCTGGGGGTTAGGGTTAGGGGGGCGCAAATCCACGGGTTAGGGGGCACAAATTACTTGCCTTGCCCCGGGTGCTGACAAACCACGCTACGCCACTGCACAGGTTGGAGGGTGACTGTCTGACTCCTTAACTATTCTGCATTGCACAGTGAACCTATATCATTTAGAGAAGCAATGGTATAGGGACAGAAGGCGAGGCTAACCCACTTATTCCCTTGAGGGTCCCCCCACATGTTGCATTTCCTAATTTATAAAATGGTTGAGCAGAGCTACAAGCAACGCAAATACCTGTCGCAGAGCAAGCTGGTCAGTAAATCACACTGTTCAGTCAACTTTTTCAATTTAGTGAAACATAATCTTCACAGACTTGGTTGAGTTTTCAGCCTAATGAGCACAGGACCTCATGACCTGTGGGTCCTTCTCCATGAAATCAATTACCAAGACTAAAAGTCCCCACCTCCCCACAGCTGTCTATGTCTCCTTCTGTCTTTGCTCCACCCGTTTCATCCCACCCCTGGTTCTGGGAGTCACTAAGCTGGGGGGGGGGGGGAGGAAAGCATGTCACAGTAGCAGAGGGAGACACCTGTGACTCTTCTCTAGCCTGACTCATCTCTGCATTTTGACCTCCCACTCACCTGCTTCAGCTTCTGCCTCTGATTCTTGACTTCTCTCTGTCACAGGCTCCCCCAGCTCACTGAACCCTGTCACCCCTTCAGCCTCTGAAACCTCCTCTTCCCATTCTTCTCCCTCTGACCCCTCACTTTTGTCTCACCACCACTCCCTGGGTTCTGAGCCTTCTCTCTTTGGTGGTCCCCTAGCCCGTTCCTCCCACCACTCACCTGTGTCTAACCAGTCCATGACAATATCTGATAATATTGCTTGCTACAATAGTTTACTGTTACAATTCTATCTCAGCTAACACTGCAAAATAAGCTTCTCCCCCCCCCCTGAGTAATTAATAATTAATCAATGTTACTATCTCCTTATGTGCAATAATTAAAAATGAGAACTGATTCTAAAGAATGTCCTTTTCTTAGCACTTTGAACCTTCTAATGTGACATTAGTAGCATCTAAGAAACTGATTCTCTGAGAGTTACTTTGCAGAAGGGAATTCAATTGAAATTGTCCATTGGGCTGCAGCAGACAACTCTCCTAAGGCCAGAGAGATCTGCTTTAGCAGATTTAATTGACATGATGACATTACAGCTGTCGTTGTTGTTGTTGTTTAGTCGTTTAGTCGTGTCCGACTCTTCGTGACCCCATGGAACAGAGCACGCCAGGCACCTCTGTCTTTCACTGCCTCCCGCAGTTTAGTCAAACTCATGCTGGTAGCTTCGAGAACACTGTCCAAACATCTCATCCTCTGTCGTCCCCTTCTCCTTGTGCCCTTAATCTTTCCCAACATCAGGGTCTTTTCCAGGGAGTCTTCTCTTCTCATGAGGTGGCCAAAGTATTGGAGTCTCAGCTTCAGGATCTGTCCTTCCAGTGAGCACTCAGAGCTGATTTCTTTCAGAATGGAGAGGTTGGATGTTCTTGCAATCCATGGGACTCCCAGCACCATAATTCAAAAGCATCAATTCTTCGGCGATCAGCCTTCTTTATGGTCCAGCTTTCACTTCCATACATCACTACTGGGAAAACCGTAGCTTTTACTATACGGACCTTTGTTGGCAAGGTGATGTCTCTGCTTTTTAAGATGCTGTCTAGATTTGCCACCGCCTTCCTCCCAAGGAGCAGGGGTCTTTTAATTTCGTGGCTGTTACCATCTGCAGTGATCATGGAGCCCAAGAAAGTAAAATCTCTCACTGCCTCCATTTCTTCCCCTTCTGTTTGCCAGGAGGTGATGGGACCAGTGGCCATGATCTTCGTTTTTTTGATGTTGAGCTTCAGACCATATTTTGCACTCTCCTCTTTCACCCTCATTAAAAGGTTCTTTAATTCCTCCTCACTTTCTCCCATCAAGGTTGTGTCATCTGCATACAGCTGTCACAGCCTTGTTTTTTTTATTAATTTTTCAATTAATGCTTTCAGTTCATGCTGTTGTTTAGCTGTAGCAACACCTCTTTTTCTGTTCCCTTTCAATGTATTATTATGGATAAAGTGAATATTCAAATCCACTGTAGTGAATACAAGAAAACTCTAAATCATAGGAGTCAATATTAGTGTAAAATTGAGGATTCAGGGTGTTGGGGTGGAGCCTAAAGCCTGGCCATAATCAAAATAATTACAATAATACCCAACATGCAATTAGTACTCTAAAGAATGTCTTCCCCAAAAAAGGGTTATCTGCCAACTGATATTCAGGATGTCCCAGATGTGCAAAAAACTATTTTAAGGTACAGCAGCAGTGTAGGGTCAGTTTCCACCGACAAATGAACGCACATAATTTGTTAGTTGGGCCAGCTGCAATTGCCCTCCTCCCCTTCTGTGCATTTTTAGTATTCTTACACTGGACATATAAACAGGTCTTTGTGGAATACAAGCTACTGTGTGCATATAGAGACCCTTTTTTCCTGTACCTTGTGTAGGCACTGTTCTGAAGTTTTGATGAACATACAGAGGTCCGGGCCCAAGGTCAGCAGACATGATCCTCCCCGCACATTCATTCTGCATAGCTATGTAATTGCAATGGAGTGCTGTCATATGAATGTCATAAGTGAAAGCATCTTCAAGTACTTGCCCTCATTTCTTCAGCTTCCTCTGTCTTCTGCCCGCAAAAAAATGTCATACTCATCAAATAACTAGTTAATGGGGAAAAATCCTTTGCATTTTGTACTGAGCACTCTGTCAAGCTCTTAACTTTCTTTCAAAAGTTACTTATAAAACCCATTAAGGAAACTATACTAATTTGTGTCTTCTGCACCCCTCCCACATCCGCTCTATGGGATTTGGAGAACCTTCATTACAGCATGGGAGGCAATGCCAGGGGCAGGGGCACAGTTTGGCAGAGATTGCCTTGATTTCTGCTCTGCTGATGGAAGAGTCTTCTGTATCTAAGAGCCATAAGCAGAGGGACATTGGCATAATACAACCCAGTATGGTTATTCACCCATGCATCTTATTATAGCCTCAATTGCTCATATTCCCTTATCCATCTTCATAAACTGAATATCTTCAGGGTTTCCTACTGAACAATCCATTTGCTGGTAATGCTGCAATGAGTGGCCTAAATTAATTTTCTGAGAGATAATACTCTGGGTGGATAACAATTAGTGGATTGCTCAGAGAGCTTTGGGACTGGGAAACTGAAGCAGGGACTTTGGGCGATGGTTGTAAGTGTAGCTCAAACAAGGGCTCAGTTTATGAATGTGTGCTCCATTTCAAACATAGATGCACAAAGTGAAGGGAGCTGCTGATGGTGGGAAGTTGAAGAGGTAGATGAATTAGACAATGCACCAGTGAAGTTTTGACTTGACAATTGACACTTGTATTCATTTGGGGCTAGGCTGAGCTGCTGTTTTTGTTTGGAAAAATCATGCAACAATGCTAGCAGTAAACATCCTACTCCCCCTTTGTGCTTCATGGTGACAAATCATGCCTCTCTAATGAACATAATACACTAGCCACTCAAACACTGTTGAGTTGAGTCACATTAGTGAAGTATAGCTGATTCAGTGGTGTCAGCATTGCTTGAGAAGCAGTATGTTGTATGCTTTTGCCACATTATAGTATTAAGAATCTTAAGCTGTTAGTTTTCCAGTGTATGTCAGAAATTCCTGGTGTTTACTTGATGATATCATCATGTTGGCTATCAGGCAATAGCATAAGAGTGTCTGCAAAAGACTGAATGTATATTATATAGAATAAACAACAGGGCAGCATGACCAGATTACAGTTCCAACAAAACACACCTAGTGGCATTTAAGGCTAGATTATTCACAAATACATAATATCTATTTTCTTTGTGAATGCCCTAAATCTGAAACTAAAACAAGGAACCAGTATTTTGGAAGTTATATAATTAGTGTGGGAAAAGTGCTTATAAATGAAACAAATTAACATTCATTTCCTCTGCAGAGTGTGCTATCATTCCTGTGAATAATATAAGGGTTAGGTTGCTTCTGAGAAAATGATGTTTTAATAGTTTTCAATTTAGAGTTACCATACTAGTAGCACTACAATGAAAAAATTAAAATGCTATTAGAAGCACCTAATATGATTTCTGTCTATTCCTTTTCCTACTTTGCCCTTTGATTAAAATGTAATTTCAGCTGATTACTGCACTGTTTATCGGTCTATTAATATATTTAATTTTATGATGGCATCACCATAGAATATAAATGCCACTTAATAGAAGATTAAAAGTTCCATGCAGAAAATAGAGATCATTTTATTTGAGTGAAAATGTTTTTGACTTAGTGAACTCATGCTTAGCTGTTCATATTTATCGGAAAAGTAGTCTCTAGCAGTGGAGCTCACATTAGCAGTACCACAAGAAACAGTATCTACATTAGAGGTACTCCGACATACTGCTGTCCGGATATTGTGGTCTACTGCTCCAGTCAGCTCCAGTCAACATGGCCAAATGCCAGTGATGATGGCACCTTGCTAGTTACCCCACTCTAGATAATGTTTTTACTACTCTTGTAGCAGTCATACAGCCTTTGTTATTGCAAGTGCAAGCAACTCTTTTAAGAGGCCATATATGACTCTGTGAATAGACTTCTATGATCTAGATCAGGCTTCCTCAACCTCGGCCCTCCAGATGTTTTGAGACTACAATTCCCATCATCCCTGACCACTGGTACTGCTAGCTAGGGATCATGGGAGTTGTAGGCCAAAAACATCTGGAGGGCCAAGGTTGAGGAAGCCTGATCTAGGTGCTTCCATGATGCCATGGAAGCTGAGCCATTAAGGAAACCAGGGCATAGCCCTGCCAGGTGAAATGTCAATTAGAATTTTTAAAAATAGGTTTTCCCCCAAATGCCGAATCCATACTCCTTCCTGTCCCTTATATCCTTCTATAATACATTTCAATTTAGGCAAGTTCAGGGAAACATTTCTCCCCACCTCCCATTCTCTTGCTAGTCAGCTCTGTGTACCCCTCATCCAATTGCAAACATAGGCATGACCAGGAGATCCCACCCATCTGTCTCCAGTATCATTAGTGTGCTGTAGAGGGTGGGGCAATCCAGTTCCTCCCCCCCTCCCCCGTGTATGACTTCCTAATTTGCTTTTGTTTTTTTTAAGTATATTGATTGGGAAAGGGCTTTCAAATGCACCATGTTGCTCTTTGAACATTTGGTTTTTAGAGGTTGAAAGAGCAGCGCTGGGGCGAAGAAATTATTTCCATTGAACTGAAACTGTTTCTTCCACCTTGAGCTAGGTGTGCTCTCAGCAGCCACCACCTCATGGAAGGGTGAGAGTGTGTCCTGCTCCAGCAAAGGAGCAATCAGGAGCTCACTTTAAGCTCATGAACGTTCCTTTGAAGCCCTGCCATTATCCGCTCTACACCTAAAACCTGCATGACATCAGGTTTAGGGAGGGTGGGTATGCCTTCCCCAAAATGGTCTCACAAGCAAAATGTGGAGGTTTGGCAGGTCAAGTCTGACCCGTGGGCCAGAGGCTCCTATCCCAACCTAAATAGGGTGTATCTGTATGTGTCTTAAATTGGAAAATGTTCAGTAATGTTGAAGAGATTTGCTGAGTAAAGAAGTAGAACCAAGGTCTACGTGCAAGATAATTAAAAGGCAGTTGAATTTAGAAAGTTTGCTTATCTGGCATACTCTCTGTACTACCCTGCTGATGGTTTCATTCCTTATTGCAGATTTTCATATGGCTCTGTTCTTATGAAAATGCCCTTCTTCTCTTCCACTCTTTCTCTTTCTCCTTCTTCCTTCCATATTCTAGCATTCTGTTTCTGCAGTCTCATTCCGTCCTCTCCATTCCTTTAGACTGTTTTTTCCACAGCTTTGTGTGCCAAAAACTGACTCCATGTGGCTCAGCATGAATTTATTAGGAGTACAAACAGGTAGCTGTTTCAGGAAATTAAGCACATCGTGACACATCTGGACATTTTTATTCTGCTTGTCTTAGATTTTTTAATATGGATAGTGATATTCAGAAAATGGAAGAACCCTGGCTTTCTCATTACAGTGTTGGTGAGGGTGTCTTAGGAAATAATTGAAGAGAGCAGGTATAAATCATCACCATCATCTTCCTCTAACCCCCTTTTTTGCAGCAGCTTTAATGAAAGATAAAAAGTCATAAGCCTTTAGAAAAAATTGTTCGAGTTTCTTTTTGGGAGCGGTGAACACTGCCTTTTAATGAAATAAAAAGCTTGACCTAGTGAAATCTATTGGAATTGTCTAGGGATATCAAATTTAGCTTGCATCTTAATGAGATTCATAAAGGAGTTAATTCAGAACCACTGTGCCATAAACCATGTTTCCTTCTCACATCTGTTCATAAACAGAGAAAGATGAATCCATGGGGGAAACATATATACATAGGTTTTCCCCATGGATCTGGAGAGAGAGAGATGATTAAAATGAAAGTTCACTTTTTAAAAAAGAAAGAATATCCTGTAGGCTATGTATCATGGTATAAAATGCCATTATCTGTCATCGCTCAGCCATAGAGCTCCATGTCAAGTCATCACTGTTAATAAGGCTTAGAGGAAACTGCACAGTGCCCTGCATTTATCCATATTATGTTGCAGCTGAAGCAGTCAAGCAGAACTCTTCACTAACAAACCATATTATCAAAACATGGAATGGGATGGGCCAGACTTGCGTTATCTCCTAGCAATTTGCTTTGCTGAATTGCCCTGCCTGATGCAATGTTCTCACAGCAAAACACTTTATTTTCTTGTTGCAAGAAAGGGTGGCTGACAATTGCACACAGTTAAATAGGCAAATATTTTGAAGCAATTTCATTTAAAACTCTGGCCTCCTTTAGAACACATGGAACTGTCTTCTACTGAGTCAGATGGTAGCTGGTTCATCTAGTCCATTATGCTTGACTGGCTATCAGACAAGAGTGTTTTCCAGCCCTGCAATCTGAGATCCTATAAATGGAGGTTGAGAGCTTCATGATTTATTATATTTCAAGAGTAATGTTCCTTCTGAGGTCCAGCGGTATCTGAATTACTTGCACTGGATTCTCTGAACCCATTTAACCCAATGAAAAAGAAATTATCTTTCAACAAGGGCTAGAAGACTTTTCCTGTAAAATCTGTTACAAATCTCAAGAGACATCCCAGTCATTAGTACATTTTTGTTGGCATATAGATGTTATTTTTCACATTGTTCAGCACACTGATTGACTGGCAAACAATATGATCTGGATTCTGACTTGCCAAATATTCACTAAGTTTCTTCATCCCTTTGTCAGAAAGCTACATAAATATGCCCCTTTCTGTGATTGTTTCTCAGGAGGTCATTCTTCATGAGATTTCTGCTTGAAAGAAAACTCAGCTCTAGCTTCCTCAAAATTCAATTCTAAAGTGATACAACCCAACTTTCAGTTAAGTTGTTTCCATTCAACACACAGCTTTATTATATTTCTAAATTCTCAATCATCTGGCTGATTTTCATTGATTAGCTTCTGAGCAGATCTTCTTGTTCTTTGGTTCATTGCAAAATGTTTCTCTAAGTTGGAGAGAAGGAGATGCTTGGATTCCATCCTTCCTGCAGCCTTTACTCAGTGGTACTACACCTTCTGGTATGGGTGTGAGATTTATTTACTTCACGTTTCTTCATGTGGAGAAATCTGTAACACAATAATCCTGAAGTCCTGTAATATATAGCTAGTGTGTCTTCATTTCTGTCAAACAACAACTATATGTTTCACAGAAGTTACTTGACTTGACCATTGAGCATCTGGAATGTTTTATTTTGCTCATTAAAAAATTAACCTTTCATACTGGTGGGTTAAATGCGGGCTTGCTGTTGCCTGTTTCAGCAATTTCTGCTTCATTTTCCTCGTTTCTCATATTCTGCTTGGAGGTGGACTGTGAAGTGAGGGAGCCAGCCAGTGGAGAAGACTGGAGGAGGCCCTGAATGAAGCAGATAGCATTAAGAATCAGGACACATGGCCGTGGATTAGCAGGGTTGAAAGACGATACTAACCAAGGCAGGGTGTGGACTCAGTTGGTGCAAGATATAATGGGGAAAGCGAAGGGTGCGGAGGATGAGATAGACGTAGTCCAGAGTAGTGATGCTGAGAGAGGGAGTAAAGAGTTGGAAAGGGAGTATGATGGGCCCAACACCCAGAACTATTACAGTTGGCACTGGAATGCAGACAATGTAGTTAGCCAAATCTGAAGAAGATGCTTGCAAGGGAGCTGAAAGCCAAGATTGTCTGGATTGGGAAGGAACAATGAGTGGCAACTAGTATGATAGTGTGGGGGCAGCACTGTTTTTAAGTTCTAAGAAAGCAGTGCTGTGAACTGAGATCAGAAGGATGTTAACCCCAGGCTGGCAGGTTAGAACACAACAGACCACTGTTTGTGCTTGAAGTGCAACATGTGAAGTGTTCTACTCATCAAGATACCCTACTAATAGGAAACCATATGTTGTTGAGCTGCCTCCCCTCCTGCTACTCAGAGGCCACAACAGGGCAGAATTTTCATTCAAGGGGAGGTGGTCAGGGTAAGTAATTGTGAAGCACTGTTTGCATTGCCTTCTTGAAAGCCTAGATAGTAATCCTATTGATGTTACACGGGGAAAGTGAGTTCAACTATTTCCCTCTCTAGGGCAGTGTTTTTCAACCACTGTTCCGCGGCACACTAGTGTGCCGCGAGATGTTGCCTGGTGTGCCGGGGAAAAATTGAAAAATTCGAAAGATTTAAAAATAAAGTATTTTATAATTTTTCATATTTTACTTACTACCTCATAATAAAGTAATTATAAAATACTTTCTTTGTGTTTATTTGATTCCTATTCAAGAGAATTACTTTAGATATAGTCAATATAGGCACAGAGTTAATTTTTTTAACATTTTCTAATGGTGGTGTGCCTCGTGATTTTTTTCATGAAACAAGTGTGCCTTTGCCCCCAAAAGGTTGAAAAACACTGCTCTAAATATTTCTTTGTGAAATATTTGTTGATGCAGGTTCTGTTTAGCACTGAGAGAAGCTTAGAACTGCATACTGAGGTTTGTGAAGTGAGGTTCTCCCCTCCTCCTTCCTGTGGTTTAATTTGCACACAGAGGGAGCTTTCACTTGGAATGCTACTTAACTATTCACCACAATTTAGCCTTGGTTTCTTTCTGTAATCATATTACAGTGCAGCAGTATGGTACATACATTTGTTATTCACATACCCATTTTGTGGCTGCCTAACATTTTCTCTGACATTTATTTTAACAAATGCCCGGATACATAATTCTGGCCGATTAATTTTCTCAGCCTCTTCCTTCTCAGATGGATTTAGTTTTTCCTTCATATACAGATTTATTTTTCCGTCCCAATATTTGTCACCTTTCTTGTATGACACTTCTGACTGAGGTGAAAGTTGCATTCTGCTCTCCACAAGCCCTAATTAATTGTGCCAGCAGCCATAACATTTTATTATGAGATTCATCTAACTTTTATTTGGCATGAAATAGAGCTGTGTTAGCCCTCGGGTAAGAGTCTATTATAAAGAAAAATCATCTTTTTTTTCATTTTAAACCCTTTTTACGAATGACACAACGTACCATAAAAATACTTTTCAGCTTTTAGGGGCTGGCTTCTCCTTTCACAGGTTTACAATCTGGCATATCAACAAAGGCAGAATGGTCATATGGTGCTTGTTATACTCTTGCTATTCACACAATATATGCACTTCTCACTTTTCTTCTGTCATTTGCTATATATTTACAGTTAAATTTAGTACAGTCTTATATCTCCCGAACTGTATCCCAGGTAACAGCATTGAGGTAGATCTGTAGAGGGGAACCAGCATTGAGGAATTGCTTGCAAGACCAGGAAATAAGTACTTAGGTCTGGATTTATTCAGAGAACTACAGAAATAGAAAAAAACCTCTGTGTGTGCCATTTCACATTGTATGTTCTTGTATTAAAATTTTGAATTCCATAGAAATCTGTCAAATTCAAATTGTAAGTGTTCTTTTCAGACATGCTGCAGACCAAACTCATAGAAGCTTGCAGACCACTAGTGGTGTACAGGCCACTATTAGGAACCCTTGAACTAGACATTACCCTGCTTATGTAGCTGCCACCAAAACTGCATTCACATATCTAGATACCATCATTATGTCATTGTATGATTCTCTTTCCCCACCACCAATGTAATCAACCATGTAGAGTGGGGCTGGGTAAAAATGCAACAACATTAAGTCTGTATGCAAGTTTTAGTACATATTACAAAGGGGGAACAGGAGAATTAATCATAATATCTCATTCCAGCTAGTCTAAGTTGGAAAAGACCAACAAAATATTTGCCTGCTAAATATTAGCAGCTGAAAACATTGATGGGCATTTCATTAGACAGCAACAAAGCCATATTCTCACTTTTGGACCAGAAGTAGATTACCACAAGAGCTTGCAGTGTAATGACATTTTAAATACAGTTATCATTTTTAATAGCATTTTCATTGTTATCTGGCTCTTGTCATGGTGAATGAAAGGCAGATTCATTTTCAGAGGGCTGTGTTTAAATGGAACAATTTCTTTAATAAGGATGGAATTTAACATTCATTTAATGGTAGACATGAGTAGTATGGCAAACTGGTATTACTACACTCGTAATAATGCCATTGTCAGAGGAAAGATAATAAATTGGATATGGTGTCTCTCCCAAGGGTATAGAGTCCTCAGCAGGATCTTTAAATTCCGAATCCATACACATGTTTATAGCTCTTCAGATATGGCAGAACATTCACCTCTGTCTCTTTGATGGCTTGTTCGTGGATGGAATACATAAGCAAATATACAAAATTACCAGCAGTATTTTGCACAAATGCAAAACAGGAGTGAGAGAAGCTCTGAGTGGAGCGGGAAATTGTGCCTTAGATATGAGTGTAAAATCCTTGTTACATTTCATCTTGTAGAAGTAGGGAAAATGTGACAGAGCACAGAAAGGGAAAGAATAGAAAAATGAATATACAATTAGGAAAGCTTCCATAAATTATGTAGATTTGGAAACAATAATTGCAAATGCTTCATTCTGCATTACATCACAAGCGTATATAACATTCAGACTGCATGCTAGCTTTAGACTTTATGTTTACATAGAACATTTTGAGTTAAAATAAGCAGAAGGCTCTATCAGCAGCACAATCAAGATTGCTATGGAAAATGCAATATTGTAAGTAGGAACTGTGGAGGATATGGCATGGGTAAAAAATGAGACCACATAAATAGACAGAATTATTATTTTCCAGAAATGAAAAATTACAGAATTTAATATCTGTGAAATTCAGGCAGGTATTCACATCATCAGTACTGGGGGAAGAAAGGCTGTACAGGGAGATGATGCTTTGAAAAGCTGTACTGAATCCACTTACCAATTACCATTTGAAATTAGTTCATTTTAACCCCCCCCCACACACAGACTTTTTATAACCCTAACACATATTATGGGTTTTTAATTAACATACAAACAAACAAGTAATTTGTGACTTAGCTTAATGAGCAAGGTCTGCTTGTTTCAATTCACAAATGGCAGAGCAGTCCAAGCCACAGCCAGGGCAGTGAAAGGCATGATGGGGCTGCAGAGCCACCACCATATGCACAACCCTGGTGCTCACACTGGCCTGGGTGGAAGGTGAGGGGCAAGAAAAAGGCTGCTCCAGGCTATGCCATCCTGGAGGTGATGTAACAACAGGGTCTGTTGGCTTCCACAAAAGCCCAGTGGAGTAAAGAAGGTGTTTTGTGCACAAAGAGTGAGGCTTGTGTCACCACTGCACAGGCAGAGATAGGGAGACTGGGTTGAGTGTTAACTTTATTTTAATGGATGGAAACAATTTGTAGCAAAGAAAACAGGGAGGGAACAGCTGGCTGGGCCAGGGAGGTGATCAATGTCTCTTTATGAGAGGGGGTAGCCCCTGCCTGTTTGAAGGAGGCAGTGGTAAAACCACTCCTTAAGAAACCTCCTCTGGATTTGGAAAACCTAACTACTGGCCAGTTGCTAATCTCCCTTTCCTGAGCAAGGTTCTGGAGCGAGTGGTCGCAGACCAGATCCAGGCGCTTTTTGGAAGAAACTGATTTTCATGAACCATTTCAGTTGAGGTTTAGGCCCGGTTTTGACAAAGAAACTGCTTTGTCGCCCTCTGTTGAGAGAGAGAGACAAGGGAAACATGTTAATTCTTCTCTATCTCTCAGTGGCTTTTGATATACAGACTGTCTAAACTAGGGGTGGGTGGCACTGCTTTGCGGTGGTTCCAGTCCTACTTGGATGGTCGTTCCCAGAGGGTATTGCTTGGGGAATGATTTTCAGCCCCATGGAACCTTCAATGTGAGGTTTTGAAGGGCTCAATTCTATCCCCTACATTGTTTAACATCTACATGCTTAGTGGGTTTATCCAGAGGTTTTGTGCTTTTGGGTGAGATTTTGATCTGGTGACTAACAAAAGAGGAGACAGGAATTCTACTGATTCCTTCTCTCCCCTGAAATCCTGACAAAACCAGAGAGTTTGGGACCAGAACAGGGTAAAAGGAAGTGGTGTGGTGGTGGTGGTGGTGGAGGAGGAGGAGAAGGAGGAGGAGGCAGAGGGTCCTACAGAGGGGCTACAGGGAGAAGGGTGAATAGTAAAAAATTGTGCCTCTCCTCTTTGATTAGCAGAACTGCCCACTGGATCAGAAGTCTTGGCTTGAGTGCACTGTGTGATAGCCAACTAAATACTACTCCACTGAAATCAATTGAGTTTCTTTTTCTGAATAAGACCCATGTTGGATATTACTATATATTTGTTTCGTGACTTAACGATGCTGTTGCCTCAAGTTTCAACTAGGAATTCAAAGCAGGAAATGCCTGAATGAAACCTTAGGCATTGTGTCAAGCAGTAGTCTGCTCTCTAGCTATTTCCCTTCTGCTTAGAGACCATAGATTTGACCCTATCTTTTGCAGCCAATAAACTTGTGCCAGTTTGTTCTACAAACTCCATGGGCATGCCCAAACATGGAGCATACAGTTTTAATCAGTGTTACTGAACCTCAAAATTCTCTTTTATCCTGTGACCTTGTAATCGTATTGAGGTTGCAGATGCAGAGCTCTCTGGCAGAGTGTCTGAAACCAGCAAAACTCAGATCTCAGCAATCTGCCTGCCTCAGATGTAAAGTTCAACATGTGTTTCCTGCAATAGGTGCCAGAATATAGCAGCAGAGATGCCAGTTTCAAACAAAAGGCAGCAGCTCTATTACACCATTGCCTAACCAGTACTACTATTATTTTACTTTTAAAGGGGCTATAACAGTTATAAATGTTTTTTATCAGGGCTGTTTGTAGACAGGTTTGTAGACATTTCTCTATTTTTAGCAGGTGATGGTAGTAATTTGGAAGTATTGCTGATAGTTGTATTCTAGCACAAAGGGGATACTAAATAATATTTCAAAATAAAAGATAGTTTAAAACGTGGCTTAGTGAAAAATCTTCCATTGATTGCAAATGTATAGGATGTCCATAAGAGCTCTGCCAATTTATTCTATAAACTCTGTGGGCAGTTCCAGACCTTGATTTAGAAACCTGAAAGTGCTATAATCAACAATAGTTATTGAAATGCCAACGATATCCACGAAGTTGTCCTAGTATTATCACTTTGTATTACAATGGGACAACTGCTTCTTCCATTTACACATGTATCACATTCACCTCTCTTTTCCACATGTATCATATTCACCTCTCTATTCTCCACCTATCCTAGAAGGCATTTTGCATTTCATTATTTACTATAAAAGCATATGCAACATTTGGCTAAAATCTCGGAAATAGTATTAAATTAGCTGGTTATCTTTCTTTATACTTGGAAGACGGCTTATGGGAGCAAGTGCAACTAATACCAGGACCTGTTGACATCCTATGAAGCAGAATGATGGATGATTCAGGGCAGACCAGAAAAGAACATTCATAAAATATAGAGTTCTCTACCACAAGATGCAGTAAAGACCACCAACTTGGATGACTTTAAAAGAGGATTAGACAAACTCACGAACTATAAGACTATCAGTGGCTACTAGCCATGATGACTGTTCTGCCTGCACTATCAGTTGCTGCTGGGACTGTCAAGTAAGGAGAGAGTTGCTGCACTCAGCTTATGATTGCATACCTTCCCAGGGGCATCTGGTTGGTCACTGTGACAGCAGGATGCTGGACAAGATGGGCCTTTGTAAATTCTCAGTGCACATTTTTCAGTTTGCTGCCTAACTTATCTGGTGTAGAAACTGTAAATGAGCTTTGCTCGTGCAGTTTTCCAGTTTTGTGCAAATCTGGAGGATCAAAAGAAGCACAGCAGGAATCATTACGAGCACAGCCAGAAAAAGAAATGAAAGCACTGAGGGAGTAGTGGGCAAGGAAAGAGGAATAGCAGAAAGTAGCAAAAAAAAAAAAAAAAAAAAAGGCAAATAACCTGTGACCCTAGTTTGGAGCACTTTTTTCTGGGGGGACACAGGGGTACGCATACCCCTAAACATTTTGTGAATCTTTGTACTTTTGTCCATTTACTCTATTTATTTTTCCCGATTTGAACTATAAAATGGTGATTTTCTTGTGTCAAAATGAGAGTACCCCAAAACATTTTTTTTAAAGAAGAAAAGCACTGGTAGATCCAAATTTAGAGATGAAAAGCATCAAGACTGGTGTTGTTCGAGGGCAACATCATGTGGACTACCCAAATTTAATAAGAATGCAAACACACAGTAAACTCTGGTGTGAACAATCCCTGAAACATTTCAATGTCCTTCAGGGTAGACCTTTATCTAACGCCTGCTGTGATGTTTTAGTAAAAATCACTGTCCAGTTATAGAACGAAACACAATCAAGAAATAAGTGATCATGGGGAAATTGATTGGCTCATCTAGCGACTTATTCAGAAATTCTAACACAGAGAAATGCTTGTTTGTCTTGGCAGAAAGCATACTTGCAGACTTAGAAGATATCTTGGATCACAGGGAATTCTATAGTGTTGTTAAGGTTTCCTAGTGTGCATGTTACAAACAAGCAACGGAGACTGCTGCATTTTATTTGTTTTTCCCTTATCACAAGAAATAGGCAAGCATCAAAAGGTCCTGAGGTCTAAGCTCTTTTCTGATAGGCACCCAACCATGTTGATTCTTATTAAAACTTTATCTCAGCTATCAAAATCTCTTGGGTCTCCAAACTGCCTGGAAATCTAGTGAGAGCATTTTTCTTGGGAGATTATAAGTACTTTCTGCCTCTGATCAGAGAACTGATAACAAGAAAATAGCCTCTCTGACTGAGATTGGTTTCAGCAGGAAACTGGAAGACCAAGGATATGTGAAAACAGTAGGGGAAGCAGGAAGGTTGTTATCTATATTGGGGAAACTCATAAATGGCTCAATTCAGAATGGGTTTGCTATTGATGTTAAGGATTTACATTTACGGGGTAGGATCAGTGCCATGGAGACCTTAGAGCAATTTTAACACCTAAGAGAAATGTTCCAAACATGATACCTGGAAATTTCTCCTACTAACACAAGCCTACTATGTTACCTGAATTACATCAGGTAACACAAGACAGGGTCTCTGCTACTCATGAGATTGTGCACGCTAACATATATGGGAAATATGTAAGGACAGGGGTAGGCAACCTAAGGCCCGGGGGCCAGATGTGGCCCAATCACCTTCTCAATCCGGCCTGCAGACGGTCCGGGAATCAGCATGTTTTTACATGAGTGGAAGGTGTCCTTTTATTTAAAATGCATCTCTGGGTTGTTTGTGGGGCCTGCCTGGTGCTTTTACATGAGTAGAATGTGTGCTTTTATTTAAAATGCATCTCTGGGAAAGATGTAAGGAGATATCAAGAGAACTCACAGCATGCTCTTCTGATGTTTTCAAAGCCCACCTTCAAACTTGAACTTGATGGCATACCATCAAATTAAATGCGGGCTAAACCACATCAATCTTGACTCTTCTACTTGCTTTTTTGTTTGCTGCTTGTTACCTCCTCCTCAAGATCTGGGTGGGGAAAACTGACGAAGTGTCCCAAAGCCAGAGGAGGCAGCAGTGAGTGACAGGGCCGGTGGAGAAGAGTTGTCACCTCAGACAGTGTGTCATGCTGATCAAAAATGATTGTTGTGCACAGGGAGGTTGAAAGGAAAGAAGGTGATATTTCAGGTCCTACTTTGTATGACTTAAAATGTAAGCACCATGCATCTTGAACTGTGCTTACAAATGGGCCAGGGAGCAGTGCTGCTGTTTTAGACCTGGATAAGTATGATCCCATTCAGTTGACAGGTCCCAGTAAGTAGCATCAGTCTTCAAAGGGAGTCCCAGGTTCAAGGAACTACCATGGGCATATGTTATATTTCTGTGTAGTAAACAGGATTAAACTAAGGTGTTGTGTGCACAAAACAAGGATCACTTCTCACCCTGCTTTCCTCACCACATGCCCCCTAAGTCTGCTTTGGGGGATTGTTCCTTGTTCCAGTCCAGTGAAAATGGATTAGCATTCTGGCATAGTTCCCATATACAGTGGTACCTTGGTTTAAGAACAGCTTAGTTTATCAACAACTGGGATTAAGAATGCTGTAAACACGGAAGTAGGTGTTTTGGTTTGTGAACTTTGCCTTGGAAGCAGAACATGTTCCGCTTCCTGTTGAGTGTGTTCCATTTGTAAATTGAGTCCCCCATTGCTATGGGAAAGCACGCCTTTGTTTAAGAATGCTTTGGTTTAAGAATGGGCTTCCAGAACGGATTAAGTTCATAAACCAAGGTACCACTGTAGTACCAAGACAGCAAAATCTCCCCATGTCTCATAGAAAGCTTTCCTTTCCTTTCTGCATTGATTGTGTTAGTTACTGTTGGCACAGCGACTCAGACGTTGGTTGCTTTTGAGTATTAGTCCCATAGAAGTTTTTTTCAGACAGAAGCCTCTGACCCACCCACCATGCTGCATGGTAAACCACATCTGAGATACCATATAGGGGACTGAGGGAATGTTCAGAACAGGTTTGGGGTGTGGGTGTGTGCTTGTGCATGCAGGGGGAGGAGAAAGAGAAAGTCCCACTGTGTGAGTGGATCTCATTCTCTGCAAAAATGCCCCACTTATTTCTATGCTGAATTCGTCCCAATGTGAACCACATTTAGATCTACACATATACTGATGTCATATACTTGTATATAGCTTTATGCTATATACGTAATCCTTACACACAACTCTAAATTTATATATTTTTGCTTTTAATGAAAAGCTTTTTATGCAAGAAAGCATGGGACACACTTGTACTAATCTGCATAGTATACTTCAGTTGTCTTCTAAGATTCTGTTCTGTCCTAGCAGTTCCATAACCATTATTTTGACATTCGACTACTTTGCATTTCATGCCATCTGCCTTCTACCTATTCTACTTTTGCTTATTTTCACATGCTCCTCAGGAGAGGGCAAAATGTTCTGTCATTAAAGGATTTCTACTGTGTGGAATTTATAAATGTCAGATGAGGAAATAAAAGGGAAATAAAGAAGAGATTGCATTTCTTGCTGTACCTTGATCAGAAATGCCCATTCTATCTGACAATTATCTGATTCCAGTGATGTATTAAACCAGTGTTACTGGCACACGGTCTTGCATGTCAAATCTACATTCTACTCTACTGAATGCATGCAGTTGGAGAGGCAGGCATTTAGTCAGGCTTGCTTCTATCTTATTCTTCATTATATAACAGCACGAAATGCATGGATGAGAGCAGCAAAAACAACGGCAGCAGAATTAGCAATGAATCATTCCCCATCATCACCCATTTATGGTTACCTAGTCTGTAACAAGTGGAAATAGTCAAGAAATGATCCAGTAAAAGTATTCACTATTTGGAAATATGCATGATTGTTAAACAAACAAAAGCTAGCAGAGCAATCCTATGCTTACTCATGAAGTAAGATCCTTTGTGTTCAGTGGGATTTCTTGCCAGTTAGGCATAAGGTTGCAGCTTAATTTACCAACAGAAGTGTGAGCTGAACCTATGGCTCACTTAATTATTATTTTCCATTAATATAATGGATGCAAACAGCAATGTTTCTGAATACCAGTTGCTGGAAACCATAGGGCAGGAGGAGATGCTCTTATGCTCATGTCCTGCTTGTAGATTTCCTGCAGACATCTGCCTGGCCACTGTAAGAACAGGATGCTTGACTAAAAGAGCTGTTGGCCTGATCTAGCAGGCTTTACTTACATTGTTAACAGAAGTGCTTTGGGTCCAGCAGAAAGCTCAACAAAGGAAAGAGGGAGACCATTTTTGCTGATTCCTGCTCCCTTCAGCAGCCCCCTCTAGGGATAGGCAAATTATTCAGTTTTATCTCAGCTTCTCCTTTTCCCATTCTTAAATGCAGCACTACATTTCCATACCAGTTTCGGGGGGGGGGGGTTGTTTCTTTTAAGTTCTCACAAAAACCAATCAGCATTTTGAAAACAATTTCAATCAGTGCCCCACCACAACCAGTGCATGTTGGGGGAAGTGTGTCACATGCAGCACTGCCCATTCTTGTTCTCCTCGGGGAGTAGGACTCATGTGCTCTGGCCATCCCCAGGGTAGGGGGAGTGGTAGCAGGGCCCCGGCAGGGCTTTGCTCATGCTGTGGCTCCACATGCAGCTGAGCATCTTGGGGGCCGGGGAGATGTCAGTACTGTGTACTGGGGAGTATCACCATAAAAAATTAAACTAATATAATGCATTTCTGTAAAATATTTTCCTGAATATATGCATTTAGGTGATAAATCCCCTAATTAATGAATTTTGCACACTTTTTTTAGTTAGAGTAGAATTTTGTTACATTGCAAAATTAGGAAAAGTGGGAATTTTGAAGAATAGCTGCCTTTCAGTTCACATATTATTTCAGGGAATGCAAATTCGGTAAACCAAATTTCTCTATCAACCTTTACCCTTTCTTTCTCCTGAATATCTGTTTTGGAAGGTTGGGGGGGGCTCTCCAAAATAATGCAGAAGGTAGCACAAGAAGCCTTGGAGCAGGACAGAAATTGGGGTGAAATTACCCCGTCCCTTTCCATTAGCAGAGATGTAAGTTCTAAAGCACGTCAAAGTGCTAGTAGATAAACAGGTATCGCTCCAGTGGGAAGGTAAACGGCGTTTCCGTGTGCTGCTCTGGTTTGCCAGAAGCGACTTAGTCATGCTGGCTACATGACCCGGAAGCTGTATGCCAGCTCCCTCGGCCAATAAAGCGAGATGAGCACCGCAACCCCAGAGTCAGCCACGACTGGACCTAATGGTCAGGGGTTCCTTTACCCTTACCTTTAAGCTGGATCAAAGACTGTTCCATGAATGAAATGACTGCTTCTGACTGAATACAGGTACAATTGAATAGAACCTAGTGATTTTAATGGGATTTAGTTGTGAGTATTTATTTATTTCGATATATATTTGCATTGTGTTTTTCAAAACCAAAATGATTCATGGTGAGGAAATTATAAACAAAAATAAGATAATCAACACCATCAATATATATGTTCAGCCATTAAGTGCACCACAATTTTAGAATTTCTAAAAATGCAAAAAAGGCATAAAACATGATAATAACTAGCCTAGAATACCAAAATCCCACTACACTAAACAGTTTTAAATGAGATCACAAATGAATTGATCTCTCTACTTTACTAGAAAAAGGTGTATTTAACAAGACTTTTTGTTGTTGTTGTTTAGTCGTTTAGTCGTGTCCGACTCTTCATGATCCCATGGACCAGAGCATGCTAGGCACTCCTGTCTTCCACTGCCTCCCGCAGTTTGGTCAGACTCATGTCTGTAGCTTCGAGAACACTGTCCAACCATCTCGTCCTCTGTCGTCCCCTTCTCCTTGTGCCCTCAATCTTTCCCAACATCAGGGTCTTTTCCAGGAAGTCTTCTCTTCTCATGAGGTGGCCAAAGTATTGGAGCCTCAGCTTCACGATCAGTCCTTCCAGTGAGCACTCAGGGCTAATTTCCTTAAGAATGGATGCATTTGATCTTCTTGCAGTCCATGGGACTCTCAAGAGTCTCCTCCAGCACCATAATTCAAAAGCATCAATTCTTCATCGATCAGCCTTCTTTATGGTCCAGCTCTCACGTCCATACATCACTACTGGGAAAACCATGGCTTTAACTATACGGACCTTTGTTGGCAAGGTGATGTCTCTGCTTTTTAAGATGCTGTCTAGGTTTGCCCTCGCCTTTCTCCCAAGGAGCAGGTGTCTTTTAATTTCGTGACTGCTGTCACCATCTGCAGTAATCATGGAGCCCAAGAAAGTAAAATCTCTCACTGCCTTCATTTCTTCCCCTTATATTTGCCAGGAGGTGATGGGCCCAGTGGCCATGATCTTCGTTTTTTTTATGTTGTGCTTCAGACCATATTTTGCGCTCTCCTCTTTCACCTTCATTAAAATGTTCTTTAATTCCTCCTCACTTTCTGCCGTCAAGGTTGTGTCATCTGCATATCTGAAGACTGTTTTAGGGGCCACCTAAAGCATACAGAGAGGGCTCCAAACATATTTCTTGGTGGAGGGAGTTTCATAGGCAAAAGATTTAATAGAAAAGACCCTGTCCTGTGTTCCCACCAGCCTGATTGTACCAACTGATGGGTCTGCGAGCAGAGCCTTTGCAGTCAGTTTCAAGGTTTGAGCTGCATTATATGGGTGCAAGAAACCCATCAAGTAACTTGATCCCAAATTACTTCAGCTTTAAAGGTCGAAACTACCACTTTGAATTGGACTGCTGCTAAATACATGTATTTAAAAATATATGATGGAATTGTTTTTGTTGATTTCTTTTTTTTAAAAAAAGATCCTACTTATGCTTGCTAATTGAAGACAAATAGCTGACAGATGTCAGTGTGTTGTTGATTTTTCTTTTCTTTTCCTTTAGCTCTCCAAGGGGTACTTTTAAATAAAAGACTCCTGCAGAGTCTACAGCGAAGATCAGTTACTTGATGGCTCAGCTATTTTAAAACCGACGTCTATTATAGCCTTCACTGAAAGGGTAGAATGGAATAAGAATAATTTTTTTTAGATGAAATTACTGTGTGGAGGGGCAGAGGGATGCTCTAAGAGATACTTTAGCTAAGTAGATATGCTAAAATTGAACCTTTGAACTGATAGCAGAAATTAATGAATTGTACCAATGCTCATGCACAGCAAGACATCATGTGCAACAGGCACGGCAATTTTACAGCAGATAAACCTCTAATGAGACAATACAGACTAACTGTGAGGGACACATGGCTACCACTGTAAGCAGCAGCTCGTCTCCTCTGCTTTGTTCTCTACATGCCTTCTGTTTTATTATGCCTGAGACACTATCAGTTTATGAAGGGCTTCTGCCTCCCCAAGAGGCAGTCAAAGAAGAAGGGTGGAGGCAGAGAGCAGGATGGCATAATGCCATTTATTTTCTTTAGTTAGATCTTCCCATAGACATAGGTGTTTCTGTCCACAGGGATGAGGCCATGAGCTCGTGGTAGTCATTCATTCTTTGTAATATGTAGTTCATGCCTAAGATGGATGGGAAGCAGCACCTCCATTCATGGTGGAATGGAGCACTGCCCTTGCAAGGCCAAGGTTGTATTGACATGCACATGGCATCTAGTATCCATTTGCATGCACACTGGTCAGTTTTCTTCAGCCTTTTCTCTCTCTGTGCAGCAAGATCTGCCCTCTCTATACACAGTGGATCATATTCATAATGTGTGAGAGGAGGTCTATTGAGAGATACATATGTGTGTGTGCGCGCACACAGACACACACACACACATACCAATGTTAGATTCTAATTAAAGGAAAGGGATCCCTGACCATTAGGTCCAGTCGCAGACGGATCTGGGCTTGCGGTGCTCATCTCGCTTTACTGGCCGAGGGAGCCGGTATACAGCTTCCGGGTCATGTGGCTAGCATGAATAAGCCGCTTTTGGCGAACCAGAGCAGCACACGGAAATGCCATTTACCTTCCCACCAGAGCAGTACCTATTTATCTACTTGCACTTTGACGTGCTTTTGAACTGCTAGGTTGGCAGGAGCAGGGACCGAGCAACGGGAGCTCACCCCTTTGCAGGGATTCGAACCGCCAACCTTCTGATCGGCAAGCCCTAGGCTCTGTGGTTCTGATCGGCAAGCCCTGGACCACCCGCGTCCCTTAGATTCAATTAGGTACTCACAAATGAAAAGGTTTCTTTCTTTCATAGATGGGACTAAGATTCAGTGAAAGATAGGGCTGGGCAACATCTGGTTTTCAACATTGTGATATATTGCCAGCTAAACATCACAATATACTGATATATCACAATGTCTGAAATAAGGATGGAGCTATGTAGAGGCATTGGCTGGCTTCACGTTTTCCCCCGCATGGTGATTTTTGGTGGGGCACCTGCTCTTGTGATTCGCTGCCACCTGCATGAGGCAGGGGGGAGCTGGGCTGGCAGAATTAACAGGGGCTACAGGAATTGAGATCAACATTGGCTGGCTTCATGGGTTTTCTAGTTAGGATCCAACTCATTGTGTTACTAAAATTTAAAACCTGGCTGGATTAAAAGCCTTTTGTGTCTTCACAACTAGATACAATTATTCAGGAGACAATTATTCGGAAGTCCTATATTTAACATTCAGTGCCTTGAAACTGGCATTGTGATCATTATACACTTGGTTAATTTTCTGGATGAGTTCTAATTTGCCACATGCAAGACTCTTACACAAATTGCAGGCAACATCCACCCCCCAAGCTTCATCTCAGTGCTAATTAAAGTCCCTGTAATTGATGCCTCTCTCTTTCTAAATATTTTTAAGAGATTAGCCCCTACCAGGTTATGGTAGGCTGAAAGCAAAGAACATGAAGGGTGAGTTTCAAGTTCATACCATTCAATGCTAAATAGGTATGCAGCAGGGAGAGAGTTTTCCCAGTAAAACTGCTAAAAGGTTTGCTAGGATATAAGAAGAGGGCATCATATTTGTTTAAAGCAGATGTAGCCAACATACTGCCCTCCTAATCTTGTTCATCTCCAGCTCCCATCACCCTGGGCCATTGCCAAGTTTGTTGGGGTTGATTGGAGCTGGAGTGCAACAACATGTTAATTAACAATGTGTTAATTTAATGGATTCTGATGTTATAAAAGAGGAGTGTCTGATATGCCTATACCATGCAGACTTCACAAATATGGAAGTCTTTGAATCTAAAACTGTCTATCCTACCAATTTGCCCTCTATTAATTTAATAAAATCACTGAACAGAGCTGAAACTCTGTACAGTATCTGTTCTTCATGCAGTCCTCTAGTGTTTTTGTTTATGCTGGGGTAAATATTTTATGATCTCTGAACTTGCACTTCCTAAATTTGTCTACATTGTTAGGCTATTCTACAACATGTATAATGTTGAAATTGCATTTGGGAGTCACACATACAAGCTACCATAACTTTTTTTCAGAGTTTCTTTTTAATTATATCAATTCAAGCTATGGAAATTAATTAATGTGAAGGACAGGTGGCATTTTTAATATCTAAATATTCCATTTCAAGCCAATTTATAAAATTGGATTTTGAAGTTCACTGAAAAATGACAGAACAAAGATGAAAGGA
Source organism: Podarcis gaigeae (assembly GCF_964106915.1). Lineage (NCBI taxonomy): Eukaryota > Metazoa > Chordata > Lepidosauria > Squamata > Lacertidae > Podarcis > Podarcis gaigeae. The sequence continues at coordinate 99,209,184 of NC_139678.1, read as the reverse complement.
CAAACAAAATTGGGAGATAACAGCTTTTTCTGTGACCAGCATTTGTAGTATACAGTTTCCCTTGAAGAAGAATGCAGATGTTTAGATTGAGAATTTTTTAGTAAAAAATACACAGCTTATTTTTCAATGAATTATTTTAAAAATGAATTGACTTCGCCCATTTGTCAAGTAAAGCCCTCTGTCTCTTCAATGAACTTTAGCAGAACAGGCAAAAAGGCAAGGAAATTTTGCTTCCATCGTGTCTACATTATTTTAATTTCACAAAACATTTGGTACTGGAAAAGGTACCCTCATTTGCTGTCTTAATCCATATGGTCCGAGACTAGCAGATGCTTGAAAGGATTTATGTAAATTCTGACTCATACCATTTGCTGGCTTTTTCCTGGCATTTCCCACCTCAGTTTGTCAAAATATTGTATAAAAGCCTGTTCATTTATAGGATTAACAAATAAAACCTACATTTAGAAAGTCTGTCATAAGTGACTTGCAGTCTGTCTGGTTTTCCTGCTGGAGGCTGTTAATACTTAAATTAACCAGCTGATGGTGTGATGATTGTTGTTCACAAATGTCAGCTGTATATCACAAGGTTTAAAATTTAAAATCTAACTAGTGTGTGCACTAAGTGTTGTTTAAAGTTCACACTCACCTGGAGCATTGTTCAGGACTCACATAATAAGGCCTTCTGCAAACAAAAAACTACATAGCAGAGAGAATACTTTTTGGCTAGGCTTTCCCGTTTTCTTTGTGCAAGGTTGTTGGGTTTTTGAACTCTGAGCTGACTTTAAGAAGAGACCCTTAAAACTGGCTCCTGTGGACTACTCAGGAACAGGGAGCCTCAATTGGGTCACTGACCAAAGATTGTTTGTGTGCAGTGTCTACAAACCCAGAAAAATTTGTATTGCTTTCTTAAAACTGAGGTGATAACAATGCTGGCAGGAGATGTAAGCTGAAGAATTAATATTTAAACCACAGGATTGATGTTGCCAGTAAGACCAGTATCATTTTTTACTTTCACTGTCTTATGTGCTCAAAAACTGTTAGACATCATTATGCCAAGTGGAAAGTAAGTCATAAATCAGACTGTTTGTTTTGGTCCATGAGGTAGAAGGAAAATTTCCTGACTAGACTTGATTTACTGAGAATAACCATGGAGTTGATTTTAAACAAATAGACTATCTTTCAAGAAAGACACTAGTATAAACTTATATGACTCAAAAGAGAAATCAGCGCTGTGTACAGCATGTCAGCACCATGTGCTCTATGCCTCAAATACAATCAAATGCAAAATACATTTAATATGAGGTATTATTTTGCTGTTCTGTGAAAACTCAGTAATAAAAGTAGATTTGTCCATTGACTGTACTGTGAATAAAATCAACCTTGGTGAAACCAAGGCTTACATCCACACCACACTCTTGCAACAGTATTATACCACAATGACAGTCATGGCTTCCCCCAAAGAATCCTGCTGAGAGTTTTTAGGGGACCCCTGTTCATTTCACAGAGAAACAATTTCCAGATTTCCACTCTGAGAACTCCAGCTCTGTTAGGGGAATAGTGGTCCCCTAATAATTTCCAGCACCCTTAACCTTAGAGTTCTCAGATTTCTTTAAGGGGAGGTTTAAATGAATGGTGCATATGTTGCCTGAGACTCTGTTTAATGACAGATGAGTCAATGAGTGGATTGGAAACAGATCCTCATTTAAAAAAAATGTGGTGGAGGAACACCGCATCTTTTACACAAATCTGTTTCCAGGCCACTCACTGAACTCCTGTTTCATTACATATTTGAAAAACTGACTTACAGACTCTTCAGACTGAGAAACGGGAGCATCAACAGCAGTACAAGAAAAGGCACAGACTTGTGCTGACCTGTTCAGCACTAAGGAAGCTCTCAAGAACATTAAATTCTCTGGAAGAGCAGAGTGGCCTGGTGTTGTCAGCCTCCTACCTGATCTCACACTGTTTTGTTGTCTAATGACAAGGCCTAGGGATGAAACTCTGTGACTTATTCCAGGTTTGCCTAGTAGGTACTGAAAGAACAGAACACAGATCAATATAATGAGACACTTGGCTTCTTTGAAGAACAAGTTTTTGACATGACCTCACTGAATGTAACCAGCTTTCACCAAGTTGATTTTTGACTAGGTCACCCATCAGCTCCAGCCAGCACAACCATGCTGACTGGGGCTGATGGGAGTTGTAGACAGAAACATTTGGAGGGCACCAGCTCAGCAAAGGCTGAATTAAATCAAATATTGTTGGAGAAATGCTGCACTCTGCCTAGTTGACTTCAACAGAGTTTATGCAGCCTAAACTTGTACAGAATTGCACCCAAGGTTGCTAGAGAGGATGGCAAATCTTGCTCTACTATTCACCACTGTAGCAGATATTACAAATCAACAAGAACTCTCTGCTCTGGCTTCCAGTGGTCCCAACCTAGCTAGGAATGAGTGCCATTGCCACCAGACTGCCTGAATGTATTGTGTTGCCTGTTTTCCCCTGGGATTCTGTGTTATTACTGCCACTTAATTTTCATTTTCTGTCTTCACAACAGAATGCAGATTAAAAGAGAGAGAGAGCTGTGAACAGTTTGTTTCAGGGTTTTTCTCTAGCACCTCCACAATCCAGCAAAAAATCTGAAGCCATGAGATAATCATCATCTGTGGTTTCTTTAGTCTGGAACACATCCCTAGCTTTCTTCGGTACATTGCTTTCATTTTGTTGTGATAAGTCAGCCCATTTCAGTGATATGAAAGATACACTGGCAGACTGCTTCTAGAGAAATTGACCATTTCATTCCATATTAAACATTTATCACAAAAAAGCATTCATCACAGTGTTTACACCACAGAGCCTTGATAGTATGAGCTTTTATTATGCATGATTTATGTTTGTTAGTTATGGAGGTGAATGAAAGATAAAGGCTTTTGACTTTTTTGTGAGTCTGCTGAGCCAGAGCACCACACAGTAAAGTACCCTAATGCAGGCAGGAAGCCACTTATGCTCTTGACATAGATATTCAGCAAAGATTCTTTCAAGTACCAGTGGCCTCATCATTAGTAGCAGCTAGTGTCAGTGACTTTAGCACACGGTTATAAATGGATGTTGCAACAAAGGAACATCAACTTTTCGTTTGCTAGTGGAAGCAACATTCCAGAATTGAAGTGAATGCCGTATGACAGATTGCCTAAGTTAGAATTGTTAAAACTTTCCACATGCCAAAAAACAATTTATTTCCCAGAAAATCCATATTGTTTTGAAATGTGCTATGGTTCTAGAGCCGTGGTTCCCAATAAGGGGCACATGCCCCACAAGGGGGCAATTTGATTTTAACAGGGGCAATTTGAGAATGAGTTATTAACAGTGAGTGGCCTTATAGACTACCTCCATATGAATAGGAGTTCACTTTTTGGCCAAAAAAAGTTTGGGAACCACTGTTCTAGAGCTACATACTTCAAGACAAGTTCCACATAAATAGTAATAAAATAAAACAAAACAACTGCCAAAATTTCTATGATATCAGAGTATTTTTCACTCCATTTTAATGTTGATATTTATATTTCACTTTTCATTTCTGTAGAAAGCCAAAAGTGGCCAACAAACAACATAAAAAATAGCAATACAAACCATTAAATAAGCCTACTAAAATCATATTAACTTATCATAAGTAAAATAATAAACCAGTATATTTCAACAGTACAACAGCAGCAAAATATGTAACATAATATTATATTAACACCAACTAATCCAGAAATATTTTATTTTGATGGTGTCATAGAACAAAGCTTTACAAAGCTGCTGATAATATGCTCCACAGAGAAAGCATACTATACAATATTAGCAACAACAAAAAGGGACACCTTGTCCTTCTGCTGCCACATTAGGGCAAAGCTCCACCCACCATGTGTGAAACTGATTACCAAAATATATGCTGCATCTCACAAGCAGGATACTGACATTTTCAATAACATAGCATGGTCAGGGGACAACTGTTCTGTGTCCACAGCATAATTATGAATGATCCTCCTTCTCTTTGTCATTTTACGAACCACTGTTCCAAGAGAGGGAATAAGGATTCCTTGAGATTCCTTGTTATAAAAATAATAAGAATACCCCGTGTTAAGAAGTGCTTTCTTGTGTCTGACCTGACTCTTCCAACATTCAGCTTCACCAAGTGCCCCAAGTTTTAGTGTTATGAGACAGGAAGAAAAATATATCCTTGCCTACTTTTGGCAAACACGGGGTAACACCAGAAGCATCATCATTGCCCAGAAACCATGCTCCCGTTCCCAAAAGCCAACCGATAGCCGTATGAAGTAAGGCAAGATTAATTGAGCTACCCATCCATTTCAAGGAGAATGCCATCTCATTGTTCTGGGAGGTGACCAAGAAAATGTATATGTATATTTCAATGCAGCTTTCTGTCACTAACACCAGGACAAAGTCAGGCATTGCCAAGCCATTCCAATGGCAGAGCACCTTTTCATTGGTGCTGTGTCTCTACTTCACTTGTCAAGCATATTATGCTGTTTTGTCTGCGGGAGCACAAGCCAAGCTACACCAGCTGAAACGGCATCGTAAGACCATGCTGCTCAAGTTACAGAGCAGTTCAATCAAGACAGTACATTGACTTTTAATATCCGCATCTCTTCACTTTCGAAATTAAAATTATTATGAACTACCCGCATAAAAAGAAGAATGCTAAATGAGGCAGCAGTTTATGATGATTATTTGTAAGAAAAGTGGTTAAGGATGAAGCTGTTACAGTGCTTTCAACCTTGCTGTTTCTAGCTGCCTGCAGCTATTGTTTTTTAAAGAGAAAAAATAGAAAATGAATGTTTTTTATTCAAGAAAATAAAAAAAGGAAATTGGAAGTAGCCTGTGTAAATTCATTCAGAATGACTTTATAAGGGAAACACTATGCAAATGGATGCAAAATTAAAGGTTTGAAATGCCAGCTAATAAATGGAATGCCACAATTGACTGTCATTTACTGTTAAAGCAGAGTAGCCTTAAAAGAAGAAAGTAGTTGAATAACTCCCTTAGTAATGAAATAGATTGCTTCTCAAGGTCACAGTAATGTATTTTCAAAATGCACTAAAAAGAAGAAGACTATATTGTCTTCTTGAAAAATGTTATCTCATCAAGTTCATTTATAAACTGGTGCATCCAATATCCAGCCATCCTTTACTGCCACAAGACCCCCAATTCTCACATGGAGCTCCTATCTCAATGATTTCCCTATTGAATGTGCAGTGGAGGGGACAGCCATTCTTTTCCTCCACATGCATGTCTTAGATCATGCACACAAAATGTTTGTATTTCTTCAGTGGTGGTTTTTATAGATGAGAGAGATAGTAACAACACTGAGGCAATATAGAAGTGCCCTGTCATGTTGTCTCACACATTGCACAGCAACAGACCTCTGTTTGTCACTACACTCAACAGGGTGTCAAAGCCTGTCCTGGATTTCCATGCACTTTAAGGGTTGATTTCAAAATTTTCACTCTATTAATGAATGGCCATTTCATCCACAGAATGACAGTTGTTGTCATGCAAGTGGTACCTTGGGTTAAGAACTTAATTTGTTCTGGAGGTCCATTCCTAACCTGAAACCGTTCTTAACCTGAGGTACCACTTTAGCTAATGGGGCCTCCCGCTGCCGCCGCCGCACAATTTCTGTTCTCATCCTGAAGCAAAGTTCATAACCCGAGGTACTATTTCTGGGCTAGCAGAGTCTGTAACCTTAAACGTCTCTAACCTGAAGTATCTGTAACCTGAAGCGTCTGTAACCCGAGGTACCACTGTACCTCCATTTTCAATGGAATGAAAACTTTGGATTCAAGTCTATATTTTTAGCCAGTCCTCAGTGCAGTAAGTAAAATGTTGTGAATGTTTTCATTGCACTATTGCAGAACTCATCAGGCACTACTGAGAACCGAATATTTAGGTTTATGAGTTATTGGTCTCAGCCAGTTGACTGCTTACATGCTTTGAAATTACCATATTTTGAAATGTATTATATATTTGTTTTCAGTCTGATGAAACACAGTACGTATCCGAGTTTGCACTGTGACTTCCCCGCCCTCCTTGGTTGTGAGTCTGACAACTTTCAGCAGGCTATGTATCTTGTAAGTCAGGATTGAAAATTTATCATTTGCCAGTGGGTCGCAAAGCCAATTTGCACATTTTCATTAATGTGATAGAAAAATGTGACAAATGACACTTAAAATGTAATGTGTGAAGTCACCTCTCTCTAGCTAAGGTTTGAGGCGCCTAAGGTGACCAAAACCCCTCAGTATTGTCAGCCTCAAATTTATATAGAACGAATATGAAGAAGGCTTTCCAGTCATGCTATTAATTTTTCAGCCAGTTAAAATACTTGGGGTTTTCTTATTTGACTTTTGTTTTGTTTTTCTTGAGAAATGCTGCAGGAAGAAAGGGGAACACTGCAGTTACAGTTTCAAACTTCTTTGCCATAGAGGTCGAGTGCAAGAACAATATTTTTTTCTTATAAGGACAAACATTATTTGGGTGCTTCACAAGTTATAAAGAAGCCGCAAAGAAAGAGCTTCTTTGTGTTTCTTCCTTTGCCTGAATATTCTCGTTTGTGCTGCTATGTATGTGACTTCTTCTAAGCTGTGCTTATAAAAAGTCTTCTACAGCAGGTTAATCCAACCGGGTACACTCCAGATGTCTGGACCTACAATTTCCATCATTCTATTGGCCAGGATGGCTTGAGCTCATAGTTGTAGTTCAAAACATCCAGAGGACGTCAGGTTGGAGAAGACTGCTCTGAAGTCTGAAGCTTCATTTCTTAAGTGGCAATCCTAACCATGTCCACCCAGAAATTCCATTGAATTCAATGGATCTTACTCTCAAGGAAGTGGAGTTAGGATTACAGCCATCACAAACTGCACAATGACCGCTGTCCAGTTTGTATGAATCCCACATCTATATTAGACATCAAATGGGTGCAGAGCTACAAAAGTCAAAATTTCCTTAATTTCATAATCAACATGTAGGTGGCATGTTTCAGCTCATCCACAGCCCACTGTAGTTTTTGCTGTGCACCTTGTCATGCCAACATGCAACCAACCTGACACCATCTTAGCAGGATCTGAAGCATTAGAGCTGTGTGCCAGATCTGTGTGCCTGGCTTCTAGATGCCTAGGTAGCAGGAGCTCTATGCTATATATCAGGGACAGAGCAGCAGCCCACCCACTCATCAATCTCTAATGGGACTACATTAGCAATTCTATATCTGTCAGCAAATTTCACTCCATTGCTATTAAAATGCAAAAGAAATCCACGGAAGGGAGCCAGCCCAGCTGTACTTTGTTCTGTGCTTTAACAAGCTAAAAACTTCTCCAGCTGTTTTACTTGAGTAAGGTGCACAGGGACAAAAAATATTGAAGGATGGGCATAACGTGGACTGTTTTCACACATTGGGATCTCCAGTATAACAGTCAATCATGTGGAATTGTTCTCCTTAGGAAGAAGAACATCACAATGTTTTACAGTATTTGGTCTAATAGGCAGGGGGAAAACATCTACAGTTTATATATATTAGGAATTTTTTTAAAAAAAACAACTCTTGCTTTGCTTTGTTTAAAACATGTGGAATAAATGCACGTTTTGAAGGACATGGTGCATTAGGTGCAATATATCTTTTGAGGCATGAAAGTCATCAGTCCACTGCCACGAATTCTACTCTTTTGCCTTTATAATAAAGGAGGAATAGGAAAAATAATCACCACAGTTAGTCATAGCTACATTTGTGCTACTCATAATGCAGCAGGTTTATAGGTCATGAAAGGGGAATATGTGATACAAAATCCAAAATTGGAACATGTTTCATTTGTATCACAACAATTATTTGAATGGTAGTGCTGTAACTAAGTAGAAACTTTTTATTATATTGTATATTTAATTGGGGAAGATGTGGTGCCGGTGTAATCAGACAAAATGCCCGGAACCCTTTCCATTCAGTCCCAATCCTATATTCAAGTCAGCTTTCCTGATTGGGATGCTTCATTGGCCTATGGAAGGAAAGAGTACTATAACATGCAGAAATAAAAGCTACTGAATCTGTTTGGTAATTGGTGGTAAAGGCTACAGTCCTAGCTCCACCTCCCAGGGAGTGAATGCCACTGAATTAAAAATAATTCAGAAGCAGGTAGACATACGTAGTTAGGATTGCACTGTAAAAGTACTATTGCTTTGTATTGATTGCTTACAATGAAAAACATTCCAGTTGTGTTTCATGCAAATGTAAGTCTTCTTGAGGGTAGATTTTTTGATGCGTCAGCTGCTGCCACTAATGGAAAGAGAGGAGAAGGATTCATTTGCTGATTCATCTTCCCCCTACAGTCCCCCCCACTACTTTCCATGCTATTTTGGAGGGTCCCTCAAATCTCTGGAAGAGATTGTTGTGGAACCACCCTGGGAAGGAGATATTGCCAAAAGAAGAAGAAAAACCCACCTCCCCCGGGTCGTATACACTGAGAAAACCCTCTTGCAGCAGGGCAGGAAACTCACAGAGAAAAAGACGGGAGACTTACAGAAAGTGTGTGAGCATGTATGCACACTTTCAGCAAAGCACAAAGCCTTTGCTATAAGCAGTTGTTGTTGCTGCTGCTGCTGCTGCTGCTGCTACTCTAATGTACGCTGGCTACACCAGTAAGATGAACACCAGTTTTATTTCTTGGTTTCTGCTATATAGCCTTTAGTCTGCCATCCATCTTGGAACCACTCAGGCCTCAAGCATGCTCAATTCCAACTTTTTCTCCAGAAACACTTTGGCTTTGGGGATACAGTGGTCCCTCTGGTTATGTACTCAATTTGTTCCGGAGGTTTGTTCTTAACCTGAAACTGTTCTTAACCTGAGGTACCGCGCTGCCTGAGCACGATTTCTGTTCTCGTCCTGAAGCAAAGTTCTTAACCCGAGGTACTATTTCTGGGTTAGCGGAGTCTGTAACCTGAAGTGTATGTAACCTGAAGCGTAGGTAACCCGAGGTACCACTGTACTAGGTGGAAACCACATAAACATGTCTCACAGCAGCTGCTTCTGCTGCTGTTGCTATTTTGCCATCTTCCTTCATCTTCCCTTAGTGGAGACATCCACTGGGTCAATAAGCCTTCTGCATATGGAGGGGCAGAATTGGATCCAACGCTTCCTCTTGTTTTCCTTCACACCCGTTGCAGTCTGGCTAAACTTAATGTCCACAGTTATTCTGTGACAGAGAGTGCAAAAATATATGAATTAATTAACTTCATAAATAATATATATTGTGGTCAGTTTACATAAAATTTGAAGAACAGAGCACATGCTGCCCTGAATGATTTCAAAATAAATCTACCTGTCTAGGAACTGGAACCTAAACAAAGATAATGTTTGCTTTCGGGGCTTCCCATTCTTTCTTCTTAAACATCTTTTTGTTAATTTTCTTGCTGATTTTGTCAGGAGCCTGATACTGTTTTCTTGTGGTTACAGTGTGTTATCTTCCTTGATAAGCACCTAAAAAGGACAAAACGGTTAGGCAACCAGATATACCATCTTCTATATCATGCAGAGCTGTCAAGAGAGTGACACAAAACTTGTAATGTTACTGTTCCTATCATAAATACAGTGGTACCTCGGATTACAGATGCTTCACATTACAGACTCTGTTAACCCAGAAATAGTACCTCGGGTTGAGAACTTTGCTTCAGGATGAGAACAGAAATCGTTTGGTGGCGGCGCGGCAGCAGCGGGAGGCCCCATTAGCTAAAGTGGTACCTCAGGTTAAGAACAGTTTCAGGTTAAGAACGGACCTCCGGAACAAATTAAGTTCTTAACCCGAGGTGCCACTGTATATACACATTACTGTCTGGCATAAGGATCTGGAGCCCATCTGTACTACACATTTAAATTGGTACCACACCACTTTAAACAGTCATGGTTTTCCACAAAGAATCCTGGTAATTATAGTTTGTTGAGTGTGCTGAGAGTCGTTAGAAGACTTCTATTCCCCTTATTGAGTTACAGTTCTCAGAGTTTCCTTGGGAGAGGGATTGGTGGACTGTTAAACCACTCTGTGAATAGGGGTCTCCTGACATCTCTCAGCACCTTTAAGAAACTACAGCTCCTGGTTTCTTTTGAGGAAGCCAAAACTGCTTAAAGTGGTATTTTACTACTTTACTACTGCACATGGGGCTTGAAAGGGAGGGGAAGGTTCAGACATTTACCCAACCTGTCTCTGCAGTGTTAGCAGAAATAATGTTGTGGGCCTTGACTGGTTTTGTTTCTTTTTTGCTTTGTGTTTTTACTATTAAGCAAAAGTCTTTAAATAAAATATTCCAGCTTGCTCTAATCCTGCTTTATCAACAATAGTTTCCTTTCCGATCCATATATGTATAATAATAATAATTTGTTAAAATTTATTCTACCTTTAGTGTTTATTTACTATCATTTATTGCAATGGCCCTGCATCAGATTCTTCTGCATCAGACCATCAGAGATGATGGCCAGGATTTACTTCTAAATATTATAAGAAGTTGCCTCCACCATATTGTGAAAGCCATTGACCTCTGCAATAATTCTGACTTGTCTTGAAATATATTGAAATAGATTAAAAGTGACTGCAGGAAAATTATAAGGACTGTCCATATCTAATTTAGGGGATGAGATGCTGTGTTTTTAAGAATTCAGGCTGCAATCCTATACTCACATGGGTGTGAGCGCCACTAAACCCAATGGGACTTACTTCTGAGTAGACATATATGGGATTGCACTGTCAGTCTCCTAAGCAGGTATGGCAAGGTGCATTAATCTTCACAGGCCATAGGGCCACCAGCAAACCATGCCAGTATTATCATTAGCATAGAATTGGATGTTCCTGACCAATAAGGAAGGAAGCTAGTGAGACCACATTCTCTCCCATCCAACACACACATTACAATATATATATATTGAGGCTACTTACTGAAAACGACTTTTGCATTACTTCAGTTGATACAAATAATCAAAGTTCCAGAAACAAACACACATACAATTGTTCCATGACTTATTTTGTAATTTTTTTAAAGAACTATTACGGGAAGGGGAACATGTAGAAGCAGGGCTGTACTTTGGCAGAAATGAAATTATACAGAGTAATGTGATGAAAGAATCCTTCAGTCCTGATCTCTCTGGCTCACTGATGTAAACAGAAAGCAAGGTATACATATTACATCACTCATTCCAGAAAATGCTACCTAGAGTTATTTTTCATTTCATTTCATGTTTTTGACACATAGTATGACTTTCTACCATTAGTTTTCATATCAGAAAGGATATGCTGAAGAATGGCTTTGTAGGTTGGGGAAAAAACTCCACTCCTGAATCACACTTACATATGCACTTAAATAGATGTAATAATCAGCAAAATAACTTTGCATCTAAGTTTTGAATAGCTGGTGTTGAACTGGTGTATTCGGATCCATAGACATAAATATCTTAAAATGCCTGTTTTAAATTGTTTTGTGATATTTTTAGTTTTATTTTGTATTTCTGTGAACTGTCAGAGGATTGCTGGGCTTTGTTGCAATCAAGTGGTTTATCCATATAAATAAATAAATGCACCCAGTGCTTTTTCATAAGAGGGCATCTGTGCAGCAATCTTTAGAGGTCAAGTGCTTCTCCAGCCAAAGTTAGGGCCATCCTAAAGGAAAGGTAAAGGTAAAGAGACCCCTGACCATTAGGTCCAGTCGTGACCGACTCTGGGGTTGCGGCGCTCATCTTGCTTTATTGGCCGAGGGAGCCAGCGTTTGTCTGCAGACAGTTTTTCCTGGTCATGTGGCCAGCATGACTAAGCCACTTCTGGTGAACCAGAGCAGTGCACAGACCTTTCCACCGGAGTGGTACCTATTTATCTACTTGCACTATGGTGTGCTTTCAAACTGCTAGGTTGGCAGGAGCAGGGACCGAGCAACGGGAGCTCACCCCATCGCCGGGATTTGAACTGCCAACCTTCTGATCGGTAAGTCCTAGGCTCTGTGGTTTAACCCACAGCGCCACCCACATTCTACTGTGCTCTAAATATCTGGCTGTTGTCAAAAATGGTTCCCACGTATTGAGCCCATTCCCCTGTAATCTCTAGCAAAGATTACCTTTTTCTTGCAGGAAAGTTATCCAGTGTTCCCCCGTCCCTGTAGAACATTATTGCCTGCCATTCCTTGTGTGGGGTGAGTAATCATGGAACATCATGACCATAGCTGTCAACTTTTCCCTTTTCTTGCAAGGAATCCTATTCGGAATAAGGGAATTTCCCTTAAAAAAAGGGAAACATTGACAGCTATGATCATGACTTCAAGACACAAGTTCTATTGCAAAAGTGAGGGAAGCTGCTGTTTCACTTAGGTGCTTGGTATATTGTCTGATTTTGCTCTTAAGCATGTTAATTTCCACTTATTTAAATGAGACAGCTAAAAGCCTGCTTTATTTTTTCCATTGAAATCAACAGGAGTTACAAGTCTTTAACTGTGCCTTGATCATTTGCACATCAAAATTCAAGTATACCTTCAAAGTATATCTTTAAAAATATGGCTATCTTCAAACATACATCAGATTCACAGCCTTTAATCTAGCCCACGGTTGTCATAAAGCCTGAAAACATATAGTCCACTGTATAGTTAAATGGATATTTTCCACACCTTTGTCTCCCTCCCCACCCTACCAAGCTGTCACTAATAAGACATTTTCAGTTGCAAGCAACTATGCAATCCCTCCAAAATGTTAAATCATTGTCACTGGATATGCTAGATCAAAGGATTGTTCATACTGATGAAGCCTGTCGTGCCATTATAGCAGAACAAGGAATGTCAGAAGATACGTTTAAGAGCTATATACAGTGCTGTGTAGAAAATATTGGGAGTTTATTAACTGGTGCACTGTTTAAAACAATAATAATAATGAAATGATACCCTCATGTTCAGTGTCTTATGCATTGAATCAAAGCCAGAGCTTTAATACCATTAATAATGGTTCTAACCTTTTGACTGATTAACATTTAAATGGTTATACGATAAAGCTGTGAATTTGCAGCTCTAATGAACATCAGCCTTAGTATTTATAAAGTTAAATAACACTTGACCATAGCACCTTCCATCATAGCTGCATAAAATAATTAGTCAAGTTCTAACGGACTCAGCAACTTAGTATTTTCAGCCTCATGTTACATAATAGTATGCACAGGCAATGGCTATGTAGCAGTAATCCAAAATTGCAGGACAAGTTTTGTCATAAATTGACATAAATTGGCTCTCCCATATGTTAATCATTTATCATGTTAACAGCATGGCAAATGTTCCAGAAAACAGGCAAGTAAACATGGACTAGAACTAATTTATTTTTTATTCATTGCAATTAGACTGGTATTTGGCTTCTAAAATAATGATTCTAAGATTTGTATGGGAAACGGGTGGGAATTTGACAAGCTTAGGTAGGAGATATTAGGCTAAGGGGTGAAATGCGTCCCTCCAGATCTTTCTTGCCCTTGGGATTATCCTCAAGCCAAACCTCCTGCTCTGACACATACTACCAGCCTTAATGGGTGCATTTACCTGGCTAGGACATGTCACTGAACTCTGATAATGCTTCTTTGTAACCTGGATGGAGGCTAGAAAGGGGTGTGTGAATGTGTGTAAAAACTACCCTAGTGTTACAAAGGTAACATTTACATTTATTGCTTCTCCCACTTTTTCCTCTACTTCCTCCTCTTGCTGCCACTGGCCTGTAGCTCCTGAAAGGTTGTTCAGATGGGAACATAATCCTCAGTCTAAAATAAATGTTTTCCCACTCTGATATGAAAAGAGTAAGAGATAACCAATGGATAGTGGCTAGAGAAAATCTGGAAGAATTTATAGATTGATTTGTAAAATGAGGCTTATGGAAGGCAGATAAGAGTTACATAGATTTATAATTTCTGAATTGGAATAGATACTTTCAAGAGAATATTCTCTGGGTTATCTCATTTACATAAAGAGAATTGTAAAGGTCTTATATAATATCATTTTTCTAAAGGTCAGATTGGGGGCACAGTCCTCCACTATATATGTGTGTGTGTGTGTATAGTCTCAAAGGTGCTACTGGACAAATACACACAGACACACACACACTGTTAGCATAAATTGCAGCAAAGGGGTTAAAATATTTCTAGTACTTTGAAAAAAAAATCAAGAAAATGGTTTAAGATTTTTTAAAATCCAATATAATTGCTTGTAATGGAAAAAACAACAACACTTATTAATAAAATATGCACAAATAGTGTTCTGCTGACAACCTAAATGCTCCTTCCCAAAAGCAGGAGACATGTATTAGAGACACTTTTTTGAATTTTCAATAATTACTGTCAATTAAATGCTATTTTAACATAATTTTAAAAGTGCTATGAATGTAATTTCCATTAATGATTGTACTACATTAAATTATAAAGAGTGAGGGGCAAGTATCGTCTTTTCTAGACATTTAAATGAGGCAGAAGGAATTTAAATAGAAACGTGTGACGGGTTCATCTGGGTTGATCTACATTTCTGCCTTCACCAAAAAGGCACTGATATGACAGGATTGGTTACTGGCTGTATACTGAAGATAGGGCTCTGTAGATACTAACATGGACCCAAATATGATGTCACCTGTTACCTGGCTGGGGCAAAGTCAAGTTCATCTGTTTATTTGTTTGTTTTGCCTAGAAAAACAGGACTTTCTTCCTACTTCATCCATGGCAAAAAACAGATTGATTCCCTCCACTTTGTTGGACTGTTTCCTTTGATCCTTACATGTGTAGCTCCACAGACATGCCCTGAAGAACAAAAGAGCCTTGATGGATCAGACCAAAGTTCTATCTAGTGTACCATTATGTTTCCACAATGGCCAACTTTGTGAACAACCTTCCAGGAACTACATATCAGTAGGGGGTGAAGCCAGAGGCAAAAGTGGAGAGAGCAATGGGCGTGACTCTTGCCTTTCTGGCTGGCTATTTTCCAGCCATGAGGAACTCAGACATTTACACACAGAGACACACAAACATTATCACAGTTCAAGAAGACATTCCAACCAGGCAAATGCACTGGAGGAGGGTGCAGATCAGGGCCTATGACAAATATGGTCTGGGCAGATTGAGATGCCTGGAGGGCTGGATGTGGTCTCTGGGCCTGAGCTTTCCCACCCCAGATTTAAAGGTTTGCAATCAAGCAGGTAGAGGTAACTGTGTGGTCAGAGCACACCTGGAATACTGTATCCAGTTCTGGGTACCACGACTTAAGAAAGATTTTGACTAGTTGGAGGGCGACCAAGATGATAAAAGGTCTGGAAACCAAGACCTGTGAGGAATGGTTGAGTATGGGTATGTCAGGCCTGGATAAGAGGAGAGTGAGAGGAGACATGATAGCCATCTTCCAATATTTCAAGGGCTGTCACATGGAAGATGGAACAAGGCTGATTTCTCCTGCTCCAGAGGCTAGAACACCAACCCAGTGGATTCAAGTTACAAGAAAGGAGATTCCAAATAAACAACAGGAAGACCTTTCTGACAGTAAGAGCTAGAACAGACTCCTACTGGAGGTGGTGGATTATCTTTCCTTGGAGGTTTTAAGCTGAGGTTGCATGGCCATCTATCATGTATGATCTACTTGAGATTTCTGTAGTGCAGAAGGTTGGACTAGATGGTCCTCAGGGTCCCTTCCAACTCAACAATGCTATGATTCCCACTCCACCAGGAGGGAGAGTAACTATTTCTTTGGAGAAACCCACACAGTGCAGGGCTTTCAATGCTATTACATGAGACAAACACGCACAAAAGTGGTTTCCAAGCTGCTAGTGTATCATTTAAATGACACTTCATGGCATGGCAAGAAACCAGTTGAATCTGCAAGTACAGCAATATAAGTGACTAATAATGTACACTGTATGAATGGACTTGATTACCAGTAAAATGCTTATATTTAAGGGATCAGGTCTTGGAACACTTAAGACTTGAACCATTGAATGTAAGGATTTTACTGGGACTCATGCCATTTATATTGTATACTGTATATTGCTAGCTCTATACTTAACATAATAGAATGAAAATTGCACAAGTTGAATTTAAAATGCCTTTTCATACACTAAATCTATAATTGAAATTAATACTTCTATATCCTTCTGTGTAGCTTTTTAGAAAGTATTCTGCTTTGATGCTGGGAGCTGTTGTTTCTCAAGGGCTTGCTCCATTGTTAAATAAAGGCTTAAGTGGCCATGCTCACAAACAGAACCATTGTTATCAGCAAAGGAGAATGCTCCACATCAATACAAAGTGGCCATGCAATTTTAAAATGACAACAGATGGCTGTTTTCTTCCTTAATTAGTTTCACAGATAATATTGGACAAAGCATTTATCTGAAAGAAACAAAATAATGCAGGTGTTACTAAGAAAAAGAAGAAGCACTTTTAGTGTTGTTCACTGCTACTTAGGCCTGTGATGTGATTAAACTGATTTCATCATATTGAATAGAATAAAATTTCCAAATTGTGATTTAAATAAAAAATCTATTTCTTTTAGCAAAAGTTTATTAAAAGCAATATTAATTACATGAGTCTAAGTAATTTTTTTAGCAGCAAAAGGATTATTAGATATCTCATAGATTTGAAAACCTTTGAGATTTTACTTTTCAGTGAAAGATTTACTAAAGTTCTACCATCACCATAAAGTTATATTAAATTATTATTCCACCATGGCGAGAACTTCTCGCCCTCATGTGGTCAGAAAACTTGTGTGTACGTGTGTGTATCACAGAGACATTAACACAGCCTGAAGAATTTTATCAACACGTTAATCAGATGTCATGGTCGTTCTAAAAAACAACAACATATGATGAAAGTGGTAGCATGATGGATATAGAGAATCTGATCTCTGGGTGTTAGTCTTTTGCAACAAAACCACAATAGACTTAACATAAACTTTAAATATATAGATGTCTTTATGGAACTATAAAGGCTACAATGTCAAGAACATATGTGCAGGGCTGCCCCAAAGTCTTTCATCTATGGCTGGAAACTGCAAAGGTCTCTGGCTAATTAGCTGCTGAAGATGTTATCTCTCCCACCCACTGTGCCCGATATCCATGCAATTAAAGAAGAAGAAGGAAGCGGTCTACTATTGGCTGCAAAAACTCTCAGGAGCTAGAAATGCAACTTAGCTGTTCACAGATTGTACCTATTTGATAGCTATTTCTGCTTGCTGAGACATCCGTGGTCCAGTCGCTTGCTCTCTGTTCTGTTTTTCTCACTCTCATACATAATGCCGATGTACAGATGAAATATTATCCTGCTTTTGTTTTTGCTCTGTATTCTAATGCTTAAAGAATGGAGTGCCATGCCATTGCCTTTTCAATATGTTTCATCTAGGCAGAATGAACATACTTAGAGGAAATCAGCATCATGGCACTAGACACTCCTACCCTTTATAGGCCTATGTAAGACGTTGAAACAAATATATGAAGTCTCATATGAAGACTTGGAAACAATCTTTCTCTATAATGCTCCCCTCCTTCATGAGTTTGTTCTATACAGAAATAATGGACTCATAAGTTATCCATTCAATATTAAATTTCATACTTAGATTTTGAAAAACAAGGAATATAATTAGTGTCCAGATGCTTTATGGAAGATATTTTCATTGAAGGCATCTCTGTACATTTAACCTTAGATGCTAGCGTATTATGATTAACAATCAAAAAGAGGCTATTCTAAAAAATGAAGTTAATTAACAAATAACCCATTGGTGACATGAATTACCATTATCTGGTAGTTAACTCTTTCTATTGACAGTAGCCTAAAGAAACCAATTGATCACATGCATGTAATTCCCCCCCCCCCCCCGAATAATAGAGTTGGAGGGTGTCTTTCAAGCCTCTGCTCAAAGACTTCCAGTGAAGGAGAGTCTTGGTAATTGCTTCTATTGTTGAACTTCCCTTACCATCAAAAAGTTTACTCCAATGTACTTCAGAAATTTACCCTCTTGTATCTTAGCCACATTAGATTTAATGCTATTCTTCAGGCAGCAAAGAACAAGTATTTGTCCTCCCGTATGTGACAACTCTTCAAGTATTTTGAGAAAGCTATCATATCCTCCTCCATCTTCTCCAGGCTAATCATACCCAGTTCCTTCAACCTTTCCTCATTCTGTTTCTCATTCTGAAGACCATCCTCCTTGGCCTTGGAGCTATTCCAAAATGTTTATATCTGTCTTACAGTGCAGCATTCTGAACTGATCACAATTTGACAAGTCTATTCTTGTATACAACCAGTTAAGAGATTGAAGGGTTATTTTCATCCCATGCCACCTAGACCGAATGTTCAACATTTCTAAATGGTTGTGTACAAGAGCAGACTTATAAGGGATATATATGTGCATAGATTTTGGCAGCGGCTACCTGCACTTTCTTAAGTTTATTAAGTTTATTTTGCATATAAGAATGGGTAATTTTCTTGTTATTTTATCTATGAACTTGCAGAGTTTAATCACGGCAGCAAAACTGACCATTGACTATATGAAGAATGTAGAACCTATGTTTGCAATGCAGTTCTCCCACTGGAAAAAAGTGTACAAAAACATTTGTGTTTCAAGAAAGTGTGCTTGAAAAAGAAAGAAAGTGTGCTTAAAATACATTAACCAGAATAATTTGCTTGCAAGGATGCATATATTAAGGAATATCACACACAAAAATAGAAAAAGTATGTCCACTAAAATGCTGGTGAATTTTTCTTAATGAATTTTTAAAACAATATTTGTAAACTGATGTGGAAGAATGAACTTGTGATTGAAAAAAATGAGAAACTGAAATGGACAGAATTATGTATCCCTAGTAACAGGCTTGATGTTCAAGAATAGAAGGAGCAAAAATATATTTTCCTATATTTCTAGCTCTCATTTTATAAGCTTTCCAGACAAGGTGCATTTATGTTTTTGCTAATCAGTGGCATATAATGACCCTTTCCCTTTCTTCTTTATTTAAATATTATGTTTAGGCAGAACTACACCTGATCAGACAGTGCTGGATTTATTTCAGATAGTGTATTTATGTAGAGCAGAGTAAATGAATATACTAGGCAGGATTTATTCAGAGATGTGGATACCATAATTACCTCTCTATATCTCAAAACTGTCTGTAAAAGAGGTCACCCGAATGGGATCAGCAGCATCCATTTGCAGCTTGTAAACAATTTATGTAGCTTTCAGGTGCCTGAGGAAAGTGAACAGAAGTTAATGAAGACATCAGTTGTTTGCATTGTGTCCTAGAACCCAATGGAGACCTGTCCTTCCCATTTTTGCCCTAGCTGACACTGATGGGTGATTCCCTGATGGGAACTGTTTCACCTTGTTATTGAATGCATATTTTTTTGTGTTTACCAATAAATAAATAATAAGGTGCCTTGGCAGTGTCCTGGCTTCAACCTGATGAACAACTCAAACTCAGGGTGAGGTTTCTACCAAAATCTTTAATGCTCAGATCAGTGCTACACGTGGCTACAAAAGTAGGTTGGATCCTCCTAACAGAGGGTCCATGTTGTGCTCGGCCCTGAATTTCTTCCCTAACCGGCTTGTGGGCGGGGCTTGCCCCACTCCAAGCCAGTGGTGCCACAGTTATGCCAATGGCCTTTAGCCAATCAGCAGCGTGGCAAGGTTGGGGGTATCTATTTGGCAGTACGACATAGGGACCTCCTTTTGCTTCGTGCTGCCGTACACCCACCCACCCTTTAATTAGGTTGTGTTTGGCCTTGCTTTTGACTTCGCCTGTTTTTGGAATGAGGGCTAGGTAGGAATTTTTTCCAATGTGGCAGATTGGCTGTGGCCACTTGGTTTTTGCCCACCTCTTAGCAATCGTCACAACTTTGTAAGGTTTGGCAGTTAAGCATTGGTTTAGGGGGATGTGGGGAGGGTAGGTTACGTTAAAGGAATCTGGGGGTCTGGATCTCATACAAAGCCCAGAGAGGGGCTAGGGCCATGCCAGGACCCCCAGGAACCCCAGGGATGAGCACCAGTCAATATACACTGACTGAGACCCCCCTGCTGGTTCTTTACCCTTCCAGACTTCCTGCAGGGTGGGGCAGGAGCCAGATATAGTTTGATACCAATGCCTAAGCATTTGTGTATTTTAATAAAGTTATGGCCCAAATTTGCCCATTAACATTAAAACTAAATTCTGTCTCCACTGTGTCTTTATTTCTATTCGGGATGGGTTTTGGGGCTCGAAGAACAAATACATTGATTCAACCGTTGCATGCCCCCTGCAATCTTTGATAAGGAATGGTGCAGGCTCAACATAGCATGGCAAGCAGTTTTGACCCTTAGATTAAGCAGTCAACCTAGCACTTCACCAAGAAGACTTAGCCAATCTTGTCTGTTCATGCCTGCATTGGTGCCTCTGTGATTTGGACAATGGAGCATGTTCTACTGCCAACTCAGAGACAGCTCAGTTGGTACAGCATGAGATTCTTAATCTCAAGGTTGTGGGCCCGATACCTGCGTTGAGCGAAAGATTCCTGCACTGCAGGGGGTTGGACTAGATTACCCTTGTGGTCCCTTCCAACTCTATAATTCTAAGATTCTATAGATGGAACAGGTTAGGCAACCCCCTTTCCTGGAAAGGCAGAGCTAGTCATGGTTTCTGAAAACTCCAGAGGTGGAGCTGATGGTGCAATAGGCAAAGTGGATGAGCCAGAACCTGCCAGATCTGGAGACAGATGTGAAATCTATGCCTCAGGGACTGGTGGTAATGTGAGATGAGCTGAGGAAATCCCCCCACTAGGAACTCCCCCATGATCCTTTTCCTTGGGTTGTCCTGATCTTCCCAGCTTGCTAGACCCCTTTCATTGGCCACGGCTCCCGGCGTGGCCAGTCCCCAATCTAGGGCCCATGGCAGGTGGTGAACTTTGTAGCTGAGTTTGCAGCTGCAATTTCTGGACCTAAGTACTGAAATCTAGACACTGCCATATTAAAGCATATCTCAGCGGTGAGAAGACTAATTTCCTTGCCTTTCTTGTGACATGGTAAGTTTTTCATCAGTAGAATTATTTTAATTTGCTGAATACTTTCAAATAAATAATTCCATAGAAAACTGAAATGATTCAGTCAATGTGGGTGAGAGCTGAATCATTTTAGTGGCAAATACCTGAACCAGCTTTGATATGGCGCTTAGAGAAGGACTAGTCACCAGAGGAGCATTTACCTGCAGCAGAGTGTTTTCGAGGATTTAGGGAGCTGGTTGAAAGCAAGAGCGAAGGAGCAGGAGTGGTTCTGGAAGCTATGGAAATGGGAGCAATGATGGGACTACCAGGGTTGTCTATGTAGTGATCAAGATGAACAGAATTTGGGTCTTAGAGCCACAGTTTATGGCTCTGAAAAAGTCATTGTTCCCAGTGAATCTAACGGCCTTAGTTAACAACAGTAACAGAGAAGTACTGTAAATATTTATACACTTGAAGTAATTGTTCTGCTAAGAGAAATGCAAGGTTTGGTATGCAACTCTCTAGCACAACATACTTAGTTTTGCTTGGTCACATAGAAATACAGAATATTGTCCACTATAATAAATATTTTTATTGTGACTTTTCCATGATCTCAGAAGTGGGTGAGCTAAAATAGCATATAAAAACAAAACCTTTAAAGAACATTAAATGGCAGTGTGACCAACTGAAAATATAGTTGGTAATGCCATGAGGAAAACAGAAATGCTGTGAACACCTTTCCTAAATGGACAACATGCCTGCTTCAGTGCATTATCAATAATTATTGCAAATCCATTTACTAGTAAACATGCATACATTCCAAGAACAGAATGTTGCATGAAACTATTCAAGCACAGAACTGATTGGTTCGAAAAATGCTTAGATATTATACTTTATTGTTGTGCAACAAAATATATAAAATATCTTCCATGGAACAATGTCCTTTCCACTTGTACATTGTGTACATTCTGGGCCTCTACATCACACCATGATTTGGCAGTCCTTACACAATTCTCTCACTAGGAAAAGCATTTTCTGTAATTATAGAGTACGGAGCAATTACAAAACTCTGTGTAATTACACTTACGAAAGGAGACAAAATAAAAACACTATGGAGGAAGCTTAAAAGGAACTGAAAGCCTTCTAATAAAGATGCTTAGGAATTGTTGTTGTGGCTCTACAATTTATTAATCACACTGTTGTCAATGGGTGGGGGGGTGGGATGGGCAGACAAGGCTTGCAACAGAAGCTCTCTTCAGTGTAAATGACAGAAAAACCTCCCAAATGAGCCCCCTCATTGTTCTCAGAAAAAAAAGTTTTTTAAACTCAGATACTGTGACAACTTTGTCCTTTGTACTTCTTACTACTACTCTAATCCTCCAGTAATTTCAGGGGGCACTTTGTATGTAGAGATCATGAGCACATCCCGTTAAAACAAATGGAGGTTGTGCAGCAGTAATGCTTGAACATGACATGGCTCTCAATTTGTGCTAATTTTCCAGTGTTTATCAACTATAAGGGATGCGGGTCGTGCTGTGGGTTAAACCACAGAGCCTAGGACTTGCCGATCAGAAGGTTGCGGTTTGAATCCCTGCGACAGGGTGAGCTCCTGTTCCTTGGTCCCTGCTCCTGCCAACCTAGCAGTTCAAAAGCACGTCAAAGTGCAAGTAGATAAATAGGTACCGCTGTGACGGGAAGGCAAACGGCGTTTCCGTGCGCTGCTCTGGTTCGCCAGAAGCAGCTTAGTCATGCTGGCCACATGACCCAGAATCTGTACGCCGGCTTCCTCGGCCAATAAAGCGAGATGAGCACCGCAACCCCAGAGTCGGCCACGACTGGACCTAATGGTCAGGGGTCCCTTTACCTTTATCTGCTATAAAGACAACAACCAGACGAGGCATAGGCAAACTCGGCCTCCAGATGTTTTAGGTCTACAACTCCCATCATCTCTGACCACTGGTCCTGTTAGCTAGGGAAGATGGGAGTTGTGGTCCCAAAACATCTGGAGGGCTGAGTTTGCCTGTGCCTGAGTAAAACCTATACAGAACTTTCCCTGCCTCTCCTTGTCTGCCCCTCACATGCTTCCTACAAATCTGCTCTGAAGGGTGGAGTGAACTTCCAGAAGAGATTTGAGGAGCAAGGCAGATGGGCAAAGGGAGAGGAGTTCAGTTGCATGGGCCTTGTAGAAATTAGGCAATTTTGTATGCAACCCGATACTTATACTCCAAGATATAATGAATCAACACATAAAAATAAGAATAAAGCATACAGATACTAGGGGATGTATCGTGGCTTGCTCTGCTCACCAACTCCGCTATCATTCCTCCCATATTAACTTGCTAAGAGTTACCCCTTCTGGAGAACTTATGGAATATTGTGGAATAGAATGCAAGTTTATCACTCATTTCTGTGTTATTTGATTCTGGGAAACATCCATTTCCAAACGCCTTAACCTGGAAAATTGTGAGAGTTTTGCACGGCAATTTCCCCACAATTTTCAGCTTTTTACACCACAGCTGCTCATGTGACAAGCTATGAGGCGGCATACCAACATGTACTGTGCTCCCCACCTGTTTTTCTTCGTGACAGAATGTGCCAGTATTTTAGCACTGAAAGTCATGCCCAAAAGGTAAAGCCCAGAATAATGGCAGAATGTAGAGGGAGAGGAATGCAATGAATCATGGGGAAACCGCAGCGTAAGTGGAACCAATAACTCTGTTGACATTAGTTGCTTGTTCCTGCTGTGTGAATGACAGTTACTGCAACATGGTGGTATTGCAGTTGAGATTTGATGGAAGAGGTGTGTGCATTGTGAAAGGAAAGATGGAAAATGGAACAGAAGAACGAGCCTTTAATGCAATAAACCCCATGTTACGAATGCAGCCTAAATGTGGATATCTTTCCCTTTATGTGTATAAACATTCATCTTTTCAATTGCTGGAAGCCTTCAAAATCCAGCAAAATGATTATTTTCCAGAAAACGTGATGTTAGTAGGGCCTCAATAGTTTTAGTTCTAATTTTACTTTTATGTTTGCTAATCCACAATCTCAGATCTCTACTTGTCTGTCTTATGAATGCACAACAGAATGATTTGATGCAAAATTAAAAGGACGGCTCATAACAACAAATTGTTTTGGTCAATGAAATATAATAGCATGTCATTTTCTATTAAATGCTTACCGTTGATCCACTGGCATTTTGTAATTGATATCCCAAGATGTAAAATTTATCTGTTATGGGATATGGCTAATCACACAATGGAAAATATAAAGCTGTACCTTTGGATCTGGCTCATAACAGGATTAGACCCTATTTTATAAGTGGGAATTTTAGCTGTGGAAAGTGTTGTACACAATCTTCACAGCTGAAACAATTTACCAATCTTAGAGATAGTAAGGTTTGCAAGTAATGTAGTTTATGCAGTTGTGTTGTGTTCTTACTCTTTTGTAAGAGGGACACCCCCCTCTTGTATATGGAAATACATATTTACTGATGTTATGTGAAAAAAAACACAATTAAATAGGCTTAAACTTGGAATCTACAAATGACATTAGCTAGTTGTGCTCCAGTAACAGTGCCCTAGAACCATTTTGTTTCTCATCCATCATACAAAGTAAAGGTTTCTTTTCAGAAAACAAAACAAGCGGATGTTCTCTTTTTCTCTCCTCACCTCCACACCACAAAAATGCTGTATTTATCTTTATGCATTTATAGTTATCTATCTGTAGAAAGAACAGAGCACTGGCCTGTAAACTCACTTATACAACTTCTTTGAAATGAATCATATTTTTTTATGCCATAGTCTCATTCACAAATGATTACATTGCACATAAATACATTTGGGAGGAATGTATGTTGTTTTGTGTGTGTGTGAGAGAGGGGGGGCATGTATTCAGGTGTTGAAACTCTTTATTCATGTTCCTCGTGACACACACAACAGAGTCCCAAGTCTATTAAAATAGTCATTTAAAAACTAAAATTTTGGGCCTGGAATGACTTTGACTTATTAGCCTAGTACTAAAGAATGGGCTCAGAATGCAAGAGAGTTCCTTGTTTTCCTGAGCTGACAGGGGTTTGAAGTGAGCTTCTTTCTCCAGCTGGTCAGAATGGGTCAGATGACACTTTGTGAATGCCTTTGACAGCCAGGTTTGCCTTCACCTTTGTTTGGACTTCTCTTATATGTGCATTTCTTCAAGTGTGCCTGCCTGAACAAGATTGGATACTGCTGCTAGTATAAGAAATCTGGGGAAAGTGCTGTGTAATGGTTTTCATTGCATGAACATTTATTGTACAGTGTGGTGCTGATATGCTACTCCATTTGGGCTATTCACTCACACTGCGGAGAAGATGCAATCTCATTTATCGAATTGCCCTGGGAAACATCCAAACAAATTCAGTAATCAGAAGCTGGGATAAATGTCGGTGAGTTCACATCATGGTGCAGTCACAAAAAATGAATGTGAACATTATAAGCTTAGGTAACTAAGCTAATTTTATTAATGGAACACACACACACACACACACGATAAAATGAATAAACCCCACAAGTAACATAAAACTTCTATGTGAATATTCTCTCTTATCTATCAATCTAAAACTATACACATAAATCAGAGCAGAAATAGAAAAATCTCTAAAAACTTTTAAAAATCTTATTATTTACAATATATCAATATCTATTTTTAAGAAGAAAATTTTGAGAGGGAGGGAATGAGAAAAGAAATAACAATGACAAAAGTTCATAGTAGAAGTATTTGAACCTGAAAAATTAATTAAAAATAAATAGAACACAAAGGTATACTATTTATGGCAAAGAAAGCTGAAGAACCAAGTGGGAAATAGCTTTTTATGACAAGAACAAAAATATCTTTGAAAAAAGTAGTAGGGAAGGTACGTGAGTTAAAAGCTCATAGCACCTGTAAGAGCTGAAGATTTACATACTAAATCTCTATCCTGAATTGATTGAGGAGAGGACATGTATCCTGTTTTGAAATAAGATGGAAATTAAAATGCAGCTCAGAGTGTTCTGTTCTTCATTTGCTGTTTGAAGACTTTGGACAGCTGCCAACTATCAGCAAAAAGCTCCCTATCTCAGTGTATATAATTTGGGTTAGGAAAGCTCAGCATGTACAAATGAGACCTTGATGGGACTTTTATATAAATACAAACCTAATGTTACTTTCTCTGTAATGAGACTGGAAGACAAGGTTGCATTTAGATCCCAGCAGTCCAGATATGGCTTACATAGTAGTAATGGCTTAGAATTGAGTCATCTTTTTCTTCTTGAGTACTGACACAGTGCTCTTGAAAAGATTATCTTGCCTGCTGAGAGACCTAACCCAAAGCAATGCTCTCTTCAAAGTAAACAACAGGACTGCTGTGGGTTGCTTCCATTTTGGTGAGCCAAGTTATACTTTTTATGCTCAGAGGGTGATCAGTGCATTCTGAAAATTCTGATTTACAAAAAATATATGATGATCTTCTTAGCATCTGGCCCCTGACAACATCTAGTTGTCACAAAACATTATAGTGCCTCCCCCTCTCTGTTTCTTCTTCTGCCTTTGGTGTTGGGCCTCTGCAACCACTGCCCCTGCTTTCTTCCATGCACTGCATCATTCCTGCTCTTTCACCTTCTTCCTCTTTGACCTGCAGTCACACCATGACCATCCATACATTTTGGGTGAGATGACCCTGGAGATTGCCTCCAACAGGATTTTTCATTGTTGCTGCACAGCAGCAATGACACAGGTGCTCTTTGGGACCATCTCCCTCAGAGTGAAGCACCGTGGGTAAAGAGCACTTTCTAAGAATAAATTCTGGTAGGCTCAGAGAGCTCTGTTGGAGTTCTGCCACCTGTTTCCCTTAGAGTGGTGGTGCTCCATTCAATGTTGCTCCATTCCTGGTGGGAAGGTGGCAGGTGGGCAGAACTTAGCCATGGTGTACAGGTGGGGAGTGCAGACCAGTCATAGTACAGCAGTGATAGCAGGAGGTATTCCCATGTAGGGCAAAATCCACTACCTGTCCTGATCCATCCAAGGCGAATGCCTCATTCTGCCTCATTATATGGCTGGTTCTGGTTGCCAGAATGTAAGCACAGTTGTGGTTTATTACAAGACAGGTACAAGTTCTTTCTTGAATAGGGTTTTATGTTACAGCACCATTCTTTCTCATATTCAGAAGCATGAGAGGCAAATGTCCTATGTTGTATTCTAGGAACCCACACTATGACTTCTCCTCATGCTGGCACCGTGCTAAATGAGAATGAGCCCAGTTCATACAAATTAATGTGAGATTGATTTGTCCTCCCATAAATTCCTGTTAATTGAGCCCATTCCCAACAAGGAGCAGAGGAAGCTCTCTCATCACTATGCATTTATATATACACACACAGAAGAGTGAAAGACACAAAAAAAGGAATGGACAATGCAAAAGTGACTATGACTAACATTTGAAATGTTATAATTGAACATACATTAACACATTTTAGCAATGATGCTAATTAAAAGTTCCTTGACTGTCAGTAATGAATTGCACAGAAAATCCTACAAATCTATCTCGTATTTGCATAATCCTTAAAATGCTCACTTTTATTTGCAGTGGTGCTTTCAGACAAAACTATTGAAAGCTATCTTGTCCTTCCATATTCCTTTAAAAGTTTTACTTTCTCAGTTGTGCAACATCAGCAACAGTAGACAGCAACTTATGTTACATGGTGGAGGAGGAGAGAAGCAATAAATGAAATAAACTGACAGCAAATTATGACGAGTATTTCTGCAGCACTCGTGAGCTGTGAGTCCTTCCTAATTTGAGTTGGATAAAAGAAGGGTAGCAGGTACCATATAAGTCTTGTAACAGAGCTGCTACAAAAAGACCACTATCTATTGAGCTATGAGGTTGTAATGGAAATTCTGTTTCACAACATTTGCATTTCATTTAACCTATGTTCACTTCAGTAGAAAACATAAATGAAATGTGTGTGTGTGTGTGTGCATGCATATCTATATATAATAAAACTGTAGAACTGTTGTCATTGCTATAGTTTGTATTGCTGCCAAATTGCAGGCAAGCAAGCAAGCAGGGTGGGTGGCAGGCAGCCCAGGTGAGCTGTTGAAAGGAGACTGAGAAGCACTTCAGAGAGTGGTTTGGCTAACTGCTCTCTGAAGCACCTCCCTCCTCCATTAAACATCATTGGAGGGATATTTAAAAGAGGGAGAAGTGTTTAAGAGAGTGTTTGGCATATGTGACTTCTTCGACAACAATTATGTTACTTCAGTATAGCCAATTATCAATGTTCATGTTGGATTAGTTTCCAAAATGAGTTTGATAGCAAAGCTTAGCAAATATATGCTGCAGTTCATTTCCAGTGAAAGAGTCTATGTAGGTAGAAGCTGAAGGAAGGAGTGCATGGAGGGCAGAAGGAAGTATCTCATACCCCAGCACTTGGTTACCAGTCAAATGTACAGGAATAAGAGTTATATGGGTTTCCCAGAGAATCAGAGGTCTGGACCTAATCAGAGCTAAAGTATCTTCTGTAATATTAGGAAAAGGTGGGAAAGTATCATTGCTTCTCAAGTCTTTGCAACTGTGGCCTAACTTGAGAGACCTGGATTCTTAGCCAGTAGGAACCATCACCTGCCATCTGAGGCATTGCACATATTTTGTTATCATTCTACCCTGTCATCAAATATGTTGATTGATTTGACAACTTAATTTCATTTCTTCTAATCATTAAAAAACCAAAATTAAAATACTTGCTTCTATCAAATATTTAAGAGGTTGATATAAAGACAGAAATTATATTTAATAAAAGCAATAGTAGCCACTGCCTTTTCTATAGCTTCATTCTGTTGCTATTTACATGGTATCCTTTAAGGCTAAGGTTGTCCTTTAAAAATGCTGTTTGCTCAGTCAGGGCTGTTATTCTTATTTCAGTCAGGGTTGTTCTCACTGCAAGTAGCAATAGTGTCATGGTCCTGATAAATGGAAGATTCCCTTTCATGGCATTGTAAGCTTTCACTCAAGTGACATGACATTACAAATCTTTTATCATTGCCATTGTCAAAACCTACTTTGACATTTTTGCAGTGCATCAGAATAACTGTTATTGTTTCCTATTCCTTACCTAGTTCCTTTTCAGTGCTATTGTTATCATGCCGTGATAGCCTACTTATTAGCCAAAATTACCCAGCTTCTGTAGGCTGGGTACTTGTGAAAACTGCTACCTTAACATCCTTAGAAAAGGTGACTTTTTGCTTCTCAAGAGGGAAATCTGGGCAATCTTGTTTATATCTTACTGCGATGGTTTAGTCTTCTTAAAACTCAACTTGGAAAGAGTACCGTAAGATGCTGATTCATTCTTAATAGCCTCTTCATTTCTACCTTTGTGGTAGATTGGCAAGCCAGGAAGGAACTTGACAGATGTGCTATTCAACTCCTGTTATGTAGCAATAATCTCAAGATGCAGCCATCTTAAACTTGATTAAAACCAATATCCTTGAGAAATATGACATATTTCTGGTCTGCCCTACTACATTTTGTAGCCTAGTATTTTATTCTTGCTGCTTTCACATGGGTTCCTCTGCAACTAATTCTTTGCTTTGCTCTTTCTGCCATCTTCAGGTATAATATTCTTTCTTTGTTCTCTTTTTGTTCTCTTCTGCAACTACCTTAATCTCACGTTTCCTGATCTTTCTTATGTTCCAGATAGAAATCATTGCATTTAAACACCAAATCAAGTACATGTAGGCCTTAAATAGGCTGTGGTATACCTACTGATGTTTTAGTAGCAATATTGCTAGAATTCAAGGAAAAAATATAAGGAGCTGCCTTATACTCAGACCCAGAGCCACCCCAAAATATTTTGTTGCCTGATGCAAAGAACAATATGCCATCCCCTCTCTATTCTCCATTGGACAGCTGACTGGGATGGATAAATCTTACCTCAACACTGGTAACACAATTGTGTGCTCCACTGCACCTGAATCGGAAGTCTAGTTTAGAGTGACCAGGACAGGTCATTTAGCAACATCCAACAACATCTGGAGGTTCACAGGCTTGTCATCCCTGCTTTAAAGAGTACTTTGCAAACTTTGTGCAGGAAAACCTTGGAAATTAGTCATATTACCCCCCATTTTGCAACCGAGAAACTGACCATCTGTGGTGGGGACTGCACAACTGGTGGACTGATATAGAGAATAACACCCTCTCAAAACTTAACACAACATCAGAAAGTGGATAGAGTTTTCCAGATATGAGAAGTTTGACACAAGACAAATTCTCATTCTTAGTTCTCTTAATAGGAGAAAAATACCTCTATAATAGTTCTCTTAATATGAGAAAAATACCTCTCAACATTCCCCAATGTGGAAGGTTTATGTTCACATAAGGTGAATAATTTTATGGCCAAGATTGCCATTGGCTCGTTATTTGTACTGTTCTCAATGGTCTTATGTACCTAAGTTATTTCAATGTTGGGCTCTGTCTACTTAACCTATGATGAGTTATTTAGTGTATTTCAGTTTTGGTATGTTGAATTTTTTTTAATAGGATGTGTATAAAACCACCAGAAAAACCGAGGTAACAAATCCTGCTCCATAGGTTCAGACATTTTGCATATGTGACTTATCCAAATCCATCTTTGAAGTCCACGGCAGTAGACGAAATGAAATCTATAACTTCTGAATTCAAGTCCCACTCTCTGTCCACTAGATAACATATGAAAGGCTCTGTGTGCAGGCAAGTGGAAGGTGTGCAGTCTTTTTAGTCTGTGCAGTATGCAGAACCAATCAGAAATATAACCTTTCCCCTCTTTCCTTACTTACCTCAGACTTGCTATTTTGCATTTGTTTCCGTTTCTTGAAGTCTGTTGTAGCTTTTTGCCTTGAAGACCTGTCTATTGGCCCTTCAAAAATAATTGTTCTTTTACTTTTCTCTGCTTTTTCCGTTGACATCCCAAAGAGTAATGTTTTCATAATCTTTCTTTTCTCCACCTTCTTTTACCACACTAATGCTCACACATATCACCCAAGATGAAAATTGTACACCGAAAGGGTGCCATCCACACCTGTAGATTGCTAAAGCAAGAGCTCTGTACTACAGAGCTGTCACATAAAACATTCTATAGAAAGCTTAAGTGGGAATTATGTGGTGGTTTGTTTTTAACAAAGGTCCATTGCAAGGAGCTGTGTTTTGTACATTCTGAAAATCTGCAGTCACATTCTTCATCTCAGCCTGGTGCTTTCTTCTCTGTGACATCCCAAATCTAGAAACTTCAGGAGCATACAATTCCCCTCCCTTATAGTTTCCATCTAGGTTTAAGTCAGCTTTGTAAGATGAGCCAAACGTGTAAAGAACAGGTGTAGGCCTAAATAATATATGCCAGTAAACGCATGAGTATTGAGGGGCTTTTTCTCTTGGGACTGTATCTCTAGAGCAGCTTGATGAAACTCTACAAAATACGGATTACAGTCATGTCTGACAATCATTTGAATCTTGGTGCATGTCAACATTGTCCTTATCTCAAGGGTGGGAGTACAATCTCTAGTGGTATGGAAACAGACATCCAGCTCCTCACCGTCTTCCTTGTTGTTGAACACTGATAAGTTTGAAAATCACTTTAGGTCAGGAAAGAGAATGTCTGCAAGAAGGCAAAGTCATCATGAGGTGAAATGGTGAGATAAGGGTTGGGGAAACTGCTTGCAGAGGCTTCCTCTCCTTCAGAGTGCCAATAACTATAACAGCCTTTCTGATTTGTCAACTTTAATTAACGCAACTGCTTGTGACAAAAAAACCCCTTCAAGCAAACAGCCTAGCTTTAGACATTTTCAGCAGTAAATGCAGCTTTGTCAACCACCCAAGTTGCTCTGTGAGGTACGTAGCATGCTCTAATAATCAGAGCCACGTACAGCTATCTGAAGCACTAATCCCTTTCTTTAACACATGGCGGCAATGCTATCCAGGGATGGGAACAATCAAAGTTTGCAGCATTCATGATACTCTCTTAAGATTATTCTGGTCCACCAGCACTGTGTCTTCAGGTGGAAGAGAATCAACCTTTTAATCACCTGGCTGTTGTAGTCACTTTATTTGAAGGGGACAGAATTTTACTTTGCTTTTTCAGCTGTTTTTAAAACTTTAACTTAAGTTGGAAGAGGGCTGGAACACAAATGTGGACAATAAACCAACTTGTTTCAACTATATTCTGGCCATATGGAAAGGAAGTTGTACAATTTTCCATGGGACTGTGGAATAACCACAGCGAAATGTACAGACATGCTGATTTGACACATGGATGTGATGACAAGTCTCAATTTCTTAATTTATTTATTTTTTGTGGTAAAGTTGAAAGAAAAAATGCTGCAAAACTGGAAGCAAAAATCAATATGACATTCCCTGCCGCTATCACTGATACTGACAGGATCACCAGCTACATGGTTATGAAGACTAATGTATGAAATAATATAACACAACGAGACTGGATATAATTAAAAGTGATGGTGCAAGTGAGAAAATGAGCCTGACTCTGATGATAATGAGAAGGAAATTAATTTTTTTTGGGGGGGGGGGGCAGAGAGGCTTTTGCCCACACAGAGCGATGAAAACAGCTTCAGGAAAGAAAATGCACATTTCAGAGTTAATTCCATGTAAAACTTTCTCAGTTTGATTGTCAGAACAAACAATTTCTCTAAGAAGCAACCTCTGTCCTTATTATTAAGTAGCATAGCATAGCATAACATAAGGAATAATGGAAAGACAAATTAAGCACCAGACAACTGTCATAAGGGTAAGTGCTGCTGGGAGAGGTTAGAAAGCATGCCATGAAGCCTTGCAGTCTTGTCTGGCAGAGGAAAGCAGAAAGTGCTCTGTGGCAGCATAGACACTGCCAGTCAGTGTTTGCCACTTTCCACACGGCTAATTCAATCATTCACTCAACAGTGACACATGTGGTGGGACAGAGCTGATCTCCTGGAGCTAGGTACAGTAGCAGTGACGTTGAGGAAATGTTGGTGCACTGGTGGGACCAGTGCATGTGCATGGACACTTACCAGCAGCTAGAATAACTAAGAGGTGGGAAAAGGACTTGGCATCACTGCTTCTGCCAGCTTTTACTTTTGGTGCTCTCTTCTCTAGAGAGGAGAGAGGATGGAACCATCTGGGAGCCACTTAGCTTGTTGAAAAGATGCTGCTCCCCCTGAACTATATTTTGTAGCCCCTTATTTATAAAAAATATTTATATAGCACTATTCGTAAAATAATATCAGGACAATTTACAGCAACTTGCACTAACATTACAATGGATTTCAACCTATTTAAAAGACAATTTCCACCTTTTCTGGTTAAAAAACGGCCCTGGTCTTCTGCCTTTCATTACTCTTCTTTCCCCACTCCCCATCCCATTCACCTTACTATGGATTTCCTATGTAGAAACATTGTCAGTTAAGATACAGTGACCATGCAATTTATTGATTTTCCTTTCTTCAGCCACCTTGCATGTTTCCTGAATGTGTAAACTTTGCACATCATGCTTAGGGAAGTTTTTAATGTCTGATGTTTCATTGTATTTTACATATTTTGTTGGAAGCATCCGAGAGTGGTTAGGGAAACCCAGCCAGATGGGTGGGGTATAAATAATAAATTTTTGTTGTTGTTGTTGTTACCTATTCTGAGTTGTTACATAGCTCAGCTTGAAGGTCTTACAAGCAGACCATTCAGGACTTCATATTTAACTGCTCATGTTTAGCAATGTTTCATAATTAACAGAAAACTAACTTTGTTGTAGAAAACTAAGCATGAAGTGCCTAGTTAAAAGTTTACAAATTCAAATAATCATTAAATCCACTGTATATTCAATCTCAGTTTTGATAAATGATCC
The DNA here is from genome assembly GCF_964106915.1 of Podarcis gaigeae. NCBI lineage: Eukaryota > Metazoa > Chordata > Lepidosauria > Squamata > Lacertidae > Podarcis > Podarcis gaigeae. Next base: position 99,175,301 of record NC_139678.1, on the reverse strand, counting down.
CAGTGAATGCAAATATGGTCATGTCTTCTTGAATTTCCTTATTTGTAGTTTACCCCTCACAAAGCTACAGTTCTCAGCACCCTTAGCAAACTGCATTTCCCTTTTTTTTGGGGGGGGGGGAGCCTTGTGCTTCAACTGTATGGTTCAGGTATGGCCAAATCATTCTGGTTGAAGTACGGTAATAGAGACAAAATATTTAGGGATTTAAAGACCATGGAGAAAAGCAACATATTTTGGATTTTTAGATGTTGGTAAGTAAACTTAAAGTCTCTGTTGATGACTGGTCCTACATGTTAAAGGTGACATTAAAGAGATATTATGGTTCTATTAACTCATTCTGAACATTTAAAAAGGAAAACGTTAGTGTGGTATACCTGTCAAGGGCACGACAACTCACTGTCAGAGATAGCAAAAAGAGAGTGAAGTGCAGAGGATGAATTGAGTACTAAAGCACACTTTAAAGTGCTCTTTAAAAAAAAACACAAGGAAGAAAGGTTACCCAAGGGACTACGATAAAGAGAAATGGGAGGAGGACCCCCCAACAATGCATTGACTTTTTCCTCCAGAAAAGCTTCTAAGGTACAATAGACAAGAACCAGCAATCCTCAAAATATCACTCTGAAAGTATTTGTTATAGTAAAGTGTTTCAGAGACTGTGGAAATGCTTTTCTTCTGGGTTTACTTTTTATGATCTCCAGTATTGCTCAGGAAGAGCTAAGATATTTGTGGACAAAAGCAGAAAATAAAAGTTATACTTTCCAAATGCTTCCCTCCATACTTTACTTGAAGTACATTTTTTATTTTATAATTCAGTAAAGTAGGTTAAAATACAAACCCTAGAAGACACTGTTCCCCACTCATAGCAATGTCCAGTGACACAACATTATGGATTAAAAGTGGCTCAGGTCTATTGGCTGATGATAGACACAGGTGTTAATGTTTGTAGTTGACAATGGTACAGGGGAAAAAATAATCTTATTTACTCACAAAACCATGATTTTTCAGATTCATAATAGCAAAACCCTTTTTGTTAGAAACATACAGAATCAATTTTCACAGGAAAAAAAAATTCAGTTTTCACACAAGGGTGCTTAACAAAGCAAGACTGGTCGGTTTTAATTCCAGCATGCTTAGAAGGCTGTATGAGGCACACTTGATCTGAAGTGTGGAATTATCCAAAAGCTCTCATCTTGAAACGCAAAGCATCTTTTTTACCTGTTGCAACCACAATCTACAAGGCTATATATCACATTAGATGCCTACGGTATCTTAGCAAAACATATAATCACCGCTTCTCTTTTGTAAAATAACCCTTGTAAATTTTTGCTGTCTTCTTTGATTACGGAAATAATGTGATATACCGAAACAAGTAGCAATGTGTTGCATTTTATATTATTATGAGTGGACAGTGTTTTTGAGGTCATTTTATTTTCTTATGGAAACACTGGTGCAGCAGAAGTTCAGGGCTCCATCACCCCCTTATGACTTTCAAATAGTAGCAGATGATGACGCATCCTTGGCAAATATGTCCAGCATCAGCAGCTGAGGTCAATTGGAGTGAATGCTGGTTACTGTTTCATCAACCAGCACCCTTTCTTCTTATTTTTAAAGAAGCACAAAGGCTCTTAGCAACTGGAGTACCCAGTCCAACCAGGTTGACTGCTTGGCTAAAATCCTGACTACTGCCTGGTTATCTGCTTAGAAGTACACCCTGTGGTTTCAGAAGATCCCCTCACAATGAGGATGGGGGGGGTCCAGGAATATTAGATCATGTTTGATACCTTAGCCCTTCCAATGTGCCAGCCAAGCCTGAGCTCACCAGCAACCCCTAAAGTAAACTCTGAAACCCATACTCCGCAATGCATCAGAATGAACCTGAAAATCATCACCTGCAACTGACACATCACCTAAATAGTGCCCCTATAAGACAAGCCCAGCTTTGGCTGGGGAGGGCGGGATATAAATAAAATTTATTATTATTATTATTATTATTATTATTATTATTATTATTATTATTATTATTCAGGGTCTAGTGTTATGTCTGAGTGATAAAATACCCTTGTTTGTGAGCCTCTACACCAGAAACTGATGAGTTTTTATATGACATGGGCAAAAACAACCTATATTCAAAGTCCAGGGCGGATGTGCGGGAATAAGCATGTACCGTAACAACCCAGCTTTAACAACATGTGTACTGTCTTCTGATGGTCACTTTCCTACTGAGAGTGCTGCTATAACTCAGGCATGTATGCTCCAATGTAGCTTGATTTATTATACCTTTAAAAGCTTCAGAATGGCATATACGTTAGAGATCCTTAGCTTCACCATGGACACATGTAGATTCTGTTGATCTGTTTTTCGTAATTCTATATAATGAGCATGGCTGTTCTTGCTGTTGCAGAGCCAGCTCGCTGCAACATTTCAGATTGTCTCAGAATGCAAGAGCACCACCTCGGGCTTTAATGCTGCACAGAGCAGCCCTTTTGCAACCTATCCAAAACATTCATTTGCTAGCACCAAGCATGTAATTTCAGGTCTTGCAACAGAAATAACATGCAATGAATGTGCCTCAGTTCTACACCATTTCCCCTATGCATCACAAACTAGGACCACTTCTGATTGGAAGTATCAGTGACCTCTTAAAGTACAGTATCAGTGACCTCTTAAAGCCAGGTGGCCTATAACCAAGAGAAGCAAATGGTGTTTTACTGGCTTCTGAAAGATTTATAGGCTAAATAATTTCAGTTTGGCTAGTCTTGTAATATACAGCAGAGCAGTAAATAACAAATAACTTACGTAAACCATAGTTACTTTTGATGAAAATTTCATTTCTATAGCCATATAGTTGGTAAATTGTTATCTCGATATGCACTGTCCCATGTGAAAAAGCTCTCAGAAAGAACCTGGGACTGAACTGGAACAGCAGAATCAATGCCACATCCTTGATGGTCAGGGCAGAAGATGGAGCACATGTTTTTCTTTTTCGCTGCACCAGCTCCAGGATGATGCAACAGAGTGGTCCAAATTTGGTCTCACCTGTCAATGGGTCAACAGAGGATCTGGCAGATCTTTGGTCAGTGTTTCTCCACCCTCACCTTTCAAATGCCCTATATCTGAGCCTTGCAACAACTGCTGCTGGCAGCAACACTACCAGCAGTAGCTCCCAAACAGCCTACACCAAACAGCACAGTGGGGGATTCTGTGTGCCCCTCCACTGTTGGAGCATGACCCTGTGGTCTACGGATGTAACTCAGCTGCAGGCTTGCACTTAACACAGCTTCCATAGTGGTCTGGGGCGTTTGCTACGTTGGAAAAAAAATGGCAAGTCTTCTGAATCATCTTTGTGCTGCCTTCTAGAAACCCATTTCCAGACTCAGCAAAGCAAAACAAAAACTAAAATCAGACCATCTTGATGAAATAAATAAACAAACAAACAAACAAACAATAAACAAGCAGCTTGCCATATATCCCCAGGGGGTTTTTTATATAAGTGTCCCAGTGCTGTTTGGTTTTCTAGACATGCTGCAAGCCACCCTCTTTGCTCAGGGTAAAAGTGAAAAAGAAGCTCATTAGGGATAATTCTGCAGCTTAGTTATAAAACTTCATGTTTACTATGCTGCCCTAATTTTCAGCCTCTACTTTACAGTCTCAGCTGATTGATAATTAAGGCCCGAAATGTAGGGTTGTTCAAAAATTATCTGCTGTGTTACTTAAAAAAAGGCAAGTATTCTGGCTAGGTGAGTCTCCACACCCCAACTCCTCCCCATTTCTTTTTACAACTCTGATGAATAACACAAAGGTATTCATTATATTTTTTTTCTAGGAGCAGCTGCCAATCATGACAGATGTACTAACATAACATAGTCTGCTACTATTCCCTGAAGAAATATCCAAAGCCTAACTTGTGTTATTTATTTTCCCATACAAGATGCTAATAACTAGGTACTGAACTGTTTAGCATAAATAAAGTAACCCATGTTTAATAGATGTAGTATTCCACCCTGGGTTTTAGGATTGTAAACAACTTCAGGCTCATGTGGTACGGCTTCATATTTATTTCTACCAAACAACAACAACAAACATTTATTCATAATGTTTGACCAAAGGTGTGCTTGCAAACCTTAGAAAATAATTGTTTCCAGATTCGTTATACTGGTCAGCTGTACATTCCGGTCATTTAAAATACAGAGGGTTGGGTCCTGGCTTCTTTGTCAACAAATAAAAAGGCTCTTTCAGCCACAGAATGCTTTTGATCCAGCAGAAGGATTCCATGGGCAGAGACAGAGGAAGGTGACATTTGCAAACAACCTGCTCCATTAAACCCCAAAATCCATCCCATCCTGTTCCAACAGAACAGAGTAGGAAGTTCGGGGGGGGGGAGTGTTACAGAGGGTGGTTTTTCCTAGCCAACGTTAGAACCATTAGAGTAGGACCACTGGAGTTAATTGACAGGACTAACTTAGGGCCATTAACTTCTACAAGTTGGATGTAGTTGGAGCCATTATCGGGATGGGTGAAAAGTTCAGTTCAGCTTCCACTTTTATGCATGCCTACCTAACCTGTACTTTCCAAAACATCAGGTGAAATCTTAAAGACCAACTAAGTCAGTTCTTGGTATGAGCTTTCGTGTGCATGCACACTTCTTCAGATGTGTATCTGAAGAAGTGTGCATGCACACGAAAGCTCATACCAAGAACTGACTTAGTTGGTCTTTAAGGTGCTACTGGAAGGAATTTTTTTTGTTTTGACTATGGCAGACCTACACGGCTACCTATCTGTATCAGGTGAAATGAAATATAGCAATCCTTTGAAATATTCACTTCTCTGAATTTTGTGGTGCAGTTTTCCAACCTCCCCCCCTCTTTTTTTGTTGTTGGAAAAATGCATACGTTTGCTGAAAATTTGGATAAAAATACTCATATCAGTGAAAGCATGAATACAAAAATGCATTGTATCTGGGAACATAGTTTGGGAAAATGTGTACGTTAGGTAAGGTAAAGGTAAAGGGACCCCTGACCATTAGGTCCAGTCGCGGACGACTCTGGGGTTGTGGTGCTCATCTCGCTTTATTGGCTGAGGGAGCCGGCGCACAGCTTCCGGGTCATGTGGCCAGCATGACTAAGCCGCTTCTGGTGAACCAGAGCAGCGCACTGAAACGCCGTTTACCTTCCCACCGGAGAGGTACCTATTTATCTACTTGCACTTTAACGTGCTTTTGAACTGCTAGGTTGGCAGGATTTGGGACGGAGCAACAGGAGCTCGCCCTGTCACGGGAATTCGAACCACTGACCTTCTGATCGGCAAGCTCTAGGCTCTGTGGTTTAGATTACAGCGCCACCCGCGTCCCATGCGGTGGTAACCTTGCATTAAATTGTAGAGAAATGTACTGTAAAATGCTGAAGATTATTATTTTTAAAGTTGCAACCTGGTGTAGAGATGTGACAGGGACTGGAAAAATGAGAAACTGAGATAAACCAAAATTGACAGATTGGCCCATTCCTATTCTAGTATAGGGTGAGAGGACTGTCGTTCCTGTTTGCTCTGAATTATGAGTGGTATTCAACTAAGTTTTTCTCAGAGCAGATCCAATCAAATTAATGGATCTAACCCAGTGGTTTTAGTACTCCTGGATTCTGGCATGGCTATATGTAAAGATTCAAGATAGCTTTAGTAAAGAAAACATGGGCAGGTAATAAAAACAAATGTCCTGCATTTCAAGTGTTTTGCAGAAGCACACGAATACAGTCACAATTCTCTGTAGAGTTCAAGTAAAGCCAACAGTTAGTTTGATAGGAACAGTAATCTGCCTTTACTCATTCATTTATGAATAACTAGGGTCATGGCAAAAAGATTGAATTGAGAGGCATGGAAACATTGTTCTCTTACCTTTTTTAATACTTTAATTTAACCCTTAAGGCACTAATATATCAGCTTGGAGTATAGGGGGTGGAATTGAAGCTCACTTGAAACCCCATTGACTTAAGTAGAAATTCATTTGTGTAATTGCGTGCCATGAACTGCAAAATTGGGGTGTCGGCTTGTATTATTTCCCTGCCACTGTAGTTAGTGGCTTCATCTTCCCCTGCCCCCGCCAGATAAATTGCTTAGCCATGGATTGTTTTTACTGCATTTTAAATATAGCATTAGGTACTTAACGTATCAATCTGTTACTGAAATAAATATCTCTTGCAGCTAATAAAACGCTCAACCAACTCAGAAACAACTGATATGCCACAAGGGCACCTACTGTGCAAGATATTCCAAGTCAATTGCTATGGCTGAAATTGTAAACACACTTACCTGGGTATGATTCAGTGCAAGTAAACATGGATAGGTTTTGCACTCTCAGGCTGAAATCATATGCAAAGTTACATGAGGATGTGCCCCATTGAACCGACAGTGACTTGCGTCTAAATAAATAGGTATCAGATTGTTATGCTGCAATTCTTTGTTTACTTTTTTGGGAGCTATTCACATTCAATTATATGAGCCTTATTTCTGAGCAAATATACATAGAATATGGTACATAATTGATAAATTATATCAATAGCTGAAAATATCTGGATATATGCTTCTTAGGTACCGGTATTTGCTTTTATTTGTAACATCAAGGGCTTCACCATAGCAAGCGATTATCCCTTTCATGATGGCAAGTTACCTGAAAACCTTTGTCCCTTTATTTAAAGGTCACTTCCCAGTGACACTTCTGCTGTAGGTGTCTTTGGCAACATGTCATTAATTGTGAATTTGAGGCAAATTTATACTGGGCCATTTGCTCAACATACCATTGTGTTACTTGCACCCTGATGCTCCCCCAGTCTGCCTGCATTATTCCTCCACACAGCCAGTTCAAATTTTAGAGGAGGAGGAGTAACATGTTAGTTGTAAAGTTTTCAAAAGGGATGAAAAATCACACTCTCCCACACACAGGGGGAAAAAAGGAATTGTTTAGGGGTTGTGAGGTTTTACAGCCTTGTCCAGTTCCCATCCAACCTAAATGAATGGTTGGCATCCTGCGACGGACTGTTTTCTCTCCTGAACTCCCATTAATTGCCAACATGTCTAGTTGCAAGAGGCATTCACTCAATTACTGCCCAATCTCTCCCCCCCCCCCAAGCTGGATTGAAGTTGTGCTATGCCACCACTGTAGCACTTTTAATGTTATTATACAGTCAAGGGATGGCAGAGGGACGGTTGTCCAGGGTGCAAAATTGTTAGGGGCATAACATTTCAACACCCGATGCTGCCTCAATACAGCTGTATGCTTCCGTCGCTGGGCTCCGTTGAAAACGGCTTCTCCATGCAAACCAGGAAGTGACCTCTCTAGACCACAGAATGACTCTGCTTTTATTATCTCTGTGGCTGCAATCTCCTGGGTGATGCAGATTCCATTAGGCAGTTGAATGCACATGCATACTCCACCCATTTCCCTCCCACCCACCTACATGCAGCCCCGGGCGCTGGCAACACACACTACACCACTGCAATGCTGTGATTGCTCTGCTAAACCTTCACTGGTTTCTCACCAACCCACCTGCACAAGGTTTGCACCTTAATGTTGCATTCTGTGCCATCTAGTGACACTCTTTGATCTTCAGTTGGTAGTGAGAGAGATGCACAGTTCATCTGTTCAAGGGGCTTTAAAAATATTTATTACTTTGCATGTTGAAGGACTGAGCCTTTTCCCTGGAAACCAATGCCTTGACTAAGTCCTGGTGAGCCTTGCTACAACTGTATCTCCATAAGTTCTAAATAGGCATAGAAGTAATGCAGTGTATAAAGGTTGGAACAAAAAAAAAGAAACAATATTTGGAATTAATGTGCAGTTTGCAGGCAAAGGAGATATGATGACTTGGGAAGGACCTACTATTTGCTGGGTAAATATTCCAGACGTGCTTTTTTAAGGCATTGGAGGGTAAGGAGAGATGCTATAGCTGTAGAAAGCAATGTATAATTTTTAGAATGAGAAGCTAAATAGTAACTGTAGGCTTATTCTGGCCATCTGGCAGCTACCATATCTTTCTGAAAGCTTGTATGTTCCTTATAATAAAACACTGGCATTTACAACATTTCCCATAAACGATCTTGACACATTCTTGGGTTTCATGTTTTAAAACACAGCAACATTTCATCTGAATACATTTTAGAGTCTTGATGCTTCACAGTGAAATTTCACTCTAATATGGGGGCAGATGTTCTTAATATCTGTCATAAATTCAGCTGAATACACTCTACGTTATGATTAACTGAAAAATCTTTTAACTGCTAGGAATATGAGTACATGAAAGAGATGGATTGCTTTCAATAAAGTGAGTGTTTGTGCTTGTAAAACTGTGCAGTTTCTATTTCCATCTCTTGACAGTTGACTTTATTCTAAATTATTCTTTCCCAGCAGAATCTAAGTGTGTTTTGATTAAATCACTGTATAAACAATATACAACACTTGTTCAAATATACATAGAACTGTGGGCAATGTGTGTGTGTGTGTGTGTGTGTGGAATCCCCCATTTCTCAATATAAAATACTCTCTTAATGTTATTCCACTGTGTTCTGCTAGCATATTTTAGCACATGTTGCTCACTGTCTATACCATTTGCATTAAACTGGGAGCATTAATATAAAGCAATATGAAATTAGAAAGCATATGCATGCCCTGCTGGCCACATGGATGATTGGTTATAAGTTATGAGAATGAGACGGGCAATGGAGCTGAAATAGAACTGAATGGAACTGACATGCTCATGATTCCCTACTTGCAAATGACAGCTCTTCTCAGCCAAACAGAGGATGCTCTTTCCTCATGTTGAGCCGTCATTAATTTGGGGCTAGCAAGACTGGAGGATCCTTGTATGCACCTGACAGCTTCACAAGGTGTGAATTCCAATTCACTGGACAAGCATGAGTGGGGCGCTCCCAAACTTGAATTGGGGTTCACTTGCCTCAGAGAGAGAAGACACTGAATTTCAAGAGTCTCCTTAAACACTTGACCCATTTATATTTCCGGGCTCTTTGCTATAATGTGGAAAAAATTGTCAAAATGTGAAATATTCTTAAGAATATCAAATTGTTGCTTCATGGTGCTGACACTATCTGGAACACTGAACTCAGTGGGCAAGGGTATGCAATATATTGCCTATTATTATATGAAGATGAATTAGTTTGTTTATTTAATACGCTTCCCTAAAGAAGTCCAGGGTGGCAAACAGATATGCATTAAAACAACAGAATTATATAAAAAACTTAATTAAAAACCTTTAGACACAGTTTGAAACATCTGAAACATTCTAAAACAACAAGTGCAGTAAAACATTAAACTAATTTAAAAGAAGGTGTAACAAGATATTGTGTCCTCTGAAACAATTTTTTTCGGCAGGCCTCTAAAATGGCATAGTGAAGATGCCTGCCTAATGTGAATAGGCATGGTATTGCAGAGCAAGGTGTTGCCACACTAAAGGAATGATGGATGTTGTGTGGCACTTGCAGTAAACTGGTGCCAATGTGTTATGGACTATAGATATATACACCTTGCCATGGCCCAATAGCAAACTGGCAGCCATTGCAGATCATTGAGCACAAGTATAATGTGCTGACACATTCTATCACTCCTATCAGCAATTGTGTTTCATTGTTGCCCACTACCAGTAGTTTCCAGACTAAGGAGAAGGGAAGTCCCAAATACCTTTTAGCAAATAGATAATCAGGGCTGTCTTAAACATATGCAGTACCGGGGTGCAAAGATCTGCCCGGCGCGCCCGTCTCCCCAGATTGCCCTGTCCCAGGTGTGCAGGAGGGCAGAGCTGGCTGGCCACCTCAGCGTCTCATTGGCTCGGTCACCCCCGAACTCACGGCGCAGAGCCACTCACTGTGGTGCTCTGACCAATGGGTTGGCTCTTCCCTGGACTCAACTCTCGGGCCATGGACTCTCAGCCTGGTGCCCCTGAGAGCCCAGTGCCCAGGTGCCCTGCACACCCCTAGTGCCTATGCGTAAGACGACCCTGTAGATAATGCAGTGCAAAATTCCTTGTTGGCAGGTAATACTGTGCCTGTGACTTTTGACATATTTCTTAAAACTGCACACCTTTTGTTTCTCTAATACCTCACACCGAAGGTTTTATAATTCACTTTCTCCCAAAAGGGCTGGTTTCTTTCCCCTCACATCCTCAATTTTGTTGTGGGATGAAATATTGTTGGTGAAACAAGGGAGATGGGAGTCCTAGTAGTTTATTAAATTTAATCACTGAGTCCCAAGGAATTATTGCTTCTTGTTTTATTTAAAGGCTTCTCAGCTCCTATGAAGTGTGCCCAAGCAGATTTTGTGAGGCAGTTGAAAATGCTGCGAAATTCCCTTCCTTATGCATTAACAGAAAAAGCCAGAAAGCTGGGAGGAGGGAACAGCCTCTACTTTTGCATTGTTAACTTTTGGGTTAGCAGAGTTTGTAACCCAAAGTGTTTGTAACTTGAAGCGTTTGTAATCTGAGGTACAACTGTATCTATAAAAGGTTACCTCAGTCAACTGAACCATCAAGTATGCTATTTCTATACTATGTTCAGGATTCAGAAACAAAGTATGCTGTTTGTGTTTAACAAAACAATTCTTCACAAATTAAAACTGATCTCATGTTTGCTTTCAATGTATTACTATATGTACTTTTGAAGAACCTGCACATAAGTCTCAGAAGCTTGGGTGTAGAACAGAATTTCCGATTGAAAGTTTTCTGCTGCTCTAACAGGATACTCCCAATTGATAAGAAGTGGAATAGAAATGTGGATCTGCTCTGTTCTGACTTGGTTGAGTAACTGGTCTGCTCGGGACCTGGATATATCTTTTAGTCATTTAGTTTCTGAATGGAATTGGAGGCCCTTGGTACAATTAATCCTGTTGATGTAACTTCTGTAACATAGTTATGTTATGGTTCATTTATATAATGTTATTTGACCCAACGGCTTATAAAATTGTGAACAGCATACCAATACAAAAGAAATAAATGGAGGGTTGTAGTCAAGGAAATCACTGCATGAGCAGAAGTCTTCTGCCTGTGCAGCATAACTTCTCCTTCCTTCCCTGCCCCTCTCCACTTCACCTTATATCTACTCTGGATGTTCCCCTCAACTCTCTGGAGTAAATTTCATGGGGGAAAGAGAGGGAAGGGAAGTTCCATTGCATGAGTGGCAATGATGTTGTTAGATGCCATCGTATAAAAGTACCCTACTGACAGTCAATCAGAACACTATAAAAATATCTGTCAATCACAATGGATAAGTGTTTGTGAGTGGCGTTCATATTCTCACTGCACATGCAACTCCGCATAGAAACATAGGAAAGAAATCAAGGCTCTCTGATCATTCCATCAGCAACCGAATGATCTCCCTTCTCCTCCCCCTGCGCACTGTTCAGCATGTTAAAGCCAAAAAGAAGTCACAATTTCTGTGATTTGTAAAGTTTTTCTTCTAGATGCAGTTTTTGCTTTTACATCGTAAAAAGGCACTTTATAACTGCTATAATGTTCAACTGTGAATTCTCAAAGGTAAAATGGTTTTATATTATTTCTGTGCAGTACATCGTATGAAGAAATGATTTACACATTCTGTTTCAGTGAGATTTCATTTACATTTATGTGTTCTTCTAGAGGGCAAAAGTGAATGAAATACACTGAAAAATAGGCAATTATTTTTTAAAAAGTATACATTACACTGCTGCATTAAAAGTAAAAAAGCTTGAAAATTAGTGACAACACAGATTAAATAATGCAATACTTTGATTCCCTCATCCCCTCTATTTTAAAAGTGATCCATAATTTGAAAGGACCACGTTGGCTCTGTAAATAACATATTTTGTTTTCAAAAGTATGAATGTTGTAATGGCAAATTCTCATGTAAATACCTAAATTACACATTAATATAGCAGTGAACATCACCCAGCAAAAACAACATTTTTAACTAAGAAGGTAGGTTATAGCCAACGGGTGTACAACTAAAAGACAGTTCTTGCCCCAAACCTTTATCTTTTCCACATGCCTCCAACCCCTGACTACTGAGAGTCAGCCCTCCATAATATTTTCCCATTTTCATAATTGCTAAGAGTAGAAAATACTATGGCTTGGATCCAGATTTTGCCTTCTGTGAACAGAAGGCTTTTCAATCTTTTAGTGGAAAAATCCCCATGGTGGAACAGGGGAAGAGACAATATTTGTCAGTTGTCCTCTCCTCCTGCTTCTATCTTCCCACTATTTCAGAAACTTGGAAGACCCTCTAGAACAGCAAAGCACTGGGGGCTACAAGGGAAGAGGGTTTTTTTTGGGGGGGGGGAGACTTCTCCTTTTTCTGCTGATGGGAGCTTATTGGACCTAACTCTACTTAGGGCTGCTACCTCCAGAGAGGGGAGATCCTGCATCCAACTCTTGAATTCCTCAACTACAAGATGAGAACATTGTATAGGAAATACCAAAAGAATTAATAATTATGAAAACATACTTTCCTCAAACTTGTATTAACTGAGCTGGACATTCTGGTAGGGTGTTTTTTGGTTGTGTGTTGTTGCTTCACATTTCTTTTTTAAAACAAACAAACCCTCCCACTTTAATAATAGTAAATATTTAATTTAATTATGCATATTTTAATATGATATATATATTATCTACAATTATATCCCACTTTTTTCTCTCCAAGCAGCTCAGGGTGTCATGCATGGTTCTTCTCTTTCTCAACAACTCTGTGGTGTTGTTTAGGCTGAGAGGTAGCAACTGGCTTTAGACGACCCCCTCCCCTGGTGATGGTCTTGATGGCCAAGTGGAGATCTGTACCCTGGTATCTCAGGTCCTAGTCTGACACTCTAACCAATATACAGTACCACCCTGGCCCAATAGTTGAGGAAAATGTTGTATGATCCTGTGAAATTCAGGGAACACTGTGCATTTACAAAAGATTTTTGCCATTCGCTCGTTTCCTTTTAAATCAGAAAGAATAAAAAGAATAGCAGACGGTTATTGTATAGGATCTACAAATTACGTGCCTACTATTTTGCTGTCATCATAAACTTTGTACTTCTGTTACCTATACTCACTACATTTCTGCAAAGATCAACATCTACATTTTTCTGCTGACATTTATTCAAGTTGGGTAAGTAAATATCCGAACCATAAGTGGGGAAGTGTTACAATATTGCTGGTATTGGACATTTTAATTGTATGGGTAATTAACACCCTTTTGTTCACCTTACTATCATTTCTCTCAAGCTGAGGCACTTATTATCAGCCCATTCTTTAGCATGCAAAGACACCAAATCATTACAACAATTGACACAAGGAAGCCTCAAAATGTGTGATGCTAATTAAGTTTAAGAGAAAAAAAACACCCTTTAAAATTACTAATAGGTTCCTTATAACTAATGAATGACAATTTACATGAGACAACATTCATTTCTTACTACAACAGGCATTAAACACTGCTTTTAGTGTGTTGTATTAAATCACCAGAAAAATCCATTAACAAAGCTTTTATGTCAGTCTCTTAGAATATAAAGAATACCAGCAGCTATTTAAGCATTCTGCAAGCTAAAGAAGTCTTTGGCACATTTTCTTTGATTTTTCAATACAACTGCAGAGGTTCACAATTTTGTTCTTGAAACGGTTGGACAATGTGCTCTGAAGAATTCTTTCTTGTGCAATTGGTAGGGGCTGCTCAGTCTTCATGTGTGTGAACTGTAGGTTTCAGTTTACTTTTCTGGTTTTTCTTATTCCTTAAGAAAAATGTGCAGGCTAGCTTTGACTTAATTAACTATAATTCGGAAGGTATTTTTTCAACTAAAGATTAGAGGCACACTCTAATTTTGCAAGTAAGATTCCTAAAATAATGTACAGGAGGCATTAAGAATTCAAAAACCAAATTTAGTCAATAAGGCAATCTGCATCCTCTTGCGATTTCTTAATTGCTCCTTTCCAAATGCCAAACTGTTTTTCCCCCCCTAATGATGTTACTGCTCAATGTTACTTATTAGCTAGCATCATCCACTGCAATGTGCATGTGCAATAATGGGATTTCTGAACTATAGGCATTCTTTTTAGGGCAGATTCAGAGTGAAACACATTTTAAAGGTTTAGGAAGGCATTCATAGGTTAAGGGGGAAAAATAAACTTTTAACACAGTTATCCAGCAAATTGAGGGGGGACAGAGCAGGGAAATGATTTCAAAGAAGAGGACCATTTAAAAACTGCTTAAGGAGCATAGTTACCCATGACTGTAATGGTTGCTTTATACAACTTCCTAATATTTGTAATGCAAATAATTGGTGTAAACCCAATGCTGGTCCTAGAATTGCCATTCATATTGACCTTAAAGCAAAATTTCAAGGGAGAAATGGAAATGTTTGATTTGAGAAAAATGTGAATTTCAAACAAAGTTAAGACTAGTGAAATTTCTCAAGAGGGTGGTTTCTAGCTATCCTTGTTCCAATTGCATTTTAAAGAAACATGCATTCATTCTTTTTGAACTACTGCTATGGTTTTGTACCCATGGTTTCCCCAAATAATCTCTATAAATCTCATCACTTTGGCACTTCACTGCATCTAATGAAGGTTGCTCTCAAAGCCAGCATATCACAATCTGTTGGCCCCAACGTCAAGTCAGCCTGGTCACAGCTCTAGTTCTAAGCTGGTGTGTGTGTGTGTGTTACAGAAAATAATACTTTTAACTTAAGACAACAATGTACAATTGTTGCAGTGTGGGGTCTTTCTGTTCAATGTCCTCTCAGTGTCAATAATCCATTCCATTTTCCTCTCCCTTGTTTTTCATCCCTCCCTCCTAAGCAGATTGTCTGCATTATTCTCTCCAGTGAACAGACTCTGGGCTTGGGGAGGGAGAATGGGGTTCCCCAGAGTTCTCCCCCACAAGATGATTCATACTTATACAAGCCTTAAGGTCCTCCTAAGCCTGCTGATACCTTTCTTTCAGTTGTAGATGGTAGCATTTTGACTACATAAGGACTGACAGAGTTTTGAAATTGCTATTAGTATATGCCTTCATATATATATTTGATGCTTCTCATTGGTTTGGGGCATTTAACTGCAACATGCTGTGGGGGGACACTTGCACTGCCTAATCATTCATGTGTTATTTCCATTTGCCTTTCTTTATGTTCCCCAGTAATAAAAAGCTATCAGCTCCATAGCTTTAAAAAGGAGGAAAACCCCATGGGACCAAAATTTTCCACAAAGTTAAAACCTATCAATGTAGTTACAGCAGTTAGAGCAAATCATTCAAGCAATTCCAACTTCACCAAGGATCCATTACAAGAGAAAATGTTATTCACAATGGGAGAAAGAATTTCTTTTTTTTTTTAATGGAAGTAATGCAAACTGAGGCTGAAAACAAGTTGAACAAATGTCTGTTATTTTCTCACTAATATCAGGTGAGAGGGAACTGGAAATGATGGTTTGGAAAATTACATGCAGAAAGCAGGGCTAAGAGAAAAGAGACATAACCAAATTGAAGAATGTTGGTGCTTGTTGGAGATTGCCTACAGCAGCCGGCATTAAAAGCTCTTCTCGCATCTTAGAAATTTCAGCTGGGTTATTTATTTTCAAGCCCCTGAAGCACTGATCCTATACACACTTGCTAGGGAGTAAGTCTTGTTGAAATCAGTGAGCTGATTCCAAGTAAGTATGCAAAAGATTTGTTTCACCTTTCTCACTTTCATTAGACAATGACTGGAAGAAAACCATCACATGAAAGAACCAATCAGCAACTATGGGTGCATTAATATCTCCAATAAGTCTGTGTTATTCACTCTGAAACTGAATGTGGTTGGGCTTGATCATTAAGTTGCACAAATAAGCTGTAGGCACAGTAGGAGGACACAGTCCATTCATTTAGATCTTATTGTGTCACTACTGTACAATAATCAGGCCTAGATGCACATTTATCGTTTTCAAGCCATTAAGTCTCTGATACCAATACAACCACCCTTCTCAAGTTAATTTGAACGGGTCATTTATGTGGAAGTCTGGAACAGCTTAATTGTACTGCAACACTTTAAGCATAAGCCAGAATGAATGGCATCCTGTTGATGGAAACTGGAAGCTCTCACTTGGAGTGAAATGTACCAAAACAAAACCAAAAGCCAAAACAGTTTCTTCTTTCTGAGAGTATATGTATACAGTTGTTTCATTGTTTTGTTACAAAGAGAAAGAGACCAATTTACTTTGAGCTCGTCCTGGGGTGCTGTAAACTGGAGGTGCTCCAATGACTTGAACAAAGCTAAAATGATTTAATGAAGCCAAGGTCTACTTCTGTAACTTTTATATTTTCAGCTTTGCAGGTAATACTTGCCGTCATCTATTGTTTTTCATAGTGCTCTCTCTTTTGTTGTTGTTTGTTGAGACCGATGCTCATTGTCGTTGCGCTGCTAGGATCCTTCAGTCAGCTGCAATGCAAATACAATACAGATATGCTTGTTTTATCTAAAGGGACTAAACAAAGTATACATCATACTGAGATGCTCCCAAACTCAGTTAAATGGTAATATTGTTGCA
This sequence comes from Podarcis gaigeae, assembly GCF_964106915.1. Taxonomy (NCBI): domain Eukaryota; kingdom Metazoa; phylum Chordata; class Lepidosauria; order Squamata; family Lacertidae; genus Podarcis; species Podarcis gaigeae. Next base: position 99,158,775 of record NC_139678.1, on the reverse strand, counting down.
AACAGCAGCACATAGCATAGAACTATGCAAAAGGGATTGCATATGAATGGGACTTTCAATCTGTTTAGACTTAGACACCATGATTCTGTATGCATTATGTAGTTGAGATTGCTGCATTGGCTAGATGATCCTCAGGGTCCCTTTTCAACTCTACAGTTCTATGATTCTAGAAAGAGAATGCTGATATATTTGTTATCACTTGCTATCAACTTGCTTATGCCCCCCCATACTTGAATGTTTACTGTCTTTTTGCTTTCTTCCTCCCAAAATTTCTACATTGTGCAAACAGTTAAGATTTCCATGTTTACTCAGTTTTAAGCCTCACCAAAGCTGTCTCCAGACATTCAGTTTGAATGCATGAATGGTCAAATGGGAATGTGCAGGAGGATGTATGGTTGATACTAGTCTGAAAGGGGCTGTCATAATTCACACAGAGCCCTGTGGGTGAGTAAGGCAGCCCTTTTCAGACTAAGGGCAATTGGGCATGGCTGGGGAGCGTGTCCAAGACTTTAGCTTCATTCCTTTAATTTGCTGTGTATAGTGCATGATAATTAGGCTTCCACCCCTTTGAATTCCCCTTCCACTGCCTGTTTATGGGTTTAAATTCAATTGCCCAAATAATGTATTCTTCAGGAGTACAGCATTACCATTTCAGCCTATGCTTATAAAACATAGTTCTAATGGTAGTTGTATGGATTTCTCTTTCTAGCTTAAATATCTTAATTACAGTCATTAATCAACTTCATCAGATAATACTGCAGGGAGAGTCCATAGGTGCTTGCTTTATAAAAACCACTGCAGAGAAACCTTTGTTTTGATTGCCAGTACCAAGGATATTATGACAAGCATCTGAAGACTTGTGATAGGTGAGGTCCTGGCTGGCCTTTTGGGGAACTACAAAGATCCAAGGTCAGTGGAAGGAGAGCTCCTCTCTCACCCAGGACTCCCATCTCTGAGGTCACTACACGGTCACCCTGCCACCCTCTGACCGCTCTTAATGCATGGTTGAGGGTAGGAAAGGCAGCTGATTCATTTTGTGCTCAAATTATTTGCAAATTCATTTTAAAAAGAAAACATTAGAAGATATAGGGACAGTGTGGTATGCTCATGTTGGGTGTGTGTACATTGGAGATCCATGTTCCCTATGATTTTAAAGTTCTTGGACAAGTCAGTACCTCACAATATTAAGCTAAGCACACGTGGATAAATAGATTTAGAATTGTGATATTGATGAAATAAGGATTTTAAATTGCTTTCTTTACAGAAAGCTGTAGGTAACATTAGTAGAGCATTCCCTCTCTTTTTCTCTCTGTCTCAGGGCTGGATAAGACAATCCTTTATCCAATTGGCCCCCTTGAGCATGGTAGGAGTGACAAGACACAGTGCCTCCCAATTCACCTGACACACCTCCCCCCATCCCTCACATTACCAAATTATACATGTGTAGACTGACTTGACTTGATTGATTTTTCAGATAAAATCAAGGAAGCAACCCAAAATCCAGGACCCAACTCATAAACTCTTTCTCTTAATTATGGGATGATCATTTGAAGAATGACCACCTGCTCCATGTCACGCAGCTATAAATTAACCACAGAGTCTTCTTCATAAACAGAATAAAGTTGTTCATAAACAGCATAGTTAAAGAGCATACACGGAGTGCTCATAGCAGCTATTTAACTCTTCACAGAGGCACAGTCTTAGTTGCTGATTAACTGGAGTCCTGGAGCCACTTTGTCTGCAACAACACAAACACACACAGTGAGCTAGACAGACATACAGACAGACACTGAGGCCCACAGAGATGCTGGCTGCTTTTATAGGGAGAATGAGTCATCACTCAAGATGGGTCACAAGTCACAGTGACTTAGCAGTTTAACAGGCTTAGGCTTGAATGATTGTGTAAGCCTTGTAGGCCTTGTCTTACTTCTTCTGCTCTCAAGAACCTTTATCTCATGACACTCCAAACTTCCAAATGATAGTGGTTACTTTCTGTATGCATATGTACAAACACAGACAGGCAAAAACTTGCATTAAGAACCACTTTTATATGCACTTCCACTGGGAGAGGGGATAATTATAGAACAGCAAAGAATGTGAGCCCTCGAAAGAATGATTCATCTGTATTTCTTTATTTTAAAAAACCAATTTAAAATCTGAGACGATTTATATCAAACTGTCTTTCCCTGATACATGGTGTCCTCAAATGCATTATGTATTATTGAATTATGTTGTATGGTCATATATGAGATCATTTCGAGAGAGAACATAATTTCCGTCTTCTCATTGTAATGTGACTGTTCCAGTAGCAGAAGGATATGGTTTTATTGAGGAAGGAGGATATGTAGGGACACAAACAACATTGAAAATTTTAAAGTAGAGTGACATTTTTCCTGATTGCTTTAAAACTTTGACTCCATTGTTGTACTGACCTTTTTTTTGTAATACTACTAGGATCACATCTTGCATGGGGGTTACGTTCCAGGGGATAGCATGTAAAACCGAAATTGCTTATAATCAGAACGAGCCCCTGAAACCACCCTCACATGAACAGTCTTGCCTTTAGTAGCCAGTGCAAGATCTTGCAGGTCTCTCCAAGATACCACTTCCAGAGCCTGATGAGACCTTTGCAAAACCCAGTACGAAAGATAAAAGCTCTTTCCACAGTAATTCTTGCTGAGAGTGCATAGTCCCAGTCCATTCCCTAGGGGTGGGGGAATGCTTCACATTGAGAAGTGCCCTGAGAGTGGGGAGTGCCAAACCTTTCTCTACTGCCCTGACTTCCCTGTGCCCTAAGGTGAGTTCCTGCTGAACATTGGGCAGAATGTTGAGGTAGCAAAGGCAGCTTTCATCTTTCTTTGCAGCCTACAGTCAGGGGTGCTCTTGTTTGCCCATCACCTTTATTGAATGCTAAAGTCATTCCTCTCTCTCTCTCTCTCTCTCTCTCTCTCTCTCTCTCTCACACACACACACACACACACACACACACAGGATGCGAATGAAGGAGCCATTAGAATATTGTTCTCCATATGATCCCAAAAACTGTTTGAGCCATTTTCTCCTCTCTCAGAATGACTGGCTTAGGCGGGTAAAAAGATAAGAGCAAAAGCTGAATGGATTATTGTACCCTGGACAGGGGGCACAAGAAACAAAGCCCCATCTTATTGCTATTAGTGCAAAACACATTTTTACTGTGTGAACACATGTCGAGGTCCATCAGGAGAACAAGGGTGGCACTGATGGAGCAGACTGAAATGTTTATTATTCAAGGTTGTAAGAGATAAGCAGACTCAGGAACGTATACAGTGGTGCCTCGCTAGACGAAATTAATCCGTTCCACGATTCTCTTCGTCTAGCGGTTTTTTCGTCTTGCAAAGCAAGCCCATTGACAGCTTAGCGGATTAGTGCTAGAGCTGTCAAGCGGCTTCCAGCGATCAGCTGTTAAGCGGCTTATCAGCGGAACAGCTGATAAGCGGCTTAGCGGCTTAGGAAAAGGGCAAAAAAAGCAAAAAAAACCCGCTGGGGGACGCAAGATTTTTTCGTCTTGTGAAGCAACCCCATAGAGAAATTCGTTTTGCGAAGCGCCTCCAAAACAGAAAAACCCTTTCGTCTAGCGGGTTTTTCGTCTTGCGAGGCGTTCGTCTTGCGGGGCACCACTGTATTGCCATGGTGTGGAGAGGCTGGTGAGGCCATTGCAGGGGAGAAGGGGCGCAAGCAAGCCCATATAAGGTCAAGCCCATAGAAGGACATAGGAAGTTGGTAAAATTACGATTTCCCAGAAATCAGGTGGCATTATTCTGCAAATGTATAAAAAGGGCTGGCAAGCTCAGAGAAGGCAGGCAGACATTGGGTAACATGTGTCTGTACCATTACTTTGTCATGACAAAATAAAAAAATAATAATATTTTACTGCTGTCTGATTGACTCTTTGAAGCGAATTCTGATACTCCAAAGGAAAGGTCTATCACAATTATCTGAGCTTAACTGTGGCCTTTTACACATCTGCCTTTGACATGTAGTCTGATCCTATACATCAGTGATGGCCAAACATGGCCCTCCAGCTGTTTTTGGACTACAACTCCCATCATCCCTAGCTAACAGGACCAGTGGTCATGGATGATGGGAATTGTAGTCCAAAAACAGCTGGAGGGCCGAGTTTGGCCATCACTGCTATACATGTTTTCTGAGAACTAAGTCCCATGGAATTCTGATGACTTTATGCATTACCAAGCTGTCATGAACAGGGATGCAGCTCTAGGGTGCCACGAATCTTCCGTCACTGTGCATGAACTCTTAAATTCCACTTCCCTTCTACCTGCTGGTGTCACTCACATTATGGCAGCCTAGTCACTATGAGTCTAACCCAAGGCCCCTCCCCATGCCCCTCTAAATAGCTGCATGGTTGCACATATTGGCAAACTTAAAGGCATGCAAAGCTCATTTTAAATTTAGAGTGAAATTTTATAATTATACTTTTGCAGCTGTGTTGACCTACTCTGCAAAACCCTACAAAACACATAAGAGGCCCAGCTCAGGGAAACTACCTTCATTTTCTTAAATGTATGATGCCTAGGTTAACTAGGAATAGCAACATAGTACAAGCTCTTATCCTGGCCACAAGATTATCTTTAGCACGTCATAGTGTTGCTTAGGTCAGGATATTTTCTCCCAGTATCTTCTATACCGAGGAAATAAATTATCAAGATTGACTGAGTGCATTCCTCTTCCAGCATCTGAGCACTGAAAACGCCTAGGATGAGGAGACCCCGAATTGAGGGAGGGATGAACCAACCCTTTGCTTACAGGCTTTCTCACTCAATCCTAGCATAACTTTATTTTACAATATTACCTGGCCTTGAGAGAGCAATATGCCAAGAAAGAATATTAACTACATATACCCAGACCACTCAATGTCAGAATAATCACATTTGTATGTTAATCATCCCTCTTAATCTATTGCTTATTTGTTTTTGTAAACAGAATAAAAAATTCCCCTTAGAAATGTAGTTTCATGATTAATATATATTTCTGGGAGTCTATTTATCTTCACTTCAAACCATCCCCTGTTCACAAACAAATAGGCTTTTGCAAGTAGTTGTGTGATCCCCTTCAAAGGGGGATAAGTCAGATAATATTTTAAAGATTTCAGAATGTTTGTGCTCTTTATAGGAGAGTCTGTATATTTTAGCAGAAGGAAGTATGAGAGCCAATTGACTTAGTACAGTGGAAGGTAATCTTGTGGAAGACTGATGCAAATTATTTTTCTGTCAATAGAATAAAAGAACTTTTCTGATTTTCAGTGTAATGTGAAAAAGAACTAAACTCTTCCTCCTTTTATCCATCTTTGGCTGGCTCAGTGTGCTTCGAGATGGGTCTTCCTTGTGTGTTCAGTGCTCCTCATGCATACAATGACATTGTTGGCATCAAAATGCCAGGTTGTATTTCCCTCTGTTTAATCCAAATTTAAACTTTCTAGGGGAAACCCCCTAAAACTGTGTACACATTACCATTTACTCTGGCTCCGGTGTGCTGCTACCATTGGTGTTTGAAGTTGTGTACATGCAAATTTGTTAGTCTTCAAGGTGCCACAATGCACTTTATTTTTGATGCAACAGACTAACAGATCTACCCTCTGGAAGTTGCTGATAAACAGTCCTTTGTTTAAATCAGAGATATTGCATGAACCACAATTGTGGATTATGATCTATGTTGGGGCCAGATGGGAAGCCCATGGGGACCAGAATGAGCTTTCAAGCTGCTTATTAGATTTCCTCAATCTGGGACTTCAAACAAACTTAACATTAAATGCAGCACTTAGCAAACATGTTGATGTGAGGCCCACCTATAAACTTAGTATTTTGAGACCCATCTGTGACTTAACTTTACCTTACCATCCCTACTTCTCCCTTCTACTTTCCTGCTCTACAACAGAAAATGCAAGAATATCACATCAATAGCTAACAAGTGTATATTGTATGGGCATATGCTGGCAGTATATATTCAAACAGAATTTAAGCAAGACATAGAGAGAGAGAGTGATCCTGAATTTTAAAGGGGCTACAGAACAGTATTGTTATGCTGTTGGCTTGGTGAAACAGCCCCTGGAAATGGAGGAGGGCATTTAAAGAACCTCCCAGTTGTGCAACCCACCCAGAAATACAATGGCATACCCTCGAACATTTCTCCAATGAAAATAGGGACATCCCATTCCATAATGATAATTTTACTGTTTATACCCCACACATCTTATTGGGTTGCCCCAGCCACTCAGGGCAGCTTCCAACATATATAAAAACATAATAAAACATGAAACATTTTTTTAAAAAACCTTCCTTATACAGGATTGACTTCAGACGGCTTGGGGGTCAGATAACTCCATACCCCCCAACATTTCTCCAATGAAAATAGGGACATCCTTAGGAAAAGTGTGACATTCCAAGATCAAATCAGAAACCGGGATAGTTTCTCTAAATCAGGGACATCCCTGGACTTGGAGGGTCTGCGATGGGTCACACCAATGGGCTGTGCCCCACAATTACTAATTTAAGGCACATAATCTGATTCATAGCAAATGGGCACAAAACAATAATTTACCAAGGCACGATAATAATTAGTATTTTGGTGTTCTTGATGTTGCCATATGTCATAATGAATGCATTTTTGTCTAGGTTGTTTTACCCTTCTCTGCTATAAATGGTTAAGTCCTTGCCTAAGGTCTCCTAAATAACAGACTAGCAGGCTTGTGTTGTAATCATATTGAAAAATAAGAACTGAATAATATTTGAAAACAATCTGCACACTGTCCTCAACGTTGCTAAATATAATTTTCAGCATCCCTAATCTTTAGAGAAAAGTAAACCTGCCATAAAAATGATAAATTGCATAGTCTTCATTTTTAAAAAATAATCCTCTTTAAACAGTTGATTTTCTTTTAATTATGTTAATCCTTATTAAGAGACTATAATTCTGCTGGTAATGCACAGAAAAGCTGCATAGTAGACAAATGCATAGAAAAGCTTGCAGCTAGCATTAAAGTGGAAATATTATGCAAATACATGACAGTGGGGTACTTTCTTTGCTTTACTAATCTTTATTTATTTGAACAGAATCAGAATGCATATTAATTAGCCTGTATCTATTCTTTTTTTAGGTCCTGAAGAAACAGAATTCAAGTGTCCCCTGAATCATATTAAATGTATTGGCACCAACAGATGTATTCACTTGTCTCTACTCTGCAATGGCGTGTATGACTGTCCTGATGGATATGATGAAGGCGTACATTGTCGGGGTAAGTGAATTTGATGATGGTTTGAAACATCCCACTTTCAGGAGTTTAGGGGTCATAATGGTTGAGTTTGTGTATTATTTTTAACTTTTAGATTTACTCTTGTGGATACATTAAATGCAAGTTTCACCACTTCTATGCTTAATCAGAACCTTTTAGCTTTCTAACAGCTTTATTGAACTTTAGCTGGATTGGGGCTGTTCTTTGCTTTCTTACCCCGTCTTGCAAGGAAATGTTTTAAAACATGGTGGGGCTTGTGGGCAGAGGGGCATCTGGGGTTGTACGAAATTCTTCCGATTCTGAAAGTTCCCTCCTCTCAGTTCTATCGCTACCACTTATAAACTGTCCTCATCGTCACACGCCATGACATATAGCCGCAGTTAAATAAAATGAGTGTACCCAACTTTGCCTTTCCAACATCATCTTCTCTGACTCCCCTCTGTGCATTTGTCATCCATGCTACTTTTGGTATCTGGCCTTCATTCATCAACCCACTTCCATCTTCTCTAAACCCACTTCAGGGCATAGGAGTCAGCTCCTAAACACCAAGGTCCCTTTGCCCCTTCATAAAATATTTGAAGCCTGCCCCCCACAAGTTGAAGGGCATTCAAATGGTGTGCATGCATCACCTCTTGTGATCAATTATGCAGAGTGGGGCTTACCTAACCCCCAAATATTTATTTAAGTTGGTACCCCTGCTTCAGAGCCAGACTAGATTCAATTTAGCAGTAGTTCCATATCCACCTTGGTATTCCTCGTGATTCTTCACTATTCATTTGTCTGGTTTCTACGTTTTGGCTTAACCTGAGATGTATATTTGATGTGTATACATGTTCATCTGGCTTACCTTGAGCAAATATTTGGTAGTAGTCATAACTGCAAAGCCATAGGAGACTTACTATTGCCTCCACATTTAGGGATTTGATTGATGTGCGATATCAGATAATCTTTGTGTTGGCATTCACATGTTCACACATAAAGTATGTAAGGTTTTTAATGTTATTCTCTGCCCTGCACTGTTTTGGTGGTCAAAGTGGGAAATGGTTCAGTAGACCAAATCATTTTGTATTTCTGAGAATTTGAATCTTTAATTAATTATAAAGAATGGCATTAAGAAAACGTCAGCATTTTATGATATAAAGTGCTATTCAAACAGTTGTCAAAAGAAAAGAATTCATTTAATTTGGCAGTTTTTAAAGTGCAATTTGTCTTAGCCCTCAACACGAATTATGCTCCTGGGATCCCTTCCCCCGTATATGTTTGTTAAAACTGCTAAATGAGTGAATAAGCCTAATTAGTAACATTGCAAGGTTATAAATCAGCTCATTAAAATGGTAGCTCTTCTTATTTATGTACAAATACTGAAGCATCACAAGCATTAGATCTATTTATTTTATTCTAATATTTATAGATTGTGTTCTCTGCCAAAAGAGTGGCACTCAAAATCTGTACAACTTGAATAAAAATACAGGGTTGTCACTCTATTGATTGCTTCCATTGTTAGGTACTTGGCAAATCCAATACAACTATTCTGATTTAAAGAAATCACTTTTTTAAAAAGTGTGCAATTCGTTATGCAACGTGTATATTTCAGAACAAAATTCTGAAATTGCTTTATGAATGCTGATTTCAAGGGAAATAAGTGTTTGTAAAATTTAAATAAAACATTTAAAAGCCTAATTTATAAATTCAGAAAGTATAACTGCAATCAGGGTGAATCACTATGTAGTGGCCCATGGAATGATGTTCTTGATTTGATTGCTTTCTTTTCTTTATTGTGGTCTTTATGGGTTTTCGTCTTCTTTTGTATCTGCAAAAGAAAATATGAATTATTAAAATATGGAGGCATTTCAAAACTGAATATTCAGTGTAAAACAACAAAAGTTTGTGCGTCTGCAAAAGTTGTGCTGCTGTCCATTCTGAAAACCTTCTGGCTATAATTTATTATACCAGCCACAGTGCTGCCATTCCTCTACCTCAGGACTCAGCTACACAGCTGCAAACAAAACGTTTTAAGTGTGTTCTAAAGTGCAATATACAAATGTGACACTAAATGGTGATAGTGAGCTATGCCAAATTCAATATATTTTTCAAAAGCATTTTCACAGCATTTTTTATATGTGTGTAGATTCCACCTTGGTGTCAGTAAAAGCTGTTTGCATAGCGTAGCGGCATGGAATAAGGGCAGCACTCCACTTGTATTGCAACTGCATTGATGTCTGTGTCTGGTGCTCTGCTGACCCTACCGGTAACAAAAGAAGCTTAACACTGTAACCTGTTCTCAGCTGGCACAACATGTACAGTGTGTGCATGAGAATATAGGATTAGGTCGCCTGGCTTTGATGTTCTTTTTTCAAATTTAAAGCTTTCATTGCAAAATATTTGAATTACTTGGTAACTTGGGACCATTTGTAGATCCTAGAGAAGCATGGGTTAGTTGTCAATTTGGATTCATGTCTGTTGTTTTTTTTAAATGATATTTATTAAGAGTTTCAAGATTACAAAAAAGGAAGGGGAAAAAAAGAAGAAAAAAGAATACATAAAAACCCATACAACAACACAACAACAAAGAAAAAAAGAAAAATACAAATCCCATATTACATATCTTTATCTTTCATTTGCTTGTTTCCTTGACCTCCTCACACCTCCCTTTTTGTATTCTAGCTTAATTAGTTATTTCAGCAAATTCTTTCCATCTTTTTCAATTTTTATTAAATAATTAATCTTAACAGTCTAACCTATTAATTAACTCAGCAAATCCTTTCCATCTTTCACCATATTCTGTTATTCAGTTTGCCTTACTTTATTTAACCTTATCTTACCGTAAAATACCTTAAAACTTAATGCTTATTTATACATAACTCCTTATATCATTTCTACTAAAGCCAGACAGTTTCATTCCAACATTTTCCCTAATATTCATTAATTTTACAATAGTTGTCAATTTGGATTCATGTCTGAACAGCCCTCTATGGATGACAACTTATGCTACTAGGATGCCAATTGTGGTTTCTTCTGGGGCAACCCTGCAAAGTATGTTAGTGTTATTTCCACTTTGCAGATGGAAATTAAGACTGAAATGTTGTAATGTAGTCTAGTACTGGTACTAAAGAAGTGCCATGCGAACCAAATTCAGATTCACATGACTGCTTAATTGAAAACAGTGCTGATCAGTAATTCACAACTGATATGCATAGCAGAGAATTTAATAAGGGGTACAGGAAGCTAAGAGCTCATTCAAGCGACAGATAATGGCTTTTGTTTGTCGCTTTAAAAGCTTAGAGTCATGGAGATAAATGCTACTGTAGGACCTAGGGAGTAGATGGATTAAAAGTCAAACACATGAAAAGGAGTATACATTAAAGGGATAGCTGTTGCCTTATTCTTACATCTTTTTGTTTTATGACATGAAATAATATATACATCAAACATGTATCTTCATGCTCAGTTTGACACTAAATATCCTGTACAAGTATAAGCCCTAATTTGTTTTCAGATACCCATCTACAGTGGTAGATTTGCTAGAAAAGATCTGTGATAAGGACAAGCTTTGCTGGTGATGACTAAGAAACACAAAAACGATTTAAATCAAAGATAGAATGTTGGTGGAATATTTTTTGCTTCCAAACTCAAGGCAACACCTTCCAAGTACTGAAGGAGTCCCTGCTTGTTAACTGTCTTGTGCAGTGAAGAAGTGTGCATGCACACGAAAGCTCATACCAAGAACTGACTTAGTTGGTCTTTAAGGTGCTACTGGAAGGAATTTTTTTTTGTCCTGACCTATATTGTTACACACCAATATCAATCTCTGCCAAGCAGTAGCAAGATGTAAGGGGCAAGGCTGTCTTAAGCATATCGGGCGGCGTGGTGCAAAGATCCCTCCAGCACCCCCCTGGCAACTCCAAAACAAGGAAGGGGGCAGTGGAAAATATCCTCTGCCTCCCCCACCGCCCCGATCACCGGCGTGGTGGCGATCAAGCAGGAAAACGTGCTGGCAGACATGCTCTCTGGTGTCAGGGCGCCCAAGAAGGCAGCCCAGGAAGGCTGTGCGCTGCCTTTCACCAGGAAACAGGAGGAGGACAACGACCAGGAGCAGGGCCAATGCAGAGGCTTGGGAAGAAAGCTGCCAGCAAAGTATCGCAGCTCCCCCACTCACTAGGGCGCCCCTGAGAGGCCAGCGCCCTGGCGCAACGAACCACTAAGACCAATGGGAAAGACGGCTCTGGTAAGGGGGGTTCCGGGCGCTTACCCAGGGTTATGTTTCTTTTGGGAAATCAAGCCACAGCAGGGACTAGCATCTTTCAGAAGTATGGTTCATTTTACACATATTTACACCTAAGGCCTAAAATGGAGTGGGTGCAGAACATTATACCCAAGAGCGTCCCTCATTGCTCCTCTCATAGCCTCAGCCACCCTGGGTCCTCAGAGCATTGAGTTCTCCCTGCTTCCTCCATCTTGCTCCCAGAATGCCTTGCCAAAAAACCTCAGTGTAAAAGAACACCCTCTTTTCCTGCAGTGACATCACACCCCCTTGTTACCCTGGCAACCTCCCCCTTTGTTGTATGATGCTGAATGTCAGGGTAATGACTCTGCTATCACTTGCCTTTGTTATTGGATGGCACTTCTCGTAAGTCCAGCTCCTGGGGAAGCTGGCTTGACTTCAAACCCCACATTTACCAATTTCAGAAATTATGGGGAGAAGCTGGCACCCAGGACTTTTAGGGGATCATTGCCTCATACAAACCCATACAATATGGTGTGGGAAGAAGACAACCAATTTTTCCCAGCACAGACCTATTAAAATTAGTGGTCTTAACTCATTCATTTCAATGAATGAAATGAACATTTGCCTGATGAAGGTTCACCTAGTGCCTTTATTGTTGTTGTTTCTGCTGCTGCTGCTGCTGCTGCTACTACTACTTATATACCACCTTAGACCCACAGGTCTCAGGGCGGTTCACAGGATAAAACACATTTAGGTGCCAGGAAAAACGTTCCTCTTAAACCAGGCCTCTGGCTGATTGACATCCAATGCCCTTTTAAAATGTGTTGGGGGGTGTTATTGGGTTGTTTTTGTTTTTATTTGGATTATGTATTTTGTGTTTTTATATTATAATTTTATCTCGTGAACCACCCTAAGATTTGCGGGTGTAGGGAGGTATACAGACTTCATAAATACAGTGGTACCTTGGGTTACAAACGAAATTCATTCCAGAGGTCTGTTCTTAACCTGAAACCGTTCTTAACCTGAGGTACGCTTTTGCTAATGGGGCTTCCCGCTGCTGCCACCACTCGATTTCTGTTCTCCTCCTGGGGCAAAGTTTGTAACCCGGAGCAACTACTTCTGGGTTAGCGGAGTTCGTAACCCGAAGCGTTTGTAACCCAATATACCACTGTAAAATAATACAGTGGATTACTTATTTTTAGGTTTCTTACACAAAGGACTGAATGTAACTCCTCATTTCCATTAAATATAGGAAAGATGTCAAACTACTCAGTCTCTGGGAGGAAAGGAAGGTGGGTGGGTGGTAAGAATAAAATAAATACATAAAGAAAATAAACTGAATCCAATGTATTTCTGCAATTTGCTTGCTGAAACCTTGTTATAAAAGTTTAGATAAGCATTCTTGTAACTTATGTACGTTTTAAAAATGCAGGTCTTTTGTCTTGTGGGAGATGGAGGGGATTTGATTAATTTTCTCGAGAATTTTGTTTCAAGTATTGAAATGTTTGAATGGCTTTTTACAGTGGGGAGAATACTACTGTTTTGTTAATTCATTGCATTAACATTTTAAATGGGACATACACAAGGCAGAGTGCTTTTCAGTGCAGGGTTACATTATGCTTGTATCTGCAGCATAAAAAGGTAATGCATATGAACACTGAATGAAACAGGTGATGGCACTGCTATTTCTTTACTGTCAGCTTATAGGTAAAGGTAAAGGTAAAGGTACCCCTGCCCGTACGGGCCAGTCTTGACAGACTCTGGGGTTGTGCGCCCATCTCACTCAAGAGGCCAGGGGCCAGCGCTGTCCGGATACACTTCCGGGTCACGTGGCCAGCGTGACAAAGCTGCATCTGGCAAGCCAGAGCCGCACACGGAAACGCCGTTTACCTTCCCGCTGGTAAGCGGTCCCTATTTATCTACTTGCACCCGGAGTTGCTTTCGAACTGCTAGGTTGGCAGGCGCTGGGACCGAGCAGTGGGAGCGCACCCCGCCGCAGGGATTCGAACCGCCGACCTTTCAATCGGCAAGTCCTAGGCGCTGAGGCTTTAACCCACAGCGCCACCTGCGTCCCTTGTCAGCTTATAGATACATGCAATTGTCTTTTGTTCTTGGTGAGCAAACTGCATAAATTCTTTTCTTCATGGTAGCAGAGAATAAAAATGGTTTTATCATGTTTGATTGTTTTACTTTATGAGCTTCAGTGTCTTTCAAAGCTGATTCTTGATGCTTGGTTATCTGAAATAATATGTACTGTATATGGGAACAAGTCTGAGAAGCACGATAAACAACGCATATTGTTTATAAGATACCAATGACTTCCTCATTTTTGCATTGTATTTTGAAAAATATATTAGTTCTTCATCTTACACAGCAGATGAGGAGATGATGAGCCAAGCCAAATAATTCTTCTTTTATTTTTAAAGATAGCAACTCTTTTTTCCTAGCTCCTTCAGTGTAACAGTTTGAAAACTATTTTGGACACAATGGACTGGGAATGACCACTGTTTTGTGGCCACAATGCAAAGAAAAATGCATGCTTTGTATTGGCTTTCTTGAAGCTCTTCCTATCTTGAGCTGTTGTATATACTCTTAAGAGTGTACGGACTGGAGCCAGGTACAGATGGGAGGCATAAGTGATGGGATGAACTAGGATCACATTTTATTTATAATGTCAGCAGGGGAAATGAGAAGAGCAGGAAGCTAATGTGACTTTAACTGTGGCTGACCCAAACCCTGCCCATTCCAAGGGGCATGATGACAAGGCAAAGCCCCAAAGCCTGGCTCCACCTTATTTTGAGTAGGGAGGCCCCACAACGGATCTGGACAGATGTGGCAAGTGAGCCTTGATAATGTTCCATATCCAGGCTGGTGACCCCACAACTCAGAGCAGCTGGCCTCTAGAAATGCCCTTCACCTTAAAATGTGACCAAGAGTGCTCATTTCACCTAACTTTAAGCATTACCACACTTTCATGCCACAGGAGTGGGGCCACCCTCCATTTAGAGTTCCCTCAGGGGACATGGCCAAAACATATAAAGCCTGCAAACACACCCTTAGATGCAGGTACTGGAGTGGATCTGCAAGCCAAACAGCCATTCACAGTCCAGCTGCAACAGTGCTCCCAGACAACGCATTGTGCAGCTGGCAGGAGCCGACTTGACATAGAAATTGAGGTTCAGCTTCATAGAAGAAGACATCTCAAGTTAGATCAGAGGACAGCAAAAGTCAGGGAGGGAAGGAACAACGTACCTAAAATGGTAAGGTAGAAAAGTGGTAGGGACCACCTGGAAATATTAAGGAAGTGTGTGTACACAGAATATACAATGTTATTTTAGAGCTGTTTACAAAAAATGCATATATTCACAAAGAGATAGTAAAGAGGAGTCCAATTTCCATCATGCATGTATTCATGGTTTCAATGTCTGCTTGCCAAAGGCAAATAACAAATTCAATTCTTGCTCTGCTGATGGGGTAGCAGAAAATGTTTCAGGAAAGCTATTTCCAGTGAATTAATGTTTTCTTATAATCAGGTGCAAAAACCATTTCTAGGAGTTCATACGTTTAAATAGTCGTAAGTGTCGTCTTCTATATTACTGTTCCTCCAAACTGTGGGAGAATCTTCTCTCAGGAGGGCAGTTCAGATGTGTTAGATATTTTAGTTTCAGCATATAGATAATGTTATTTTCCCCACAACACCACTTCAAATATGAATGTTGGGAGTCATATACAAAAGGTATTCACAGTGGGATTTTTGACTTCATATTGAAGAACCTTGGGCTACACCATATCACACAAACTACTTTACAAAGTCGACTCAGTTTCAAACATTATTTGCCATGCAGCGCAGGGGACTGCAGTTTGAGAAATAGAAGCCCCAAAATTTCTTTTTCTGAAGCAGTACTTTGGCTCCCAGCCAAGACCTTTAGTTGCCTTTGTTTTCTCATTCCTCTGGCAAACAATCCAAAATGTGAGAAGCAAACCCATAGAATACTACTTGATATTAGCTGTTGTGGCTCAGCATTGACTGCTGCCTTCTAAGACCCACTTCAAAGGTTTGGAGGAAATTGCTATAAGCTCAGGGTGAAATAAAGATACATGTGGACTTTGAAGGAAGTAAAAAAACAAAAAACAAAAAAGAAGACGCTAATGACTTTAAAGGACCTGTCAAGGAGCCCGTTAGGAAGAAGCTATTCTTGTCCTGAGGGAGATTGTCAGAAGTTTGGTCAGTGTTCTTTAAAGTGTTAATGGGGAGAAAAGAGAGAGCCTCAAGAGGCTCAAAGGCTTTAAACAAAGTTCAGAAGGTATCCAAGATGATTGTAACTGCCAGTGTCCAAACCTTTTAAAAATTTAATTCATTACAAGTAGTGCAAAACTCTCAGAAACCTAGCTCACAAAAGTTGCCTCTCATCTCTGAGTGAAGCTGAATTCACTGCAAACCAAGAAGTAAGAGAATAAACACAGACTGGAGATCCCAGAGGAATGTAAACCTGGCAAAAAAGAACAATATTGCTAGAAGGAATCACAGAATTCTCGATTAACAACAACACAGACTCTGCCCCAATTGTCTTATTATAAATACATGTGTATTCTCTCGTACTTTATACTGCGAAGGTTCTGCTACAAAATAAACTTTCAAAAGAGAAATGTACTGGAGGGCCGGAGGCCTGGTCTTCTCTACTTTGGCTTTTAGCAGTAAGAGGAAGGAAATAACAACAGATGGCTTCAGAAATGATTTATGCGCCCTGTGTTTACATCATCTGAATTTTAGAAGACCAATAGTTATGTTAACTTCAGATGTGTAATAAAAATTGTTATAATTCAGTGTTGCATGGACCCGCACAGAAAAGTGTTGTGAGTCTTAGCCAAACCCTCTTGAGCTTCCTTGAAATTCCTAAGATAGATGTGATGCTGGAGGTGCATTTCCAAGTGTTCTGCCTCCCCACCCCCACCCCCAAGTTACATTTAGGGCCACTTACAACCATTTACAAAGAGTCACAAATTTAACCCTTCACTTCTGCATTGCAATCCTAATCCACATTTCCTCCCCT
The DNA here is from genome assembly GCF_964106915.1 of Podarcis gaigeae. NCBI lineage: Eukaryota > Metazoa > Chordata > Lepidosauria > Squamata > Lacertidae > Podarcis > Podarcis gaigeae. Next base: position 99,142,214 of record NC_139678.1, on the reverse strand, counting down.
CTCTAGAGCTGATATTACCTGTAGAGAGAGAACATGGGTGACTGTATGTTTTCCCTCCACAACTCATTTCATTTCTTGTTGCTGAGGTGCTCCGACTAGCTGACCCTTAACTTCTTGACTTAGTTTAGCTTTTCTCATCAGGTGGCTGTGCAAAGTGGAAGTAATTGACCAGCACAAGTAACTGGCTGACAAGCACAACGTGGCAATGAACTACCAGGCCCAATTCAAGGTGGTAGCCTACAAAGTCCTAAATGGTGCTAGCCTACTAAGCCTTAAATGAATGCATTCCGCAGCATCAACCATTTGGACCCTGAGATTGGCGGTGAGGCCTTGTTAGTGGTGCTGCCACTGGGGGTTGTCTAGTTAGTGCTGCCCAGTGACAGAGTCTTTTTCATCAGTGGTTCCCACTTGTAGAATGCAGATCTTCCAAGTGTCCCTATTTTCTAGGGACAGTCCCGGATTTACAGAAGCCATCACGTTTTTTGATTTGATCCCACAATGTCTGCTTTACCTTAGGATGCCCCTATTTTCATCAGAGAAATGTTGGAGATTATGGAGGATGACCCCCCTCCCCCGAGCCAAGGAGATAGGTAACTATATAACCTGTAGAAAACATCTGAAGGCAGCCCTGTATAGGGAAGTTTTTCATGTTTAATTTTTTAAAATATGTTTTCATATCTGTTGGAAGCCGGCCAAAGTAGGTAGGGCAATGCAGTCAGATGGGTAGAGTTTTTTTATTTATTATTATTATTGAATAAGATGTCCCTAATTTCATCAGAGAACTACTGGAAGGTATGAGAATGTGCTTCCTGGTGAGGTTCACACTGTTGACTTTTGGGGAGAATTTAAAAGAATTGCTGTTAACCCCAGAATTTATCCCTTTTTGTATGGCAAGTATGCATAAATATGCCCTGTACTTTAAGATATGAAAAGTTTTAAAACAGAAATTAGTGCAACTATATGAATCTGAAATAATTAACCACATTGTGTAGCGCTGTGTAGAAGTCCACTGTGTTCTGTGTGTATACACATAATGTAAAAACAAGACAGTGCCTAGTAATATATTTTAATCATTAAATATTTGGTGGTTATAAAAGACTGTAGAATGGCTTCTTCAATAATTCAAATGGCTTTAGCTCCAAATTGTTAATCACAACTACAGTCAATTTTACGCAGCTGAAGCAAATAACCCTCTCAATTGGAAATGATATTACACACTTTCAACCAAAATTAAAGCATTGCATTTCAAGCCTTGGCATCTGTCTTGGCTACGTCACTATAACATATAAATTTTTATTATTATTATTCATGTGCTGACTCAAAATCCTTCTAAACATCATATAGTCTGACACACACCCTTCCCCACAGAACAGGATCAAATGATTTGACTTCACATTTTGGGATGCTTTGTTCAGCCAGATAATTTTACCATTATGAACCTCAACATTTCAGATGAAGCTACACATCAATATTTAAGTCAATTTATGCCTCTCTGAATAGGTATTTATTTAAATAATAGTGAATTCTTCTCACCATGCCAGTATTCCTTAGAGGGAGAGGAAGCTTTGTTTTTTAATTTCAGGAAATGTCATATATCATTAAACTATTAAGACAACATTATTCAGTGGGGAAAATGAATATGTGACTTCATACCTACATGTAGGACAACTTCGATGGAACTAAATTTTTCCATTCCTTTGATGTGACCCCTTGGTCATCGAAGCCTTACTACTGAGATATTGAATCCATGGCAGAGTTTGTCCATATGTTATTATAAGCAAGCATAATGCAGTGTGTCAATATTGGAGTGAATGGGATTTAGCCTATCTTTCAGTCAATGAGAAAGGAAGTCATGGATCTGGAGATTTAACAAAAAGTCATATTGTGAACCAAAAGGTCTATTTTGACCTGCTAAGTGCTTAATAACTTCTGGGGTTTTCAAAGCCCTGGGAAATCAGATTTCTTGACTCTCTTGTGGTCTGAAGTCCTGTGCTGATTTTAGTAGATCACATAATAAGTTGTGTAGCTCTGCTAAAGAATATGTTTTTTTGTTCTTAGATCTAATTTCACAAGAACCAAAAGCAAATATATTCAGCAACATCAATTCAACAACTTGAAAACCAGCCAAAATATCATCTGTGAAATAGCTATAATGTGACATTTCAAATACATTCACACACACAAAAGAGCAAGTTAAAAGGTCGTGTTCAGTTATAGGAATTAAGTTTGATTTGGTTATGTGTGGGTTTGATTTGAACTTTCCGAGCCCATTCCAAATTGGGTCTGGATTCCTCTAGACTTTTAATGACCCAAAATACTTCTCCTGCTACATTTCGCTGCTGCTACCTATTCCCTTTCCTTGTCTCAAATTTACATGGATTGGAGGGGGGTGGTATTCACAGCTGCTTTGTTTATACTACCAGAACTATGTACGGATTTCTTAGTAGTCATGGATATGAATGCAGACTTTGTGTGTATGTTGTGAGCCACTCTGAGATCTACGAATGGAGGGCGGCATTCAAATTTAATAAACAACATTCAAAGCTAGCAACTCTTTTCTACCACTGCACTGCCAGCTTTGGGGTGGCTGTGGGACAGAGGCTTATGTCTGTTGGCCCTGGCATGCTCCTGGTAGCATCATTGGATGTGTGCTAGGGCCTAAACTTCAAATAGGCATAAATTAAATTATTGAGGGTGGAAGTCACGATTGTGATCAGTAGCCACTGATAGCCTTATCTTCCAAGAATTTGTCTAATTTTCCTTTTAAGTTGGTGGCCACCACTGCCTCTTATAGGAATGAGTTCCATAGTTTAACTATGCACTGTGCAAAGAAATACTTTCTTTTATCCATCATCCAACATTCGGCTTCATTGGATGTCCATGAATTCTAGGCTGGATCTACACCGATCTGGAAAACACTGTAAAAAAAGTAGTATAGCTCTCAATACAACTTTACATTGATGACTAGTCACTTTTCTACAACGCCCTCTGGTGTCACATTTTTATAACACATTCTTAACGCTTTAACTGACCAGTGTAGATTCGTCCCTAGGGTAATGAGAGGAGAAATCTTTTTCTCTATCCACTTTATATATGTCATGCATAATTTTATTAATTTCTATCATGTCACCTGCTAATCATATCTTCTTTGAACTAAAAAGTCCCAAATGCTGAAACCTTTCCCATATAGGGGAGTTGACTCATGCCCTTGATCATTTTTGTTATCTTTCTCTGAATCTTTTTCAACTCTATACTATCCTCTTTGAGGTGTGACCAGAACCGTACACATTTTTTCCAAATGCAGTCACACTACAGATTTGTATAATGACATTAGGATAGTGGCAGTTTTGTTTTCAATTCCTTTGATGTTAAAATAGACACATTGATGTGGTCCAAAATTTAATTGTGAATATTTTTTCTTGCTGTAGATTTTAGGAGCATGTATACAGCTTGGGTTCATAAAACACAATGCAATTTGTGCCTGTGTGTGTGTTGGACAGCTGCCCAGGAAACTTGCTTGAAGAGCAGCGTAGAAATTTGTATAAATAAAAAGATAAATGCCTCGCTGTGTGTTCCACTATTCTCAGAAGGGAATTGGGCCTTTTCTCTTGCAGCACCCAAAATAGGTAATAATAATAATAATAATAATTTATTATTTGTACCCCGCCCATCTGGCTGGGTTTCCCCAGCCACTCTGGGCGGCTTCCAACAGAGATAAAAAATACACTAAAATGTCACATATTAAAAACTTCCCTGAACAGGGCTGCCTTCAGATGTCTTCTGAATGTCAGGTAGTTGTCCATCGCCTTGACATCCGATGGGAGGGCATTCCACAGGGCGGGCGCCACCACCGAGAAGGCCCTCTGCCTGGTTCCCTGCAACTTGGCCTCTCGCAGTGAGGGAACCGCCAGAAGGCCCTCGGAGCTGGACCTCAGTGTCCGGGCAGAACGATGGGGGAGGAGACGCTCCTTCAGATATACTGGACCGAGGCCATTTAGGGTTTTAAAGGTCAGCACCAACACTTTGAATTGTGCTCGGAAACGTACTGGGAGCCAATGTAGGTCTTTCAAGACCGGTGTTATATGGTCTCGGCGGCCGCTCCCAGTCACCAGTCTAGCTGCCGCATTCTGGATTAGTTGTAGTTTCCGGGTCACCTTCAAAGGTAGCCCCACGTAGAGCGCATTGCAGTAGTCCAAGCGGGAGATAACCAGAGCATGTACCACTCTGGCGAGACAGTCCGCAGGCAGATAGGGTCTCAGCCTACGTACCAGATGGAGCTGGTAAACAGCTGCCCTGGATACAGATTTGACCTGTGCCTCCATGGACAGCTGTGAGTCCAAAATGACTCCCAGGCTGCGCACCTGGTCCTTCAGGGGCACAGTTACCCCATTCAGGACCAGGGAATCCTCCACACCTGCCCGCCTCCTGTCCCCCAAAAACAGTACTTCTGTCTTGTCAGGATTCAACCTCAATCTGTTAGCCGCCATCCATCTCCCAACCGCTTCCAGACACTCACACAGGACCTTTACCGCCTTCACTGGTTCTGATTTAAAAGAGAGGTAGAGCTGGGTATCATCTGCATACTGATGAACACCCAGCCCAAACCTCCTGATGATCCCTGCCAGCGGCTGCATGTAGATGTTGAAAAGCATGGGGGAGAGGACAGAACCCTGAGGCACCCCACAAGTGAGCGGCCAGGGGTCTGAACACTCATCCCCCACCACCACTTTCTGAACACGGCCCAGGAGGAAGGAGCGGAACCACTGTATGACAGTGCCCCCAGCTCCCAGCCCCTCAAGACGGTCCAGAAGGATTTCATGGTCGATGGTATCAAACGCCGCTGAGAGATCCAGCAGAACTAGGAAACAGCTCTCACCTTTGTCCCTAGCCCGCCGGAGATCATCAACCAGTGCGACCAAGGCAGTTTCAGTCCCATGATGAGGCCTGAATCCCGACTGGAAGGGATCCAAATGGTCCGCTTCTTCCAGGCGTGCCTGGAGTTGTTCAGCAACCACTCGCTCAATCACCTTGCCCAAGAATGGAAGGTTTGAGACTGGGCGATAATTGGCCATCGTGGCCGCATCTAAAGATGGTTTTTTAAGAAGCGGTTTAATAACCGCCTCTTTCAGCGGGTCTGGGAAGGCTCCCTCACGGAGGGAAGCATTCACCACCCCACGAAGCCCATCGCCCAGTCCTTCCCGGCTAGCTTTTATAAGCCAGGATGGGCAAGGATCCAGGAGACAGGTGGTTGGCTTCACTCGTCCAAGCAGCCTGTCCACATCCTCGGAGGTAACAGATTGAAATTGATCCCACACAACTTGACCAGACAGGACTCTAGCACTCTCCCGCCCCGGCCCTGCTCCCACGGTGGAGTCTACTTCTTCCCGAATCTGAGCGATTTTATCTGCAAAAAAATTTGCAAAATCATTGCAGGAGAATATGTGGCCCGTACTGGGCCCCGATGTTACAGGTGGTTCCGCTAAATTGCGAACCACCTGAAAGAGTCTCCTGCTGCTGTTTTCTGCAGATGCAATAGAGGCGGTGAAGAAAGTCTTCTTCGCCGTCGCTATCACCACTTGGTAGGCTCGACGTTGAGCTCTAACCCGTGTCCGGTCAGATTCAGAATGAGTTATCCGCCACCGGCGCTCTAGCCGTCTCAACGATTGTTTCATTGCCCTCAGATCCGTGGAAAACCACGGAGCTCTCCGGGCTTCATGCAATCGGAGAGGGCGCTTCGGAGCCAAACAGTCAATAGCCCTGGTTAACTCCACATTCCAGCGGGCCACCAGGGAATCGGCTGAAAGGCCATCAACATGGGATAAAGCATCCCCAACCACTCTCTGGAAACCATTTGGATCCATTAAGTGGCAGGGGCGGACCATCCGAATCGGTCCCACCTCCCTGCAGAGGGGATGGGTCGCAGAGAAGTCCAGTTGCACCAGGAAGTGGTCTGACCATGGCACTTCTTTCGTTTCGCTTTTACTTAGTGTCAGATCACCAACATCCGTAGAGGTAAACACCAGGTCCAAGGCATGTCCGCGGCTATGGGTTGGGCCAGACTTATTCAGGGACAGCCCCATGGAGGCCATGCTTTCCACGAAGTCCCGAGCGGCCCCTTGTAAGGTCGTGTCGGCATGGATGTTAAAATCCCCTAGGACGACCAAGCTAGGTGTCTCCAGGAGAACATCCGCCACGACCTGAAGCAGCTCGGGCAGGGAATCCTTGGTGCAGCGGGGAGGTCGGTACACCAAAAGGAATCCTGTACTGCCCCTATTGCCCAACTTCCAGAACATGCACTCAGAAAACTGGGTCTTCCCAATAGGACGCCTGGTGCAAACTAATGACTTCCTAAAAATCACTGCAACCCCCCCTCCCCGCCCACATGACCTGGGTTGCTGTGCATAAGAGAAACCTGGTGGACAAGCAGCGGCAAGGACAGGCCCATCTGCTTCATCCAACCAAGTCTCTGTTACACATGCTCTCTGTTACACATGCTTCAATTCCTCTCTTTTAAGCTTCAGGCATGATGCTAAGTTACTTGTATTTTCCAAGCTTTTCAGGTGGCTTAATGTTTTATCTTTCTGCTTTTAATTTTGTTTCAACCTATGCTCATATGATATAGTGCTGTTATGTGCATCCAGTCTCCAAGGGGAATCTGCACATATCACGGGTTTGGTTTTCCAGGAATGAAGGTTCCAGAGACTTCACACATATACAGGCTGAACATAGGATGGAAGGGTATTAACACCCCAAAATATATTGTTCATCTATTAGGTTGTTTGTAGAGGTCCTGCTCCCCACAAAAAAATCATAGCTCTGGCTTTAGCATACAAAGCAAGCTCAGTCTTTGTGTCTTTACAGTTCCTAGCTACTGATGAGATCAAGCATGTCTGGTGCCTGAGCAATTGTTCTCTTACTTGCTAGCATGTCAGTGGCCTCCAGCCAGGTAATAGAAGCATCCCTAGGTAGTTGTTACTATGACAACAAAAGTGCTTGGCCAACTCTTTAGCCATGTAAAAAGACTTGGCTAGGGCATTACCTTTACAACAAGACTGCTTCAGCAGTTCCTCGTACTACAGAATCCCAATTTATTAATATAAAACTTCAGAGTTGGATGGATCCAACAGATTACGGTGGTACATTGGGTTACAGACGCTTCAGGTTACATACTCCGCTAACCCAGAAATAGTACCTCGGGTTAAGCATTTTGCTTTAGGCTGAGAACAGAAATCGTGCTCCGGCGGTGCAGCGGCAGCGGGAGGCCCCATTAGCTAAAGTGGTACCTCAGGTTAAGAACAGATTCAGGTTAAGAGCAGACCTCCTGAACGAATTAAGTTCTTAACCTGAGGTACCACTGTACATACAAACCATACCCTTCCCACTCCTATAAGACTAAGGTTTTGTTTTTTAATAATTTTGTTTTTTATTATTTTTGTTAGTTGTTTTAGTCAGTTTTAGTAACCTGTAAGTCACTTTGAATTTATGTACAAATGTATATATAAATGTATTTATTTTAAGTGAAAGTAAATACAGGAAACTACATAAAGCAAACAACTGCTTTGAGGAGCTAGATCTAATCTTGATTTAGTCTTCTCAAGACAGGATGTGCCCCCCTCTGTGCTTCACAAAAAACCAGGATGGCAAACTCATGGGTCTCCAAATTTTGTTGGATTACAACTCCCATCTTGCCTGACCATTTGCTGTAATGACTGGGGCTAGTAAGAGTTGGAGGCAAAAAAACATCTCCAGGGTCACAGGGAGCTAATCGGAGTACATCCATATAGCAATTTTTCATATTTAAAAGTGCAGATTCTGACAGACCAGTTTAATCAGAGGTATTGACTAACAAGCATGAAGACATTTCAGTGCTTAATGTTTTCAGTGTCCTCTATACTTTCACTCTGAAGATATGTATCATAACGAATGCTGAAATAACTTCCAGAATGAATTACGATGTCTAAAATATCAATCTTACCTGTTTTATACACACACACACACACACACACAGAGAGAGAGAGAGAGAGAGAGAGAGAGAGAGAGAGAGAGAGAAGAAAATGATTCACTATTATCTTTCATTGCCACACAAGGACAAAATCTAGTGTGAAAATGATCTGTAAAAGTGATAACCAAGATTATTAGTGAGACAACATGATAAAGAATCTGAGTAAAATTTGTAGTTTGTACACAAAGTTAGGAAGGGAGAAGAAGGTAGGAATTGTGCAAAGAAATTTTGGCTTGTGTAGCTAATAATAGTGGAGTTAGATTTAGCCTACAATCTTAAATCATTTATCTAGGAATAAATTCCATTGCATACAGTTGTATATGCAAGTAAACATGCATATGATTGCACTGTTATCCCCTGAAATTGGTTCCTGCAGATGAAGCTGATTTTCAGGGATCTCTTACTGTCAACCCCTGAAGCTATTCTCAAGTGGCTTTCATGCAGTTAATTTGAAAGGGTAAATTCACCAGATTATAAGAAGCATTCATTTGGGAAATCCTGCATAATATATATAGGAAATACAAGGGGAAAGTAACATTTTAAGCTTTCATCTGTAGGGTTAGCAATAGAAATCTTGCCTTCTGTGTCCATTGGTTTGCTGCTGGTTCATAAAATACAGCATGCAGTTGGATGCACCTTAATTTTCTTTCTGCATTTATTTGAGTTAATTTCTGTCCTGGCTTTCCATCTGCATCAAGGTTGGAAAAAACCTGACCCTTCATAAAGTATTCAACTCCATCAGCTCCAGTCATCGTGATGGTGGATCCCAACTAAAGCCACTGGTTTTGAATCTGTAAGCCTGTAGTCTGCCGTAGAAGGAACTGCTGAACTAGACAGGCCAGTGTAATTTAACAAAGAATTTAACATGGCTGTAGTTGGGTCTATTAATCTGAAGTGTATCTGAAGAAGTGTGCATGCACACGAAAGCTCATACCAAGAACTAACTTAGTTGATCTTTAAGGTGCTACTGGAAGGAATTTTTTTTGTTTTGACTATGGCAGACCAACACGGCTACCTATCTGTAACTAATATTTGGACAGTTAACTAGATTTGCTTTGGAATTTGGATTATCTCAATTATTATTTTAATGTGTCATGGTACACGAGAACTGAGTTAAAAAGACAAGGGACTCTTTTCTTTGTTGCTGTCTTTTACAGTGGGGTGACCATACTAGTGCCCAGTTCCCTATGTGTGGGTGCTGTGGTTTGGGCTATTTCATTATGCACACAGGAACACTCTAATTTGTTCTTAGTATATAAGAGTCCCAAACATTTTGGGCCCAGTGGCACATCTCAAAATCTAAGAAACTCTTGTGGGCACCAAAAAAAATGCACATTTCACAAAAGAAGCAGCTGATGATACTCAATTAAAAAAATCCTTCTAGTAGCACCTTAGAGGCCAAGTAAGTTTGTTATTGGAATCTGAAGAAGTGTGCATGCACACAAAAGCTCATACCAATAACAAACTTAGTTGGTTTCTAAGGTGCTACTGGAAGGAATTTTTTTATTTTTATTTTGTTTCGACTACGGCAGATCAACACGGCTACCTACCTGTAACTGATGATACTCAGTCTTACAGATGCATTCCCCACCAGTGAGCAAAACACTGATAGCACCCTTAAGGAAATAAAACAACAGAAAAGCAGTCACTCCCCCAAGGCATCATTGAAATAGGGGAAGTGTGTTAGGGTTCTGTGATGTCCATGGATGCTTTATTGTGGACTCCAAGGTTATATCATAGCGGATATTGGAATATCACTTGCTGGATAGTTATCAGAAACTTAATCTTAATGGTTTATCTAGCATTATTTAAATGTTGCATGCTCCTTTTCCGTTATTATTCCTTACATAACCATCATATTGAGGCAACTTTAAAGGTATCTTTTAATTATTAGCACACAACCCAGCATAATTCATTGCTGTTGACAGTACAGCTCTTTTTTTATTTATAAGTTGGTTTAAATATTTGATGCCTTCAGAGGTAGGCACCACATGACCTGCAACAAGTTTGATTGCCATTTCCCACTTTTTATGAATCTGCATCCCTCAGGACTGCAGTCCTTTGTACACTTACCTAGGAGTAAGTCTCAATGAACACAGAGGATCCTTTTCTGAGTAAAGATGCATAGGATTTGGCTGCATACCTGCTATTCTTATGAAGGCAACTTAAAATATAACATCAAGGTGACTATGAAATTGACATAAATTGCTGTTGCTGCAAATAAGTAACAGCACAACCCTAGGCATTTCTAATTGGAAATACTTATGTTGAATTTGATTTACTCTCCCAGGTAAATCTGCATAATGCTAGCTTAACTTTTTAGTTGGTGTCTCAACAAGATTACATATAAAGGAAGAGAAAATAAATGTAAGTTTTCTTTCTTTCAGACCTTCTAGATCTAGCATTCCTATAGTTCTCAGAAACCTATTTATTTACAACCAAACTTAAAACCTTAAATAGTGCTAGATGTGACCTAATTCCATCCATAGCCAGCATTTAAGCCCCCTTCAACCCAAGTATAACCAGGCAATAATTATACAGTCTGGTTCATATAGGAACAAACAAACAAACAAACAACAACAACAACATGGAAATATCTGAACTTATGACCTAGTAATCAAAGAATTTATCAGGAAAGTCAGATGGTGTTTGAACAGCAGCAATTAATCATTCTTAAAGTTTTACATATGGCAACTGCTGTACTAGAGACATTGATATACCGTAATTGTAATGAAATTGTCATGGCAGTCCACACACTTTACTGCTTCAGATCCACCCACCCCAGTGCAACCTATTCTGCATCACACTGCAACTCCACATTGAACCCCGTCTCACAAAATACCCCAGCCCCAACCTGCAGCACACTGAATGTCCCCCCAGGAGGTTTGCCAGAAGGGTGGTGGGCATTCTCTTAGTATTTTATATCACAATAACCCTGCAAGGTAGGCAATGTGGAGAGATAGTGATTGTGGCAATGTATCAGTATGAGATGCTTACCATAAATTTAACCATTTGTCAAACTACTTGAGGGGACCACACTCAACCACACCTGTATGCCACATGCAAACCTGCCCCTATCCCATGCTACGAGCTGCCAAATAACCAGTGGCAGTGTGAAAGATCTACACAAACCTCCCCACGCAGGCTCTGCTTCACATCACCACAAATACTCCATACCCCACCTCGTACCCAGCCCTGCACATCCCACCCTCAAATCCCACCCAATGAACTCCATATACACACCCCACGTTGAAACCCCAGACTATGCCCCCACTAAACCCCACCCCACAGTTCTCACACACACTGCTCCACACTGAAACACACATACACCCCTTGCCCCAAATTGAACCCCCACCTCACAAACCCCAGACTGAAAAATACTTAATCCCTTTCCACATACCCTGCCACACACTAAACAACCACCACCCCGCCTCCTCTGAGGTTCACTAAGTGAATAGTGTTTATTCTCTTCTACTGATGTAAGTCAATGCACAAGAGGATGCCTTTAGCAAAATAATAAAGCTCAGGTGCTTCATAAGACAATATAGGAACAGGATAACATGGGGAATCTTTGCTGGTCTCTGGCACATTTACCTATCTGTCTTTGGGCCTGAAACACCATGGAAAAAGGCAGGTGCACAGAGGGTAAGTTGTAAGCAAACACGGTTTGTGGCACTGAACACATCACTGTTCACAGCTTCATGGGGCATGCCTGTTACAGCATCAGCCTTAGTTTCCGATTTCTGGCTTTGTGGAACCTAAGCCATTATGAGCCTTAATGGGCGCTCACCCTCTTTACTGGGTGGGTGATAGTTACGGCATATCCCTGGCTCCTAGCTGCCATCCCTGGGTGGTCAGAGCTCTTGTTGCTGGCTGGCTATCTGGGAATTCCCCTGGCTGGCTGGTCTGCTGGGCGTGGTTGCCTGCTGAAACCTTAAGTTCAAATGGGACAATCAGAGGCCTTGCTGGTTGGCTGGGCATTGTCTGTCTTAACTCTGATCTTAAATCAACAAGTTTAAAAAAAATCATTCAATTGATTTTCAGTCATACAACTTAGTCAGCCCAGTATTTTGCAGATGCCAACACAGCTTCTTGATTATTTCCTGGAAGGACCTTTGGATATGTGAAATGCCCAAAGAAAGTGATCAAAACAACTTTTCTCTTTTCCATAGATGTTGTTTTTTTATTCAAGTGCAAGTCTAGACATGCTTTTCTAGCAGCCTGTATGTTTTTTTAAAACTGGTAAACATTGGCTAAATAGAAGGGATGTCTAATTATGTTTATTGGCTTGGGCTGTGGTTGGTCTTGGAGGGCTCTATGCATGCAGGAAAATTTTATGTAAACTCCTAATGAGGCAGAATGTTGATTTGGTTACCAGCTATGGTTCCAAGAATACCCATAGGCAAACTACCTTTAACACTTTTCAAAACACCCTGCATTTCAAGGTCTCTTTACTTTATGAAGTAAAGTTAAAGATTTTGGAGAATTTATTTATTATTATTATTTTGCTTGATCTGTACAGCAAAACCATCTACATAGTAATTTTCCTTGGGAACAAGAAATCTGAAAATAGCAATCAGTTAAATATCCACTGAAGTGTAGGTGGGCTGCCATGAAGCAAGACCATGAAGTGATAACATCAAGAACCTTTATTGAACGAACAGAACTGGACAACAGGGGCAAAGCAACTGCCATGTGATTGGCTGTCTAAACTCCCAAGCTGTGCATCATAACTCAGAGTTTGAGGGCCACTGGTAGTGGCCCAAATACTGAAATGTTCTGTGATTGGATATTATGTATTGAATTAGAACACAAGGGCTCAGAATCCTTAATCCAGACTCAAGCTCAGGCAAACACAGACCACTGAATACATAATGCCTATGAAATGCAGATAATGAAACAAGATCTCTATAATTCCATGTGACACAACTCCTATTTATTTATTTATTTATTTAGCATAACACCCTTCGTCTGAAGATCACAGGGCAGTTCCCAAAATGAGAACACAAAATACCCAATAACAAGAAAAACAAACCAAAAACCTCCCTCCCACGAACACATTTAATCTGACGTATTATACATACATGTTACAAGTGTTTGCATTTTATACGCATTGCGATTAAGGACAGTCATGTGAAGCGTAACATTAGGTTTACGGCATGTTTTACCACTAGCATTTGTACAATTAAATTCTTCAGGGAATTGTTCATAAGCCTGACTGTGCCTGACATGGGGCATTTTCTTTACTTTTATGATGTATGGTTGAATAATCTATGATGTTTAAAAATAGATAGCCACCAGTGCAGCTCTTTGGGGAAATCCTGCTGTTTCCCTGCTTTTGACAAGAGGATGAAAACTGCGCAGAACTAAGCAGCACTGTGGGCTTAGAGTTCTTGACTGTTGAGCAGAGGGAAAGCCAACACATCTAAAAACACAGGCCAATGTGTAATCCCCCCAAAGACTAAAATACTTCACCATTTTGTACTTAATGGGGAAAGTGCTTTCCACCGTGATTTGCCCTTATTTTTATCCCTAAATTCAGAATAGCAGTTTATGGCAGGAGACTCACAAACGCTTTTGCTGGAGTTAGTGGGTGTCTTTGTATAACTCATAAGAAAGATTGCAAAATACTTAGATGGGCATTATAATTGTTTAATATTGCAGTGGATGTATATGTATGATGCAGGAGTTTATTTTTTTAAAAAACTGTTGTAAATATACCCAGGAAATATATTTGTTTTGGGAAGTGTCCTAGTTTTGCAGAGTCATTGAAAAGAAAATCACTTCATGGGTAAACTTCAAAGGTTTGCAACCTCAGGTATTTCCAAACACTAAAAAACAAAACCAAACCAAACCTGCACAATTAATAAGCTTTAAAGGTATTTCCCAGAGTACCTCTAATTTTCCTGTCATATTTTTAGTGACAATGATAAACTGCTCTGGCAGAATTGTATGCATAGTTGTAAGAAACAAGACAAATGGCAGTTCATTCATTCCACCATTCACTTATTGTGATATAGGCCCCCAAATTTTTATTTCAGGAGAATGTTAAGACTTTGAATACTCATAGATAGGGATGCTCAAGGAATTTGGCGGGTGCTATTTTTGAGATTGGATCACCTGATCTGCACTTCCCAGACTAATGTGTGGGTTGCACCCTTGCTTGTTGCTGCTACCTGGTTTTATGACTTTTCTTTTTGTGGGTGGGTAGTCAAAAAGCCTATGGGAGGATTTGAAGCAGCAACCTGTTATGAATTGTTTACTACTGTCCCAGGTGAACCACATAACTGCAACCTCCATTGAGATCTGGCCAGGTAGTACCCAGTCAGCCAGGCTCACAGTCTGCTTCTCCCAAGCAGGAGGAATATAAAGGAATTCCTTTTGTACCTTGGATTTCCTTGAGCAATAAGGGCTACCTGATCTCCTGTACACTATAACATGAGGAGAAAGGAACAGAGAGGCTTTTTCTTTCTTAGATCAGGCGGAATTCATCTCACGAACTGAACAACTAAACATATAGGGAAAATCACCTCAGAACTACACGGCCTATCAAAGCATGAGTTACCTCCGCAAGGAGCATACCATTCTGACTGGTTGCTAGGCAACACCTCCAACTATACCCCTTTTTGGTTGGTTGACTAAGGATCAACAGAATTAACCTTTAGGTTACTAAATGAATGATCCCTGCATTTGAACCTGCAATTCCCTCCTCTCTGTGTCAAGAGTATTGGTTTGAGCTAGAGGAAGAATTGAGGCTAGAAAACCTGACATAAACAATGAAGCAGAGCTCAGGAGTTTCTAAGGACTAGGTTTATCAGGAGGAAGCGATTAATGCAATCTGATAACCTAAAGTGAGTCCTATAGAATCCACACAAATGGAGAAATGGATAATGGAAATGGCAAAACAGACATGAGATTTAAAAGCAGTTTTGCATTCAGCTATTAACTACAGAGTGTATCTCAGTAATAAATAATAGAACAACTGACAACCAGACAGGAAAAAAATCCCAAACCCCAAATGATTTTCATATAAATGCATCCTGGGATCCCACAGATGCTGTTTATGAAAGTGATAACAGAAGGAAGACTTTTCCTTCTGTAGATCAGGCTATGCATCACATAAAAAATAGAAGCCTTCAACAAAGGTAGAAACTCATTACATGGACCTTTAGTAATGACTTGCTATTATATAAAAGAAGTTCTGGTAGCTGAAAGATGTTCATGGCAGGTGGGATTAATGAAAGATGGTCGAATTAACAATAGTGCTATTCACACATTACTTGTATATAGGGCACTCGTGTTATAATGAACTCCTACATATGAGTAGCTGCTTGCAGGATATAAAACTTCTTCTTCTACTACTACTACTAATAGTCCAAAGAGCCTCCACGATCAGGTACTCAGAAGTAAATCCCACTATATTCAGTGGGCTTTACAAACATAACTGACTCTACAAAGGACTGGCTTGGTATAGCAATCAGTAATATTACTCTGACTGGGAGGAAATGGGCTTTTGACAACAATTTCCCTTTTGCATAGCTAAAATTTAAAATAATAAGCAAGAGTGAGGAATATTAAAGGAAAGCAGTGTTCTACATTTCAGTGAAATTGAAAAACGTATGAAAATTTGCATAAGGTAACTGGAGCGTAATATATTTAGCAACAAACACACTCAAAAGATGGGTTAAATGTTTGCAACCTTCCATTCTTTCATCAGCTCATGTTAACAAGAATTAATGTTTGCTTTGTACAGTTCTCATGACAACCTCTTCTATGAGAATGAGGTATTGGTCTATGTTGCTTCTTGTCAAGTGAAACGCTTTGTCCACTTATATTGACAAAGAGCCATAGCCTATTTGCAGTGGTATATGTGCCTCCTCGCCTTCATCCATCTTTCAGCAGTGACAAAATAGCAGCTTGTTTTCTCCTTAGTCATAAAGTAAACTTTAGAGAGGAAATGTCAGTAACTAGAAAGCAGCGATTACTGTCATATGATAATTTGATTGCAAATCCATTTTTATTGACAGGCGCTCAAAAAGGCTGCAGTCTTATTGCATTATTTTAAAGTAATGAGACTCCTCCTTTTGAGCCTATTCAATTTGAACAGGTAGCGGCAGCAATTACTGCATAGCTGTTTGGGTTCACCAGGAAGATAATGAAATTTGTAAATGCATAGGTTCTACATACAGGCAGCAAATTTTCTCATCTAGGGGTTCTCAAACTTTCTACCCTCCAGAGTCCACCTGAGCTGGCTAAGAACTGCTGAGGTCCTACAGTCACAAAATGCTGTTGCAAGGGCAGAACATGTCACAAAATAGGGGCAGATGGAAGCAGAGTTTGGCAAATACTGATGTCATTTTCTACTAATTGCTAAATTCTTTCCCACAGCCTTTTCCTTGTGGTGAGATGTTCCGTATCTCAGCTTTCCTTTAACTAAATACAGACATTTACACTGGAGTTACTGTGGCAGCCTCCCCATTTGGGGAAGAATTTGTTGATCCAGAGGCTCCAAGTAGAGAAGGCATTTTATTTCATATTTTTCCCTTTCCCATCCTCACATGCCTCTCAAAGTATTTTTACTTATCTCATGTAATTTCGTACTCTGTTCTCTTTTTGCACTCAACTTATGCACATGACTGACTTCTGGAGCATAAGCCAAAGTCACAGGTGGAGAAAAGGGGTGGTCAAAGAGTCAGTGGGGTGCTGCATTTGAAGGAGACAACCATTTATGGACACCAAGGTTTTTAATAACCAAGTAAGATGAAACAGAGCAGTGGGTTCAGGATCTGCAGGAATTGTCTTAGACTGTACCCCTGCTCTGATGGGATATGTGGGTTCAGGGATCAATGTTGGTGTGAGGTTTTTCTGAAACCACCATCTCATTTGTTCTAATTGTGCTGTACGTCCAATGGGTGACCTAAAGCTCCATGGACCCAGTAAAAGTCATAAGGAAGTTTTGCAGGATCTTCTAGATCAAACAACTGGTACCTAATTAAAAATCTCCTAAAACTGAATTCCTACAGGGCCCACCAAAGGTCCCCCTGTCAATGACCCCTTCAAACATGGAGCCTACTCTGGTTCTGAGTCTATCCAACACTATCCTAGTGCACATGGACAGTAATTGATAGGAAACTTGAAGACGAAAGAAGGAGGATTCAGCAGTTGATCTCTCCATTTCTGTCTTCATGGGCTCTGACGCAGCATTTCTCTGTATCCCAATTGTGCTGTTATCCAATGTTATGAAATGTTCAAAACGCAGACTCACTTAGCTGTACCCATCTTAATCTCCACAGCAACCATCACTACTACCTAACAAGAATCTCTTTGTCAAAAAGAATACATAGGCAATGGCCTGAGAACAATCCTACTATTTTCTGTCTGGATTTCCAATAAGAAAAACTGTGGGCATGTAAACACTAGGATTGCAAAAGCTCCCATGCCTCTGTGCTAGAGTCATGCTTGAAGCACTAAGCCTGCCATGCAGGCTGAATATTATGGTTGCTAGTTAACAGCTCCCTCCATCTGTGCATGATTCATCAGATATATCCAGCCTTAAGGATAACAAAGCTGGCTGTATGCTAGTAGTTATGGACAGCTGCATCCCATCTAGGTGTTGCTTTAGTATGTGCCACTATTGAGGCATCTTTTGGAGACCTGAGAGACCACTGACTTTCTAGAGAAGGAAATCTGTTAGAGAGAAGCAAAGGAATCAACAGCAGCACACTGAAAGGAAGAGTGTTTACTATTCAGAGCACCCCTTTATCTCTCCTCTATCTCCTGTTTCAGCTTTGTCTCCTCCCTACTGTAGCACAAGTTGCAAATGCTGATGAGACAATGCTTACTAATGATGAGACTATGCTTACTAATGTGCACTCACTCTTCCGTAATTAGTTTCTCTACCACATGCCTTATTCATACTTTTCTTTTTGGTTCCAGATAAATTCACTAGGCCAAACATATTCATATCTTATTGAATAAAAAAATGCTCATAGTGGGATTTGGAGAATCACAGGGGCAGTTTGAAAGGAATAAGTGAGCACTAGTTTTAGCCAAAGCAGCTCTGTACCAAGAGATTGCATAAAATATCAAAGAGGAGTATCATGCTCGATGAAAATAGGATTGGAGTAAATAAATATAGATATTTATCATAGGTCATGAATAGTGCTTGTGGGCCAGATCCAGTCCAATTCGCTTCTAAATTGATTTCAGTCAGGGTTTAAGCCTGGTTTTGGCATAGAAATTGTCGTGGTCCCCCACCTTTACTGGGAAAGAGATGGGAGTGTACTTCTCTTCATTCTCCTTGTTCTCTCAGCAGCTTTTGATGCCATCAACCATGCTATCCTTTGGAAGTGGCTGTCTGAGCTGGGGGTGGGAGTCAGTGCTCTCCAGCAGTTCCAGTCCTACTTTATTTGTGGTTTTCAAAGAGTGGTGCTTGGGGTACATTGTTTGGCCTCATGGAGCTATCAATGTGGGCAGAGCTTGCTTGAGGCCTGGGATGAGAATCTTGTTGGAATAAAGTTATAAATTCAAACAAAAAAGCAGCCAGTCTGTGGCAGGGATCCTGGCAAACTTAGCCCTCTGAAGTCTAGGGTAAGTGTGTCCAGCTGCCACAACCCTCTGCATGGGCCTGCTCCACAGGGTTCAATCCTACTCTCAGTATGTTCAACATTTAAATGACACCACTGAGCTATGGAATAAGTTGCCAGGTATATATGCTGACAACACACTGCTCCTTTACATCTTCAGGCAGTGAATGCCTTGCCTTGGTAATGACCTGGATGAGAGCCAATAAACCAAAGCTGAATCCAGACAAGACTGAAGCACTGCTAGTGAGTACTGGGTGGTTCTCTAGACTGGATAAGTAAAATGTGCCCTGCTCTAGATTGGGTTACACTCCCTCTGAAGGAGCAGGTTTGTAACCTGGAGGTATTTTGGAGCAAACAGGGTAGGATTATTTCCAATGCCCGTCCCCATGTGTGTAATCCTTTCTTATGCCTGACTGACTGGACTTTAGCCCAGGAATGTGTAACCTGTATCCCCCCCCCCCCCCGTTGTTGGATTATAACTCCCATCACCCCTGCCCATTGGTCATGCTGCCTAGGACCAATTAAAGCTGGTCCAAAGCACCACAGGTTCCCCATCCCCGCTTAAGCCCTTCCCACCAAATTGCTATTTGCATATGTGGCAGACAAATCTGTGACAAACTATTTTATATTGAAGCCAGTTCCAGATTTCTCACCCGCTATCTGTGTGCTTCCCTTGGTGGTAACTCTGCAAGGGTGACATGTAAGAGCTTGTCTCTTTTGGGTAGGTTCCCTTTTAGAGTTTCCATGTTGAACCTTCTCTTTAGACACAAAGCCAAAGCTTGCAAATGCTACATGCAGTAAAAAGCCAGTTTCAAGTCCATACCTTTGAAGTGGTAAAGGGGGTGGGGCGCGAAAACTGTGTTGTTGGTATTTGCACAATTTACTTGCATTCCGTAATTGCGATTTTTATTCATTGCCGGCTCTGCCTGATGGGTTTATTTGTCAGATCAGATTATATGTTGTGGGAGGAGAGAATTGAATTATGGAGGACTAGACAAAGGGTGGTCTCTGACAGAAATAACAATTTAAATAGCTGTATTGTTTTCCAGATAACTGAAAATTACTCTTTGGGAGAACGGTTTATAATTTTTGCAAGTGAAAGTAATGATGCCTATTCAGCTTGCCTCCCAAGAGAACTAACAGCTTGTTGTCATTATGCAGCCTGGCCTGAAGAAGGGAAGTAGAATTACTTGATCCTGCATCCCACAGAGCTGAGTAAATCAAGGTGGAAAAATGTATCTGAGACATCAGAAACTACCACCAGCTAGCTAGCTATCAACTCTGCTGATCTTCTATTCTTTTTAACACAATCCACTTAAATAACCAAGGGTTATGTTGGTATAGATAGCCACATATTATGCCGCTGATTGATGTGTGCATAAATGTAGATGATATTTTCAGGATAAAAGCTCTGAAGACGGTCCCCTGGCAGCAACTGAGACCTCTTCATTTCAGCAGTGGATACTGCTGCTTGTTTTTGTTTTCTTTATTTGCCATGTACCACTGCAAGGTCATATTTATGCTTAATTCATCACACTGCAAGGAAACATGAAACAATCTGTCAAAGGAAAGTATTTTATCATCACTGCGATCTGTATGCCACAGGGGGAAGTGATAAGGAAACACTGATGCATGGTATTTAATATTTTCTCTCTGCCACTAGCTCACATTCAGCAGCTGGGGATTATCTGCCCTGGAAGAATCTTTACTCATGCAACAGCACATCAAGGTGTGTGCTTTCTTTATGAATGGTTAACACTCCATCTATGTTCGAGGTCTGAGAATGGGTTTCATTATAGAACACTGGAAGAGAATGAAGGAGCAGTTCACAAATGAGTAGCTCTGGAGTAATCTTACTTGTTTTAGTGGCACTGTTTGAGAGTTTAATTTGCTGCTGCAGCTTTCACAGCAAAAAGACAAACATGCACCAAATGTGTTGTGCTTAACTTTTGCTGTCTCTGGAGTTGCTACTGTCCTGGTAAGTTGGTGATTTCTGCAACTTCCACCCTTTGGGCAAGACTGGGTTGCATCCATCCTAGAAATCCAAACGGGATAGGCTTACTAGCATGGTACTTGTAGTGTGATCCATTATGCAGATAGTTGCATGGGCCAGAGTGTCGTAATGAACTTTGCTTGGAATGATCTGGGTTCACATCTCTGCTCTGTCAGAAAGCCAGTCCCTTATATATCAGCCTAGACTTCTTTATAGGGCTGTTGTGAGGATAAAACTAGGAATCCTAAGCACACTCCTATTTGTTCATTGGAAAGGGGGCTCTATAGGTAAGATGCCTGCCTTTTTCGACATACTGCAAATTCTGTTGTCTGAAAAAGTGTAAACTACAGCCTTCACACTTTTCAGCTCACCCACAGCAACTACTGGAAGCCCCATTGCACAAGTGGAAGTCTTTGTGTGGCCTTCCACTGATGGGACTTGCTAGCTGAATCCCACTCGAAAAGGGTAGAACATATTTGCATTTACAAGATGTACAAGTTAAGGCAAGAGCTTATTTTACTATTCCATACATTTTGGTGCATGGGTGAAAGTGAATCTTCAATCGTAACCTAGAAAATGTACTCAGTTTGAGTTGCCTCTTCTCTTAAAGGCCTTAAATAGCTTGGGACTTGGGTTTATGACTTTGTCCTTTACAAATCCTTCCCTGTGCATTATATGCAACATCAGAGGTCCTGCTATGTTCACACACTGATGGAAGTACAATGGGTTTCCACAGAGCCTTCTTGGTTGTGGCATCGGTATTATGGAATGATCTTCCTAAGGGGGCCACTAGATATTAGATACTTAGCAAAAGCCTCTATAGAGGAGCCCTTGTGATTGGCTGATGGCTGGTTCTGTATGAGCATATAAAACTGACTTCTGCTGAACAGACAAGTGGTAATTTTACCCAGCATTGCAAGACTGTAAATATATATATATATATATATATATATATATATATATATATATATGCTTTCGTAGATTTTCACGGGTACAGGAATGCAGGTTTTGGTGTCCTCGGGTGTCTTCCCGTGTAAAAGTTGGGGTGTCTAGGCGACGTTTCGACGAGGTCTCACTCGTCATCTTCAGGCTGGTGCTTTCGGCTTCTTGTTACTGGAACAGAGCGGGATCTCAATGTTTGAGTTCCTATAAATACTGTAGAGGGGGTGTGGTGTCTAGCCTCCAATGTTCTGGGCAGAGAGGAAGTTCCCAGGCTAGTGTGCCTTTTCTTCTTTTGTTCCTTAATTACTTGAGAGATACCTTGAGTGATTTCTTGAGTGATATCCTGAGTACCACTTAGGTGGGTCATTAGGTGTGGATTAGTTGCTAAAGTCTTTGTGTCTTGACCTCTTGAACTTTGTGAAGAGTTTTCCTGAGAAGATGGCTGTATTGCACTTAGTTGTGCTTTGGCTTGGCTTCGTGTATAGGGGCGAGCTGTGGTTTTGTGGCTTGTGTCAGCCAGATCTGTGTAGGGATTGCAGGGGGGTGCAGCATCCGGAGGTGCCACCATGGATTGGCTACTGGATGGTGTCAGTAATTCATCTGTGGAGAGGGTCTGGGTTTGGGTCTGGTGTGGTTGATTGGTGTTGGCGTTCTGTGTGCCTCTGGATCTGGTGTCAGTTTTTGTGGGGAGGGCTAATTTCCAGATGTCTGGCAAGCGGGATGTGTCGTCACGCTTGTTCATGTTGTGAGGGTGTTTCTCTATCTCGATGGCTTCCATGATTATTCTCTTGTGGTGATGTTCCGTGTTAAAGAGCAATTTGGAATCTGCAAAATCATCCAGTAGCCAATCCATGGTGGCACCTCCGGATGCTGCACCCCCCTGCAATCCCTACACAGATCTGGCTGACACAAGCCACAAAACCACAGCTCGCCCCTATACACGAAGCCAAGCCAAAGCACAACTAAGTGCAATACAGCCATCTTCTCAGGAAAACTCTTCACAAAGTTCAAGAGGTCAAGACACAAAGACTTTAGCAACTAATCCACACCTAATGACCCACCTAAGTGGTACTCAGGATATCACTCAAGAAATCACTCAAGGTATCTCTCAAGTAATTAAGGAACAAAAGAAGAAAAGGCACACTAGCCTGGGAACTTCCTCTCTGCCCAGAACATTGGAGGCTAGACACCACACCCCCTCTACAGTATTTATAGGAACTCAAACATTGAGATCCCGCTCTGTTCCAGTAACAAGAAGCCGAAAGCACCAGCCTGAAGATGACGAGTGAGACCTCGTCGAAACGTCGCCTAGACACCCCAACTTTTACACGGGAAGACACCCGAGGACACCAAAACCTGCATATATATATATATATATATATATAATATTCAGTATGAGTTCATGTTCTCATCTTGTCTTTTCCTATTTACATTTTATTTTCTCGAAGTCTTCATTCTATCTTTCCTATTTTATAACCTGTAAAAGAAATACATTTCCCTCTCTGAATTGGTATGGAGCTGAAATCCCAGTTTAGCTTATTCGTACTCTAGTCCATTATGATTCTCTTATAGTTTCTGTACATTTTTTCTTGCTGCAATAAATGTAATGGGCTGAGGGAAAGCAAATTCATTAAACCACATCCTAGGTATGAAGGTGTTTGACTGTCAAGGACCTGAGTTATACTTACCAAGTATAATACTGGGGAAAGAGGTAACATTTCAAAATACTGTTTGATGTCAGTATACAAGCTGTTGCAAGTGGCTCTCTGCACATGAAAAGTACCACCACTAGCTGGGAAGGAGAATTCATTTATGTGAGCACATGGCCTCCGGTTGAACTTCTTGTTCACAATCTCCTGGTTGGAGGAAATGATTCTGCAAGGTTGTATAACCCTTTCTCCTGAATATAGAAGACTGCTCTGAAACCTGCTACAGATCATTAAGGGTCAAAATTATTAACTATATCAAATAAAAGTGGAGGGTTTCTGTACTGCCAATCATTTACTGCAACCTGGGGGAGGTCACAGAGCTTTGTTTTTCTCTTATGCAAGGAATCACATTTGTATGCACTTCAGAAAGGAAGGAAGGAAGAAGGAAGTGCTGCTAAAAATCAGTGCCTTTCTTGTATGTAACAATGACACAGGGTGTTACAATCTTTCCTTAGGATATTTGGTGTGCTGCATTTTCACTGCAGGAGAAAGAGTGTTTTAAGAAATCCTTATCACAGCATTCTTTACATGCTTTAAATGAATCAATAGATTCTAGCATTATTTTTTGCCCTCTTTAGATTTTTCTCTCTGACACGGGAGTGAAATGTTGATCAACAATGCTTTTAGATTCTATTATTTTTCTTGTATATGATGATAATCAATTTCTGACACTCTCTCCGGCAAATTTTGGCAGCTCAAAGGAGAGAAAAATGACAATAAAAATAAAAATAAAAGGTGAGGAAATCATCTAGAATGCAGCTGTGAGGGTGGGCCTGTGCAGACTTTCTCTGTGTTTTGGGACCCTGCTTTGTATGGGCTCTACATAATGCATGGTTCCCTGTAGTGTGATGCACAGGTGAAGATGCTAAACTGTGAGTGTTTGGATGCAGTTTATGTAACTTTAAATGTTGAAAGGGTTTGGATGTCTTCGGGAATCTCAATCGAAACCCTCCATTCTCAGGAGCATAAAGGTGTAATGAATAAATGTCTTACATGATACAGGGTGACTGACAGAAGAATAAAAAAGTCCCTACATCGACATTTTCCACTCTACACCGTTAGTGTTTTTCCCCCACCTCCTTTTTGTCTCTCTTTGTAAACATTCACAATTCAGAGTTTTCTGCCGCTGAATCTAATCTGGTTGTCACAGCCAGCCCTAAAAGGTGGTGTTGTATTTTTTTCCCTGAAGAACTCCAGAGGTTGTCTTTAATTTTTTTTTGTTCATTTCATAGAATAGAGATGTGAACACATACCTATATTAGGCACCATTTCTGAGCTGAGAGACATGGTGACCATTCTTTGTATCCTTCTGTGTAAAGTAGGTGAAAAAGAAAAGACCCTGAGCCTATCGGATCTTTTTTAACAACAATAAGAACAACCTACTTACCCCCTTTGGAAAAGGGCAACTAGCAAACAGCCTATACAGCAAAGGATTGGAGGGCAGGTGTCTAAGAAAGAAGGAAGAGTGTGCACATTCCAAGTGGGCCACAATACTCTGAGTGATCACCTACCTCTAATTTTAGAGCTTGCAGGTCGGCCTTTTGACTATTCTATTGCCGAGCCACAATATATACCTTCTGTAAATTTGGGTATACCTGCTCCCAAAAGACTCAAATGGTCCCCAATACTGAATGAAAATCTAACCCTCCTTCTTCAGTCAGCGGAGTTAAAGCTTATTCGCTCCGCTATTGTGTCAGGCAATTCAGTAGATGCGATTATGGAACGCTTTAAATTACTTTTGGAAAGATTGAAATCCCATTTAACAACAGTGATACATAGCGCCGCTACAAAGAGGGCAAAGGACGGAGCTAGCTGGTTTGACCTGGAGTGCAGGCAAACAAGGAGACAAATGAGAACAGCCTACCAGAGATATAGGAAATCAGGGACTGCCCTCCTACTTAATGCTTATATTTATCTGAGAAGGTCTTACAAACAATTACTAAGGAGAAAGAAACTGGAAGCTGAAAGAGCCGCATGGCACAGTCTGGTTAAGGCATCGCACGAGAAAGATACTACTTGCTTTTGGCGAACCATATCTGGTCTACTGGACCAGGAGCGTACTAATTCCATCTGTACAGTGGAACCAATGGAGTGGTTGCGCCATTTTCAATCTTTGTTCTATGACCAGGAAGCCCAACACTACAAATTATGTATTCAATTGGAGGACCTACCTCATTGGCCACCAGTAACTGTAAAGGAAGTTGAGAACTTAATCGCACAATTAAAGAACAACAAGGCCCCAGGGAATGACTACATCCCTGCCGAACTTCTGAAGTCCAACATTGGCTGGTGGGCCCCCCTGCTGGCGTCTTTATTTTCTTGGATCGACTCAACGGGTTTACTCCCAGATGGTTGGACTGAGGCAATAGTTATTCCAATCTATAAAAAAGGACCTATACCAGACCCGGCGAGTTATAGACCAATCAGTCTTCTGCCTATACCCAGCAAACTATATGCCAAACATCTTTATATTAAGCTAACTAGCTGGCTCGAAACTGAAGCTATTCTAGCGGAAGAGCAAGCGGGTTTCAGGCAAGGCAGGTCCACCATAGACCATTGCTTCACCCTAGCCTATTTAATTGACAAATATGCCAAAAAATCCCGTGGGGTGCTATATGCAGCCTTTATCGATCTAAAGGCTGCTTTCGATTCAATTCCACGTGCAAGACTCTGGGATAAATTGAGCACATCAAGTATAGACAAAAGACTATTATTTCTGATCAGCTGTTTATATAAAGACACGGTGCTGTATGTAAGAACTTCGTCAAATGGCCATCTTATAGGACCAGTTCCTGTCTGCAAGGGGGTCAAGCAAGGTTGCATCTTGGCCCCAGTTTTATTCAACTTTTACATCAATGATATGGTTAATTGTTTGTCATCTCCGGACTTCCACGCCCCCAAACTGGCTGACAAATCAATATCAGTACTTTTGTATGCTGATGATGCGATACTCCTATCTCGAACAAGAATAGGCTTAAATAGGCTCATAGGTGAATTTTCAGCATACTGCAGGAGAGAGCAACTGGTAATAAACTATCAGAAAACCAAAATTATGGTTTTTGCAAGGAAACACAGACAGTACAGCTGGAGGATGGATAACCAGACAATTGAACAGGTTAAAGCCTTCAAATATCTGGGTATCGTTTTCCAGTCGACCGGGTCCTGGGATGTCCATCAAAAATGTGCCAAAGAAAAAGCAGCTCAAAGTATTAAGATGCTGTCTCGCTTCTTTTATACGAAGGGGGGCAGATACATCCCAGCAGCCTTTGAAGTTTTTCAAGCAAAACCTCTGGCGCAGTTACTGTATGGGGCACAAATCTGGACGGGGAACCACTGCTCCAGTCTTGAAACTGTTCAGTCTAAATTCCTAAGGCAGATATTCGGCGTCCCCTCCTGTGTTCCAAACGCAGCATTACGACTCGAGGCCTGCCTTCCATCTGTAGAAACTCAGACCTGGCAAAGAACATTCAACTACTGGCTTCGTCTTAATCTAAATCCACCTGGTCTACTGCCTCTAGTAATGCAAGACCCCCACAAAAGCAAGTGGTTCAAAACTGTGCATCAAAAACTTCTTACATGCGGTCTGCATTCACAGTCCCTACTATCAATGGGCCTCATTAAAGCAAAGAGTCTAATAGGCCAGCGCCTGAAAGACATTGAACGGCAAAACAACCTGACTATCTTAAAGAAACTGTGCCCATGGTATACCTACTTTCCCCCTTCTCATTTTGACTCTCCAGCTTCATATTTGTTTAAATTAACCATCCCAAAATACGACGTGCCTTTACATTGGCTAGATGGGATGTTCTCCCTTCTGCCGTACTCGAAGGACGCTACCAAAAGACTCCATTTGAAAAACGATTCTGCCCATGTGGAGATGGTAACACGGAAACAGTGTCCCACGTCTTCCTATCCTGCCCCCTTTACAAAGACCTAAGGAATGAGATTATTACTCCACTCATTCTCTCCAACCCCGGCCGTTCACCAGACATCACACTGTATTTCCTCTTATCTGATACGGATAGTCAGATAACAGAGAAGGTCGCGAGGTACATCGAAAGAGCTATGAAATTGAGGGCCACCATCTGAGTGACAGACTTGTTCATCTGACGGACCTCCTTTTGCTTGTTCTTTTCTCCCTTTTATCCTTATTTCTATTTTTAATTCTTGTATAGCTGTGGCCTGTTGGCTTTGCTAATAAAGTTTTGATTGATTGATTGATTGAAGAGTGTGCACAGAGCAGGCTTAAATAGCCGATCTCCACCTCTTCCCAAGTCATGAACACATTGAATAATTCATTTTTAAGAGTCTAGTGTTAGGTCTTAAACAATGGCCCAATTTGCACATAACGCTAAGTCAAACCATGGCTTAATATGAACAAACAAATGTGTGGGCTGCCAGAGAGGAGATTGTGGCTGCTTTGCTCTCCCCAGTCATTTTTTTGCAACTGCACTGTGCTGAACTAAACTCTAGTTTGACTTAGCCTATAATATGAACCAGGGTTCATGATTTAATGGTTTATAGACAAACCAGGAGGGGTAATAAAGGCTTGTCCTATGGTTTACAGCACATGGTTTGTCAGGGAGAACTAAACAACAACACCAGGTTTGGATGACATGCTAAGCTAAACCATGGCTTGGCTCAGAACAGTGCAACAACAAAACAACCAGGCAGGATCAAAGCTTCTCCATTACATTTAGGAAGAAAAACATACAATAGCATCAAAAAGATTCAGAGACTTTTATTCAGGTTAGAGCCAAAGACTTTTATTTGTTGGTGGGTCCAAGTTGTGTGTGTAAGAAACTGTTGCGTGTTGAGTCCCACGATGCCACCCTCACCAAAAAATCACACTTCACACATCAATTTTTGTTTAAGGTTTTTGGCATGATTTTGGCCACAACTTTATTAAAATACAAATATGTGAGTGGTTGCTTAGGCATTGGTTATGACTATCTGTCCTTGCCCAGGGACAGAGCTGGCCTTCCGGATTCCAGCGGAAGCCAGCGTGGGAAACAAGTATTGGGTGAGAAAATGAAGCTGGGTATCAGTCCCACACCTCTCACCCTCATGTTCCTGTGGGGTTTGCACGGCCCAAGTCTGACTCCGGGGACAAGGATGAAAGAATGGCAAGCCCCTGGATTCCTTTAACGGAATTCCCTTTCCGCACCATCATTGGAGGGGTAGGCACTTACCCCTCCACCAACCAATTTCAACCAATGCCTAACCGCCAACCTTACAAGTTGTGACTTATTTGCTACGCAGTAGGTGAAACCCAAATGGCACCAGCCAATCAGCCAAATGGTAAATTCCTACCAGGCCCCTGCACCAAGGCGGACGACCCCATGACAGGCATAGCAAGGTCAAGCGAACCAGAAAACCCCACCTATTAAAGGGAGGGTGGGCGGGTGATCCGGTGCAGAGGCCAAGAGGATGCCCCAGCAATAGGCGACCTGCATTTATAGCCTCTGATCCCTCCTCCAATATTGGCAACATGCAAAACTCCCCAGTAACCCATTAACCCTTTAAGGGTTTGGCCTTTCCCCAAAACTGCCCAGTAACAGCAGGGTGGCTTGTATTTCCCAACCGCAACACGTGCTCTCATTTCAGGGAGAACACGCTTTACTGCATTTTTGCATTACTGACTCTTCAAGGATTTGTTAACAGTTGCATCAAATCTAAGAACATATATGCTGAAAGCCCTGCTTTTGGACTACCCTAATCAGAACTAAGTTTATTGATAGCAAGTTTTAAATGGCTGATTGGAAGAAGATGGAGGGGCAAGGAAATAAACATCAAAGAAGACTGATTATCATCAAGAATTGCCGAGATGTGTTTTGCATGTTCATAGTCTTCTAAAGTGTTGCCCCCTCCACAAACTCAATTACAAAGCAAAACAAGAAATAGTAAACAAACAAAAGGGGAAAAAATCAGGAAAAAAAGCATATCTCAAAGCTGCCAGAAACCTGTTTCTTTCTCGCTCTCTTTTTAACAAGAACTAAGCTGTGATCCCATTTTGACCTTACGAAAGGGCTTCTTCCACCTTTAGCCCATATGTCATTTCAGATCAATTCTTTTCCCTGTCCCTACCCTGTATCCAATTTTCCACATTCAAGCAGGACAGAGCACACATCTGTGCTTCATATCTGTTCCTCATACTTGTCCCTTCTTTTTTTGTCCTTGTAGTTTTAAACATTTTGTAGCATCAGTTTTGCATTTATTACCTGAATGGTGATGAACTACATGATGTAATTTCAGTTATTCACATAGTAAAACATGTTTCTTGAAAATAAAGACAACAAATGGGGGATATTTTGCTTCACAGCTAGAAACAGAAATACAAGTAATTGCTTAATAATATTTAGAAAGGTCAGTTGAAGAACTCAAAAAGCTAATTCTGGACTCCTGAGTTTTCTGAGCCACATGAATGCTTTGTGCTTAGAACAGACTGCAGTGTCTTTGCAGCTATCTTTCTGCAATTAACCATTGGGTTAATTCCAAATTTAGTTTTGCTGACCTGTCCAAACCATGAAACTGAAACTGCCATATTGTATTATAGCAGTCTATAAATGATGATGAGGTGAGAGCTTTTGCTCACCTTATGGATTAATTATTAAAATTGCCATCAAGGTACCCATAAAATTTCACAGCAGAAATGCCTGAGATCTTGGCATGTTCCTGACATGCTACCATTTCTACACTGTACTGGCTTTGGCTCCTCTACAAAGATTCTGTGCCATTCACCAGTGGCCCCCACCTTCTTTTTTAAACTATGGTGTTTTCCTCTCACACATATTATTTATATTTTATGTATTTCTAATACATTTGTGCTGTCTTTTTATGAAAATAATCAAGGTGACTAACAATCTCCCCAAGCCATAAATCAACAAAACACAGTCAAATAAGAAGAAGCCAAAATAGGTTTATAACAAATTTATAAGTGTAGCGGCAGTAGTGAAGTCCTTGTTTAAAACCAATAACCTGAAACAGCTTGCTGATCTTTAACTGCCTTTGCTTTCCATTGCAAAATGAGCACCAATGAGAGCAGACACATCCCTCTCTGGAGGCTATCCTGGATTCTGGGCGTTGTACCTGAAAATATCTTGTATTCAGTGTTCACCACCATACATTCAGCCACGAGGGGATGCAGAAAAGGCTTTTGAAGAAGAACCTGGCTCTCAGTCAGGCTTATACTGTATGACTGGTCATGTTCCCTGAGATACTGTGACCTCAAGCCATTCAAGACTTTACAGGTGAGAGCCAGCCCCCTGCATTAAAGCTGGAGGTGGGGAATGGGCAAACCAGTGTAGCTGTCAAAGGATCAGTATAAAACAACCCAGACTTCTGTCTCCATGCAGAACTCAGGAAGCCACAACTCTTGCTTTTCAAGGACAATCCCATGCAGACTGCAATGCAGTATTCTGACCTGGAAGTGACAAGAGCACAAATAAATGAGGCACCTGCTCATTTAGGCTGTCATGGTCACTGCTACCTCGTCTGAGTCCCCAGAGCAGTGTTTGATCTAGGAGTACTCCCAATATGTGAACTTTCTGCTTCAGTGGGAAGCAAAAACCCATCTAGAGGATATGGTTATAATACAAGTCCTTCTGTGGAAAAAATGACAGTTGCCATGAAAATGTGGCGACTGCACTTGAACAACTCATTTCATGTGTTGGCTCCAATTGTAAATTCGCAAGCACCTGAATTAGAAGGCCTTTCTGAATTACACTGAAAGTCCACCTAATGGTCAGTCAGATGCCCTTCCCTGCTGCTGTCTTCAACCCATGCTATACAGAAGGAACAGAGACTTAGACCATGGAGGTTCAGTTTTCCTGAATATATTGTCAGTTGAGTCACTTGGTGCTGAGTCCCTTATTCCTAACTGTCCTACCTGCTCTCTCTGCTCATTTATATTCCTTAAATAGCTCTTCAGCTATTTTTTTAAAGTATAGAATTATTTTCATTCTGGTTGGCCACTGTGAAAATAAGATGCTGGATGAGATGGGCCATTGGCCTGATCCAGCACACTTTTCTTATGTTCGTAGAGAATCATTCTTGTCCTGGATTATACCCCCACCCCCCAAAATGAGCAGCCAATTTATTATCACCTTCAGAACCCCCAAACATTGTCTTTCCTTCAGAGAGGCCTTGATGTGTCCATGGCTCCTAGTATAAGAGGACTGGGACTCTTCTCATCATTTAGCTATCCTTGGGGTACTATGCAATTTCTTTCTCCTTTCACTCTTCCCTCAATATCCATTCCTGGATTTCCTGGCTCGCCACTGAGCTTGCAACCCAGAAAGTCTTTCCTGCTGTTGGTTCCTGCTGTGTCTCCTACACTGAGGCAGTGTCTCAATTTGTAAATATATTTTCCTTTCAAGAATAAGCTACTATTGAGGCTGGGCCTCCCTCCCTGACTTTTCTTCTTCATAACATGCTGGGGAGGGTGAGAGCATCCCACTCAGCCAACTGTTTTCCTCTCCCCCACCTGTGTTTACCATTGATCGAACTGCCTGGAGGCCTAGCTGTGGGCAGCCTCTGACCTTGCCCTTCAAGTCCTGACTTATGTCTTGTTCCTTGATTCTGCCTCCTCTTTGTCTTTTGGTTCTAGCTTGCTCTTTGGTCCTGACTTCTGTCTTGTTCCTGGCTCCTTACTGCCCCAAATGAGTTAACAATAAGATGAATCACAAGATGTAATTGGATATACCACACAAAAACACACAAAATGAAATGAAATATCAGAAGGGCAGCATAAAAAGGCAGCATTAGCATTTTAGAACTTCAAAAGCTAGCTGGTTTGCACATCAAATGCTGAGTTGTGGGCATCTTAAAGGGTGCTGTATATTTGCAAGATGCATTTTTACCAAGTGGTAATAAAGAATAACATGCATATAACCTATTGTAATCTGTCTCATCCCACAAAGTGGTGAGGAAAATTTTACTGGATCAAAAATATAAGGAAGTAGGGCAGTGGTAAAATTGTCCTTACCACCAGGCAGCATTAATGAAGATGACTTACTTCCCAAGTAGTTGCATCAGGTTTGCTGAACTTGTGACCCACCAAGCTGAAGATAGTCCAGCAGGAGCTCAATAAACCCAGATTTGCTGTCTGTCTGGGGAATTGTCAAACAACTGACAGGCCAAACTACAGTGCTCCTGAGCTGTGCTTGACTTGGTGGATAACAAGATGTGCAGGTCTGAGTTGCATGCACTCTGTGATAGGTTGTCTGTCTATATTCACTGTCTGAGGATGAAACATTGGTTACAAGGATCCATCTTTAAGCATTAGGGATATTAACAAATGCTGAACGATGTTTACTGGAACAGCAATAACTTTTAACAACTGATATTTCTTTAATGGAAAACAAAGCTTCAGGCATTAAAGCAAGGGCTAAAACCCTGTGACATTTTCCTGCCCAATGTTTTATTTATTGTTTGCACTTCCACGGAAATCTTGTCTTAATAAATCTCTTTTTGGCCTGCCCAGGTGATAAATACATGTCAAATACAACTACACTGTTTATCATTTTAAAGAAAAACTGCAAGTTTGTATACTTTCTTGTTCCCTCTGTTGCTGCTTAGCTCTGAAGAAGCCGATGATATATTATACATCAAGTGAAAGAAGGCTGTTCTTGTATCTATTATACTGCTATCATATATCTCTCAGAGTAAAATATGATGGGAGTAGTTTGGGACAAAAGAGTCTTTATGATTACATACCTTCTTTTTTGTTTATCACCATATAAGAAAACTGAAGGGTGGTTCACAGGACATCTTTGTATGTGGTAATCTGCCTTTGTATTTTTGTTGCTGTCTACCAAGATTATAGTGTGCCTGTGACAAAGGAATCATCTAAGTACCATCACAGGCAGGCATATGGTATAAATCATTACTGTACTACAAAAACAGCTTTAGAGCTGCACTTGACATGGTATGCTAAATTAGAGAGACTAATCCAATTAAGCCTGCAATCTTACACCATTTCCTTGCAAGTCACTGAACTCATGCATAGGATTGCCCTCTAAGTCTGCCTCACACCCTCCTGCAGCTTTGTGGTCCTCATCTAATCTATAGCATGTTTCTTGCACTTTATATTAACTTAGCAACATTTATCTCAATTTCTTCATTATTAATCTTAACAGGTCAAGGCGGCATACAAAAAAAAAAATCTAATTAAATTGGCAGCGAAAGCTTACACCATAAGAGCTGGGATCTAGTTAAAAAAATCTGATCTTTAACACCCTTTATTCTAAATTATTAACACTGTTCAGGAACTTTACAAATTAAAGATAATGACCTTTGTTTTAAGTTGAAGAACCATAATGTCTGTTTGCCCCAGTTGAAATAAATGATCATTTAACCATCCGTGTCTGTTAAATTAGTTCACCCTTATTCATAAGTTATCTTACCTGCCCCAAGTGAATATTTTAATCATTAAAAAGTTAACATTTGCAACCAGATGTGCATATTCTCAGTACTCTGTTTTAACTACTAAATAATTAGTTTTAGCACTACATGCATTTAATATTATCCGTATAATTAACAGTTATCAGGCTAGAGTTATAGGAACCACAAACTTTGTTTGTTAAAAGAACTACTTTTCCTGTTTAAGCAAGAAAGAGTCTCCTTCAAAGTCAATGCAAAGACTCCCACTGACTTCAATTACCTGGATCAGGCTCTAGAATAGATTGACTCAATTAGTGGAGTCCACCAGGCAGTGACTGGGCCTTCTTTGTGTCAGTCTTGAATTTCTTCACAGCTTGAACTAAAACTAGCAGTTAGCCAACTTGCTGGGGACTCTGAGAAGGAAACTTCTGCTTCTAACAAACTTTAGAATGGTTATGAACATTATTTATCAAGCATTTTCAATTATCTTTTACATGCAAATTTTCCCTTACATAATATGCATCCTTGAAAGACCTGCTAAATTGCTATGAGCATTTTGTGTAGCAACACTGAGAGGGTGTAAGCAGACCAAAAATAAGATGACAGCAGCAGTTGATAGAAGAGAAAGAAACAGGACAAGTTGCAGTGTTTAGAAGATACAGAATAACCACATAAATAATGGGTCTAAGGGGTACAAAAAAGTGATGCCTATAAACTGGGCACAGGGTTAACTTTCTCCAGCAGAGAAGAAATTAAATGGTAGGTACTGCAACACAGATGTTGTATACTGAGCACCTTGTTGGTTTAGAAGATGTCCTTACCCAAGTGGCTGGTGGTTTCACTGATGATAAATACCTGATAGTAAACATGATTATGTGATAAAAGGAGTCCCTGTGGGGAGGCTCTCTCTTACTTGTTGTCTGGCTATTGAAATAACTCTTTGAGGAGCCACTTCAATGGTTTTCACCTACTTCAATAGTTTTGAATCATAAACAACGCTGAAGGGCTTTAGAGAAGATATTGTTCAGTGCAATAAACAGCAGTATTATAAATAAATGTAGAACTGACCCACTTGATTGATCATTGCAGTTAATCTACAGAACATTTATCTTCAAACAACAGTTTGTTTGCCTTCTATCTCTGATTAATTAGTTATGCTAAACAAGGGATTCCTGAAGGATTTACCATTGTTAAGATTGCAAAGGCATTGGGGTGGGATGGAGAAAGAAACCTAAACTTTGTTTTGTTGTATTATGCATTTCCCTTTGATGTAAACATTCATATACTGAGCCAAGACATCTTGGTATTGTTGCTCTACAAGGGGGTGGGTGGGTGGGAGGAATTATAAAAAAGAATTCCAATTGTGGTCCCAGTCACAGTGCCCACATACCCCAAGCCTAATACTATGGTGAGGTACAACAGTACAAACTTAGACAAACAACGATCTGGATTAAAAAACTTTATTGATTACAGGTGTAGGTGGAACTTTGGCTCAAACATTGGGTGTATGTTCCAGCCTACTGCTGGAGGACTGGAACTACTTCAGGGTCATGCCAATGATTATGGCCTTCCCAAGACACCAATCTACTGAGGTGGCTGCCCTAAGGCCACCGTTGGAAGCCCTATGATCTGCCTTCCCTATGATCTGAGAGCCAGTGTGGTGTAGTGGTTAAGAGCGGTAGTCTCGTAATCTGGGGAACCGGGTTCACTTCCCCGCTCCTCCACATGCAGCTGCTGGGTGACCTTGGGCCAGTCACACTCTCAGCCCCACTCACCTCACAGAGTGTTTGTTGTGGGGGAGGAAGGGAAAGGAGAATGTTAGCCGCTTTGAGACTCCTGAAGGGGAGTGAAAGGCGGGATATCAAATCCAAACTACTACTACTACTCTTCTTCGTCTTCGTCTTCGTCTTCGTCTTCATCTTCGTCTTCGTCTTCGTCTTCGTCTTCGTCTTCTTCTTCCCATTTGGCTTTTGTACAGGGACATCCACCAATACCCCTCTAATGGGGTACCATGAATACACCACTGGATTAGTACTGGGTAGTGCTACATACCTTCTAAAAACAATAATGATAGATTTTGTTTGGGGTGGCGGCAGATTTAACAGCACTAACCTTGTCGGGGACATCTGGGGGCAGCAAAGAGGGGAAGTAGAAGTGTTCAGTTGCTAGTTATTGTTTAGAAGTCCAGTAGTTCAGATACACTGTAGTTTAACAATGTGTAGGCAAAGGATCATTCAGAAGATTCTGAAAAATTAACAGTACCAGGCCATAAAGGGAGACCCTTCTACTCCAAGCAGCAGCAGCTGGATTAGAAGATAAAATCTGCAGTAGGAAAAAGAAATAGCAACACCTAAAGACAAATATATAATTCTCCACTTACAAGCCAGCATAAGAAATACTGTCAATTAGGGGAAAGAACACAAAGAATCATGTAAAACCTGCTATAAAGATGTGCTTAATACAAACATATGTTATAATACATGATAAAATACAACTGGGCTTTTTTGCTATTAACCTTGCAGAGACAAAGGGAATTTTTATTTATATTTTTAAAAAAGCCACCTGCAAGTAGAGGACACACAATGTCTCTGTGTGCGTGTTAAATCATTTGTTAACATCTAATCTAATGGTAATGTTATTTCATTTTCATCTCTGCTGACCTTACATAGAGCAATTACTGCACGTGTCTGCAATTCAATCCATCAAAATGCTTTTTTCATTCTTTAAAAAAAAAACACAAAAAACCCCAGCTTTGACATTTGTCCCTTTTCTTTTGTGAATTGTAAATGTAATGAAATGCATCCAGTGAAGGCTTTGTGCTAGGAGAAGCACTTCCACTTGTGCAAGGGTGGGACACTCAGTTTTTGCTAAGGTAAAGTCTGAGATGGGTTTGCATGCAGTTAGCATTGGCCGCAACATAAGATGCTGAAGTATACCATTGAACATTAATGACTCTAAACTGAATTAAATGGGAATGTAATCATGACAAATGACCACAATACACCCCCCCCCCCGAAAAAAGAAGAAATCTGTATGACATTATTGATTTGATCATCACTGGCACACTTTTCTCATCCGAAATCTAGAATAAATTTGTAGGGCCCTCTTACTGACCCATGGGAAGAATTGTGTGCAGTGGATCACCTTTATTAATGTCACTTTTGATTGGAAACAATATGGAGGGAATATAATTCCTTCTTTCCAACATTGTTGCTGTTAATAGGAAATGGTCCATTAACTTTCTCAGAAGGGAGCATCATTCACAAATTCTGCCTACTCTATGTGTATTTCTGGTATAGCAGTATATAATGCAGTGGGATGCAGAAGTTAGTAGGATGCTATATTTACACTAGGAGGGAATTTTATTTATTCGGGGAAGCATTAAAAATTAAGGATGCAATTTTCTCCACCTTCATGTTGCCGTCCATTTACCACCTCAGCATTCTATTCCTTCATTTCCATCTAATTCTCCTGCCTAGGTACACCTGCCCTTAGAGTGAAGTCCTTGAAGCATCAGAGGCAAGTAGGAAGTCTATCCAGCCTTACTGATTTTGAAGAGTTTAGCAGCAGCATGAGGCCAAGTGCAGGGGAAGGATTTCTTTAACAGTCCAGAGGCTCTTGCTGAGAGAAAAGCTCACAATGATAAGTTTTGCCAGGACCAGAATTCCTAAACCTTCCAGCTGTCTAATGGTGAGCTCTCATGGCAACAGACAATGAAAGCTGAGGTGAGGTGAGGTAAGAAATAAGTCAGCTGGAAGAGGAAGGATAAGTTTGTTGGCTTTGCAAATCTATGTGCAAGGGCATGATTGCTTTACAACAATTGTAGGAGCCACCATTCTGAAAATTCTAAAGTGCTAGGTCCTGTTGTAAGAGGAATTTAAAAGCTCATCCTCTTTGCTGCCCATGAAAAGAGATTACTGACAAGCTCTGAGAAGTTGTTTTCCTACTTCTTCAGAGGCTATGCTAGGTGTTTCAGACATACTGTATAGACCGATCTAGGGTGAATCATGCTGTTTTATGTATATGTTGGATCATTTACTGTGAAAGACTTTTTCTGTTGTGAATTAAGAAAGTTCTAATTGTGAATGTTCTAAAATTATAAATCTGCAAGGCAGGAATACTTTTCTGTTTGAGACATGATTTAGCTAAGCACATATTGGTGTAAACAAGTAATTTTAATAACTGTTTTGCTGACGGGAGAACAACAGCCTCATCAGTGACTATGATACATGAGTATGAAGAGTTGGATGCTTGTTAACCTGTTTTAACAATATTGGGCATTCTTGGTTGAGTCGTGGTTTATTTAACTATTTGCAAGACAAATATTGCAATAGCATAATTATGATAATATATTAATTAACTACCAAAGTGGTACAGTGGTGGCTGATGGGCATTGTTTTTGGTATTATATGCTGAGACAAAAGTCATATTCAAAATCATATGATCCTTCATATGATCCTTTCCACTGTTCTGTTCCATGCTTTCAGTTGGATGCTTGTTTGTGTCTTTGGATTAGCTGCACAACAAGTTGACAGAACAATTCACTGCATTTAATTGCATTCTTGTATCCAAAAGTAAGATACATAAAATAAAGCCAGGCAGAGAATACAGAGCTTGAGATATATACCCCAAGGGCCAATTATCTCTGTCCAAAATCTTTTAGATTGTGCCAGAATTAGCCTAGTTCTCACAAATAGTGGTTGTAAACCTGTAACTAGACTGGATCAATTTAGATTGCAGGCAGAGGTTTACATGTGTGGTTACCACATCATCTCCTTTTGTAATGTAACTGGACCATTTGAGAATCTGATTAAGAAAGCATAATTCCAATGTCTATCAAGACAATTCTACTGGGTCAAAATAAAATGTCATCATTATATTTTGCCAGTGTATTATATTACACTCATGTGAACATCCATTTAATTGCAACACAGGAATCCTCAGGAGAAAGCAGCATGTAAGGGAGTCAAATATTCACTGGGCAACTATATGCACTATTAAAATAAAGGAAGGGGGAAAGAGAGTAGAAATCAATGGGTATCTTACATTGCAATAGGATGGAGAGAAAGAATGGGCAGATAACTATTCTTTGAATGGAGGAGAAAAGCCACCAGTCATGTTATTAATTACAAAATAAACAAATATGAAGAATAGGCTTAGCTTGAGGAAGGAAAGCCCAATCTTACGGGTGTAATATCACAGCTGTTATAAATCACAGGAGGCTGAAACATGATGCTGTTGGTCGGCTTGATGGGAAATTTATTTAGAAAAAAGATCAACATCTACTTAGCTCATATGTTTCCATATGTTTCAGTTTTCAAACACATTTTAAAGTGCTGATGTATAAATATTAAAAATGAACTTGACTGTAAAATATTATTATTAATAATAATAAATGGTTACAGGTGCTAACTTTCATCCTCTGAAACTGTCCATATACTGGGGCAATTTACAGGATACACTGGGCATCCAAACCAAATCTTTCAGTGCACAAAGATTACTTGTGAACCAGGTATGATCAGTCGTGCTGGCTGAAGATCCTCGATTCTTTTTAGTATGTTGGTTATTTCAGGTAGGGTCTAAGTAGATGTTTTTAAATTGGAAATAATGTAACGGGGCTTAAGATTGCTCAACAGAAAAATAGATGCATGTCAACAAATTATTTTTGATTATGAAGTACATCTATCAAGTAGGACTACCCTGTCAGGGCCATCCCTTGGAAGGGTGCTATGGTCCACTGGCACCCATGCAGGCTCCTGGACAAAGACACACACCCTGGACCCCTTTGGCAGGGTACCCGCTGTGTCTTCAGTCTTCAAACCATTTATCTAGTAGAAGTACTGTTAAGATGATTATTCCTTCCACCTATACACATTTATCCTAATATTGTTGAGGTGAGGTGATGTGGTTGCTAGGTCACTCTGAATGACCAGACCCACAGCTGATTTTCCACCCTCAAGCAGAATGTATTTATGGTATAATAAAAAGTGATAAATTTTATTCCATTAGCTCCAAATTATCAGGGACCTTGGTTCACTGACCATGACAATTTAACATGCTCTTATAGGAACATATGTTTACATAATTTCCACATTAACATGTAATGAGTCTTGATTTCCATTCTGTGTTTCATCCCTGCTAAAGTTAAAAGTATAATAATTTTGTGCTTCTGCTGCTCAGTCCAATCATCTTCTGCATCACATATATTCAGCCAATTGGTATAAACAAACTATTAGGATGCATCTCAAAACAAGAAGCTTTGTCTCTTTAGGCCCCTTACAACCCTTTTCTAAGTTTACACTCTCATTCTTCATTTCCACCATTCCTTCAGACTCATCTCTCCCTACAACTGCTTTTCTTCCTTTATTCCTGAAGCATGGTGTCTTGTGACATCAGACCAGCAGAACAAATCACTACCAGAGGCTTCGCTGCCACCACAAAACCCCTTAGCACCTTCCAATATAAGACATAGATATCTTCTACGTTAAGGAAATGACAAGTCATTCTATTTTAGAACAGAACCTGAACTCCATAAAATTCTGTAGTGCTTTATAATTGTCTGAACCAAGCATACAAACTGTCTGGGACTGGGAGAGAAGAAAGGGTAATTGATTCAACTTCTATTTATATGCTACAGCAATGCCTCACAGTACAGTAGTATGCTGTGGGGAATCTGAGGCGAAAACTTAGAGGCCCAGTGGTAATGGGGTTACATAAACATTATTTGCTGTAAACTCTTTCAGTTGCAAGAGCCTATAGAATTGTGGTATTTAATACACACACAAAATTTAATAGGCACTTTTCGTTGTGACATTTAATAGCTTGGGAAAATAAACAGGAATAATGCAACACCATTTAGAATTGCTACCATGGACTGGAGAGCAGAAAGCCAAAAAGACTCAGCAAGAATAAATGATAAAAAAGTATTTAACTCTAGAGCTAAAACCAAAAGCTATGAAATAAACTGTAGGACAGGACTCTGTGCACGCACACAAACACATACACATAATAATCGTAATATTACAGTGGCTAATGTTTCTGCAGCATTGCAGTCATTCATCTGAATATTCCTTACCTTTAGGAATATTGAGACCTTAATATCATAGTTTTTGCATATTAAATCCAACATAGTGAAGTCAAATGTTCATTATTACAGCTGACAGTGAACTCATTAAATTCATGTCTGTGTCATGCACATGATTATTATAGCCGGGAACTATTAGCTTTGAACTTTGCAGCCATTCTAACAAGAGGTGAATAAGATGCAGGGCCAAGTGGAACAAGCAGCATAGAACTCAAAGTGGAGGTTAACAATATGGGGTTTTTTGTGTATTTTTTTTTTTTTTTTACAAGATTCAGAAGTGTTGCGTCATGATCAGTCCTAGGTCTCCGGTGAACATAGCTGTAGATAATATAGATGAGAAAAACTTCAAAACAAAGCATGTGAAGCAGCCCTATTACAAGATAAGTGAAAGCAGGCTTTCCACCATGCTTTGCTTCTAAATGAAATTTGAGAGTAGATTTAGGTTTTCACTTGAATGTAATGAGAGGGTAGAATAGTGAAAGGAGCCCTCAATACCACTACCCACTTCCATTCCAGTGGGGGCATGCCTTGAATATGCTGCCCAAGACTTGTCCTTTTAAAATATGCTGTTGTTCATCAAGAAGGAACTCTGTAGACTTCGATTGTTCTTGCCTTCCATTCACTCTGTTGCTGCTGGCACAGCCTCTGCTATCTCTGCAGTCATTTCTCGTTTTTACTGACAGGAATCTCGTTTTTACTGACAGGAACGCCTGAAGAGGGCCAGCAGATCCCTAAACGAGAAGTCTTTTCAACCAATTGTTTTCTCTAGTTCAGTAATACAGGACT
Source organism: Podarcis gaigeae (assembly GCF_964106915.1). Taxonomy (NCBI): domain Eukaryota; kingdom Metazoa; phylum Chordata; class Lepidosauria; order Squamata; family Lacertidae; genus Podarcis; species Podarcis gaigeae. Next base: position 99,100,729 of record NC_139678.1, on the reverse strand, counting down.
GAAGTTATAGTAATAAGTGGCGGGTGGTCCTGTTGAGACTTGTGGGGCAGAAGACAAGGAAACCAATAGTAAGTGGACCCAAAGTAGATTAAATCATGGAATTTGCTCCCTGAAAATGTACTGAAGGAAACCAGCTTCTACGGCTTTAAAAAGAGATTAGAAAAAATCATGGCAGATAAGGCTGTGTTTTAGAATATGGAGTTGTATTAGGAGAGTTTCTGGTCTATTTCTGCACCAGTAAATTAGTCGTCTTCAAATATATACTCTATATGGTTTATTTTAAAATTCAGAAATTACCTTTACCATTAATTTTGTTTTTCTGTATAACCTCGGCTAAGCAGATCTAATAGTGTAGTGATAGCGGGAGATTAAAATATTTGCATCTCTTGCTCTAAGGCGTCCATAGATTGGAAGTAGTCCAGTGACAGAATTAATATCTGCACATAGTTCTAAATTCTAATCCTTGGTGAAATGTTATGTTATCTCTGCGTTACAGCTTTGTTTAGGCAGGACCTAGATTGGCAGTGGGGGGTGGGGAGTTGGGAGTTGTAAATATGAGGGGGTTAAAAAAAATTGTTTGCAATTTTCTCCATCTTAATGGAAGTACCGTATATTCTAGCAAGTGAGTTTTGTATTAGAAGCTCTGGAAAACTACACTTTTAAATAAATTATGCATAATATTTGCCCTCATAACAATCAGTTTTAATCTAAAAATTATTAATAACAAAGGCACCTGCTGTACTTTTCAGGGATACAGCTCAGTAGCTGAGTATATAGGGTCCACACACAGGATACATAATTGTTTTAATCCTTATAGTTTCCATATAAGAGCTCCTTAATAGCAGAGCTAGAAAGATGTTTGGAACTCCAGCTGAAACATGTAAGCAACTCATTCCTGACGTTGATGGACTAGATCAGTGGTTCTTGTGTGGTGAGCTGTGGTTCCCTGGGGAGCCTTGAATGGTCGTCAGGGGAGCAGTGGGTGGGGAAAGCTGAAGAAGCAGCAGCCTTTGTCTGTCTGCCTGCCTGCCTGCCTGCCTGCCTGCCTGCCTACCTTCCTCTTAATGGATAGATCTAGCCCTCCAAGTCCTCTGAAAGGGTTAACTAAACCTCCTGTGTTTCCCCCTCCTCTTGGCTACAGCATGTACTTCTCTCCCCATCCTCCTTTCCTATTTCCTCCTCCTTGCCTCCTGATTGGCTATAACATGCTCAGCCTAGCAAAAAAGCACCAAAAATAACCCAGCCACCATATGGGGCTGGCACACAATCATTGATCACCCTCCCCTGCAAGAGAAAGAGGGGGCCCACACTCATTCAAGGCAGTGGCCTTGTCCCACCCTACCCACACATGCACCTTCCTTCTTTTGAGGTTTCTTGGCCCCAGATCCCGGCTGTGGTGCTTTGGTGAGTGCCTTTATCAGATGTATGAAGGGCTTGGTTGTAGGACGAGAGGGCTGAGCAGAGAGGAAGAAGGCAAAAAGGAGACCCATTTGTTTGGTCTGGGAGATTATAAATGATGATGTGGGTGGATGGGGGTATTGTGGGGAATGCAGAGCATGGTTGCAAGTAACAAGAAGCGAAAATGTGGATCCAGTGGAGGGAACCTGTTGGGTTTAGTTGTCCTTCCTTCTGGCCTTATAATGGCTTCTGCCTCCCCCACTTCAAATGAATACCAATTTACTATTTCACTTCCCCATTTTCTATAATCTCACCTGCCTTGTAATCTGTATTTCCCTGAGGGTGAGGGGTTGGCCACCTAGTGGGGAAGAGCTCTCAAAGTGTTTCAAAGCGCACTTTGTTTGTATTTAATTTTGGTTAATATGTTTTTCAGATTATATGATTATTAATTTTTATTATTTAAATTGGTTACAACTTACAAAAACAGCATTTAGCAGGGCAATGAATGACTCATAATTTTTAAAGGCCTTTCAAAGCTCCCCTACTTAAATGTTAAGCCTTAAAAAAATGATAGGCACAACTGCTAAATGACAAAACAGCACAAGTTTTTACCAGGTATCCCACAGAGGAGCTGCAGAAAGAATGTAGTTGGTCAACAGAGCTGTGGACTCAAAAAGGTTGAAAACCACTGGACTAAATAGATAACTGGACTAACAGAATATATCTATCTATTTATTTGGTTGATTTATAATATTTCTTACTCACCCTCCACCATAAGATCCCAGGGCAGGTTGCAGAAATAAAATATAAAAACAAGCAAAACAAGTGAAATTCAATATAAGGCAGCTGCTTATATTGTTTGTTATTTATTATAACAAATACAGTCTCCAAAATGAATATTCAGAAGTCTGCATGAAAGATACTGTTATGTTGTTGTTTTGAGAGAGAGAGAGAGTCAACCTGATCAGAAGCTTCAAATAATGGAAGTTTACTGTAGTGGCATTTACCTAAACAAGCAAGTGAAACATTTGCCAATTTTTTTCAAGCACTCAAATTTAAATGATACTGTGGCTTTCTCTCAGAAATCAGTTAAACAGGCATGGAAATGTGTCTAGTGATCAGCTACTTACTATTTTTATAGCATCTCTAGTTTGTTTACAAAAATAGCCCAAGTGATTGGTATTCCATGAGACATAATTAAGTTTCTTACTTGCCATATTTAGTTAATAAGGAAGCCAACTGTGAGGAGGCCAGCATTCTGTATGCAGATAGCTGGCCCAATTTCCACAGAAAAAGGACTAATAGGGCAACATGTGAGGAAAGGAGGTCAGAAGCAAAAGGAAGTGTTAAATTGATGCCAGTGTTCTAAGATTTTCTTCGTGCCACTTTTTGATAGAAATGCAAATTGGATATTCACTGTCTGAATTAATGGCTGGCTTCCAATTAGACATACTGTCACAGAGGTGACCTGTCTGATATATGTATATGTCATGGAAGTGAAAAAAGTAAAATCAACTTTTATTTTTAACTCATCGGCCTGCCATGAAAAGTGTCTTGCATTTGTGGTACAGTTTCATTTCTGGGCTAGTTTTGTATGAGGAGTTTGGATGAACTTCAAAAATTACCATATAATGGGAAGGAAAACAGTGGTCAGAATGTGAAATCTTGTCATTCTTAATCTGTTTCTGTTGTTTATGCCCTTGTGGTATGACTTAATATTTTACCTAAATTAATCCATGTATTTGTTTGGGTTATGAGGGTTTGTCTTCCGAGGTCCCTTGTTGCCCACTAGTCCAAAGGTAAGGAGACAACACCTGTGGAACTACTATGTGAGAAATTACTATCATAACAACTTATGTATCATTTTTCACTTGCAAAGCACAAGTGAAACTTCACACTTCTCAGACCCTGAAGCATGTATATTATTATTTTATAGAAGGAGAGAAAGGGTCAATGAAGGATTGTAGAAAAGTTCATTCATTTTACCTGAGTAGTCAGAACAAAGATCTCCTTGCATAAGGACCTTGAGCACCAACTACTTCTTGTGCCATTCCAAATTGTTCTGAAAAAGGAATATGCATCATGGGAGTTTTGACAAGCAATACTGGCTGCTTCTCCCACCCTTTCTTTTTGCTTACCAACCCGGTGGAATTAGTCTACTAAACAACACAAGAAAAAGGACCCTTATTTTCTAGTAATAGTTCATTACATGTAATTTGCATAACACAATGGCCTTTCTTCAAGAAATTAACGAAATGCCTGTTGTAATGTGTATTTGATGCTTGCTCTTCTGGAACTTTTTATATTTTTTTGTATTTTCCAACACCGTCCTACCTTCTCTTTGCTCTCTGTCACATGCTCCATGTGTTCCTGACCAAAACTCAACCTGTCCAAGAAAGGCTTGCTAATATATATTTTTTCATGCTTTATTTTGCTAAGATCTCCCGCCATTTATATGTCCATCAGTGCAAGAATGAATAAACTGAAAGAATTAGCAGCAGGCGAGTGGTTAGCTTCTGACAAAGCTAAACGCCTTGCTAAATTTAACACTAATTCTTGCAGACATTTTTTATCCAAAGAAGTATACAAATTCCAACAGATATGATTAATGTCATGTTGAGAAGTGAGTGTAGAAGCATTCCTGCTGTTTTAGTCACTTGCCAACTACATGATGTTGCTCCACTGCTGACCTACCCATCTGCTGATTGCCTGGTGTTGCTCTCCTACTGACCCTGCCATCTGTTGACTGTTTGGTATTGCACTCTTCCTGTCCTCTGCACTTGCACTTGCCTAAAAAGCACAGCTTCTCCTCCTCCCAGCCTCACTTTTTGTTACAGAAATGACGTTCTAGACCTTCTCAAAGCAATGAAGTGCAGTTTTTAAAAATATTTTCAGAAATATTTTCTGACAGTATTTAATTCCTTATTCTTGTAACAACAGACTGTTTGGAAGAAGATTGCTCATTTAATGGCAATTGGGAGAGGACATGGCTTATTTGAACTCCATAGTTTGGTGGGGGGGGGGGGGGGAAACCACACGGGTCTCAATACATAACTGGCTGTATAAAAAGGAGTCCTTCCATGTGTGAAATAGATACTTCTGTCCAAATGGTTTGTTATAGTACAAAATCTAACTGTACTATAGTTAGATGGTTGAGGTTCCCTTCTGCTGATCCTGACCCACCTGAGAGGGTCTGTAGATGAGTGTTCAGACCCCTGGCTTCTCATTTGTGGGGTGCCTCAGGGTTTCGTCCTCTCCCCCATGCTTTTTAATATCTATATGAAGCTGCTGGAAGAGTTCATCAGGGGGTTGGGGCTGGGTGTTCATCAGTATGTGAAAGATACCCAGCTCTACCTCTTTTTAAAATAAGAACCAATGAAGGTGGTGAAGGTCCTGTGTGAGTGCCTTGAGGCGGTTGGTGGATGGATGGTGGCTAACAAATTGAGTTTGAATCCTGACAAGATAGAAGTGCTATTTTTGGAGGACAGGGGGTGAGCAGGTGTGGGGGAACTCCCGGATCCTGAATGGGGTAACCGTGCCCCTGAAAGACCAGGTGTGCACCCTGGTAGTCATTTTGGACTCACATCTGTCCATGGAGGTGCAGGTAAATTCTGTGTCCAGGGCAGCTGTTTACCAGCTCCATCTGGTACGCAAGCTGAGACCTTACCTGTCTGAAGACTGTCTCACCAGAGTGGTGCATGCTCTACTTATCTCCCACTTGGATTACTGCAATGCACTCTATGTGAGGCAACCTTTGAAGGTAACCTGGAAACTACAACTAATCCAGAATGTAGCAGTCAGACTGGTGACTGGGAGTGGCCACCAAGACCATATTACACCGTTCCTTAAAGACCTACCTTGGCTCCCAGTACATTTCCAAGCACAATTCAAAGTGTTGGTGCTGACCTTTAAAGCTCCAAACAGCCTTGGCCCAGTATACTTGAAGGAGCATCTCCACCCCCATCGTTCTGCCTGGACACGGAGGTCCTGCTCCGAGGGCCTTCTGGCGGTTCCCGCACTGTGAGAAGTGAGGTTACAGGGAACCAGACAGAGAGCCTTCTCGGTAGTGGCACTCACCCTGTAGAATGCCCTCCCATCAGGTGTCAAGGAAATAAATAACTATCTGACTTTTAGAAGAAGCAGGAGAGAAGGAGAGGAGAGAAGCAGCTATGGTGGGTTAAGTGGTTAAAAGCAGGGCTTTTTTTCAGGGGGAACTCACAAGAACCCATTACCAGCAACTCTCGGGTTAAAAGTACTAATGTGCTTGAACTTGTCTTGAGATATTTTTTTTTTTTAAAAAAAATACAATAAAAACAGTTTTGTGCTTTAGCCATAGGGATTTTCTATAGTTAATAACAAGCTTTGGTGAATAACATACATCAAGTAAATGGAAGCATCTGGACTGATTTGAGTGACTTGGCTGTCTGTTGGAATGCTGGGTTTTGCTAAACTAAGCAGTCAGATCCACATCTTTCTGATATATTTGGAGAAGATCACAGCATGAGAAATGCTTTGTTTCTGAAATGTGTAAAAAGCAATCTTCAGGAGAAGAGAACAATTGTCATGAATGCGATGGCAGGATGACAGACAACTTTTTAAAAGTCGAGCCTATAGAATATTAGATGTACTGACAGCAAGTTGACTGGTGTTTCAAGAAAACTTCATCTTAACTTGCAATCTTTCATGTTCTGATCTGGCTGATGTCTTCCCTTGTCTTAACACATACTTCATTTTAAGGGGGTGTGGCAGATGGGAAATTGCAGGCAGTTAACAGCCATTTGAAGAAATATACTATATTTAATGGTTATTATACTTAAAAAAGAGTACAGTGGTACCTCGGGTTAAATACTTAATTCGTTCCGGAGGCCCATTCTTAACCTGAAACTGTTCTTAACCTGAAGCACCACTTTAGCTAATGGGGCCTCCTGTTGCCGCTGTGCCGCCGGAGCAGGATTTCTGTTCTCATCCTGAAGCAAAATGCTTAACCCGAGGTACTATTTCTGGGTTAGCGGAGTCTGTAACCTGAAGCGTATATAATCTGAAGGGTATGTAACCCGAGGTACCACTGTATCAGCATACAGGGATGGATGTTGTTCAGTCTGTTCTGTGGGACTCCACAGTGATAGTAATCTTTTGGGGTTGCAATCCTATACATAGATACCTGGGAGTAAGCTCTACTGAATTTAAGGGGACTTCCTTCTGAGTACATATTCACAGGATAACACGGTTAGGTGACTTTCCTATACATACTTCCTCGGGACTATTCTCCGTTGAACTCATTGGAGCTTACTGCTCAGCATACATGTATAGGATTGTGCTGTTAGTGAGTTAGGCAGCAGTCTGCCACATCTGTAGACCAGCAGCAGTGGTAGCAAGGTAGGGAGCAGGCAGACGGAGTTCATTCCCTGTGCCAGCTTGGGGCTGGTTCAGCAAATGAACCATGATCAATCTAGGTACCGGCTGTAAGATCTGCTCGGAATCTAGCAGATCACAGGCTGGCTCACTTCCCCCACTCCATGTGTCTTTCATTGGATTATTAAAGAAGTATTGGAGTCCTAGTGTGGGTGTAGATTACCAAATGTGCCCTCGCACTAAGACTGGGAATGTTTTTACTCTTTATTGTGAGCTGTTTTTGTCAGTAGGAAAGTTGCTGTTTAAAGCTCATAGAGGGCAGTTCTACACAGTTTATTGTGGAGTCATTGCTTCTTAGGCATGCTTGTTTTTTGCAGCATCCATGTGATGTCATCCCACATCCCGCAGCCCATTTTAAGATCAATTTATCATGTCTTCGTTTCCCCCCCACTTACTGAATTTTGTGCAAAAACAGTAAATCTAGATTAAAAGGGGAAATAATATGGGATTGTGTTTTCATGAGGACACTGCCATGTGGACACTGTGCAAAAATTCTGTGTGTAGCACATGTGGAAGTGCCCATAATTGTGTCATTAAACAAATTATAAGCCTCTTTCATATGAGTTTTGTATGGCTACAAAAGAAAAATCTCAAATGAAGCTGACTATCTGCTGACTCATAAAATATGCTGATTCTCAGCATATAGCATCAAATGCACGAAACATCTTTGCATAACCTTATGTCAGATCCTCCAAAATCAATTAGGGATTGACATCCCATAAGGAAATGGGCTTTGTTCAGGGGTGAAAAGCTTTTAAGAGAAATGAAGGGTTCTGTTTCTTATGGAAAGCAATTTCTGTAGCTACACAACCTCCAAGACGGGTTTTATATATGATCACAGCTAAATTTAGAAGGTGGTGGTGCTCTGTCTCAATACATCAGCATTTTAACAAGACCTCACCATATGAAACAACAATGTTCAAAGCACACTATAAATCATCTTTAAAAGTACAATAAGTTCTCAAAGGAATTGTAATGGATGTCAGGTCTTGACAGAATACTTCATCTGTGGGGTAGAGGGGGAGAGGAAAGACTTGATTATCAGAGCTTTTCCTTATCTGTGTGGGAGAATGACTAAACAAAAGCACCATATTGTGCCTGACCTGATTGCTGACATGTAATTCTTCAGCCAAAACTGATTAGGCTGAAGTAGACCTACAAATCCTCATGCCACAATAATTTGTTAGTCATTAAGGTGCTAGAGGAGTCTTTGTCATTCAGCTGGCGCTGCGGCTTAAAGGTCTTATGTCTGCATTATAATTTGCATCAGATTCCACATCACATTCTTTATAATAAGCTGTTTGTGATTCTCATTATGCAGTGCTCAATAATGTGTGTATCTGTCTTTCTATCTGTCTATGTATCTAGTCCAGTGCAATGTAATTTGCACTGGTCTATAAAAATGAACAATGGATCAAAACTAGAGGTGAATTCCAATGACATATAATGACATATATAAACATGTTGGCCCGTGCTTCAAATGTTGTTTTTCTACAACTTGCAGCTATTGAAGGTGAAAGTGTGTCCATCTGGTTGCATTCAAGGATATGCAAATATCCTTGGCAGCGTCATCACAATGTGAAACATTGTAAAGTTTCACTTCCAAAAGGAGTTTGTTAATGAATTCACCTGAAGTACAGCATTGTTCTGCATGTTATAAATAGATAAATTCACAACTTCTATTGATTGAATCCTGCTATTTCCACACATGCCTGTAAAAGATCACTTAGAGAAGGGAAGAAATAAGTTCATTTTGCTATTTGCAACTTTGTTTTCTTCCTGTTTCTTCCTGTTTCTTCTAAAACAGCAAGGTAACTTATTCTTGTTAGCCAGCAGGAGAATGATGCCTTGAGCTTTCCTACAGACAGTAATGTTTTCTGTGTGCCACCTAGGCAGTTTCCTAAGGGATGAAAAAGAAAGCATTGGAAACTCAGCTTTGCATATGTCAGCTTTTGTACAAATATATAATAATGTGGCAGATTGCATCATAATACTGATAGGAACAGCATTGTGTCTACACAACCAAATACACTACAACAAATTGTTCATTCTTTCCAATTTTTTAACTGTGCAGTACTGAATTAAATGCTCTGGAGTGAGTACCACTTCATCTCAGAAAACATTTAAAAACCTATTACTTTAAGTACTGTGTTCATTTTGTTTTGACTATTAAAGAAATGGATGGGGCTACTATGCCAAAGAAATTTCCCCTTCTGGGTATATTTCCAAATACTATACTCTTTGCCATTGTGTATAATGGAATAAAATATTTTCAGAGATATATTCAACTCCAAATTATAACTATGCTCAAGAAAATATTGTTCTCTGAGTAATTACTGTATAAAAGGAAAAATAAGTCATGTACTGATCATATCCTTTGGTGATCCAGTTTTTCCTGCTTTAGAGGAACAAATTAAGTGTCATGGCTATGAATCAAATTGAGTTAGAGGGGGAAAGTGTTATCATTACTATCCATGCATGAAGATGGTGGCTTGCAGAAAAACAAAACAAAAAACAATTTAATTGTGACACAGTGTCTATTTTAGTTGTTGTAAAATCCCTCTTATGCACCAAATAATGGAATTCAGCCAATTCCCATTAAAGACCTGTACTTTCTGAGGGCTCTCATTCAAAACCGTTAAAGACTGTTTAGAGTAACTCAGCTGTCAGCAGCAACCAATTTGCCACCCTTTCAGCAGCAAGAGGTTGAATTTGTTTTTTGCTGTTAGATGGCAGAATGAGACTGAGCTTAGTTCTTAGCTGTTTGTTAAAAAGAATTCAAGAGGAACAGGAATACCTTTGCATAAGCAGGGTTAGAATTGCAGTGTTGGAGGGGATCACAAAGGTCATTTATTCCAATCCCCTGCAATGCAGTAATATTTCACCCAATTTGGGGTTGAAACCCTGAGATTAAGAGTCTCATGCTCTACCAACTGAGCAGGTATATTTCTAGGTTTAGCCAATGTTAGCCTTTCACAGGTGAGTTATATGCCACTGTTTAGCATGTGTACTTGCAAATGCCATTGCACCCAAATCTGTGCATGCTGTTGAATATATATAAGGAAAAAGAGAGCATGAGAGAGCATTTTTCAGTACACTTCATAGAATTATGCCAATTTGGGGGGCCAGTTACGGTGACATCTGCCAAAATTGGTAGGTGTTAATTTTGTTGTTGTTTAGTCGTTTAGTCGTGTCCGACTCTTCGTGACCCCATGGACCAGAGAACGTCAGGCACCTCTGTCCTCCACTGCCTCCCGCAGTTTGATCAAACTCATGCTGGTAACCTCGAAAACACTATCCAACCATCTCGTCCTCTGTCGCCCCCTTCTCCTTGTGCCCTCCATCTTTCCCAACATCAGGGTCTTCTCCAGGGAGTCTTCTCTTCTCATGAGGTGGCCAAAGTACTGGAGCCTCAGCTTCACAATCTGTCCTTCCAGTGAGCACTCACGGTTGATTTCCTTCAGTATGGAGAGGTTTGATCTTCTTGCAGTCCATGGGACTCTCAAGAGTCTCCTCCAGCACCATAATTCAAAAGCATCAATTCTTCGGCGATCAGCCTTCTTGATGGTCCAGCTCTCACTTCCATACATCACTACTGGGAAAACCATAGCTTTAACTATACGAACCTTTGTTGGCAAGGTGATGTTTCTACTTCTCAAGATGCTGTCTAGGCCTGTCATTGCCCTTCTCCCAAGAAGCAGGCGTCTTTTAATTTTGTGGCTGCTGTCACCATCTGCAGTGATCATTGAGCCCAAGAAAGTAAAATCTCTCACTACCTCCATTTCTTCCCCTTCTATTTGCCAGGAGGTGATGGGACCAGTGGCCATGATCTTCGTTTTTTTGATGTTGAGCTTCAGACCATATTTTGCGCTCTCCTCTTTCACCCTCATTAAAAGGGTCTTTAATTCCTCCTCACTTTCTGCCATCAAGGTTGTGTCATCTGCATATCTGAGGTTGTTGATATTTCTTCCGGCAATCTTAATTCCGGCTAGGGATTCATCCAGCCCAGCCTTTCGCATGATGAATTCTGCATATAAGTTAAATAAGCAGGGAGACAAAATACAGCCTTGTCGTACTCCTTTCCCAATTTTGAACCAATCAGTTGTTCCATATCCAGTTCTAACTGTAGCTTCTTGTCCCACATAGAGATTTCTCAGGAGACTGATGAGGTGATCTGGCACTCCCATTTCTTTAAGAACTTGCCATAGTTTGCCGTGGTCGACACAGTCAAAGGCTTTTGCATAGTCAATGAAGCAGAAGTAGATGTCTTTCTGGAACTCTCTAGCTTTCTCCATAATCCAGCGCATGTTTGCAATTTGGTCTCTGGTTCCTCTGCCTCTTCTAAATCCAGCTTGCCCTTCTGGGAGTTCTCGGTCCACATACTGCTTGAGCCTTCCTTGTAGAATTTTAAGCATAACCTTGCTAGCGTGTGAAATGAGTGCAATTGTGCGGTAGTTGGAGCATTCTTTGGCACTGCCCTTCTTTGGGATTGGGATGTAGACTGATCTTCTCCAATCTTCTGGCCACTGCTGAGTTTTCCAAACTTGCTGGCATATTGAGTGTAGCACCTTAACAGCATCATCTTTTAAAATTTTAAATAGTTCAGCTGGAATACCATCACTTCCACTGGCCTTGTTATTTGCAGTGCTTTCTAAGGCCCATTTGACTTCACTTTCCAGGATGTCTGGCTCAAGGTCAGCAACTACACTACCTGGGGTATACGAGACATCCATTTCTTTCTGGTATAATTCCTCTGTGTATTCTTGCCACCTCTTCTTGATGTCTTCTGCTTCTGTTAGGTAGGTGTTAATTAGATTCCCTCATCTCTATACTGGTCTGGCACAAATTATTAAAATAATCTCAGCACCTAGACTCATCAGAGAAGAAGAGATATCTGTTTCTGCACTGGAATGTGTATCTGCTATAGATGGGGCTTTCCCTTTAAACTGATTATACATTACTACATTACATTAAACACATATAATCACCACAAAGAGAGAAGTGGTGGACTTCCTAATCACAGCCAATGCCCAACCAGGTCCAACCACTGCTTCCAGACATGCTGACTATGTCTACTGTGACTACCTAGGAACCACCTGGAAAGGTTTCATTGGTTGGCAACTTGCTTCTGCAGACAATATGAAATAGTCTGCTCAGTTCCCACTGCCAGAGTATTCTGCTGATTGTAGAGCACGCTGTGAGGAACCCTTTTATCACTAATGTTCAGTCCTTGCCAGAGCATCTCCAAGAGGAATTTTTGGAACTCAGGTGTGATTCAGCTGCCAACCATGATTTCAAACAATTTTCTTTGGAAAGGATTAGGCAGAAATATGTCCCTGTATACCCCAAAACAGGAGAACAGACTCTGTGCATCATTATGCCATTTTCATCCACATGCCTTAGGAAGCTGGTTTCTCTGCTGTTATAGCTGTTGAAACAAAACAATGCAATGGCCTGGATGCTGAAAGTGACCTAAAATGTTGTCTATCTTCCATGGTGCCCTGAACCCAAAAGATTGTGAGAAGCATGCATCATAATTGAAGCCAACTCTTTGATTGGGTTTTATTACTATTTATTATTGTCATAATATTCCAATTCTTTTGAAAATTCAAATAAATGAATTAGGAAGCATGGGATTTTTATATTAGTTAAATGGGGGCGTGGGTTTAAAAAGGTTGAGAAACACTGATCTTAGGTTAATTTGTGGTTGGTTCCAATCAATAGTTTTTCAATCTGAAGTAAAGATATGGAAGGAAGTTCTTCCTGTGTACGGTATTATGAGTAGCCAAAATCCAAATGTCTGAAAGACAGACTGACAAGCTGACTCTTGTCAGTGATCATAGTTCTGTGTTTTCAAGCCTGAGGGCATTATATAACTTTAAAGGCTTTTTGGACATGATTCCCCTCCCATGTCCAACATTTATATATCTTTATGTCTGCTACAGATTGTCTCATAATTCTTTTCTCCATATATTCTTTGAATAAATTTCTCTGATGCGTAACTGGATTGTGACAGTCTATTTATTTGCTGTACTACATCACTAAAAGAGAAGGCCTGTTTCTTCTTTTGATGTGATATAGTTTGGTTTAAGGCTAATAGACATGGAAAGGATCCTGAAAGAAACCAAGCAGTCAAGCAGCCTTTAATGATTGAAAAGAGCATTGATTTTTGTTTGGGGCTTCTAGAATGCTAGGTTCCCACGGAGTGCTTTTGGTGGTAGTAGATATGCCCAAGGCTTACATACCTCTGAGGAGAAAGCCTATGAAGGTTCTTTGCAGCTGCCTGCAAACGGTGTTAGAGACATGCTAAACATGCAAGATCTGATATTCCCCCCTCCATGTGCTTTGTTTCTTTTAGTAAAGAGGAAGGGATGCTTTCCCATCCACACATAACCAATATTCACAGTTTCAGTTCACTACAGTGCTCCTAGAATTAAATCATCTGTTTACTTGGCTCTCATTCTGTTTGGCTTCCATTACATTTTATGAGTTCTGAAATTTTTGAGTGGTTAAAAAATTTGAATTGTGGTAAGCTTTTACATAAATAAATAAACAAATACAGAGAGTGATGTAAGAATGCATCATCTTCAGTCGTACCTGCATTCCTCACATGTATCACTGTTTCTGCTGCGCTACAGTTCGTCTTCCACTGAAAAATGCATTTTTCAACTCAACAGCCATTCTGGTGAAATTATGTAAATTAGATTATTCCATCCCATATCAATGTGAAAGAAACTATACAAATGGGGGCGGGGGCATAATCCACTATGTAACATTTGCAGACTGAAAGCAAGAATGGCGTACACCAATTGTATTCAATGGATTGATTTCCATTCCAAGACATGGGGAAAATAAGGAAACACCAATTTCTGTTCTCATTTTTAGTTTTATTGGAATTCTTCAAGATCCCTAAACACAGATGAGGATTAAGTTTGCTTTGGTGTAGCTAGTATTTAAAGCTGCTAACCTCTCATCTCAAAACCTTTGAAACCAAAACTAGTTACCTGCATTTTAATAGTACTGAACTATCAGAAATACCATCAGATATGTTTTGAAAAGAAGCAAAAATAATTATTCTCACTATTAACACAGCACACTATTTACATTTCATTAACATTGTTATGATTCATTAAGTATCCAATACCTTAATTATTTATGGATCTGGCATGCACAGCTGGAAACAGCTACTGAAAATGTGGGCTCTGTGTTGGACATTTTGTTGTTTCAAAGCAGCCATTCCTTACATACATAGCAGACAAAAATTGATTATTTGAAGAATAAAAGAAATTGAAGTGTTTTTTTAGGGGGTGGGGAAGAAAAAGAAAGCTTAAGCCAAAACAGCCAAAGGAGATTTAGGTTCTCTTATGGGTCATGTATCCATAACAGTAACAGAATTATTAACCAGTCTGTGGCTTCAGAAGTTAAATTCTGCTCTCAGTTCCATCTGGATAACCTATGTCAGAAGGAGATTTAAGAGAAAAGTGAACTAGCTAACAAGGCTTTGAGAAGCTCAAGAACAATAGCAGTGCCATTAAAATTCAGGCTCCTGTCTTGTATTTTATCCTTTTTATACCTTTACAAAATGAAAGTCAAAGGTTGAAAAGCCTTTCTATTGTGCTTTGTCAAAATTTCACCATCAAACACAATCATTTTGCTCAGCTGTGACTTACACAGTATGGAAAATAACAATTAAAAGAAGATATTTGGACTTAAATTCAATGCTGGGTCTTCTGTATGTGACAGTTTTGTTTAATTTTTAATTTTACTTTCAAAAATTTCTAGATCATCCTTCATCAAAAATGATGAACACAGTGTGGTTTCCAACATATTTCAAAAGAATATAACATCATATAGAAGCACAGTGAAATGCAATAATTAAAAGGCAACCAGCAATAACATACAGCAGTACAGAATAAAACAAGAACCTTAAACAGCCCAGCTAATTTCCTCCAAATGCTTAGGAAATGAAATAGCAACATAGGAAGCTGCAAAGTCTGTTCTGTAGCACTGAGCTTACAGCCAAGTTAAAAGGCTAAGTTTTAACTTGGCAGAAACCCAACAGGTTTGAGAGAATTATGTAGTTGAATGGCCACAACAGGAAAGGCCCTGTCCTGTGTCACTGTGTCTAGTCACTGCTGTGGATACACAACTTGATTCCAGGCATTGCTATGGTCTGCAAGGCATTCTCACACGGAAGGGTTTGTGTTGCCAGCCTTTATGTCTTGCTTGCAGATGTCTTTGTAATGCAGAGTTCATCTGCCAACAGCCCTTGTGCCTGAAGCTAAGCTTGGGGATTCTGCCACCTTCCATTTTGTGGACATGGCAAAGCCAGTGGAGATATCACTAAAAGAGGAATTCAAACATGCTGGGAATGTGGGCTTGGGAGAGCACATCTTTGTTTGAGACTGCCATGTGATGCCCAAAATCTTCCTGACATAACACATGTGGAAGGCATTGAGGCATCGCTCCTGGCGGTTGTAAGTTGCCCATGACTCACTTTCATAAAGCAGTGCCTAATATGCAAATCTGGTAATCTATTACAGAGGTACGAATTAATAATATTCTAATAATTACATTGCAAAACTGAATTGGGAGGAGGGAGAGCTCATTTTATTCAGTCATGCAAGTGATTATCTTCTGCATTGCATCTTGCTTGTCTTCCACTGTGTTCAGCATAACATCTTATCTACGGGCAGCTTGACACATGTCCAGACTACCACTGAAAAAGGATAATGTACCAGAGAGCTCTTAATTACTTCAGAGGAAAATATTTAATGCTGAGATTTGTAGATAGTGGATAAAAGTTATGAAAGCTGACTGGAATCACTGATGGATATTTTACTGTTTGTGTTTGATTTGCTAAGCTGCAGCTGCTAAGTGTGTATACGTTCTTTAACTTTATTTTAACAACATCGCCATTAGCCTTCTTCTTTCACTGTTCTCTGAGCGGAAGTGGTGGACATAACGCAAAACTGTGTTGACTGAGCTAAGATTCTTTTCTTCCTTAAATGTATTCCATGGCTGTCTGAGATCTTTAAAACATTGTGGAATTTTTAAAAGCAGGTATCCTTTGTGACTTGAGGCTGCTTGAAATCGATCTGGTTTTTTATCCTCTTTTGCTTTTGTTCTCTTGAATTAATGCTGACTTCTAAAAAGGTGGCCAATTCTCACTACGTTCCAAACTTATGTATTTTGTCGGCATGTGACCAGCTTATTTACGCTGCACTTACATTCCCCCCCCCCATAGATTCCATTCACTATATAGTAAATCTTCACCATATAAAGCAGTGTGTTTGTGCAGATCAGAAATGGGAGAGATAAGGGGACAAAAAGTTGCAACATCTGCTTTGGAGCTAGACTGTGCCTCAGCCAGTAGCAGCATGCTCAAATGAAGTTCCACTCAGGGGATGTCCCCCCCGGAAGAAAGGAAGGCAACATTTGCTGGCACCTCACTTCTTCCCACAGCCACCTGCTGCATTGTAGAGGTTGGGGGATGAAAAATGATCTGCCTTCTCTTCCACAGCATCTTCCCTATGCTAAATCAGAAGGCTTTCCATCTGCAGAAGGTGAACACTGGATTCAGCCCAAGTTATTTGTTTCCAAATGCAGCTAATAGCATCTTTAGGAAGAGGGCTTTTCAGAGGAAGAGGTATGAGAGGAAAGGATTAAATATCTCCATGAATGCTTTGGCCCTAAAAATGGGTGCAGAAAGGTCTCTGGATTTCAGATATATAGATATATAAAACAATCCATTGATAATTTTTCAAAATAATAGGTAAAACTATTCCAAGCATTTTAAAAATTGAGATGTGATCAACGTCATATCACTCTCAAGTTTAGTCTTTGTGCATTTATAAATATGAACCGTTCTCTTTCTAAACTTTCATTTGCTTAGAAAGCTGCATGATGCTTTTCCTACTATTCAGATATGGATCAAACCTTTCTATGAATGGGTTGTATCCTGTCTTTGTGTGAGCAGAAGTCAGGTCACTCAACTGATCTTTCTGTCCCCCATCTCCTGTTTGAAGCCCCTGTACTTCCCCTTCCAACCCTATAAAAAACACCTACAGTGGGTTGAGGGCCCTCTTGAATAGGGGCGGGGCGGGCACTGTATCATACTTGATTACAGTGTGAGAAGAGGAATAATCTGAAATTGGGCAGGAGGATGTTGCTCAAGTGGAATTTCTGTTGCTGCAAGGTCCTTCCACCTGATTTTGGTGCATCCCTGCATGCAACAGCCCCCACTGTCCAACCCGTCCACCCAAACTCTGGCTAGTGTCTTCAAGAGGTACAGGGGATAGAAAGTAGATAGGAGAGGAGAAAGATTTGTTGAATCTAACTTTCTTTTGCTCTCTCAACCTCTGGATACAACCCAGTATTCTCACCAAACAATATTCTTCTTTTACACACACACACACACACACACACACACACACACATTCTGCTATTATATTCCAAAGATAAGCATATCCTGTGCATGCGTCGCATAATTTTTTAAATTTCATTTTATATTTTCATTTGAGTTACTGGATTTATTAATTAAACAATGTGAACCAAATTACTACAACCCACTTCTGTGCATTCCTCTGCTTTACTGTGGCTTTCTTGGCTTTATTAAAGCTAGCATGAAGTGCAAAGTGAGACTTTAATTTATATATCCTAGTGGTTTGAAAGGAATTATTTTTTTGCTCTTTTATTTGATTTAAGGGAGTTATTTTTAAAAAGTAAAAGTAAACCTACTCATTGCAGTGCTAATTTCAGTGATAATTGCCATTTCGAGATCAAAATCTACGGCCGTGATCCAGCGGGGGCTATTTTGTCTTCTGAATTTCACCTCTTAGAAACTGTATCCACAGAACTTCAAAATGACTCTTTAAACTCCTCCGAATTCAAAATGCAATTTGGGGTTGGTGAAGGAAATTGCCAGTGGTGCAAATGTTTTATTTCCCCATTACTCTAAGCCCATATAAGTTACCAATCTGCCTTGGGTGAGCTCTGTCATCCCAGCAAGTGACGATATTAGTTTTATTTGTTTACCCTATATCAGTGCAAGATACTGCTAAAATGGTTGTCTGTGTGGGCTGATAAGTTCTTGAGGAAGCTTTTGAGAGAGCAATTCCTCTCTTCTCTCTCCCTCTATATATTAGAACAAACTTTCACCACTTTGGATCATGACCTCACAGATGTTCGGGTATCTATAGGGTACATCTTATGAGATTCTGCAGTTGTTTCTCAGCTGTTCTGCAGTTCTTCTACTGACAAGCAAGGACGCCTTCTTATTTTGTTTTTTTCTCTGTGAGGTCTTCTTGTCACTCTTTGAAGGAGAACAAACAGAGAGGCTTATTGCCTGGTAGAGCTCAGCTGGCTCTTGTTTCCTCAGAGAGATTAGGAGAATGTGCTTTCCAGGCACTGTTTTCTCAGTCAGGGTGCACTTCTCTTCTTTTGAAAGAGGATGGGTCAAAGCTACTGATGCCGAGTTACATTTCTCAATCAGGTCACATTCTCTCTCACACACCCTTTTTTCAAAATCAAAAGGAGAATGTTGCAGCTGCTGCCCATTGTTCTTGAAGGTCTTTTTTGAATGCTGTTTCATTCTTTACAAAATTTGAAAAATGATTGTATCTCAGGATACAGCAATCACTCTATGGGATGGCAAATCATAGTACTACACCAGACTTTTGTTTCACAAGTGTTTTTCTCTGCTTTTATTATCAGGTAGCCGGTGCTTTCAACGTTTTTTTGCAGTTTCTCATCTTTTTCTTTTGTGGTTTTTAATTTAATTGCAACGCACTGTCCTCCACATGGTATGCTGAATTACATGGGATTCTGAAAGGCTAAGAGTAAAGTTTAAGTGGATGGTTGATGTATAAATTTCAGTAGCAAACAATAGCTGAAAAAGTTGTTAACGATCCTAGGAGGCGGAGGTTTGCTTCATCCTGCAGCATGCAGCTTGCCTCACTTAAATAAATAATGTGGAACTGTTGCTTTGTAAATATGTCTTCAAGTGGAAATATCATCATTAGCATTTATATAGTGATTTAAAACAGAACTATATAATAAGTCAGTATACTTATTCCTGTATTGAAAATGGGAAGGAGGAGATGGGGATGGGGATGACAATGACTTGCCTACAGCTACCTCTTGGCTGAGCTGAGCGAGGAACTTGCTAAGAAGATCTCACACTCTACACAGGTTGTGTAGATATCACTGTGTTAATGTGCTTTTGTGCATGCAAGAACTTTCAATTGAACTCTCATCTCAATGTTTCCTGTCCACACTAGTGGGCAGTGCCCTTCCTGTAATTAATACTTCCCTGAGTTCTGGAAACATGATATCCACAGTGGGTATGCTCACAGATATTTGTCACCTGTGTGAGTGGTCAAATTTTCCTGTTTTTGAGAGACAAGTTTTCCTATGAACCAAACTTGCACAGAACACTGGGAATAATAATAATTCCAGCAGCAGCAGCCCACTGAGAACTACCTCGCCAATGGAAGTAGGGGTGTGTGTGGTGAAAAATGGCACACAGCAAAATGACACTACACACATAACAAACCACTAAGTACCCACACTATGCCTTTGGAGGGGACGTACAGGCTGTCTGTTGGAGGACAATGTTGTGTGGTTCACGCAAAAAACAAACAAACAAATCAGGGGTTGCATCAAATCCACTTTAAACTGTCGTGTGTACACAGCCAAGACTCTCTATTGTACTTCACCCTGCCTATAACACATTGTGGTTTGGGATGTGAAGGCTGAACTGTGGCAAATGCTGGCATATGGGATCCCTTTTCCAAATCATCCCAAACATCTACTCATCTTTTCAGACATTGCTATTGCACAATAACTTTTTGTATATACTCTCTGGCATTTCCCCCCCCCCATATGAGTCAGTTGTTCAGTGTTTACACAGTAGTCAGTCCACTACTGTACAAGCATGACCCAAAATACTGTTCCATGCTTGCCACTTCTGACTAAGTGGAAACACTGGAGGATTTTTTCCCCAATAAAACAAAGAGCACTAGAGAGTTAATGACTCCTTCATATTATGTGTTTTATTCATAAATATATACACAGAGCACAAGCACCCTTGTATTCTCAGGTGGCAGCTTGCACCAACCCCTAGGCCAGATACCCAGTTCTAACAAACTCCAGCTAGGTTAACTTTCATCTGTTGCATTCTCTCTCCCTGCACCTGCCCATTCAAAGCTGAAAATCTCTCCTTCTCTCTCTCTCTCATAGATATATCCTGCACTCCTGCTGGTGAACCTACAACCATTAAAGGAATATTGATTTTATTGTCTTATTCACAAGGCAGAAGAACATTCTGCCTTGTGAATGTTTAGGACATTCTTTAATTGTTCATACAGTGGTACATCGGGTTACATACGCTTCAGGTTATAGACTCCACTAACCCAGAAATAGTACCTCGGGTTAAGAACTTTGCTTCAGGATGAGAACAGAAATCGTGCTCCAGCAGCACGGCGGCAGCAGGAGGCCCCATTAGCTAAAGTGGTACTTCAGGTTAAGAACAGTTTCAGGTTAAGAACGGACCTCCGGAACTAATTAAGTACTTAACCCGACGTACTACTGTATTTTAATAATGCATTAATAGTCCACTAATAAGTGCCTGTGCAGGTTTTACACTTTGCACTAGTGATGGGGAAAAACATTTTTTCACTTGCCTCGGAGTCTGCTTTTTCTCTCCAAGGAAAATGGTGGGGTGGGGGGCAAGTTCTCCTCCTTCTGCAGAAGCCCCTCATTCCCAAGTGAAACACACACACAAACCTTCAAAAGAGGGAGTATATAACAGGGAGAGTTCACTAGGGACAGTCACTAAATTGGAAATCGTTGTTGGCATCCGCCTGTCTCGGGAGACAATGGAAGAGTGCATCTTTGAGGGAAAAGTCAAACCACTGAAACTTACAGCGCCTGCTGTTGCTGTAGAGGCCGATATGAGGGAGACATGTTTTACAGCAGGTGGCACAGAAGAAGGCATCTGGTTTTGTTGCTACAGGTGCACCACAGAGCTGCTTCTCTCTGTGCTCCTCCCAGTGGTCATTCCTCCCTGGGTCCACTGCTGTGGAAATAATGAGCATCACTTCTTGCAAAGGATTGTGGGATTGTAGTTGCTGTAATTTTGCCTTCCAAGCAGAAGCCATGGATTCTAGAAGTGCCATTCTGCGCCCGGAAATGAAAACAACACAAACATTCTGTTTCTAGTGTCTGATGTGTGATCACTTGATGCTGTCAAATGATTAACATGCCTGTATAAGTCAGCCCTAAGCTTCCTAGTATTTGGCAGCAGCTACCGGATACTGCAATTTGTGTCATGATTGCTGCTATAGAGACCACAGAATGATCTGACAAGTTGCTATACATAAACGTTTCCATATAAAAGTTCAGGTTAAGTTCAGGTACTGCTAGATCTGCAAACCTAAGTGGGAGGTTTACCATGTCTTTTGTCCAAAAGCAGCAATTTAAAGAGATAGTAAGAGGTCTTTTCCTCTTTTTTCTGCTCTGATCCATTAATCAAACCCCTGACATCTGTCTCCTTCAGATAATTTACTCCGTGCAGCCTCCCTCATATTTACTGGTATAGGTGGCTTTTTCTTAGTACTCAGAGTCTCTCCTCCTGATACTGTAAGCTAATGCATTAGCATCAGTGGATGAAAATGTGATATATAAGCTTTTTATGTACTGAAGTTTGATCATGGGTTTGTAGAATTTTAGAACCCATTTCAAGAAGTCATATAAATTTTTCATGCAGAGCACACAAGGAATGCAGCAGACAGACTTTCTTTGGCAAATGAGAGCACCTGAGAACTGAACTTACCGCTGTTATATTTAAAAGAGCAAGATTTTATGCTGAGCAAGAAGTTATACAAAACACTTGCATGCAATGCTATAGCTCATGTTCATCAAGTACAGCCACGGCACTTCATCCTGAAGGCTGCTTCATCTCAGTAACTGGGTTTGATATGCCTTCTACTGTAGAAGTGTATGTAGAATGTTAGGACTTCTATTTTAACAGTAAGTTCTACTTGCTCCCCCCCCCCCCAACAAGATATACCACATATATCGTTTCCAAATAATTCTCTGCTACTACTAAGCTAACACTAGGAAGATAAGTAATGTCAAATGACCTTTTGTAGTATTTTCATCCCTGGAAAAGTCAGATAAGTCATTTCTGTCCGACTGAATATCTTGTATCATACATAAAACAGCACAGTTTCATTCGAACCTAACAACATAAAAATGGGCATTAAGAAACAAAATAGTTAACAATATTTCCAGAGTAAGCCAACAGCAATCAATCAGTCTTGATTACTATACCTTTGGCTTTATATTATGGCACCCAGAATGTACCTCAGATTATGAACTGGGTTATCGATTAAGGGGTTAACTTGTAAGTAGAAAATTATGTATTTACCGCATTAAGCAAGGGCGGGTGCGATCTCAAATCTGAGGTGTTCCTCTGACCCTTGCATATATGCTGAAGCAGAGCATGATTTTCAAGACGATTTACACTTAACACATCAGCAGGATTTACATGTCCCCATTCAACTTGAAATGGCTCTAACTCAGGGCTTATATCTGTGCCTTACTTTATGTGCCTT
This sequence comes from Podarcis gaigeae, assembly GCF_964106915.1. NCBI lineage: Eukaryota > Metazoa > Chordata > Lepidosauria > Squamata > Lacertidae > Podarcis > Podarcis gaigeae. The sequence goes on along the minus strand of NC_139678.1, from coordinate 99,078,299 downwards.
ATTTTATATGCCCAGGCTCCCTGTTTCTGACAAGGACTTTGTGTAGTTTGAAAAGAGAAAGATTAATATAAATAATATGTCGTTTAATGAGGATTGTACATCCTAGTGATAGTTTTGCAATGCTTCCTTGTATTCTGCATATGGTGAAAGAGAAGGCTTATGCTGTAGTATTCTTACAAAGCAATCATTTTCATAATTCAAGCATATAACAAATATTAGGGTTTTCCTATGCATACAAAATGTCCAAGGATTGGGAGGCATGAGGGGCTTAGTGGGTTACTTGAAATCTGAGATGTAGGCAAATCAAACCTGCAAAGCAAACCTGACCTGAAGTACCACCGTACTGGTTTGAGCAGGGTACAGTTAAAAAGCTTCCCAGAATCACACAATCATTGTGGAGTTGGAAGGGATCCCGAGGATCATCTAGTCCAACTCCCTGCAATGCAGGAATATGCATCTGGCTTCTCTGCATGGAAGAAGTGTAAGGGAAGAGAGATTTTAAGGACCATTTTTCAAAAAAAGTTTGTGTTGTAGTTGGGCATCTGAAAAGTTTCATAACAGCTCTTAAGGACATTACACATTTGGCATTTTAATTAATGACCGCAAATCCTTTAACAGCCTCTCTTACTCTTTGGAATGGTAATAACTTGCATTTTCTCTATATTGTCCAACTTTGCCCAGGATGGTAGTTTGAATCAATGGAAAAAATATCACTAGCTAACAAACTGCAGCTCAGCTAAAATAGGCTGCTGCAGGTGGAAATAGGTCAGGTGGGAGTGAAACAAAATGTTGAATAAAAGAAGAAAGCATTCCTGCAATGATTGGCTTGTTAGTGGGCCCTTAAATTACCTGGCACCACATAGGCAAACTTTAGGGTTTGAAAAACCTATTACAGAAAAATTGTTCACTGTGCAGAGGCCGGAAAATATTGAGTCCCAAAGCAGCTGTTACACCACTTGAAAAAATATTCTGAATTAGGTGGAGTAAAAGGCCTTTAGCATTTCCATCACAGAACAGCATGTGTAACCCATAAGGGAAGAGGGACATTGAAGGCCATACTGCAGCCCTGAAGGTTGGAAGTGCCAAGTATGCCTCAAGCTCAGAACTTGAAGGTCACATCAGAACTCAAAAGGCATTTTCAGTTGTAGCCTCTGTATTACACAACTCCCTTTAATTGGGAGCCTGTTTGAACCTGAACCTGGCTTCATTGCAGAAGCAGTTGTAGCCTGTGGCCATGATCCATCTGTTCACTGGCCTAGCCACACCTGACTAACAGATCTGCATTGTTACCATTGGCACTATATCTCCTATAGGATTTTTCTTTCTGATCACCCAGATACACATTTCGGATCACCCAGATGCATCTGAGTAGTCACTGTCATTAAGAGAATACTAACTTAGATGGATTTTAAAGGACTGTCTACTAGGTAGGGGAGTGCCATTGTGGCTGGTGATAGCATTCATGGATCAATGTACAGGAAGAGTCTGCTGAAAGTGTTGTTTCTGTTTCTGTCAGGTTGTAGGTTGCGGTGGGTATTAGAGCGTGTGAGCTAGGCTTACAGGGATGTGTTGATGTGTGTGGAGCTGCAGCGGGAGCACTCAGGATTGTGGGGTATGGTTCTCCATGATAGTTTATCAGCTTTTCAGGTATATCTGTGGGCCTCCAAAAGGTTGGTAACATCCCCATATCTGATCACTCCATCACACAGTCATATTCAATAACGGAAGGAACTGGCATTACACATAGCATCCCTCTGTAAATATTGAACTCCCTGCAAATTTTTGCTGCAAATTTTTGCTTCGAATAATACATGTACAATGTATTATTTTGCCAGTAGTTGCTGCCACAGGCTTTAACAGGGCACAAACACGTTGGAACGCTCAGAACTTTGTCAAACCAATGAAATCATGGGTGGTGTTCAACTAAGATTTACTCAGCGTAAACTCATTAAAATGCATGTGCCTAATTTAGTCATGTTCATTAATTTCAATGGTCCTACTCTGAGTAAAACTTACTTGAATGCCACCCCATGTCTACATCAGCAAGACTGAATAAAGCACATTAGTTTTCATGAGAAAGTACTACATGGGGTTCCTGTATAAACATTGCAGTAAAAGGAGTCAACATGTCAGTTCTGAGCATTTAAAAGCCTCTCATGCCTGTGGCAATTTGTACCGGATCTGTTTGAAATTTGGCACATTCATAGGCCTTATATCAGGTAGATCATAAACACAAAGTCTCAAGCACAACAAGTTCCTTTTTAGTAAGCTATAGAATCTTGAGGTTTATTATGGTAGAAGCATTTTTAATTTTTTTTGCTAAAAGGGGCACTCCTATGCCCTTTTAATTTTAAATATTGTATGACCCCTTCAGATTATACTTTGATCCAAAAAGTGGATGCATCAGCTGAAGTATGCTTATTCTCAGCAGGCCTCTTATATTTGTCTGTTGTGTTTGAAACAAAAAGAATTGCCACCAGCAGTTATATGTCAGTTTGTTTCTGATTCACCTTCTGATAATTAGTAATCATGGAGCTGCCATCACAGAATGATTGGCCTCTTTGGCACTGTTGCAGTGTTGGCATTCATTCGCCAGTTCTGTAGCAGCTACAGTATCACCTCTCTCTCTTTTTTTTGTTTTTCTCTCTTTCAATTTAATTGTAGCTTGTTTTTAGAAAACACTTCTCATTTATGAAAATTCTGGAGAGCTGCTAGGTTTTGTAATGATTTCATGGGTGCTAGCAAGCTTAGCCTTTATTAGCCCATGTTAGCAAAAGTATTGGAGATTAATGGGCAAATTACAGTTTAGCTCCATAAGCTTGGTGACATTCACAGAAGTGTCACCTTCCAGAGGCTGTTTATAGCACTGATGTTTCAGCATGGTATTTTAAGGGGACTAGCAGGTCTTGGATGTATTCTGTGCAGATCACCTTCATATTCCTTCAGATAGCTTGAAAGGTGAAAAATAAATCCCCCACATGTCAGAGTAACTTCAAATAATTTGCTGCAGCTACATTTGAAAACTAATAAGCAGCAAGGCCATAGGATTGTACAGTATCCCAATATTTTTTTCTTAACATATTTTAACTCAATTATGTTTCCCTAATATAATCAAGAAAGGTGATAAACCAAAGCTCCAAAGAGCACAAACATATCAAATACACATTTAGAAACAAGAACAATAAATTATGTATGTAGCCTTGTTTGGATAATTCATCTGGAAAGAATGTATTGCATTGCTTTCAAAAAGTGTGCACTCTATGTGAAATAAACATTTTCCAGTTAAGCTGGAAAAAATGTTTTCTGTGAAGAGCATACATGGTTTTTCAACGCTCTGTGATGGTTGTTACTGTTAAGAGCAAAACTGTTGTTCCTTTGCACCCTCCAAAGAATCACTAAGATTCCACAACTAGTCTTGTGCCTTGTTTTTCTCAAACTTTACTATACATGATAAATATTTCCTCTTTGAGTAGTATAGGTCAGAAAAGTTTTTTTTCAAATGCTGAGTTCATTTTAAGATGTTATGTTGCCATTTTCTTAACTGTCAGTCTGAGAAGGATAAACCTATAAACAAAATGGAGAGGCTATGGGTCACGTTTCCATCTTCTTAGCTGTCAAATTGTTTCAAGAATAAATTGGTTTTAAAAAAGGAGTAAACACTGGATGGAAGGTGGTCAAACACAAATAAGAAAGCAAGAAAGGAAACGTATATTGTTACTTGAGTCATTTATGTCATCATAGTTTTGAAACTACTTTGAATTTATTACATCTGCATTTGGAATATTTGTTTTGTCCAATTGTTTTGTCCAATTATGAGTTCTATTTATACTATAGTTTATCCATTAATAGTTAATATTACAAACGCTTCAAATGCAGTTTTCTAGCACTCCTGCCTGGTGACATTACTGCTGACTATGTTCACAAATAATGAGTTCTTATACCCACTCCAATTCTATGAACAGTGAAAAGTTCCAGGGGTGTAGCATTTACCTGGGTTAGGTTTCCTTTTGAAGAAATTCAGTGTAATACTTACAGTACTCTTTTATTGTGAATTGGGCTTTACTCCAAGGCTCTTATCCTATTTGTAGTCAATCACAACACTGATTGGGTGGGTGGATAGCTCAGCGATAGAGATAGTGCTGTGCATGTGAGAGATCCCAGGTTCAGTCTCCAAAGTCTCCAGCTAGGGCTGGGAATGACTGCTGCCAGTCAGTGCAGACAATATTAATTCAGTATTAGCTAGCTTCCTTTGTTCCTAACATGTATTTCAGCTGATATCTCATTTTGCATATATATATATATATATATATATATATATATATATAGCATTCATGAGACCAGGCAGGCTGCTGAATTCACATAACTTTTGTCTCTTGATGAGAAGCTTCCTCAGAAATGAAATTTAGTCTAGTTGGGTAGATGGTGACTTCCTGATCCTGGCGTTTGAATCACTAAGTTCATTTGTTCACCCTCACAATTTCCATTTATACCAATAACTCACATATTTATATCAGTCTGCACTTCATCTTAGGGAGGAGGACTGGTGAGGTGTGTGGGAATGGAAGATGCATGCAACTAGAACTGGTGCTGTCATGAACTGGCAGGCTGATGGGGAGGAAGAAGAGGATCCCGGCGTGGAGTGCAGCTGGGACTGGGACCCACAGGGGCGAGCTGGGGATGGGGAAGGAGAGGTTGGTGTAGGACAGGCATAGGCAAACTCAGCCCTCCAGATGTTTTGGGACTACAACTCCCATCATCCCAAGCTAACAGGACCAGTGGTCAGGGATGATGGGAGTTGTATCCCAAAACATCTGGAGGGCTGAGTTTGCCTATGCCTGGTGTAGGAAGTACTCACGGAGTGACAGGGGATGGTGGTCAGTGCGTAGGAACCAGAACAGCAAGACCCATCACTAGCGGGTCCATGAACACAGAGGGCTCTGAGGCATAGGGAGCAGTGGGGGGGGGAGCTTTAGTAGGCTGAGACAGGGAAGGGTCCACAGCTGGCCAGGTGGGGCTCGCTAGCTTTGGGATTCCTCAGCAGTAGTAGGCTCAGAACAGGTGAGGGTCACATGCCTCGTCAAGCCCAGATGCTGCAATCAGCAGGCAAGGTAGAAAAGGGAAGCAAGTAGGGTTTGGGGAAACTGCTGCTTGAAATGGTGCAGAGGCACTGCTTGTCCATATAGACAACACTGGCCCAATAGGCTGTGTTCTGTGCTATTATGAAAGAGGTGAATAGGAGAGTTATTTTTAAGTTGGGTTGGAGGATCTGTCAGTTATTTAATTCCCTTAACTCACACCTCACTTACGGTGTTCCCCAGGGATATCATTTCAGTTTTGTGTAGGGGTGTGTGTGTGTATCCTGTTGAACAAAAGGGAAGAAGAAAGCTGTCTGTGTTGAGCAAGGTAAGAAATCAACATATTCAAAGCAAATGATTTTGACTGTTAGGCATAGATATTTAGTACTTGGTCTGTTTACAAATGGAGTGATTTTTTTGTTATAAAAATAGTGAACTAATCTGAATAACAACATGCAGGCTGAAATAGAAGTAGACAGGAGGCAGCCCACCTCATTCTTTCTGAATAGCACCTTTGTTTTCCCCTCAGTAAGCATTGTATTTTATCTGTTGTCCTGAAGTTTGGAGCCTAGGAATTTTTGTTATGGGTCTGAAAGTGCCATGCAGTTATGGGTCCAACTAGCATAAAGAAAGGCTACAGAAAACATAAAATATGTATTTGTTACTCTGAGACATTTCCTCTCTAATTTTTGTTCCACCTTGCAGTTCATAATTTTGCAGTTCATTACAAGCTGTGGAGAGAAAAGGTCTGCACGAAACAGCATACTGTGTGCAAATGTGTATGTTCCAGCTTATTTTCCCCAAATAATATAAATAATAAGTCAGATTCTATTTATGAAATATGAAAAATAAGATACATATTTGTCACAATCTATTTTTTATGATCCTTTGGGCAATCCCGCAGCACTCCCTCTGAAAGAAACCAAATAAGTAGTTTTATTTATATTTAGAAGACCAATTTCAATTTCAGTTCCCTTTTTTTCCCCATTGAGAGATTTCATTGCTTTTGATATATTTTAAGTCCCTGTTCAACTGCCTTTTTATTTGCAAAGTAGTTATGAATTCTAAGAGAATATGCCTGTGGGGGGGGGGCGGGAATCATATATTTAATAGTTCATATTGAAAAGTGTGTGTGTTCAATATATAGGAAGGAGAGTAGTTGAGAGAGAGACAGAGAGATTATCTTCCCTCTCTCTCTTGGTTGAGATAGAGAATCGTCTCATGTATTTGTAACTATCATGCATTTGTAAATCATGTGGACAGTCACTCTTCTAAGCATCACAAGCAGATGTAACTAGGCAGATGTGATGTGGTGAATACCTTACAAATGATGTAACTCTGTGGTCTCCATTGTGGCATCGCAAGATGCAGTTGCGTGCTAAGGTCCCCCAAAACACCCCTACCCCAATAACTCACACATCACACATAATTTTTGTTTAAGGTCTTTGGCATAATTTTGGCCACAACTTTATTAATCATACAAATTGTGAGTGGTTGCTTAGGCATTGGTTATGACTAGCTGCCCCCCCCCCGCCTTGGGGGACAGCACTGACTCCCGGATTCCAACGAGAATTCCAGAGAGTCAGTGTGGAGGAACAAAATCAGGGATAACTGGAGCTGCGACACAGACCCTCAGCTACTCCCCGCATGCTCCTAGGAGCTTACGCGGCCCGCATCCTGCACCAAGGGTTTGGACGATAGGATGATAAGCCCCTGAATTCCTTTAACGGAATTCCCGTGCAGCAGCAGCATTGGAGGGGCAGGCACAGCCAATCCATACTCCTCCACCAACCAATTTAACCAATGCCTAACCGCCAACCTTACAAGTTGTGATGATTTGCTACGCAGTAGGCAAAACCCAATTGGCACACACTAATCAGCCAAAAGGAAAAATTCCTACCAGGCCCCTGCACCAATGTGGACGACCCCATGACAGGCATAGCAAGGTCAGGCGGGCTGGTGATCCGGTGTCCACAGCGAAAGAGAAAGGAAGATGCAGTGGACCTTGTTTAAATAACCTCTGATCCCACCCCTATATTGGCAACATTAAATTTACCCCAGTAACACCAACCACCAATCTGATCCAAGCCCTTGAATCTAACCTGCCTGGCAACCATGGGGTGTTTTGCTCGGCCCCATCCGCAACCCGTGCTCTCCTTTAATGAGAACACGCTTTGTGCCATTTTGGATGTTATCTGGTGCCTGTGAAGACTGCGCCCTGTCACCAGTTCCAGTGCCTCCTTTGTCATGAGATAGAATGTGTGATTACTTTCCCACCCTGCTGAAAAAGGACCCAGGAAGGTAGGAGGGAAAGGAGAATGATCTGGGGAGGGCAGCAGAGGGAGGAGGAGAAGAAAGTAAGGTGTAAGAGTAATGGAGCAGGGGGATGGAGTATCAGAGACAGAGGGAAGTCACACACCTGTCAGATCCAGTGGAACAGAGTCCCTTGAAAAGGCGGCATAATAATAATAATAATAATAATAATAATAATAATTTATTTATACCACATCTATCTGGCTGTGTTTCCCCAACCACTCTGGGTGGCTTGCAGCACATTAAAAATTGTAAAATATTACACATTAATAATTTCCTGATACACGGTTGGCTTCAGATGTCTTCTAAAAGTCAGATAGTTGTTTATTTTCTTGACATCTGGAGGGAGGGCGTTCCACAGGGTGGGTGCCACTACTGAGAAGGCCCTCTGCCTGGTTCCCTGTAACCTCTCTACTCGCAGGGAGGAAGGTGCCATAAGGCCCTCGGAGCTTGACCTTGTGTCCATGCTGAACGATGAGGGTGGAGACGCTTCTTCACACACACGCTCCAGCCACCAGCAGTCACTATAGACTGAACTGTAAGAATCACAGATCCAGTGCTCGTAGTTTCTGCCTTGGTGCAAAAACATAATCAGATTCACAGAACCATATAGATTCTCATAATGTTTGCTAATTCCCTCAGAACCACCATCAGCTGATAGCCTCCTATGTGTGGACATTTTCTTCTGTTATTTGTTGCTGGTTTTGTCATACCATGGAAAAATCATGAAGCTCTGTTAGGATCTATGCCTTGGAGCAATGTTTTTTTGTAGTGCTGGCAATTACTGGATCTCTGGTGTTTATTGTGTGTACCAATGTAAGCTTTAATCTGTTACACTTTGGGGGGGCATAAAAATATGCAAATTTAAAGGGATCCATTTTAATTATACTGGATCTGACTTCTAGCTAGACCCTTGGAAAAGCAAAGTGTGTGTGTGTGTGTTTGCACCTGCACATTCAGGCACATGTGTGCTTTCCCTCTTTCTAGGGAGGGAGAGTGACATTGAGGAGGGGAAAGAGATGGAAGCTGAAAGGGGTGCTGCTTGTGACACTTTCACATAATTTCAAATGTGCCCACAGCCCCTAAGTTTGGTGACCCCTCCTATAATTGTTGTCACATCTGTATAACAAAAAAAATGCTGTGATGTGAAAGAAGTTTTTAGCAGCTTGCCCATAGCTCTAATGTTTCTAACTTCATATAATCAACACTTTTACTTTTATCTGAGCATTTCCTGTGGCAAAACATTTTTTATTTTATTTTCCAAGTATAAGATTAGAAGTATAGCCTTCATTTTTTTTAACCTGGAGGATGCAAAGGTAGAACACTGTATGTTCTGATCTAGGATTAGACAACGTTCCATTTTTGGTCTTTATACTGAAGCTTACTGCCACATTCCCCCCCCCCCCCTATTTAATGCAAATGATATTTGTTAGCTATGCAGAAGAGAGAATTTCAATAGCTCTCCCCACCAGTGTGCAACACACAGCAGCTGCCATAGCCCCCCCCCCCAATAGTTAGTAGAGGAAAATGAGCTCCTTATTCCTTTGCGCCTGCTGTCTTCTTTTTGGAAGAGTTAAATAAAAATGGTTTTCAATGCAGCAGTTGAAGACCAATGGTTAAAATAGCAAGACCCTTGCCTACTTGTAGAATTGCAGAGTTGAAGGGTGCTTTTCCAACAAATGTCAGAGTCTGAGGCATGGTGGAATGGTCTACAAAGCCAGTTGAAGGGGATTAGTAGTGATCAGAATACTGGGAAGACAGTGTAGGGTAGTGTTTAGTTTTGGGCTGGGACATGAGAGAATGGGATTCAAATCCCCACTCAGCAATTAAGCTTACTGAGTGACCTTGGACTAGTCAGTGCCTTTCCGCCTAACATACCACATAGGGTTGTGTTGTGGCATTAAATGTGGGGGAGAAGAACCATAAAGGCCACCTTGAGATCCTTGGAGGAAAAAGGTGGGGTAGAAACACAATAAATAGGTAAGAAAGATTCTTACACATTTCCCCTTGATTATTAGGAACCAAAGTGGCAACTGAATATCCCAAAGAACAATTACATTAGAGGACAATGAGAATGATGCATCTCTTCATTGTAGTGTAGTCTGGGAATGGGTTGACTTCATTCAGCATGCCTGTGTATCTGACCCTCATTGCTGCCTCCTTTGAGACTTCTTTGACAAATGCATGTCTCCTAATCTGTAAAAAGCCATGACACTCTGTAGTTAATGTTAAGAACTTTTGCTCCATCGTAGGTTTGGCCATATATCAACCTTTCTAGCCTATATCTCTGAAGCTGAGCAGGGATACGGTAAGGACCATAACATTTATTAACATGGTGCCCACTATTAATAAGCCTCAATGCCTTTCTCAGTGAAAAACTGTTAGCAATTTCCCCTTCATATATTTTTTAAAAATATGACTGCTGCCTCACTCTAAAAAATACAAGTGGCTCAAATGGATTCATCTGAAGGATATGCCACATGCTTGCTTGATTTATGACCAATGTTCTTGTTCCTTTCTTTCCCCTTCCTTCTCTCTCTCTTTCTCTCTCTCTCTCTCTTCATGGCAAGTGCCTGGAAAAGTCAGGGACTCTGCAGGGAGAACAACAGAAATGGTGAATAGATTTAGTAGAATATTTGGAAGTAAAAGGCATTACACAAAATACCTTTCTTGGCTTTTCAACTTCACACAGTGAAGTTTGATAGGATAAAATATAGTTATTAATCAAGGTTATAGCACTTTTACGGCCCAATACAATGCTTATTTTCTTGGTAGCCTCACTCAGTTCAATAGGACGTCCACCCTGCAAAATATGCAACGTTAGGCTGAAATCCTATACCTAGCTACCTGGAGTAAACCCTGTTGAAGATAATGAAATTAACTTCTGAGTAGACAAGTGTGCTGTTAGTGTACAAAGTGTATCACAGTCTTTTTATTGTTTTCATTATAACTGAAGCCAAACAATGGGAATTTGCTCACGGCATGTCTCTGACTCAAGATGACTTTGATTTTCCAAATCCAAGTTCAGCAATTCTGTTGACTTGATGAGACCTCAGTGGTCTTGAATATCCATCTCCTGGTATAATTTGGTAGACCGACAAGCTCCTCGGTTGATATAAAACTCTGCCGGATTAGTTCTCCACCCAAGGAAGAGCTAGAAGAGTCAAGTGATGTGTTCAGTTCAGTGCAATTATGGCCCAAATAAAAGCCTCAGAAAGCTCTTAATAACAGGCAAGCACCCTTGCCCTTTCCCAGATGAGTGTTGTGTGGTAGATGGCAGAAGGACTTCTTTCTGATTCTGTAAATTGCATGCCTCAAAGACAAGATGTAAACTAATTTATCACTGTCCCACTGAATTGCAGGCTTCAGCTGATCAAGGAGGATTTTGTGATCAATGGTGTCAAATGCTAAAGAGATGTCAAGGAGCAGCAGCCAATTAACCTTACCTGATTTAGTGGCAATCAATAGGGCACTTGTGACCATTAATGATGGCATTTTCTATAGAATGGGCTCCAATGGAGATGAACCTAATACTAAAAAGATCAGCTGGACTTTGAAAGTAGCCTGAATGTAGTGTGTGAGGAAAACTATCAAAAAGAACAAAGTCTTCCAAGGCAATACAAATATTGCTGCTATTTTCTTCTTCTCAACAGTAATAACTCTCTCAGGGTTGTGATATCCTGACTTTCTGTTAGGTCTATCAGTTATTACTTAGGAATTTCTAGGTTCCTTTGCCACTCTGAAAATGACAACCTTTTCATTTTCTTTACCAGAAATGATGGCATGTATGTTATAAGTTTTGCTTCAAGAAAATGTTATTAGATTGTATCATATAAGGAATTATTTTATAGTAATATAATCTCACTCAAATGGGAATTGATGTGTGTTTTATTTCTGTTTCTGTGGGCAATGGAATAGAAAAGAGAAAGAAGTTCTTTTCTGATTTTGTTGTTGGCAATATGGGGGCGAGCTTGTTAACAATTTCACAAAATATAAAATTGGGTAAAAATACAAAAAAAGATTCCATTTAAGTACTTTGGAAAATACATTGGACCAGCACAAGTAATGCAGAAGGGGGGGGGGAGAAGATCCAAATTATCTCTAGATCTAGATCTTGTGAAGAATCTATCTTTATGAGGAGACACCTATATGTAAGAACAAGTAATGGCTATTATGGTGGGACGGTGCCATTGAGCTATCCACCCCAAACCACATGGCTGCCACTTACCTGTGGGAGTGGGGGGATAGGTTGGCATTGAGGATGGGGCTGCGAAGGAGCCAATCAGACGCTGATTCTGGTGTTCCCACTCAGCCCCAACTTCACTTTGCCCCACCCCATCCCATATAGGTAAGCAGCAGCAACATCAGTGTTGGGAGGGCAACACTCACCCACTGCACCAGAATGCTGTTCAGCTGGAAACAAAGTATGTGTTGTATTTGGTTTAGTATGTTGAGAGGGAAATCTGGCCTAATCCTAACTAAAGTCAGAAAGATGCATTCTTTGTTGCTGAGCTGTTGACTAGGTAACTTGTGAGGCTTCTCAGATTTTATATGGTTCACTAGAATTCAAAAAGTTTGAACGTGATAGGTCGTTTATCAGACATTCCATTTAAACCTACTGGTTTTGGAATTCTTGTGTGAAGCTGGTGATAGGTTAAAGGGTTCTTACTGGAGAGAATAAAAGGGCAGGTTCAGTCTTTGGAAGACTGTGAAGAGATTCGTTGAGGGACTAAAGAAGATACTATAAAGAGGCAAGAAACAAGCTTAAAGATTGATTCTGGAACTCAGAGCTGCAGCAATATTTTGTGCATGTGGCTAAGATATATAATCACTGAAAGATGGGATCTTGTGTGTATGTGTATTATATACAGTACTTTTTTCTGCAGTTTGGGAACAGTTGGAAATACTGGGAAAGGGCTGCTTACCGCCAGCTTTGCGGGGAGTGAAGGTTGTGGTCTGGTTCGGCTGCAGCAAGTTGGAATGTCCTAGTTCTGGTGTAATGGGAGGAAGGTGCAATTCCTTCCTCTGCTGGGTACACTGGCTGCTGGGGCTCGCCAGCCATTGTAGTCAATTGTGGGTGAGTTGGGGGAGGCATGGTATGGGGAGAAGACCAGAGGAAAGATTTCCCCCCTCTGGTCTGCTCTCTGGCTCTAAAAGCAGCAGGCCTAGCTACAGAAGTCTTCAGTTACCATATTTGGGGCCAGGAAGTAATTTGCCTTCAGACAAATTGGACCTGTCTGGGATTTCTGCCTACCTCATAGCAATTGTCACAACCAGATGGCAAATAAGGCACTGGGCTGAATCCTTAGCCAGAGTGAAGCGGGGTGTAGCCCCTCTGCACCTCAAATTCAGGGTATCCCCTTAAGGGATCCAGGGCAGAGGTGCTTTTGTCCAGACACCCCGGGGGGGGGGGGCACTGATGAGCCATAGCATCCTCCCAAATGGTGATCTTGAAGAGGTCACCCTGATTTGATGTATAGTATAGGGCGATCATAAACCGTGGTTAACCTTGCAAAAAATAACAACCAGCAGACAGGTTGGTTGATCCAGGGTAGACATCACATCTGTGAACTGCCCGGAGATCTTATGATGAAGGGTGGTGTATAAATCTAATCAATCAATCAATCAATCAATCAATCCTATGCCTATGCCAAAACCTGCTGACATCAATAAAGTTGTAGCTTGTTTAAATCCCATTTGGCTATCCTGTTGTTATCTAAACCTTATAATGCCTTAGCCCTGCCTCCTGCAACTTTACTGCACCTGTAAAACAAACCAGAGACCTCCACAGTTTGATGACAGTGTTGAGATTGTACATTAATTTACTCAATTTGAAGGAAGCTGGTAGGACTGTGAAACCCCAGCCACATAAGCTTGTAGAATGTGAACTTGCAGAATATATAGAAAATAAAGCAACAGAGGATATGGGTGCTTGGTATAGTTGCAAGTTGGCACCTAAGTAGGGTTATTCGGTGCTCAGAGGTGTGTATTCTGATGCACTCAGTGGCACTGTCCTTTAGCTGTTTTGTGCATACAGAAAAAGTCCTATCTAGTGTGTAACAAATATCTTAATAGAATGTGGATATTTATCAATAAAAGCTGTGGATGCTAAATGTGAAATGGAGAAAACTGTGTTTTCTTGGTTGGAAGTGGGAAACATTTTAGCCAAGTCATTTTTTTCTGGTTTCATGTGTACTCCATAAAGTTCCTTTATTTTTATTTTTTAAGGCAATGATTTTTTTGAGTTGTTATGCTGTGCCATGGATTGCAAAGTTACAGTTTTCCCCATTCATGCATGTTTTTTGCCTGATACTGCACTGCACCATCAACACTGCACAGTCCCCTAATACTGCTTAGCCAAGTCAGAAAGAATTGGTTTCAAACATACCATTTTTATGTTGGTGGCAAAGCAGTAGGATTTAATGTGGGGTATTTCAATACATTTGGACCAGAAGGGACTAGAATGTTTCGAGGTGCTGTGAACAGGGGCAAAGATGTTGCTCTTTCTTTGAATTGGTGCAATAATATCATTCCAGCTACTGCAAAGTGGTGGTCTTGAGAGGGGCAGTGACAAAGCCAAAAAGCCATGAAAAACTTATTCAAGGAATAACTTGTGCTCCTTTTCATGCCGAAAGCATTCAGCGGTGAACATCAGCACAGCTGCAGTTTAAACATTGCGAAAATATTCATGTCATCTTTGTAATAATCTGATGGAGCATTTAAGCTGTCCAGTTGTGCAGGTCCTTGACACTGAATAAAGATAAAGACATAAAAAGCACAGCAATAAAGAGCAAGCTATACAATGATGACATCCAGTGCCTTGGGATATCGTATTAGCCTCAAAAACCTGAAGCACATGCTGCCAAGTAGAGGGAAATGATAAGAAAAAAAATACTCCTTAGAGATCCCAGACCTCCTGCCAATACTGATGCTTAGAATTAAAGCCATTTGCTGTTATGCTTCACTTAACCTTCCGGATTGAAGATCAAAACTTTATAAAACTGTTAAGTGCTTGAAAAAATAACTCCAAAGCAATGTTGAACCCTGTGCACTTAAAATGCAAAGCACTCAGTCTCCTCCTGTGAGGGGTCAAGGTTCATATGGAGCCGGCTTGGCAGGGGCTGGGTCCTACCGCACCGGCGATGCGGGGACCCTTAAAAACCACGGCCAGATTGAGGCCGTGGACATGGAGACTCGGCTGGCACCGTTAGCGCCCTCCCGACTCGTGAAGGAGCCTTTTTAAAGGCTACGGATCGGGTGCCGGGGAGAAGCGTGGTGCTTTGAGTTCTCTGCTATCCCTGCCGAGCGCAGCCGCATGCCATCCGGCGGAGAGCGCTGACTTCTTCTATTGAAAATTCGGCTCTAAAGAAGAACCCGTGAGTAATTGGAATATAGACTAAAAAAAAAAGGGGATAAATTTTTAAAATTCGGAGCGAACGGGGGAGGTGGAAAAAAGGAAGTCAGCCTACCCCTAAATTGTAGAAGAGCCAAAACAAAGGACTGGACAACTAAGATCGAGTGTAACCTTATCTTGCCGAATCAGCAACTTCGCGAGGGAAAATTATAAGATTGAGCTGGAGGAGAAAAGTGGAATTGTTTTAAAAAAAGCAACCCCCCCGGAATCCCTGGAGCGATTCGTGAAACTGCCTGGAGAAAAGTGATGGAGGTTTTGACAGCTGTCAAAGAGCTGTCAAAAAGGAAGATTAAAATAGAGACTTTGTTATGAGGACTTTGCCGGTTATATTTGTTACAAATTGAATACAAACTGTTTTAAATATCGGTCAACAAGCTACTTGGTCTGGTGGATGTGATTCTGGAAGGGAACTTTGTTACTGCAATCCACCTAGAGGAGCCGAGGGACATTGCATGTGTTTTTCACAGGAAATGTGAACAGTTGAATGGAACTTTCAATCTCCTGGGAAACTGCAGGAATGGAACACTATTTTGTCTACAGAGGTCTACACACTACAGGAAACAATGGAACTATTTGTTGGAAAATGAAAGGAACATGATGTAATGCTTTGCTTCAAGAATAACAAACCTCTGCAGAGACACTAGAAACTTTTGGAAAAAGAACATTTCTGTGGGAGAACAGAGAAATAAAAAGGAGGAGAATGATTGATAAGAACAAGGAAACAACAAGAACTGGACAGAACTGGGGGAACATTTGGGATATTCAGGTTTGACAAGCTTATGGATACAAAATTGGAGTTTTTACTCCTGGATATAAAAACCTGGATAGAAGAAATGGGCCCTTATTTGATAGACTCCTTCTACGATTGGACATCCGTAATTAAAGACTGGCAAAGAACCAGAGGGATATAGTGTAATGTGGGAACTCCAGGAAGATATTAGAAGTGGAGGGATAGGTGAAACGCAAAGGGGAAAGAGGGGAGGGAAAATTGGAATCCAAAGGCTGTAAAATTATTATTTACATTTATCTTATTTTCATCTGTACTATGTTCGAAAGGGGGAAACCCGTAGAAGGGTATAGATCGATCTTAGGGGACGAGAATTTGGATAAATTGGGTTATTGACGAAGAGTGTAATTTGGGGATAAGAATTTGTTGAATTTAATTGCTTATTTGGAAGATTTGGAACACAAGAGGGGGTAGGGAGGGGAAGTCCTAGTTATTGGCAATAGATTGGATTTAATTTGCTTTGATTTGTTCTAATTTGGAAAACCTTAATAAAAATTATTATAAAAAAAAAAAAAGTCTCCTCCTGTGAGACAGAAACAGGATCAGCACTGGCTTCATAAAACTGATTCTCAATGTGATCTGAGAGTTGTAAAGGATAATCCTCCTGTTTGTCCCTCTCTCTCTCTCTCTCTCTGCTGTTTGCCATCTATGCAGATACCCAGTTGAGTTCTCTTATAGTGGGTGGTTTAGAAGACTGATGGCTGGAATCCCAGTTTTCCTCAGATTTTTAGAGTGATAAAGATGATAATAATTTTATTATCTATACCCCGCCCATCTGGCTGGGTTTCCCCAGCCACTCTGGGCAGCTTCCAACAGAGGACTAAAAACAGAATAAAATGTCAGTCATTAAAAACTTCCCTGAACAGGGCTGCCTTCAGATGTCTTCTAAAGGTGAGATAGCTGTTTATGTCCTTGGCATCTGGTGGGAGGGTGTTCCACAGGGTGGGTGCCACTACCGAGAAGGCCTTCTGCCTAGTTCCCTGTAACTTCGCTTCTCGCAGTGATGGAAGTGCCAGAAGGCCCTCGGCACTGGACCTCAGTGTCTGGGCTGAACCATGGGGGTGAAGATGCTCCTTCAGGTATACAGGACTGAGGCCGTTTAGGGCTTTAAAGGTCAGCACCAACACTTTGAAGGTCAGAAAGTTCTTGTGTGGGGAAACTTCATCTGCAGTGCAAAACTGCTTTGCGGCACACACTATTATGAGCTTAAAAGCAGTTTCACATAATAGATTTGACATTTGAATTGACAGTGCTATTTTGCCCTCCCCAATATAAACTTATTCAATCTATCTAAGATCTAGAAATCATTCTATGATGTTCCTCTAACTGGATGAGGTACTGAGCCTTTAGGCTCTCTGTCTATATAGGTTATAAGATATTCTTCATCCATGTTTCATTCTACGTTTTCAGGAACAATTATTCAGCAATATTTTTAAAGTGCTAGTTTCTGCCTGTGTGCAGATCGTCCAGTTTTTAAATCTTAGGTTCTGTTGCATGTCTAAAAGTGCAGTGATTTCAATGAAAATGTATGTTGCCGAATCAAATGTTTAGCTGTGTTCAGGTAGTTTTTTATTAATTTGATTAAGGTGTGGGGTACAAATAATATAATTACTGCTAATATTACACATATCAATGAGTGGCCGTCACCTTGGTCTAAATTCATGGCCTGACATCACAGGGGGGAAGTCTGTTGCTGCTTTGTTCCCATTTTGAGAGAGAACACTGATAATTTCTTTGCTGATCTAGAGCACAGCCATCTAAGTGCAGTTTATGTCCAGTTGGGAGTATGCGATTTAATCTGACTCTTCACTCTCAGGTGGTTCAGAACCTCTCTTTGAAGTAATTTCGTACAAATTACTTTCCACTGTGCTGTATAATGAAGGGAAGCCTTTGTGAGTATTTCTGACTTTTTACAAAAGAGGGTCTCCTGAAACAAAACTCCAAAGGCATCAAAAATCTGTATAATGGGATCCATAGAAACTTTTAGAAATTGCCATTTATATACTAATTGTTTGTGGCTCCTTGTCTTTAGAATATCCTCATCAAAGAAGTTTACTAGGCATTATCCCCCCCCCCCGACTAGTGAACATTTTTTTTTAGTTTTCTTTCACATTTTTATACAGTATTTTTGCGACCCTATATGACCTGTTTGTTTGGTTTTTATAATTAATATTTATATTTTGTCTGCAAAGCAGAAGATATGGCAATAGAGGGTCTAGCAATGTTTTAAATTTAATAAGTATTGCTCACAGAATTAACTATGTGGAAGAACATCATCCATATGAACCTTGACCACAGAACTACAGTAGCTGCGGAGATAACAGAAGGTTGTAATATTTATTTTGCTAAGACACTTATAAATCCCTTCCTCCAGAAGAACTCAGAGGGATGTGTATGTATACACTGGGCAACATAGACATCAATAAAAATAGTAACTAAAAGAAAAATACTAACACACCATTGAAAAATAACTAGAACATTAAATAGCATGAGAGCCAATATGGAACCCCGTAGGTCCCCATAGCAATGTTACTATGGGTTCAAAGAGGAGTTTCCACATGTTACTCTCTGGCAGTGATCCTGGAGGCAGGATCTTCCCACTGTACCTCCCACTGTAACACAGTGCCCCCAACCCCCATGGACACTATAGGATGTTATTGTGGTCTACCATAATCAAAGCCAACAAGAGGCTAAGGAAAATTAAGAATAGTATTTTTCCATCCACCTCCAGGTCATCAATCAGATGGCCAAGACAGCTTTGGTGCTGAAATTGGGCCAGAAACTGCTTCATTCTGGGGTGCCTACAGTTGCCCAGCCCACCATCCTCTCAAGCATACTCATAAAAGGGATGCTAATAATTGCCTGGGACTGATGGGGCC
This sequence comes from Podarcis gaigeae, assembly GCF_964106915.1. Classification (NCBI taxonomy): domain Eukaryota; kingdom Metazoa; phylum Chordata; class Lepidosauria; order Squamata; family Lacertidae; genus Podarcis; species Podarcis gaigeae. The sequence goes on along the minus strand of NC_139678.1, from coordinate 99,059,831 downwards.
ATAGTCCAAAACTTCAGGAGGGCACCATGTTGGTGAAGGCTGTCATAGTATTATAGCGTATTTCACTTATACGCAAGGAAACAGTGATGCACACCTGGAGACATGGGATAGAATCTGGAACTGAGCAAAATAATTACCCTGCTTGCCTAAGTTTCTAACTTATTCGTGCAACAACTAATAGAGCACATCTGTCTTCTTCATGTATTTCACATTATCTTAAATGTGAATCATTTTGCTACTGTGTTGGCCTTTGACTCTGCACAGCTATGACTGGTAAGCAAGCTTATGAATCTCAATTCATATCTCCATATCTATTCTCCATGGTATATTTACCATGGCAGAGTTATGGGACCAGGTGTGTGACCAAAGATCATTATATTTTTGTCGCATTTTTCATGGTACAATAGGTAAATCTCATAAAAAGGCCGACAACTGTACAATAAGAACCGCCTGCATTATTTCAAACCAGCAATTGAATTCTATCAATCATAGTATCCTTTGCTGTCAAGAAAGAAAACAAGAGAGAGTTATGCTGCAGAAACGACAAAAAGCTTAGGGCAAATTAAATTAGATCATACCGCCTAATCTGCAAAAGAAATGTACCTGAAAAATGGGTAATATAAAATGGCAGGGGTAGGGGAGAAACAACACGGAGCTTACAGCATATAATTGATAAAGGTCTAGACATTAGAGTATCAAATAATAAAAAGAACATGAATAGATACAATCACATCCATGGAAACACAAGCCAGACAAAAAAATCTGAATATGCAAATGATATTAGAATATGTATGGTATACAATTAGAATGTGATTTCTGAGAAGAGCTGTGTTAGTAATCTGTCCTAAAGTTCTTTATACTCTTCAAGGGCAACATGGTACTGAACAATTCTTGCTTGTAAAGCAGAAGATGATGCCTCAGCATAATGTAGTAGGTCATTTTAAATGGAAAAAAAGATACTGCAATATAATTCTATCATATGCAACGTGTTCCATTAAAAATAACTAGAGCAGCAGCACTATAGTTCAAAAAAGCACCTTAAAAATAAACAAAATAATGAATGAAGATGTTCCTTAATACTGGCAGGAACGCAGTATAGCAGCCTTTTTTGCCCTCATTTGTATGGTTTACTGGGTGAAGCTTAGAGGCTAATAGAACTCCTCATGTGCTTTGCTGGCATAAATGACTTTATGTGTGTGATTTAAGATTAGCCTTTTGGATAGACATTTAATTCTGTGTTACAAAAGGGATAAATAACATATTAAATGTAAGTAACAGTGGCTGCTGCGTGTGCCTTTGGGAACTGAACGTACCTAAAGTTTGAGGCACCCATGATGTACATTGTCCACAACCACATTTAGGAAGGACTTCAAGGGCTACCCATTGCTTCAGAACTACAAGATGATAGTGTTTTATCATTTCACAGTGTACTTGGCATAGCTGTCAACTTTCAGATTTGAAAATAAGGGATCAGCAGCCTCAAAAATAAGGGATTGGCAGCCAAAATAAGGGATCAGCAGCCTCACCTGTCCCAGGCACTCCTGTCTTCCACTGCCTCCCGCAGTTTGGTCAAACTCATGTTGGTAGCCTTGAGAACACTGTCCAACCATCTTGTCCTCGTGGTTCAATGTTACTAGTGAGCAAAGCTACCCAGTCAGGATATCTTTCTCCTAACTTTTGGGGTTACGTTTCTATTTAGCTGTCCATTAATACTAACAAACTTATCTCCCATTCATCTCTCAGATCCCCTTGTAAATCTAAAGTACTGACCTCACCACATCCTGCGGTAAAAAAATTCCCCAAGTTAATTACACATTGTGTGAAGGTAAGTGTGTGAAGCTACAGCATTCCTACTATCAGCTTAAGTGGCACATTCTCTCTCTCTCTCTCTCTCTCTCTCTCTCTCTCTCTCACACACACACACACACACACACAGAGGGAGAGAGAGAGAATAGAGCCCCTCCGAGCCAAAGGCAGAAAGCCCAGTCAGCAGCCAAACAAAGCCTCAAGCAGTGGTTCCCACTGCGCAGCAACCCAGCAAAGGGATACAGCAGGGAAGTGCTGAAGCAAAGGCAAGTCCCCAGTCAACGCAGCCAATTTGATTGGAACAATGCATGCAAGCTCCACCCCCCCAGTCGTTCTCAGACTCCTTATTGGGCAGCCGAGCAATGCAGTTGAGGAGCCTCCCTGGCCAGCAGGGAACCGGGAGGGAGAGGAGCTGCTTTCTTTGACATGTGGGAAATTTACGGGATATCAACAATCCGGGATAGCAGCGGGAAACGTCCCTGGAATATGGGAGTTTCCCGCCAAATAAGGAAGGTTGACAGCTATGGTACTTGGCCCCGGGGGTGAACGAAGGTGTTGTGACACCTGCGGCGGGGCATTGCTACATAGGGCGCATGTGCGGCATCACTATGTGTGACGCATGTGCCGTACGTAGCGACGCCACACGTGCGCTATACATAGCAGTTTGCCACTCGAGCGCCATACGGGCGGTGCCGGGATCCCTCCATTGCAGCTACAGCTGCGAACGGATGATCCTCTACATGTGGCTGTAGCAGCAACGGAGGGATCCCACCGCCATCCATACAGCGCTCAGTCCTCCACATGCAGCTGCGGCGGTGTGATGGCTGCTCACACTGCCACGAGGTGCCTTCTTGTACCCCCCCCCCCAGACATGGCACCCGGGGCAAACCGCCCCCCCCCCCATTGCAACGCCACTGCTTGGCCCTGGCAGCAAGGTTCCATAATGTATAGCCTGTGTTGATTTCACAGCCATCTCAACATTTGTGTGAGACAGTGTGTGTGTGTGTGTGTGTGTGTGTGTGTGTGTGTGTGTGATGAATGACCCTCCCTACATACACTAAGCTGTAGGGTTAGTTGCCCTGGTTGAGCATGAGTCCTGCAAGAAGACACTTGCTGCACCAAGAAAAGCAAGGAGTGATGCCCAGCAGATTGTCAGAACATTCAGCTTGCCTGCTGTCAGTAGCAACACCCACTAAATGTCTGAAGGCATGAAGAAGGCCTTTGGAACAGCCGTCAGGAAAACTGCACCACTGAAAACCTTGTCTGGAGAAATCATCACAGACCGCAGCAAGCAGATGAAGCAACGGGCAGAGAGCACTATTAAGAATTGTACTTGCAGGAAAACATGGTTGCTGACATCACAGTTGACAGCATTCAGACTCTGCCTGTCTTGAAGATCTGGGTGTCTGTCCTTCCCTTGATGATCTGAAGAACACCATCAACTCATAAACATGTGGTAAAACCCCAGGACGGGATGGAATCCCAACAGAAGTGTTGATAGCCAGCCTCAACTCCTCCCTCATGATGCAACTCCACGGCCTTCTCTTGCAGTGTTGGGAAACAGGATGCATGCCACAAGACATGCACAATAATAATAATAATAATTTATTATTTGTACCCCGCCCATCTGGCTGGGTTTCCCCAGCCACTCTGGGTGGCTTCCATAGAAACCAACAATACACTAAAATATCACAGATTAAAAACTTCCCTGAACAGGGCTGCCTTAAGATGTCTTCTGAATGTCAGGTAGTTATTTATCGCTTTGACATCTGATGGGAGGGCATTCCACAGGGCAGGCGCCACTACCAAGAAGGCCCTCTGCCTGGTACCCTGTAGCTTTGCTTCTCGCAATGAGGGAACCGCCAGAAGGCCCTCGGTGCTGGACCTCAGCGTCCGGGCTGAACGATGGGGGTGGAGACGCTCCTTCAGGTATACTGGGCCGAGGCCGTTTAGGGCTTTAAAGGTCAACACCAGCACTTTGAATTGTGCTCGGAAACGTACTGGGAGCCAATGTAGGTCTTTCAAGACCGGTGTTATGTGGTCTTGGCAGCCGCCCCCAGTCACCAGTCTAGCTGCCGCATTCGGGATTAGTTGTAATCCAGTGCACATCTCAAGCGTTGTGACCCTCTACAAGAACAAAGGTGACCACCATGATTGTAACAACTACTGAGGAATCTCCCTGCTGAGTGTTGCGTGGAAAACCTTTAACCATGTAGTTCTCAACAGATTACAGTCACTGTCTAACAGGGTCTATCTCAAGTCACAATGTGGCTTTAGAGCCCAGAGGTCAACAGTCAACATGATTTTCTCACTCCGCCAAATGCAGGAGAAATGCCGACAGCAGAGATGCCCCTTGTGCACCACCTTCATAGACCTGATGAAAGACTTTGATCTCATCAGCCAAAAAGGACTTCTCACACTGGTCAATATAATAGGATGCTCACCTAAGCTCCATAAAATGATTGTGTTATTCCAGGAGAACATATGCAGCACAATCCAGTATGAAGGCTCATCCTGTGAAATAGGGCTGTGTTCTCACTCCAGCTCTCTCTGGCTTATTCTTCTCCCTGTTGTTCTCATATGCCCTCAGCTTGACTGAAGATGGTGTGTACATCCATTCAAGGAGTGACATGGGTCTGTTCAACCTGTCTCCATGCCAAGACAAAAGTGCAGAGCAAAACAACGAAGCACAAGGACTGCACTTTTCTTTGTTTCTTTTTAAATAAAGTAACCAGGCTATCTTGGAGCTATGGTAGTGTGGGGTTCAATTAAATCAGGTGCATTATGTTTAAAGAATGTTACAAGTCCTGAGACTCCAGTCCAAAATATAGTTATTTAGAAGTAAAACCTGTAGGATCTGGTGAAGTAAGCAAGTTTAGAATCCACCTATATTTTCCCTATGGTCTTTTTTAATTATTATTATTGTGGCACTGTAGATATTATGCTGGGAAATATAAAAGGTAAATTGAACTATTACTTAGGTTCTGTGAAATCATAGCAACAGTGATAGAAACACTATCACTAGACAACCCCAACCAGCTGACTAAGGCAGTACTTTGCAGAGGGAAACAATGTAGCCGGAGCCCCATGGACCTTGCATTTGCTTAGAAATAGTAATGGAAAGGAAAAGGAAAAGAAGCAAGAAGTTACAGCAATTCTGTGTAAATATTTTTAGAACTCCATTATACGGCACCTTGGAATTTTTCATCATAAGGGCATTAAAATATACAGTGGTGCCCCGCAAGACGAACGCCTCGCAAGACGGAAAACCCGCTAGACGAAAGGGTTTTCCGTTTTGGAGGCGCTTCGCAAAACGAATTTCTTTATGGGCTTGCTTCGCAAGACGAAAATGTCTTGCGATTTCCTGCGGGTTTTCCCCCCCTTTCCCTAAGCCGCTAAGCCGCTTATCAGCTGATCCACTGATAAGCCGCTTAACAGCTGATCACTAAAAGCCGCTAAACCGCTAATAGCGCTAATCCTCTAAGCTGTCAATGGGCTTGCTTCGCAAGACGAAAAAACCGCTATACGAAGAGCCTCACGGAACAGATTAATTTCGTCTTGCGAGGCACCACTGTATTTTAAATAAGTAAAATGAGAACAAGCACCACTCATGAGAAGGCTTCTTTTTTCCTCAAAATGAACTGTCTGGGAGAGTTGACTGCTCATTCTCCACATGTGGCTTGGCTACCATATTCCTTATGTATTTCTTTCCTGTTCAGCCTTCCATCTTCTTTTGTCTCCATTGCTAATTGATCCTGTTATTAGCATCATTTCCTATCATTGCTGCCTGAGGTGCATTAATTGGAACGGTCAGGGCCTGAGACTGGGATCTTCTTCATGTGACCATATGGCTAGCCACTGAGCTATATTCCCTTCTGGGGAAATCTGAAAAAACCCCTCTCCGCTCCCCATATAGCAGGGGGTAGTGAACCTTTTTGTCCTAGCAGACCAGATCATTACTTGTCCCCACATCCAGAGGCCTACTTTGACAGGTGGGTGGGATAACCTGCCTCTTGGTCACCTGACGTCATAATGATTTGCAACAGAATTAAGATTTAATGTCTCTGTCATCAACTTCTGTTAACATATTTTAGGAAACAGAACAGCAATCTTACCCGCCCCAAGATCTACTGAATTCAATGGGACATAAATGGCAATGTGAAGGAATTCAATACGCATTTTTAAAAACACCTCTCTGAGCGATTAGAAGAGCGAAAAATGGAAGTGAATCTAGTTATCCACTTTTTAAATATTTTGAAATGCTTTTCATCAGTCAAAAGATAAAACAGAGATGAATAAATCAGGTTACATTTTAGGAGAGGCTCCCACTTTTGCAACAATAATTCAGCTGACCCCTCCTTCATGCTTCCTTGAGGAAGAAATACAACCTGTCTAGGGTATAAGAATTACAAAAGGACACATGCAGGCTAACAATTTTCAATGAACTGTGTAATTATATACTATGTTTAAATTATATCAATAAAGTTTCTTGTTATTGTCACTAGTAAAAGATGACAAGCTATATATTTCTACTGTTTATTCTTTTACAACGTCCTAAATCAAGCTACCTTTATGGTAAAATGTTGTATGCCTTTGAAGCCATGAAGTGGCATCAGCAACGAGCTGCCTGGATTTGCGTGTTTACGGAAAAAATATTGATTTTATAAGAACTGAAGAGCTATGAGAGAATGACAGATGAAAGTTGTGTTCCTAGTCACAGCGCCATCCCCCTTCTGCAGTGGCTATAGCTAAGCTGTAATGAACAACCTCAAGCAGAGAATGATTTGGGTTAGAAATGGCCACAACTTTAAAGATTCCAGATGTAGGTGGATTTTGGCTAGGCATTGGGTGTATAGCCATTCCATCCTCCAGCCAGAGGGTGGAAACTTTTGACAGTGTCGTGCCAAGGATTATGGTCTCCCCAAGACCCCAAACTACCGAGGTAGCTTTTATGTGTCACTGTTGGACTAGAGTGCAAGCATCTGAATCATGATCCCTCAGTGAGGCTCCGCCCACTAGCAGGCCCCTGATTGGCCTGTTCAAATTAGAGATTTTAGTGGGCAATCCCACCCTGCAATGGGGCCAGCCAGAAAGATTTACAGGGCCAGCCAAGCTCGTTCATCTTGGCTACTGGAGATGACAGATGATCTGTGAGGGGCCACAACCGCCACCCACCCAGAAAAGGGGTAATTATCATGGTAAACCCTGTGGTATCTATGTGCAAGTGGAATTTTCAAGGTTTGGATATAATACTAAATTTCAGTTCATGAAAAATGGAAATGAATGCTTCCACTCTTCTCAGGGTTGTGCTAGTGGAGGAGATGGAATGGGAGAAACAAGTGAACAAAAGACTTGTTCATGCTATTCTGTCTGAACAAAACATTTTGTTCTATCCATTATAAAAGATTTGTCACCCAACAACCTTCTCACTGTAGTAGCTGACACCAGCTTTGCAAAACAGTTGGATGATATATTGAAATGCGTTAACGTACCTCAGATAAGCATACTATTTGGAGACAGACCATATATGAAGGCAAGCCCTTGCTTCACACTCACTCTGTTATTGGAGGGCTAATAAGGGATAGTAATTAGCCGGAATTACTGTATTATGAGTGGATTTCTTTCTCTGAAAATTCATTGTGTATAGGAGGTGGGTAGGAGGGCAATAAGTTTATTAGTCATTGCTAAAGAGATTAATGAACAGCAAACTGCTGATTGGCAAGGTAACTCTTGTTTTCATTTTTAAAAAATCAAAAACCCAGAGAGAGGTTGCCTTAAATCAATAAAGACTTTGTTGTGTGAGAGGTAGTTCGTTGAATTGAGGATAAGACAGCGAGAACTTGACTGACAAATGAAATTGCAAGATCTTTTAATTAGGAACACAGCTGAGCGAAAGTCAGAGATTCCTGATGGGTTTTAACTGAGGAACTGAGCCAAGCATACAAAGCAGTTACTGGAATAATACAAAAGCTTCTGCAACCTCATGCCTCAGGCAGTTGTAGCCGTAAGACTAAATGAATGGCCATTAGCTTGAACACATGAGAGCTCTTCTGGATCAGACCAGGGGCCCATTTAGTTCATCATCCTGATTTCCATCACTGACTAGCCAGATTGTTCTAAGCAGTCAACAAGTACGGCATGAAGGCAAACAACCTTTCCCGTTGTTCATCTCCCCCCTGCCCACACTTCCCCATTGACTACTTTTGATCCTAGATGTTCCATATAGCTATCATTGTCTGTACTAACAGTAATGCTAGTTCTCTGGGTTCTGCTCTGGGTTCTTCTGTATGCACAAGAGTGAAGTATTAGCAGGAGCCGAGTTGGGTCCCACATTTTTGGGGAGAGGCAGCTGTTGCGTGTGCATGGTGTCACATGTGTGACACCCCACCCCACCCCTTCAGGCCATGCCTGCCAGGATGCTCTGGCAGGTCCCACTTGTCAGGGCCAGTTGCTGTTTATTTGGGGCACATATGCTCCACAATTCTGCCAATTGTTTTTCAAAGCCATTTAAGTCACTTGCCATCACCACATCCAATAGTAGCATATTCCACAAATGAAGTAAGCATTGTGTGAAGACACTTTTGGAGCGCTGTCCTAAAGCTACCGGCAATCAATTTCACTGAATGATGCTTAATTCTAATATTGAAAGAAACAAAGTCACTGGCTCTTCACCTAACCTACATCATGGAGTTCTTCAACTTTTTGTGACAATAAAGTAAGGATGGAGGGAAGCATGATTTCAGATGGAGTTCAATTTTATCCTACTACTTCCTTTGGTGAAACTATAAACTGTGACCACTCCTCTAGCAGCATTCCAAGGCAGGCACAGGCAAACTCGGCCCTCCAGATGTTTTGGGACTACAACCCCCATCATCCCTAGCTAACAGGACCAGCGGTCAGGGATGATGGGAGTTATAGTCCCCAAATATCTGGAGGGCCGGGTTTGCCTCTGTTCCAAGGGATAGAAACATGCTTTAACTTTCAGCCAGAACCAGTGTGCAGTAAAGGGGGAAGTTTTGCAGGCCTCAGACTTTCCCTAGAAAGTTGAAAGGCCTTGTCATAGGTGATTCCTTTATTTAAGTAGCCAGCTAGAAAGAGCTGGCTATAACTATGTTGCATATTTCTTACTTGAGGCAAAGTAGGCCTGGAGCCGTGATGCAAGATAAAAGTGCAATAGAAAAGGCAGATAGGTCTACGTGATTTCCACTTGCTTCTTTAAACCATGCTCATAAAAGTTTTAAAACCATTTGTTGTTCAACTGCAAACTTGAAGGGTGCATCTCTTGTTCAGACATGAATCTTTTGGTTTTCCTCATATTGGTGTTGCATTTAAAAAAAAACATGCCTTGTTCTTCAGTTTAGGATATACCTGACAAAGATGTGTAGAGTTTACTAACCCTTGGGAAAGTTTCACTTCCTTTGTACCTTAGAAGGCCGACACACATTTCACTTCAAATCTGACTTACGCAATACATTTATGGCAATTCTAAGAAGAACATAAGTGGCCAGGAACAAGTAATGAACACAATACTGTTTAAGGAAGTGCAATATGCCTGGCATGCCTTGCCTTGTTGCCAGTAAAAGGGAATTGCTTCCGTGACAAATTTAATAAGTGTCATTGAAGCAATTCCCTTTTGCAGCCAGCAAATGTGTATAGACTAGAGAGAGTACACTTGTTGAATGTCACATGTGAATAACACATGTACAGCTCAATGGTTGTATAGGCATGTACACAGACTGTACACCTGTTGAATGTAGCATACAAACTCCCCTAAAGTCACTCCCATTTTAAAGCAGTTTTGTATATTGGCCTTTGCCTTACTTGCTGGAATTGCAAGCTAAATTATATTTGCCCCAGAGTGTTAAAGTTGTTAATGCCTGCTGACATGAAGGGGAAGCAAGAGCTGGAGGCCATGTGTAGTATATCACCTGTGAAGTGACAGAATACTGGTGTCAGTGAAGAGAGGAATGCAGGAAGTTTGGAAAGGCCAAAACCTAGGGAGAAAGTTGGTTTTGGGAGCAGCTGAAAGACGACTTGGGGGAGAAAATAAAGAGAAGAAAGATAATCTGCAAAAGAAAAGGCAAAGCAGAAACAAAGCAATAGGAATTGAAATACATGTGACAGAAACTGCTGTTCAGCTAGCAACAGTTAACTGACATAGCTAAGTTATAGACCTCACTGAAACTGTGCTGCAATTGCCTCCCCCTCCCCCATTTACGGGGAGAATATAGTACTTGTGACAGGCTAAATAGATAATCTGGCTGGAAGATCTTCAGTTTGGTTTGATTTACTGCTGCCCTTCTACCCTGGTAGTGGCAGTGCTGCCAATACCACCAATTAGGAGCTGGGAATTCAATTTATAATTAGCACCAAGTGATCGTAGGGCTTCTTTTTCACCAGCTTGAAAGTTCTTCACCTTGTCTGTATAATATGAAGGGATGTTTAAGAACTGGTGGATTTAGATGTAAAAATTACATTTTTTAAAAAAATCCCTGTCATGGGATTCCTGTTCAGGAATGCAGTTGAGGGTAGATTAAAAGGAATACCATCTTGCTTAGGGGCATTATTGTAAGAGCCCAAAAATGCCCACAGTTCCTCATGTTGAAGGACTCCAAGAAATTTGGAACACACACACACACAAACACACCAAGGTTAGCAAGGGTTCCCTATTCTAGAACAAATGCAGCTCCAAAGATCAACCTGCTCTCTTGCTTCCCCCGTGTTTCTGGTTAAGGCTTTATGGGTGGAAAAGGTAAAACTTTGATCTGTGAACTTATTAACTTGCCTCAGGAAAACTGTGTTAGCTAGAGACTCAAGATCATGAATGTCAGAGTTGGGGTCTTTCCATTCTTGCCTGCTTCTGGTGTTGTAAATGCATTTACTCCCCCCCCCTTTAAAAACAAACAAACAACTGAACAAGAATGTTGCTGTAGTAATAATATGAAATATGCTCACTTTGATAACATTTTACTATCTTTCTTTTGCAGAAATGCAACCAAAATGTCAACAAATGCAGTGCCAGTACAAATGTGCTATATCCAGGAACAGAACTGGATGCTACTGTGAGAAAGGATATGAACTTGGCATCAATGGGAAAACGTGCCAAGGTAAATAACTATCCTGTCATATTATTTTTAAGCCCTCGAGCTCAATGAACTACTTTGGTGGGGTTTCATCTTGATTTCAGGAGATCTTGGAGAAGTTGCATATGATTTTAAATGCATAGTTGTCTGAAGAACCATTGCCTTGAAATAGTAAGATATTTGTGATAGAACAGGATAGCATTTCAGTCCTGGGCACGGATGAGTGAGAAAATAGCCAATGGTCAAACAGGACATTACTTTTATGCAGGGGTCCTAAAAAAGGTCAAAATGTTGGAATCAGTGCTGTCACTCTTCAGAATAGCAAGATCCTTTGTCAAGAAGTGAGAGAAATGGAATGTCATTGCTGCTTAGCCAGGATCATCTGACTTAACAGAGCAGAACAGAGGGGTGAGATTGGCAGATCATGGGGGAAACAGAACATTGAAACCCTGAAAACATATTAGAGTGCAGTTACAGAATTGATGGAAGGAATCTGAAAGTCATCCTGCTTTTAACTAGGATGTGAACATTCTTACATCAACTTTCACACATTTACTGGGTAGCCCTCAGATAGTCAGAGCCAGTGTGGTATAGTGGTTAAGAGCGGTAGACTCGTAATCTGGTGAACCGGGTTCGATTCCCCATTCCTCCACATGCAACTGCTTGGTGACCTTGGGCCAGTCACACTTCTCTGAAGTCTCTCAGCCTCACTCACCTCACAGAGTATTTGTTGTGGGGGAGGAAGGGAAAAGAGAATGTTAGCCGCTTTGAGACTCCTTTGGGTAGTGATAAAGCAGGATATCAAATCCCAACTCTTCTTCTTCAGACCATCTTTTCAGACAGCTAATGTCCCAGATTCCAGCTGTACCATATGGCCTGAGACTCAGAAAGATACATGAAAGAAAGCTTGATGTTTAGACAAAAGGAAGGGGGCTTTGTATGTAAATCTCTCATTCTAACACTTGCTTCTAATCAAACCATTTTGATGTTCCCATCAGATGTAAATGAATGCAGTCTGTATGGGGTCTGCAGCCAAACCTGCGAAAATTCAGATGGCTCGTATGCTTGCAGCTGTGTGGAAGGTTATCTTCTTCAGCCAGACAAAAAATCTTGCAAAGTTAAAAGAGGTAAGGAGAAACAGTTGTCACCTATGTAGTTCTTTCCCCCAGCTCTTTCGTATTTATCTTTATTTGCAGTAGCTAACACTTATTGCCTTAGTAAATGTGATAGATTATGCCAAAGTATGAATGAAATTTCTTTCATTTTTACATTTTATATAGTTGGAGAACCAGAACAGAACCCTCAAGGTGTCAGAGTTCAAACCCCTTGCAGATAGAAAACTAACACATCAGCAGAAAGCTGGATTAAAACCTTTCCCAAAGTATTAGATGGTAGTCTTTATATTAGTCAAAAACATTTGAAAAAGTTTAGCTAATGTGAGTAGACAGCTACACTCAGTCAAGGTTAATTCAGTCAGTTCTATCCTTCAACTAGATCTCATCTGATTCTCTCCCACATACAGATGAGTATTTATAATAATTTAAGTCCACCTTAAATGAAACTATCAGGAAGTAATTATTCCCTTTGGATGTTAGACCTGAGACTCTGCCTTGCTCCTAGCAACATCCCATGAGCATTGATTTAATGGTATTAATACTATGCCTTATTAGATAATTAATGCATATTTTCATTAGCAATAATAAACTAAGCATTTAAGGGAATTAGCAAGTTTGGTTTAATGAAGTCAAATTGAAGAAAGGATTTCCCTAGCCAATGTGTTGACTCTACAGCCTATTTTCCCCCTGCAATCTGTTCACCATCAGCATGCATAATGACACACAAGGCATTCTGCCTTACTGTGAAAAAGAGAAGAAAAAGAAATTGGGATGTAAAAGGAGACCACCCTTCTCCGTGGTGCAAACGAAAAATACTTTTATATACTTTTACAATGGAGTAAGTCCCATTGAATTCACTGTAACTTCTGAGTAGACACGTATGGCGTTGCACTGTTTTTTATGGACATACAGAGGGGTTAATTGGATGATTCATACTGTTACATAAATTTATTATACTGAAACTAAAATAAACATAGGATCATGAAGCTATGAGCAGTATACACGAGTAAAGGCATTTATAAGCCCAAGAAATAAAACTTGTTTAGTTTTCATATTGATCCACAAACCACAGCAATGGATTTGAAATATAGTAATATAATACAAACTAAGATTATGCAGCAAAAATCAATTTCAATATTTCTTTTCACTTGTCATTCATCATGAATGTCATTTTAGTGGGTTTTGGCAGGTGTCATTGCTGATACTGTACTCAAAACTGCCAATTAACTACAGATAAACACTTTTTTTTTTACTTTAACCTAGTTTTTTTCTGTTATGAAATAAGTATTTTTCAGTATTTGGGTAGATACCTATGTACACTTACCTGGGACTAAGGTCTACTTGTGATTCACAGACGTTGGATTACAGCATTCATCAGATTAGGCCAGCCACAAATTGAAAGTATAGTGATATGCAGCAAACTTCTCAAGTTTGTGAGCCTAGGTAACTTTACATCATCCCTGTTTTGTTTTACTCCCATACCATTCATTTTTGTTTTTATTTCTTTTCTTTTTGCTGCAACCCATCTATATATTTTGCATTTCCTATTATTCAGTGGTACCAGAGAGGTACCTCCTTTTGGGTTGCAGATAAATACAACCAAAACAGTGACAACTAGCCCTGCCTGGTTAGTAGTGTACAGTGTCAACGTAGGGCTTTGTTTTGGCCTATACAGTTCTATGTTTTATGACAGAAAAACCTTCCTTTGCTCTTCCTTCCCTGTGTCCTTGCAAGCAAGGGACTTTGCTGGAAGGAAAATGTCCGTTATATGAAGCTTTCTTTTTAATTTCATTTTGTTTGGCCTGCCTTAGCAGCCGTTCCTGCACTTCATTGCCTCTACATCACTCCCATAGCTGAGAGAGCTCTCCGATAAGGAAATGTAGAGCCTGGAATTATTTATTCCTTTCCCCCTCATGGGCCCAGAATCTTGGCAGTATTATATCAGCCAAAATGACCAGAACTCTGCATCACTCAGCTGCTTTTTAAAAAATGCACCCAGTGGCACTAATTCACTGGGGCTTGCTGTTTGATATCCAACAAATGTCTATGTTGGATATTCACATGGACAGGGTCAGTTTCATTTTTTACTTCAGGTGTTGCTGAACTAGAGCTCCCATTATCCCTGACCATTGGCCACACTGGCTGGGGCTGATGGGAGTTGGAGTCCCACAACACTCCTAGCCCTGCTTTCTGGTATCAGTGTATGTGGTTGCACAAGAGGAGCCTTTTCCAACTCTGAAGAAAGAGTGCAGTACAGTACTTATTAAAATGAAGCACCATGTTTTTATTATATTCCCACAGAAATTTCAGTGGCAGACATTTTATTCTAATAGCTATCTATTAATCAGTCAATTCTCTAAATCAGCAGTGGGCAACCTCTCATATTCCGGGCCTATTTAAACATGGCAGCCGATCCTAATTTATTATTAATTTTACCTGTGAGGCTGTTTTTTCCCCCAAGCCACGCCCACCTTTGATGCCATTTATGACGTCAGGTATGGGGCAGGTAAAGATGTGACTGCAAAGGAACAGTCGTGAATCTTAAAACACACTCCTGATTGTTTATTGGCTAGTGGGGCTTCTGTTGGTGCCTTTTAAATTTGGCACCCAATGCGAGCACCAACAGAAGCCCAACTCTGCAGAAAGCAGGGCTTGGAGTTTATGCTGATCAGCAGTAACTTCAAGCCTCACTGGGATCAGCTACACTTTAGAATTTTCAATTAGGAACTTGGAGGTGGAGCTGACCCTTGCCAAAGTTGAGCCTGATGACATTGCCAGCTAGCCTTGTTTGAGACCATTGCCCACAATCAATCCACTGGAGACATTGCAGAATATTTCTCCCATTTTAAACATGAGGTTATTCCCCCCCCCCCCACCCTCTAAAGCAGATTTTCAGGGGACAGAAGAGGTCTGCAAGAGGTAATATGTGAAAGTTACCTGTTTGCCTTCAACAAGAGAAACATTCTGAGGGGGGGGAGGTTCATTCATGAGTGTACATTTTTCTATATATAGTGTCTGTTCAGCTTCTGTGCCGCAAATGAATGACTGTGCCAGCAGCGACAGACTCTGGAGTCTCAAATTTCAGTGGTGCCCTGTGTGACGTCAAAATCTAGTGCCACCCCTCCCACCTTTTGCTTTCCATTGGACTTCATAGATGTGGTGCCTACTGTGGCATCCCAGAAGCTCCACACCCTGGGCAACCAAACTAGTCAAGCTCCCCTAGATCTGCATTTGCTGCCAGTACCTAATGAATGTCAAGCCAGTCTGAGCTTAACTAAACCTCCATCCTGTGAGTCCTATTTCTCCCAATTTTACTCTTGAGTGGTATCCCTCGACCAATTAGAATTCATTCAGGATGGTTTCAATCTCTCACATTGCTGATGCTGACAGAAGGATGCTTAGCCAACACACCACTTCAAAGACTGAGCAAGAAGAAGCAGAGGAAAAGTTGCTATATTGGAACCATGATCAGGTTGTTTAGGTTTTTGTACTGTGCTGGGATAAAAGGGCTTCCTTTTTTTCAGTGCAGCACAGGAGAGCTCTCACCTGCCTATAACTTGTCTGCCCTTTACCAGCTGCTTCTGCCCCTAAACTTCCCTTTTTCTTCCTTTCCCTTCACCTTTCTCTTTCTCCCCATTTCACTACTTAAATTCTGTCTCTGTATGTGGCACGTGTGCTCTGCCTTCCTCCAGCTCTGACTGCTGTTAGTTGCCCTGCCCTCTGCCCTGCCCTTCACCTCACTAGTCCTAGTGGACAGTGACCATCATTGGCTTAAAAAAAAAAATCAGGTTCCAAAATGAGATTTGAAATTAGATGCTGAAATAGCTGCCATAAAGCTGTGATCAGATTTCTTACAATCCTTTTATATCTACTTTTTCTTTTAAAAAGCCCCCCAAATATCTAGTTGATAACTAGGCTGCAGGCCTGCTCCTTGATAATAATCCATTTAGCTGACTGGAATCAATCGGACTCATATTTGCATTACTGAGTGTAGGCCAGAACCCCTAGTTAGTGGGTGGGGGGAAATGAAATAGAGTTTTGCTGAAGATTCAGAACCTTTATTCTTCTTTGCAAGGCTTTCAAAACTATGTTAGTGTCAATGCAAGAAAAAGAATATCAAAAACAGCTACTTAAATTTTTAGCTTCTGGAAAAGCTCATGCAAGGTTATATTTCTCATTTACAGCAGATCTATGGGAAAAAATAGACTGTAATGAAAGGAAGAGAGCCTTACTATGATCAAAAGGTGTCTGCTCTGCACAGTCTTTAATGTGTATGTTTTTCTACTCTTCTAAAAAAGATTCAGAACAAATTGACAATGCCCATGTGAGAAACTCACTAAATTAAATTAAAGTTTTAGGATTTCAAATCTGCACTGCTCTTTTTTCAGGCATATAATTGTGAAATATATTTCTGCTCTTGTTTTCTTTCAAATTCTGTACTTCGTGCATTCTTTTTCCACCAGCCTTTTGTCTCAGTCCTAGCAAATTTCTGGATCCTATTGAATCATCTGTTATAAAGCTTGTTTTTAATATAGCAAGATGATTCAAAGTGGATTGTAATTTTTCCCCAGTCTTTTTCTGTCTTTCCTTTGTAAAAGATGTTCTATAAGGTAAGCATATCCTCTAATACTCTGAAGATTTTATTCAGCAATAGAGTTGTAGCTGATGGTGGCAGCGTAGCAGAGGGAGACTTTGGTTTCTTATGTGCTGTGACACTGTTTATTGATCTGTGGTTCAAGTAAAAAGCAGATAGGAAGAGAATAGAATACAAGTCTTTCATCATCTTAACCACAGTCAAGGAGCAAACTAACTACCTTTTGAGAAAGAGACATATAATTAAGGACTTTTTTTATATGTAGGTTAGAGGTGTGCCATTTCATGTCTCATTAAAACACCAAATACAGCATCATTATTTGAACAGTTTAAAACTCATTTGGCCTAATTATAGTCTCGTTGTCACTAGAATATTGCTTTTCTTACAGCCTTTCAAATACAGCAAAGTAGATCCGCATATATGTTCAAAACACTGCAAAAATGCTCAGATTGTGTGCTTTTCTTTGTTGTTTATCTCTAGCTGTTGTGCATCTGAGATCTTGTATACACTTGAGATTTGGAATATAATGTAATGTAGGGAAAAATAACAGAATGCTTTTAGAAAGATCAGAGGCCACTAGAGAGAGAACAGGACCACAGCAAGTCATTTTGAAACAAGCCCTGAAGGATAGCTCAGTCGGTAGAGCACGAGACTCTATCTCAGAGTCACTGATTAAAGCCCCACATTGAGTGAAAGATTCCCTCATTGCAGGGAGTTGGACTAGGTGTCCCTCATAGTCCCTTCCAACTCTACAAATCTGTGATTCTTTGAACAAGACAAGCAAAAATAGGTAGCAAAAGCAGGACACTTATACGATTGACAAGGATGTTCTACTACACAAGCCCCTGTGAATGGATAATAAATATAGAATGAAAGTTTCTGCTGCTGGCTTGTTCCTAAGTTAGGCAAGTCTTGCCATAGAGGATATGTAAAGAGAGGAGGCACCAGTTTGCATTATCTTCTGTATGATTTGTTATGTGGAAAACCCAGTGCAAAAATAACTTATAAGTGCCCTACCTTCCATGCGTATAAAGTTGTGCGATTTCTACTGGCCAGCTGTCAACCACGTAAAGTTGAATCTTCACAATGCAAGTAAGCTGCAAGTTACCTGCGTTATCTAAACTTATCCAGCAAATTGTGTATTGCATAAAACATTTAAAATGTGATGCATATACAGTAGTTTAGGGTTTCTTCCAACAAGCTGGTCTACACAATACATGGCTTATGACTATTGCAGTTAAGACCTGTCTTAGAAGCTAGCATAGTGTGCTCCAGATGTTGAGGACTATCATCCCTGACCATTGGGCATGCTGGCTGGGGCAATGGAAGTTGGAGTTCACAACATTAGGAGGACACGGCATTGGCTACTCCTGCCTTAGAGCTATAAACACGTTGGTTGTGAATAAAGCAATTTGTTTATTTTATTCAAAACAAAATACTTAGATCTTTCATCCAGATGGTAGCGTATCATTGATATAAACCAAAGCTGAGTAAAGCAATATAATAAAATAACAACAAAATAGTAGGGCTGAATAAGGACATAAAGACAATAACTGGTCTGCTATCCCAAAAAAACACCTTCCAAAATAGCAGGGAACATTATCATCCTTTCAAAAATTATATTTTAATACCTATTTACTGTGAACGCTCTCGCATTTAAATAACTGGAATAGTTGCATCCTGTAAGCACATACAACTTCCTGCAGTTTTCTGAAAATTCATGAGCAGTTGCAACAAGTGGATATCATGAAGCTAATCAAAGTGAATCAGAATGGAAGACAAATCTGGGTGTTTTCTTCCAGAGGCAAGCAAATCTCTACAGTGAATTGTCATTGCTTATCTGTTCCAGTTTAGGATATTGTCAGTCTTGTTGTTTTAAATGATGGTCCTAAGGAGGATGGCAACTTGCCAGACCTCTCCAGGAGGAATATGAGTTAACACGTATAGATTAGGTGTCAACATGTGACTGACACAACCTCTAATGATGTGAATTATTATTTAGTTCCAGTTTTATGACGTTTGTGTTGGTGCGTGGCCTTACTGCATGATATTCTCCTGAGACAAATTCTAGTTCAGGGGTGGGAGTGTGCCGAACATAGACTTTTGTATTCCAAATCAATCACAAGCCTGTTGTCTTCACCTTTGTTTTCACCAACTATGATCAGCACTTTAAAAAAAAAATCAGTTGCTTCAGTTCAATATTGAATATACTATTTCCCTTGTCATAAACCTTGGAGGATTTGCAAAGCCCTCTTTGGGAGGTATCGTTCAGTACCATTATCCAATATGAATTTCTTGGACACACTGCCATACATTTTCATCATTATACAGAAAAAGTACAGCAATCATTCTTGAATTTCATTTATTTTTATTTTCCCTTAACTTTTAATACTAGTTTGTTGCTGCCATTGTTCATTTTTAGTTTTATGCCTGAGAAAGATTATTGTATCCTTTTAGAGCCTACATCTTTTAAAAAACAACAACACAATACTATATTTTCAGTGTGGAACTGGAGTCTGTGTTGTATAAAAGCTAGATAGTTAAGTTTCTATTTCAGATTCATATCCCTGCTTAGTTTATAATCTAACTTTTCTAGCCTAACTTCATCTGACTTCATCAGGGTAATTCCAGTTCAAATCTTCACAAATTAATCTGTTCGGAGATCTGAGGAGATAAGATAATTTATATAGGGGAAGGTGGCCTGACTTCCTAACTCAAATACCCTCCAACATTTCTCTGAGGAAAATAGGGATGTCCAGTGCTATTTTTCTAGAAAAAGATGCTAGAACTCAACTCATTCTCTTAGATAGCAGTGGTGCCCACCTGAAAGGTGCTGGAACTGAGTTCTGGTGAGTTCCAACCGGAAAAAAAACCCCCTGGGGACATCCTATTCCATGCCCCTCCAACATTTCTCTCATGAAAAAAGGGGCATCCTAAGGAAAAGTGGGAGGTTCTAGGATCAAATAAGAAACCAAGATGGCTTCTGTCAATCCAGGACTGTCCCTTGGAGGGTCTGAATTCAGCAGATCCATTGCCCAGTTCCCATGGTGCACTTTCTGGATGGACCAGCTGTTCTGGTGATGCACAGAATAGGGAAGCTATGTTTTCCTCTGGGGTTTGAGGATGATGGTGTCTGATAGTAGTTTCTTCAAGAACTTCTCTCATCCTGTTTATTCCTGGGTGGATGTTCAGATCAGATTTAGACTTCATACTGTTACAAAAGCCTGAGGCCCTCCCTGTCTCTGCCAAGCCATGGTGTTATGTACTGAGTTGAATAGGATCCAAACTGCAGCAGTCTGATTGGTCCTAGAACAATAGGCTCCAAAAGGCAGCAGTCTGATTGGTCCTAGAACAATAGGATTCAGAATGCAGCAGTCTGATTGGTCCTAGAACAATGCAGCAGTATGATTGGTTAGCAGGAACCACCCAATCATGCTCCAGGTAGAAGTGAATCCACAACCTGATTGGCTTACAGTAGAATTCCAGAATTAGCCAATCATGTGCAGCCCATTGTGTAAATAATGTATATAAAGCAGATACTTTGAGGGGACATTCATTCATTCCTCCTCACCACTATGAGCTGAATAAAGAGCATGAAATCACTTTGCGACTCTGAGTATATTTCACATGGCAAGAGCTCATGGGATTTCAGGCACCCACACAAGTTCTCTGTCCCTTTGGAAAATAGAAGGCACTGTGGAGACAATTGTGCATTAAGAAATAGGGGTTATTTGCCTATTTACACTCTCAGTCTGTAGGGAGGGGGTCCTGATCTTGCAGCATGGCCCAGAGCACTGTAGACAGTCCTTCCTTTACCCTCGCCAAGATGGATCTCCCCCTTACTTACTTCTTCCTCCTTCTTCCCAGAAGCACCTTGCCCTCCCCCAGAGCAGTTACCCTGGCAACCTTTCCAACCCCTGTCCCTGTTCACACCTCAAGGCAGTTCTCTTGCATTGGCAATGACCTTCAATGGCTCTCTATTGTTCCCTTAACCTAGCTCAGTCAGGCTGATTTGAATAACCCAGCCCAGGAATTCCCAGTCTGGCACAGCCCTGCACTTTGTTATAACCCATCCCCCATTAATCAAAACCCTGGCATTTATTAATTTATAGGTTTTGCCACAAATCTCTAACAATACCTTTCTGTCACTCTCCACAGCTAGCATTCCACCTCCTCTTTCCTGTCCAATTTGAGTACACTCATGGGTCCTTCTGAAGCAGGCAAAAATGAGTGATTTGTGCTCAAATCACAACTAAAAACTGGCTTATTACACACACACACACACACACACACACACACACACACCTTCCTTCACAACCTAATCTTAAATGTAAGGTGGCTGGTCATTACTGAATCTTCTTCCAATGCAATGAAAGTGGGATTAGCACTCCAGGTTGGAATCTATATTAACTGATATAATTCCTGAAAGCAATTGTTGGGTATATTTTAATGCGTTCATTTTTATTTGTTAATGAACCATTCTCTTATTTCCTTAATGTTTGTTCTGTTAATGTTTTCCAGATCCTAATGATTCACCTCCAGTTCTTTTGATTGCAAGCTCTGATACTATTGAGGTCCTATATCTAAATGGAACTAAATCATCCACCCTTGGCTTTGTGAGAGGAACTGGAATTCAGACATTGGATTTTATATACAACACGAACACAGTTTGTTGGATTGAATCAAGGGAATCTTCAAGTCAGCTGAAATGCGTTGAGACATCAAAAACTGGCATGCTAACAGATGAATGGATAATAAGCACTATTCCTTATCTTCACAGTAAGTATTTTAAGTTTGAGAAAGTAACTTCAAGCAAAATGATAAGAAGAGCCTCTGTCTTTTCAGCAAACTTTCTTTAATGTTATTATATAAACGTTATTTAGAGTGGCATCTTACGGTAGTAATCAGGGGAGATAAGGCCATATAATTGTCATATCTAAAGCCCTGCCCATGGAAACAATGTAAGCAGAGAGATTTAGATGTGGTTAGGAACATCTCTAAATTTCTTCCCAGTTTGGGTGTGTGAGAGGGGAAGTTGGATGAATCCAAGCCATTTCCTGGTTTTCCCTTTTTCGCCATATTGATGTCAGTGCTCCTTTTGTTGGGACAGGATGTCAGAGGCTTCAGCAGTCATAGGGAAGGGAAATCTGTCATTGGTTCTCCCTTTTCTTATATTGGTGCTCTGTGAAGTCAGAGAGGGCCATCCAGCAAATCCTCTTTTTTATTTATTTTATAAATATTTATTAAAATTTTTAAATATAAGTGCAAAGATAATAAACAATATAACATATATCATAACATAGTTTCATAACTTCTTTGGACTCCCTCGCGTCTCCCGCTCCCACTTGCATCATTACAAACTTTTGCCAGCAATTTATCATCTTGTTTACAATCTTACTTCCCGTTCATTTGAATATAATCTAATGATTCTCCAAAAGGTTTATATTTTCCTCAGTCTCACTTATCGTCCTAATTCCATCTAATTTAGTGGTGCTCAATTATTTATGATCTAGCATCCTTCTTAACATTCAACCAAATTACAGTATTTTTGTAGATAAATCTTGAATTTCTTCCAGTCTTCTTCAACCCTCTCTTCTCCCAGGTCTCGGATTCTGCCGGTCATCTCGGCCAGTTCCATATAGTCTATCAGTTGCATCTGCCATTCTTCCAGTGTGGGTAGATCTTGAGTTTTCCAATGCTTGGCGATGAGTATCCTTGCTGCTGTTGTTGCATACAGGAAAAAAGTTCTGTCCTTCTTTATCACCCTCTGGCCGACAATACCCAAGAGGAAGGCCTCTGGTTTCTTAGGGAAGGTATACTTAAATACCTTTTTCAACTCATTATATATCATTTCCCAGAAGGCCTTCACTCTAGGGCACGTCCACCAGAGGTGAAAGAATGTTCCTTCATTTCCTTTACATTTCCAGCATTTGTTATCAGACAAATGGTATATTTTGGCAAGTTTGACTGGGGTCATGTACCATCTATATATCATTTTCATTACATTTTCCTTCAAAGCATTACATGCAGTGAAGTTCAACCCAGTGGTCCACAACCTTCCCCAGTCCTCAAACATGATATTATACCCAATATCCTGTGCCCACTTTATCATAGCCGATTTAACCATTTCATCTTGTGTATTCCATTTTAACAGCAAGTTATACATTCTTGAAAGTACCTTAGTCTTAGGTTCTAACAGTTCTGTTTCCAATTTCGATTTCTCCACCTGGAACCCTAACTTTTTGTCATTTTTAAAGACTTCTTTAATCTGAGCGTAGTGTAACCAGTCTCGCACTTTATCCTTCATTTTCTCCAAACTCTGCAATTTCCAATTGTCTCCATCTTTTTCTAATATTTCCCAATATTTTGGCCATTTGGCCTCCATATTGGGTCTTTTTCGGGCCTTAGCTTCCAGAGGTGAAAGCCACCTTGGAGTTTTGTTTTCCAATAAGTCTTTATATTTTGTCCAGACATTAAACACTGCTTTTCTGACAATATGGTTCTTAAAGGCCTTATTGATCTTAACCTTGTCATACCATAAGTATGCATGCCAACCAAAAGCATTGTTAAAACCTTCCAGATCCAGTACGTCAGTGTCTTCGAGAAGTAGCCAATCTTTTAGCCAGCAGAAAGCTGCGGCCTCATAGTACAACTTTAGGTCTGGCAGGGCAAAGCCTCCTCTTTCTTTCGCATCAGTTAATATCTTAAACTTAATTCTGGGCTTTTTGCCCTGCCAGACGAACTTAGAGATGTCTCTCTGCCACTTCCGGAAGCACTCCGTCTTGTCCACAATCTGTAGTGTTTGGAACAGAAACAACATTTTTGGCAATACATTCATCTTGATAGCAGCAATTCGGCCTAACAAAGAAAGTTTCAATTTTGTCCAACTGTCTAAGTCTCTCTTAATTTCTGACCAACATTTTTCATAGTTGTCCTTAAATAGACTCAGATTTTTTGCTGTTATGTTTACCCCTAGGTACTTTACTTTTTTAACCACATTTAATTCTGTCTCTCTCTGAAACCGTTCTGACTCTGTATCTGTCAAGTTTTTCCCCAATACCTTGGTTTTTTGTTTGTTTAATTTAAATCCCGCCACCCGACCAAAGTCTTGAATCAATTGTAATACTCTTTTCGTACTAGATTCTGGCTCCTGCAGGGTCAAAACTAGGTCATCTGCAAAAGCTTTAAGTTTATATTGTTTTGCTCCGACCTGAATTCCTTCCACCAATCGGTCCCCTCTAATCATATTCAAGAGCACCATCCAGCAAATCCTATTGCACCTGGAACTTCCTCACAGGTGACACCCTTATTTATCTTCCTTCATAAATCTGGTCTTTTCACCGACTGAAGTCTTAGAATACAGCAGTGTACAAATTTAAATAAGCAAGCTGTGCAATGCTATTGGGTATAGTTTTATTTTTTGTTCGTAAATAATGAATGACTTTTAAAAATTGGGAGTGGATATGAACAATATTATATTCTTTGTCTTTAGAGAAAAGGCAACTTGAGGCTTTTTGATTTGAAGACTGTTATGATGGCTATGAATTTGAACATTTATTCTTGGATTGAAAAGTTCACTATAAACAAGTGGAACAGAATTACTTTAAGCATAGCCAAGTTGTCATTGTGCAATTCTTCTGAGTCACTTTGAAAACAAAGTCATTTAATGCTTTGAAGGAATTTAATAAAGGCAGTAAGGGCATTAATGTATGAGAAGGTTGGGCTGTTCTGTCACCATGTATAAGCTGTTCATTTTATCAATATGTCACAGAGCAGCTGGAGTTTGATGAGATGGTCTATGCACTTCACCATGACGATTCTGGAGTTGATGCTAAAGTCTGAATATTCCTTGCATGCATAATTACATAAACGCTCCATCACACCATATAAGCAAAAATAATGAACTAATTGGAGAGTGCTTGAATATTTGTCCCTGTATGTTGTTCCAGAGAAGTCTTTCTGGGCTTTTCTTCAACTTGTTTTCAGACCATTCACCAGCATTGCCTTGCATTCTCCTCTCCACACCCCATCACAATAAAAATGACAACCTTATTTCCATTGTATTTCACTTTGAAAATCCATAATAATGGAAATTAAAGTAAGAAAAAAAAAATCTTCCTCCTCTCTTTAATATGTACTCAGGTTTTGCTCATTCACAAAGGAAATTGATTATAAGCAAAAGAAAGATGGGTGAAAATGCACGTAATGAGCCATTGAGATCAAGAGTATGGCTCAATAACTGACACCTGAAAATGTTTAACAAAGCATGAATAGCCTGCATGTGCAATGCAGAGCTAAAATGAGTGCAAAATTGCCTCGTTATTTATCCTGAAACTTTCTCAATAACTGAACAACGGTCCATTTTCAAGCCCTGTAATATATATCTCTTTCCTGTAGAATCCTTAATGGGTGAAAACTAAAATCTGCCTGGTTAAATGGGAAAAGAAAGTGTGTAGTAATTTAACATCTTCAGTTAAAAGGAGACAAGTCCTTCCTAAGTGGTCACTTTTTACATCATATGAAATTGAATATCTTAGAAATAATGCAAATTGTTGATTATCTGCCCACCACGTGCATGCTGATTAAGTGTGGTGTTGCAGAAATCAATGAGACTTCAACGAAAGGTACACACCCTTTTATAAGTACCGTCATGTTGTCTATCCATTGATCTAAGAGAGCATATTTTTATCCTTCCAATGTCTTTTTGCAGTTGTAAGGGCATGGAGAATCCATTTATGTTGACCAGTTGTCAAGCTCCACATATTAGATATATAGCTTTAAATGCCGAAACTTTTAACTCTTTCCCCACAATAGTATTTATACACCCTAGCATTTCCCCCCAAAAATGTGCAAACACTGAGCACTGTATAAACATGTTTCAAAGAAGCATTTTCCATATTGCATCTCCAACAGAATGCTGTCATTTATAGACCATGCTAAGCAATCGTGATGGAGTCCAACAAACTCAAATGAAAATCTTTTGTTGTATGAGACATAGTTTGTAATCTAATGACACTTTAGAAATGGAGGCTAGTACATTATCCCATTGTTTAAGATGGGGCTCATTAATTCTTTATTCCATTCATTTATCAAAGTCTATGTGTCAAATTGATTATTAGACACTAATTAGCTATAAAAAGTAATAGCTTTTTTTAGCCTCTAAGATTTTGGATAGTGTGTAAAACACGAAAGTTTTTCAGTTGAGAATGGTACATATGCAGCATTACCATGGTGAGAGGAAGGGATCTGTTTTGACTGGCAAAGTGGAATACAGTCTGCATGAGTGCAGATGCAGTTCGGGGTGGGGGGAGAGAAACAATAGGGAACAATGTACAATAACCAGGATCGGAACTGGAACTAAACCACCCTTTCCCAACCTGGTGCCCTCAAGATATTTTGAAGTAAACATGACCCTTTGCCATGCTGGCTAGGGCTGATGGGAGTTGTAGTTCACAAACATCTGGAAAACACCAGGTTTCCAATCCAAACTAGCTGCCTTGGTGGAGGACAATCTATAGGTCTGAAAGGTGGGATACAAATGGAATAAAATTAAATAATATATTAACAATTCAAACTATTTAATTGCAAATATTTGCAACTTCATATGTTTGCTATTTTGAATAACAGTCCTAAACATGCAATATACTTAGAAAGGCAAGGGAGTATCCACAAAGCTCTTTGCTAAATTTCAAAGCAACTGTTGTGAAGGAAACACTGTATAATTTCCATTACAAGGTATACAGATGCAAAGCATATATTATTGAAAATAGCAGCGGGAAGAGGTGCAATGAGATTCACGCCCAGCTGATAGGCAGAGGCAGGGAATAACAGTAGCCAGTGCCAGCCAGAGTAGAACTGAGAGCTTCGTTCGTTCCCAGGAAATGTTGTTCCTATAGCTCCTACTCCCATGGTTCTTGGAAATTTAATAGGAGATGCATTGGCTCAAACTTCTACATTTGCCCCCACCCTCAATGTGAAGGAGAGCTGAAAGTGAGGGTGTGAATCACATCATCCTAAGTTTAATTCTTATAACAACATTTATTTATTTTTGCTATTACTGAATGCATAAAATTAAGTGCATTTCATTTCTTAGTAGCCAAGGAATAACTGTGCAATATTGGATAAGCTGCTTTAATTGGCTTATTAAATATTCCTGATGGATCAACAAGATGATCGTTATTGGATGCTTTTCTGCTGATAATGTTTACTCAGTTTTATTTTTATCTGATTTAGCATGCCTAATTGATGCTCACTGTTTTCTGTATTGCCACATCAGCATAAAACACTGCTGTACCAATTTGTAAAATGTTTCACATTGAAAGCTTCCAAAATAGACATTAATATTTTGGGGTTTTTCACCCATGTTTGAGAAGCTAAAAACTAGCACTAAATATTTAATGACAGCTAGGAAATGTTGATTTCTGAGAAGAACATAGGTGAATTTAGGGAAAAGGAGAAAAAGTGCATTTTTAACACTATTGCAATTGCCACTTACTTGTGTATTGTAAATCTGTCCATACCTAACTAATAACACACAAAAATGTTTGTTTATTGTCTCTGTTAATAGTATGTGGTTTTAAGGCCTATGTGCATTTTAAAAGTCCTAATGTAAGTAGAAGAATGCATTGCAATTCCAAGTAGTGTGAATCAATGTTGTTTGCTTAGCAATTCCTCCCCCCAGCCCCCAATGCCAGCCTGGCACAATAAAGCCTGAAATATGAATTCCCTTTTAAGAAGGTGACTATAATAAATAGATTTTATATTATCCCTGGAGAAGCATATTTGAGGACCTGCACTCAGAGTATTAAAACATTCTACCTTTTCCCCCAAGTCATTTTCTTAATAACTTTTTACTAGAAAGTCAATCCATATTTTATTAAAATATTGTATACAACTTAAAAATTTTAATTACCCACTGCTTAGCATCTTTATGGGATAACATAAAAATGGCAGCATTAATTTTGAAGAACAGAAGCTATTTTTCCCCCCACTGAACTTCATGACATAAAGAAAAAGCAGAGTGTAACCTAGAATTCCAATGAGAACGTGGAGGGAGCTTACACGATGCCTTGGAAAGAGACAATTGGAAACAGCCAAAGCATGTAGGGTAGCGTAATCATGCCATATATCCCCTATAATAGCTTGGTTCACTAAACTCTGGGTAGTTGATGGCACATCAATTGATGCTAAATTATGCTTTAATTTTAAGTTTAGCAGCAGATTACTTAACTACTTTGAAGTAAATAACCAGTTTTGATTTACTGTCTGCAAAGATTTATAGTACGCTTTTTGAATGTGTCGTTAAAAGAAAGAGAGTGTTACGGCTGTTGTACCTCTATAAATCTGCCTTCATTGTTCTGCAGAGGTGCCAAACAGCTGAGACCCTATTGCAAATTTACAATCATTTGGCAACACCACTAAAAATCAGTAAAGCAGAAATGGGAGATGGGACCATTTTCTGTTCTTACTCTTTGATTGTGCCTGAAATTGGCAGCAAAAACAGTCAGCCACTTAAAAAACAATCAAGAAGGACATTATTTCATTTGTAGTGGTCACAGAGTATGAAAAATGAGTATTTTATAATATTTTGTTCCCTTTTTAGATGTGGTCAGTATGGAGAAATTTACAGCAAGAACAAATTAAGCAGCCTGTCTTAGTATTTTTTAAAATCAGTGCTATACATATCTACACAAAATTAAATCCCATTGAGTTCAATGGGACTTCTTCCCAGGTGATTGTACAAGTTTGCTTTAGAACAGAAGATGGAACAGTAACTAAAAAAAACCTATGTTAGATAGTCTAGTAGAAGTTAGCTTGCAGGGGTAGGAAAGATAAGGAGCAGGACCACCAGTCAGATCCAAGTCCCCACCCCTGAGATAAGTGATAAGAGACAATGGATATATTTGCACTAACCCAATGTTAGGTAAATAAAACAAATATGTTCTTTCTGTAAGATACATACATAAATACACGTGTGTGTGTGTGTGTGTGTGTGTGTGTGCATGTGCATGTGCATGCTAAGGGACATTTTGGAACTTTTAGATTTCCTAAAGTGAGTTAGATAAATATATGTTGGCAGCTGTTTATAGCAGTCTGAAAACAAATACTTCATTAATCAGGACATGTTGCAAACTTACATGATGCAAATTTGGAGCAAGCAGAGTGATATAACTCTATCCCATTGTTGAAACAAGACCAAATCTAGATAGGTCCAAAGCTATTGAAGAAATGGGCTACCGGGATGTATTAGAGTTGGAATAGATTGACATATTTTTCAATGGAGGGAAGTAAGAAATGGGTTTCTCCATGGATCTGTTCATTCTCAAACTGGTCCATGAGCTTCATTCCTGGTGGCTTTTTTGTGCTGTGCAAGTGGAAAATAAGCCAATCAGTCTCCAGGATTGGTGACAGCTGGGCACTATGGCCTGGAGACAATTCCCAGCCTTGCTGGAGACCTTGGCCAGTTGTTGAAGGAGAGGTCCTAGTCTGGAATAAGAACTTTGCTAGGGTATGAAATTTTATTTATTTATTTATATTACATTTGTATACCGCCCTTCATCTGAATATCACAGGTTGGTTCGCATTAGAAAAATACAGAATAAAGACACAAAATTCGAACAACAAAACAGAAGCAAAATAAACCAATAACTGCTCTCCCACAGACAGAGAATGTTAATCAGCCAAATGCTTGGTTGAAGAAAATGGCCGCTTACCCAGTACAAGGGTGGGTGGTGGTTGTGACCCGGTGCAGCGCTTCCCTCATCCCCTCGAAACCACATCATCTTTACTCCGGCCGTTGGTTCCCAGTTCAAATTTTGGCCAATCCATGGCAGCTGGGGTGGGGTGGGGCAATGGAATGGACTGCACAGCACAGCATGAGTCTTCACTCTGGTCTGCTCCACAAGTGCAGGCCACACTTTTTGCCTGGCGCCTAAAGATGTGTAACAAAGGTGCCAGGTGAGCCTCCTTGGGGAGAGCATTTCACAAATGGGGAGCCACTGAAAAGGCCCCAGTTTTCTGGTTTGTGAGTTGATTTTGTCACAAACTTTATATGTTGGCAGGAGGTGCACTGGGCAGACTCCATAGTCTAATAAGGGGACGCCACATAAGGCTTCAGATCAAACTCAAGGAGCTGAGGCTGGCAGCCACACTCTCAAGTTGCAGGTGATGCCCACTAAATTAGCACATGTCATGGTGGGACTATTTGCCCTGCAGCTCCTTCCTGCTGCCCAGCTGGCAGCCTGTGGAAGAGAAACTGAATGCCAATGCATTCCTATTTCTGTGGAGCAACTGCCTTCTTATTCTGCTTGTGGCCTTTACAGAGGTATGTGAATAGCCACTATAGGATAGCAGCATGCAGTACCTTTGGTCTGATCCAGCAGGGTCATTGTGTTCTAGCTTGAAAAATAATTTGACAGTCTTCTGAAGGATAGCATCTAGTTTAGCATCCTGCTTCCCACAGTTGCTAACCAGATACCTCTGAAAAGCCCAGACCTGAGGACTACCCCCTTTTTTGATGCTATTTCAGTAAGAAATGATAACCCACTTTTCCTTTGTTAGTAGCCAAAAAATTATTTCAAAAGCAAAGTATTCGTAGTGATGAGTATACAGAACCCACTTTCCCAGTCTGTGATACTAGAGAGAAACCATCTGAGAACAGAATTTACTTTGCCACTGGCATAAACTTTACTTTTATTCCTACAATTCTGAACAATTTTCCAATCACTTGATGATATGCATCTTATTTTTTACATGAGAATATTGTTATAGAACCCTCTGTTGCTCTTTGTACATCACAATATACCAGGCAGAATGAAATCTATCTCAATTGACAGCAGGGTTGTGAATGTTATTTTCAGTTCCATGTTGAGGGTGCTAGTCTTTGGCTTTTGTTGAACCAGAAATCAACAACCCTAACAGGAAAGAGAAAATAAAATTCACAGCTCTTATTCCACTATAGAGCAATTTCACAAGGACTGATATGAAACTTCTTGAATTGGGATAAGATCTGTGAAGACCAAGCATCTTCACATGTTACAAACAAAACAAACTATATTTCCCTTGATAATTGCCATTTAGATTGCTCTTCTGGACATTTTTAAAATGGATTTTTTTGCCCTTGGCAGCTAAGACAGTTGGTGCAAGGAGTAAAGTATGCTAACTAGATCAATGCTCTGGAAGCTGAATATTCTGTGATGCTTAAAATATATACAGGGGATTACCTGTATATATTTTAAGCATCACAGAATATAATGTAAAGAATGTAAAGAATTGTTACTATACTAACAAAGTGGTGTCAAAATCCTTTAGCATGTTAAGGGCATAATCCAGGCATGTGTTTATGGCTAGCAAGTGTGCTACTCTGTACACGGGTGAAAATAAATTGAAATACAGTTATACAATACTATAGGGAGGAATGTACATTAGGGGCAATGTTTTCGAACACCATCTGGTAGTTATAGTTGGTTGTCAGTTCAAAATATTTAATTACTAAGGATGCTGTGCTGATGTTACCAGGTAATACGGAGGGTTTTGCTATGCAAGGCATCCTGCAACATGTCAG
Source organism: Podarcis gaigeae (assembly GCF_964106915.1). Lineage (NCBI taxonomy): Eukaryota > Metazoa > Chordata > Lepidosauria > Squamata > Lacertidae > Podarcis > Podarcis gaigeae. The sequence continues at coordinate 99,028,670 of NC_139678.1, read as the reverse complement.
GCCGCAAACAATACAGTGTGGTCCAGAGAAGGCTTAACTGCTTGCTGCCTCATGAATAGTAGAATTTGGGAAATGAGGTGTCCGGAGAACAGGAGGCGGGGCGTAGGAAGGGGTGGGCATGGGGTGGGCTGCCCTGGGTGCCCTCACTGATGGGGGTGACATTTGGCACGCCACCTGCCCGTGATTCCCAAGCCTACCCCAAGCCATCGGGGTAAGGGGGAGCTGTGCTGCTTTGCCGGCGGCATTCCCCCTTCCCCATTTGTTTTGACAGCTTGGGGTAGGCTTGGGAGTCGCTGGCGGGCAGCACACCAAATGTCCACCATGGGCAGCTCATTCCGCCCCTGGCTGCAGGGCATGCATGCTGCTCAGGGCACCCGAGTGCCTATCTCCTGCCTGAGAGGCACCCTCTGCATCACGCCTCCCTCGGGAGCGCGCCCACCCTGGGCAGCGCAGGCATATGATCTGCCTCTGACAGGAGGGTGGTAGTTGAAAAGTGATAATTCCTCCCTTCTCCCTCTTCTTGCCTGGCACTTAATTAGCAACAGTCCATTGACAGGTGCGTGTACAGCCATCAACACCCACTGTTGTAACAGATTGGGAAATAGGGGAAAGGTGCAAGTAGGTGTACCAGTTGCCCCTCCCCCAGCCATCTCTTCTTCCAACCTTATCCCCTCGGTTGTAGTTTCTTCCTCACACACATAGAGTCTCTATATGCCTTTTACTACAGGCATGTTGTGTTGTTTATTTTATACCACCCTTGTAGAACCCATGTAGCACACAGGGCAGCTAGTGAGATGTAGTTGCCCAGTAGGGCACCTCTTCAGTGTCGGAAATCAGGGATGCATGGGGAAATGCTCTGATTTTGATTGGAGGAACCATGCTAGGGAAAAAGAATATTATTCACTTGCTTGGTTACTAAATTTGTATCCTACCTTTGCACCAGATGGTGTTCCACTTTTTCTGCTATCAAACTTTGTCCTGCAGGCTCCCTACTAGTCCTCCCCCACCTATGTATTCAAAGCGATATCGGAGAGGGAGAGTTATATGTCTCCCATTCATCCACCTAACGACTGCAGCCTTCTGCAATGATGACCAGAGTGGAAAGAGGGGTTGGATCAGCCTTAAATAGTACCTGCCCTCCTCCCAAAGGAAGACACTAACCTAAGTATCTTTCCTCTAAGAGAGGGTGGGACAAATTCATTGCCAAGAGTGTGAAGGCAATTCTTAAAATCCTGCAGTGTCAAGTCAATATTCATGGCCTGAAAATGACAGATTTAGTAAGAAATTTATTATTTTATTGTTTGCTCTGTTGCAGACAATAAGAAATATATTTTTAAGTAAATTAAATTGCCTTGATAAATAGATTAAATACTGATATTTTTTCCCTTCAGTATACTGAGTTTATTTCAAATATTTGACATCCTGCTATTTCTCTCTAGGAAGGTCAGTGTAACATTACCTTGTTACATCTAACAAATTAATAAAGGACACCCTTTATTAACACCCATTACACTTGAGGGTGAGGGCTGTGAAATTAAGCAGAAGAAAACTAATAATATGCAGCTTTTAACAGTGCAAGAAATGGACAGTCAGATGTTTTAGACTATCACTTGCTGGTTGTTTTATCTGTACGTTTGTGATTCCAAGCTAAATTCCAGCTCCGAACATGCAAAAGGTGTATTAAAATTGGACATGGCTTAATATGTTTCTTACTTGATCTTTAAGTGGGTACCATTTACATGAACAGAGAACACAATTTTGTGATTCATCCAGAGGCACTAAAAGCACTGTTAAAACACTGTTAATAAAAATTTAAGATTACAAGTTAATTAGTATGTACATAATTTGGCTCTAGTGTTACCACATAGGTCTAAAATGCAATGTGGAATTCTAATTGGTTGGTTGTTAGAGACATTTAAATAGTTGGCGAGGAGGCAAGAAAAGTGTTGGTGGTTTTTTGTTTTTTGTTTAACAAAAGGAGTGTCCCCAAAGCTTTGTTACACTAGGTATATTGAAACCTACTTGCTGACAACTATGGACCTTAAAAAGAAGACATTTAATGTCATTTATTTCTTTAGTGAGAGGGAAACACTGCAGAGATTAAAAGCCTTATTCATTAAAAATACATTTGCAAGTTAAGTAGGTTTTTCATGATGTGCATAGAAAAGTGTGGAATGTGCTTTTTAGGCAGAGGCAAACTTTGGTAATTCATTACAACTTTCCAAACTTGAAAGCAGCATGTCATTTATAATTCACTGGCGGGATGCTCAACACAAACACAGCAAGACAGGCACAAGACACAAAGTCTTTTAAATTTTTTTTTTTGGGGGGGGTCAAGTGTGTAAAGCTGAAGGTGCACAAGTTAAGTTGCAGGCTGGCTGTATTGAAGATCCAACACTGATATCAAAGTGTGTGGAATTGATTTGATTACAACCCCCTGTTGTAATCTTCTATTATCATAATAAACTTGCCATCAGCGATAAATGTGCACTAGCCTTTGGAAAGATAATATAATAAACTATTAAACCTGTAGAAAAAGCTCAACCTTTCTTAGAATCACAGGAAGCTGCCTCATACAGAATCAGACCAATGATCCATCTAGCTTAGTATTGTCCACATTGATTGGCAGCTGCTCTCCAGAAGTCCCCCAGCCCTCTTGAAGATGCTGGTGATGGAAACTGAGACCTTCTGCAAGCAAAGCAGTTGTCCTACCCTTTCTCAATTCCAACCTGTGGCAAAGGGCGGGGGGGGGGGAGCTGGCTGTTTATCTCACCACTATATGTGTGTGTGTGTGTGTGTGCACGTGCACCCATGCAAGCATGCATGAAATGCCACATCTTTCCTAAGCAACATTTTTTGCAATTTTTAAAATCTGTTGAGTTTGGCAATACAGGACAGAAGAAAGACAAAACATTGAATTACAAATTTCAACCTTCTTTTAAACTATGTGGCAATGACTACTGTCAGACAAAGAGACTGAAGCAGGTAATACTTTAGTCTGTGCTGTCATAGTAAAGCTGCACATTTCTAAAAACAGTGGCAACAATGAGGAGGTAAAAAAAAACACCTCTGAATTAAAAGGGGAAAGAAGGAGCAGGAAGAGAAAGGCTATAAATAGAAGTGACAGCCGTGAAGAGTACATTATGACGGCTGTAATGGAAGGAAAGTTTTCCAGTGTTTTCCCCTTAAGCAGTGTTGGAATGGTGGTCAGTTGATCAGCTACTATTATTTGTAGGTGATAGGCTATGGTAGAGGGATTCCGGCAGACACTGTCACTCAACAACTGAGCTGAGAGACAGCTGAGGAATAGGAGGCGGGAGTGGCAGATGAAAAGGATGCTGAAAGCATCCTGCAAGAAGTAAGAGGGCAGGGTGCATGGATACCAGCAGCAAGTAGCATCCTGGACCAATGGAAGAGAAATACAGGCAAGGAAACCAGACCAAGGGAAGGAGGAGAAGGAGGTGGATGGAAAAGAGGGTGAGCAACAAAGGAGATTTGGTCTGCCACAGGAAGGACAGCAAGGAGGGAGAAGAGGAAGATAGAAAGATTAAGGGTTGTCATCCCTGGTGGCAAGGCAGAAAGAGGGAGGGGGCGAAAAAGACAGGAGAGGGCAATGCTCCAGGAGTGTCAGAAGAACAGTGTATGGGAAGGCAGGAGTGAAAACATTGTCTATAAAACAGAACAGAATGGAGCAAAACAGCACTATGGGCCTTTCCTCTTAAAAACACCTCACAAGTGCCTCTGTTTACAAGCAAAGGAAGGTGTCGATATTTTACCATATTAAATTCAATTGATGTGTTCTAATCAGTTTTACTCAGATAAGATTCATGAAAAGGAATGAACATATCTAAGTTATGGCCATTAATTTCTGTGGATCTTTTATATGTAAAAAAAATAGCTGAATACCACCCAGTACTTGTTTTTGTTTTGTGTAGTCCATTCTGCAGTCATAATTTATATCATTATTTTTAATATTACAGTTTACATACAGTTTGTTACACTAAAAACACCACAGCACCAGCTCTTTCCTTAAAAGTAAGAAGCACTAATAGAGACATTTCAAAGGCCTGATTGCAGCAAGCTGCTGATTCTGTGGGCTTACCTATCTGTACTTAAAAACTATCATGGAAACAATTTTAAAAAATATATTTTTAGACAACTGAAGTGTTACGCCACATTTTTTAATTTTGCACATTTCATCCACCTCTCCTTATTGTAAGGTCCAATGGCTATAAATTTGCTTTTGTATAAATTACCTGTTACATAACAGCTGCTTTCAGGAAACATGATAAAATATTATTTATTTTTGATAGGAACCTATGTGAGCCTTGGCCTGCTGCACCTTCTTCAGTGTGGCCTTGAGAAGAAGATCAGAAGCTTCTGCTTTCATTTTTTTCAGTATCCACAGATCCGCATTTTGTCCAAATCTTAACTAAGGTTTATTTAATTAAGCCAGCTTCATAGCCCATGTTTTGAATTTGGCTTGCTCCAAACAAATCATAGCTAAGATTAACCAGTTGCTCAGTTTTTGACAACGTAGCAAGCTGTGATCAATCAAATTGGAAATGAAAAATTCTGAATACATCCTTCCATCTGCAATCACGCTTACTATTGTAACTCAAAGATAGACACATACTTTCATCTAAGTATATTCATTTTATCTCACTGAAATTATATCATACAATCCATCTGTTGTATAGCCACAACTACACGAACCAGCACAGGTATAGATCCCTTGCCCATCCCTCCCTTGTGCCTGGCTTTCAAGCAATACAGATTGCAAACTGAAGTGCCATGGTGGAGAGTGGTGGCCGGATGAGTACAATAAAGCAAACATGGATTTTCAGTTGGGGAGTTACCTGCACCTGCCTTGCATGTGTACAACAGGCAGATCAGAGACAAGAAAAGAGGGAGGCTCCATTGAGCCCTATGCCAGTCTCAAACTCTGTCCATTCAAGGGTGGACTGTGATCCATGTCTGTTCCTTTTCATATTTTGGATATACAGTATATGGAAATATATTCCAACACTGCCCATGGATTTAGGACAGACTGTTGGGGACCCATGTAAGGAAGGTATAGTTACCTTTCCCCTATACAGAATTTTTCCTGTATCTACAGCTGTAATGTGTTTATGTACAGGGTTATAAAAGGTTGAGGTAAGCCAAGTGCAGGCACAAGTGATGAGGAAAATATGGACCTTCTTCATTGTTCTGAAGGAAATAGGGTTGGGGAGCTTTTGTGGTAGGGTGGTTCTGCTAGACTGACAGGATCGCTTTTTGCGATTCTCGTAGTTTATTTCATATCCTGTTTCTTTGATTAGTTACAAACCAACATCTTCCTCACATGGTGGAAATCTGTGGTTTCTGGGAAAAAGTCATAATTACTCCTTCTATAATGCACTCACAGTGAAATATTATGGGGTTTGCAGTTGTGATCATTACAGTATGTCATTTGCACCTGAAATTTTGTCCGTTCACAACAGAAGTAAAAAATGGCAACTATAACATTCACTCCACTTTTTGTATTCTGTGATTAAATTTTACTTTAGGCAGAATATAGTCTGCTTTTTTCCTTAAAAATGTTTAGGGGTACTCTCATTTTCCTACTCATATTGAAATACTGCCCCTCAATGTGGCCAAACTTAGATTCACAAAATGTTTAGGGGTATGCGTCCCCCAGCATCCCCCCAGAAAAAAGGCACTGCTTATCCCTTGTCTTCAAAGAATTCATTAACAACTTGAACTTCTTTCAAATGTATAGAATATCTCCTTTGGAGTAATATCTGGAGTTACAGAAGTTGGATTAGCATAATTAATTTAACAATCTTTTCACTCTGGCAGATATACAACAAATGGCAGTCGACTGGCTTACTGGGAATTTTTATTTTGTGGATCGTATGAGTGACACAATCTTTGTATGCAACTACAATGGAACTGTATGTGTTATTCTGATCGATCTTGACCTCCACAACCCCAGAGCAGTTGCTGTGGATCCAAGTTTGGGGTGAGTCTTTCAATGATATAATATTTGTTTGTTGTAAGATGTGTATAGGCATGCTAGGTATAAAGAAAATCAAAGCTTCCAATGGATTTTCCCCCTGTGTGTATTCTCATTAGTCTCCATTTTGAATGATCGGTGAATGATAGCACCTCAATCTTTAATCTTTTCTCACTTGGAAAGCCTGCTGGTTATCTGAAGTTAGAACACAACATTTGAGAAGCCTTGCTTTGAATTATAAGTTTTGTTGTTTGCCCTTGCACATAGCATAAGAAAAAGATGAGGAAGAATATTTGGAAGTGAACCTAGTAGCTTGAAATACCCAAAGTAATTACAGTCTTATATTAAACAAAAACTCTCCTCCCTGAAAGAGAGGGGAGTGGTTGTGGACGGGAGCCCGAACACTGCTCCTAGCAGGGGGCGTTGCCCCCTGCCTCCAGCTCACCTGGCTGGCACTCACGCCCCCCCCGGTGGCCGTCCAACCAGGTGCCATGGGGGGGGGGCGTGTCCAGCAGCCTTTATGCTGCAGTGCCAGCCTTTTCCCCGGCCTCATTTCTCTTTGTCGTCCTGTGCAGCCTTGTGTCCCAGAACAACGGTGTTCTGGTCCTCCTTCTTGAAAAGAACTGTTTGACATGGTACGCTAACAGAAAGAGTGTGGACTTGTTGTGGAGCATAAAAAGAGACTTGAATGCATTTGCAGCCTTGTGTCCCAGAACAACGGTGTTCTGGTCCTCCTTCTTGAAAAGAACTGTTTGGCGCGGTACGCAAAGCTGTATGGCCATTATAAGAACCAGGAAACTCGTAAATCGGGCGGTAGCCCGTTGGGTGCGCTTTATGTATGGCCGAGTCATTTATCATGACCGTATCCGGATCGGCGACCAAGCTTTATACCGGAATGACGGCATCCACTTATCGGATCTGGGGAACGACATTTGGTTAGCTAGTGTCAGCAAAAGCATCTGGGATTGGTTGCAGCTTTGAAGGTATTGGCGGCGAGCCTTTAGCTCGGGTGGCGGTTAGGCATTGGAATAATGTGTTGTGGTGTGACGAAGTGCTAGGTGTGGCCATCTCCTATGCCTTCAATGTCTAGGGGTATTCCATTAAAGGAATCTGGCGGTCGTGTATTCCGTCCGAAGCCTGCTTGGCGGGAGGCCATGGCACGACCCTCGGTGACATCAGGGGTGAGCCTATAGTTGGATTAGCATCAACAGGTGATGAACCCCTGGTGAATAAACCCACTTGTTTTGATCCAATGCCTAAGCCAATACCTTTTCATTGCTGTAATCAATAAAGTTGTGGCCTTTTCTAGCCCATTAACCTTATATCACGTGTCCCTGTGTCTTCATTTTACTTCGCGGGGGTCGGGTCCTCGAACCACAACCACCTGACCTCTTATATCACACCACAAGCCATTTTTGAAATCCTTTCAAAAGAAGTTTGTAATATTGAAGGGAGACAGCCTTTTAAAAATATTTTTAAAATATCCCACTGGAATGTGCTCAGGTGTGTCTAGAGTAGCTCCTTGCATCCCAGGCAAGATATTGTTGCTGCTGCTGCAACCTGCACCATAGTTCTCATGGGCACCCAGAAGTCTTTTTTGTGTGTGAGAGGGGGGAAGGTACAACTGGAAGGAGAACAAATGTATTTTCTACATACTTTCTGGTTGGTTTCTGTATCTAAGAGAATGAACGATTGAACTCCATGGACAATTGTTGAATACAAATGATAGTGTTCACAGGTTAGCAGAAGTTTGTTTCTCGTTGCTACTCACAGCCCAAAACTTTTCTGAACATAAGATAACTGATACAGCATGTTTCTATGGTATGCCTCCATAACTTGCTTCAGTTGCAGCAAATTTTTGCAGAACAATTTAGTTCCTACGTTTCCCTGTCATTTCCAAATCACAGAGGAAATTGAAAAATAACTTTGTTGTCACTGTCTCAAAAAGTCCATTGCTTAAAATTCCAATGTAATTTTTATGGAATATAGATAAGTAAGAGAGATGTCACTGTCAACTTTTTCTTTTAAATGAGGACATTGGAACTTAGTGTGTGCATATACAATAGTAAGGTACCCTTCTCAATGTGCTTTGGAGCACCAGTTAAAATATTTTGTATCTGTGCTTTTAAAGACTCAGCAGTCAAGAATGTATATCTGTGTTATAGCAACACATTTGCAAACTTTTGAAGAATGAATGTAAAATATTAGGAACCATGTTTTGTCATTTCACCCATCATATCAACAAGTTCATTCATTATCAGCCGCAGCAATAGATAATAATGTAAATGGTGTGGATGCCTGAGTTTTGAAGTGGCTACTTCAACCTTGTTTTATATTAGCCTATAGATAGTGAAGTCTGTAGTGGCTGGTGGGGAACATCTTACAATATCATAAGACTCTGTTCAATAAAAAGGAGAATATTTACTACAGAAGCAGCTTGTCATCCATATGTGGACTTTTGTCACTCTTTACTTAACGCCTGATTGAATATTAAGATGAATAATCACATGGGTTTAATTTTGACAAGAACAGCTTGCATGCAAACTTTGCAAAGGAAGCTGTATGATTCTAGAATAGAGCTGCTTTTGTGTACTCAGCAGATGGTAAGCTTGACTAGATCTGACTGAAGTGATGTTTCAAAAGAAATTAGTCGAAGTTGTATTTAAACTGATTTGTTTAGTAATACTCTTAACAATGAATGGGATATTTTCAAACCACCTAGCTCCTTTTTCACATGTATTTATTTATGCAATATATTTGGGTTTTACTTTATGTAATTTAAACTAGTAATTCTGGTCTGTTAGTGGATGTTGAAGTGTAGTCTTTAGATTCCAGATATTGGCCTGTGGTTATAAAAATGATGGTTAATGGTATACCCCTTTTAAGACACAAAAGTGAAAAAGATAAGCATTTCAATATATGTATATTGTAGCTTCTTCTGCTACTACATTTTACCTCGCCTCTTCTCTTTTTCCAAGTTCTTATTTTTCATATGAATTCATTATTACCTAACCACCAAAGCAGAATTTCTGCTTGAGTATATTGAGTTATTATGTCCTTACCTGTTTCATAATGATACTGGTTTTATTTAATTCTTTATTAGGTTTTTTAATAAAACTTCATCATAAGAGTGCATTGCAAGTGAAGCATGAAATGAATGGGGCATATAAATATGTGCATAACACTTTAATAAAGTTGCCTACATTCATCAGCCTTGTACATTTAATTACAAAATATGTACATTTTTATATTTAGCAAGTTAAACTGGGTGTTCCCATAAGGTATTATATACACACTCTTACGGGATATCTTCTGCTATTAATGTATTCAGGACCATCATCTTTTTATATTAATATTAAACCACATTTAGCAAATGTGAGCTTTATTTATTAGTAATCGGTACTGCAAGAAACGAATTGCCGTCTTGAACCAACTCGATCTATTCTATTACTGGATCCCATTGACAGTGGTTTGTATTTGTCAGGGTAGGGCCTAGCATACACATAGCCATATGTTGACATCTCATTGTCCTGTTTGAGTCAGGGAACCCAGGATATGAGCCAATTGGTCCACCAAGGCAGCCCAACTGGCTCTCTAGGTTTACTGACACTTTCCTCTGTTCTTTTCAGGCAAAGTATGTGCTTTAAAGCTCTGTGTCTGAGCACCCTCTTATTTGTGCTCTAGACTAGAGCGTTCCCTGTGAAAACTCGCAAGTTAAAGCAGATTCAGAGAAAATGACAATCCACAGAAAACCTGAATTGCCATTTGTTGCGCTTCAGCTTTAAAGAGCGGGTTTTTTTTAATCTGTAACTATTGCTGCAAAGGAATGAACTGATTTCTGGGACTGGGGCGTGATCGCCACCACTGCCACGTGTACAGCCTCTAGGAGGATTTTTAGTGTCCTGGCCGCTGCTGATCCCAGCCCACAGGCACAATCAGTGAAATCAAATAAAAAATGGATTTTTTTACAATCCCAGGGTGAAGATCTAAAACTATTTTTTTTAAAAAAAGAAGAATAAATAGACAATAATTTATAAGAGGGTTAAAATGGAGTGAGATAGAATATGCTAAACCAAGCTAAGCACTCCCATGCAGGTTTCTATATGGCAGTGCTCTATGAGGGGATACAAGTTTTGAAAGCCACTTACTATACAAATGGGCCATATTACAGAGATAATCTGCCTGCTGCCATCAGCAACCACCTCCTAACCTTATTGAGCTTCCTCCACATTCAGGTGTGTCAGAGAGTGGGGGGGGGGGAGAGAGAGAGAGATTGATTTGAGTTAGTCTTCCAAAAAGCTTGGCTCTTGTTCTTAAGAAACTGTCAAGGCCCCCATCCTGTCAAATCTCTTAGCAAGGCTTGAGAGGCATTATAGGTATGCATTGACTTTGAAGCTGTAGCATTGCTGTGGTTTTGCTATCCAAAAATCTTCAAGGAAGTTTTTTTTTTTAAAAAAACAACCTCATTCTGAAATGGAAATTTGTTCTCATTCAAGGATTAAATAAATTACATTTTGCTTTAGGGAAATAATATTCTCAGGGCCTTTTTTGATCAAGGCTTTCTGTTAGCACTTTCAAGTGTTAGTCATTTCCAGTGATGAATATGTCCATTTCCACATAATGGAAGGATAGGGGAAAGCTAGATTTGCTGCTAGGTAAAATGGAGAAACGCCGTCAGCTGCTGGAAAGAAAAATGGAAAAGAAAAGAAAGGGTTGGCGGTGCAGTGATTGTAGTAATCTGGAGACATTTTCTTTCAATAGACATTGAGGTTGGAATTTGGAGATCATCCCTGGAGAATGGTGTGAAGGGGTGGACTCTTGCTGGCTGGGAAGGCTCCAGAAGAAAACTAGGGTTTGTTGTAATTGCTACTTTACAAAATCACCATGTTAACTCTTTTCTGAATATGCTGAATCCAAGCTTTACGGGTTGTAAGCTGGGCTAGACAGGGAGGGGATCTCTAATGTTTCTGACAGTGACACCACATGCATAACCCACTGCACAAAGCAAAAGATGTGTGGCAGTTGCATTTCATGTACAAAATATGTGCTCTAACAATTTAGACCAACAGAATACACAAGCAGTTGAAATGCTTTTTGAAGTAGTATAAGTCTAGTTGGTTAAGCTCCTGGGGTTAACCCTAGCATTTTGAAAGGTTCCATAGAGAAAGATAAATCTGACAAATCATGTATGTGTATGATATTTTTTATGACATATTGCTAAAGCATTTGGGATGAACCTTTGGATTTGTGTTTTTGCTCCCATAATTCATTGTCAGAATGACAACGTAGTGCCCAAATCAATTTTCTAGACTCCCCAAGCTGGAATAAATGAAACAGAATATCTTTTTCAGTCTGCTTTGGCACTGAATTTATCAGATTTTTATACAGTGGTACCTTGGTTTTAGAACAGCTTTGTTTATAAACAAATTGGAAATAGAACACTGCAAACCTGGAAATAGGTGTTCTGGTTTGTGAACTTTGCATTGGAAGCGGAACATGTTCCGCTTCCTGTTGGGTGTGTTCCATTTGTAAATTGAGTTCCCCGCTGCTAATCAGAGGCTTTCTGTTGAGTCTGTTGGCTTTTGAGTCCCGAGCACCCACACAACAAAGAGGTGATATTTGGAGCTTTTGTTTTTGCCATTGTTCTTGCATTTTTGTTTGTGTGGCTTTTTCGTGGTTTTTTTTACAGTGACTTGTTCTTCGTTTTATGGGACTGACTTGTGACTTCTTACTAGTTTTTGTGACTTGTGACTGTGTGAAACCCAGTTCAGCTACTGGTTGATTGTGCGACTGGATAAATGGATAAAAGCCCCCCATCTAAACAATGACTATCATCACTGCATGTAAGAATTTATTATTATTATTATTATTATTATTATTATTATTATCATCATCATCTACAGTACTGTCTTATTTATTTTATTATTTTACATTATTATTACATGACCTGGAAGCTGTACGCCGGCTCCCTCGGCCAATAAAGCGAGATGAGTGCCGCAACCCCAGAGTCGGTCACGACTGGACCTAATGGTCAGGGGTCCCTTTACCTTTACATTGATTATTGCTTTCATTTTATGGATCAGTGGTCTAATTAGATAGTAAAATTTATGTTAAATTGCTGTTTTAGGGTTTGTTTTTAAAAGTCTGGAACGGATTAATCCATTTTGCATTACTTTCTATGGGAAAACATGCCTTGGTTTTGGAACGCTTTGGTTTTGGAACAGACTTCCAGAACGGATTAAGTTTGGGACCTAAGGTACCACTGTACACAATATTTTTTTCTATTAAAAAAAAACCATACCCCTCATTAATAGATCTCATGTAGCAAACCCACCACCTAATATCACCAATTAATAATGTGGCGGATCCACTTCTGCTAACTGCCCCCAATTAAATATACTTCACAGTACACCAATTACATGAATTTCTGCAATTTACAACAGATTATCTAGTGCGGGACTTGTATGAGGGAAAACTTAATGGTTTAGAGTCTCAGGCAGGAGTTGATCAAACAAACAAGAAAAGTTTTGTTAAACAAAAAGAAGTGTATGAAACAAAGTGGGTCAGGAAATGTGTTTTTTCAAGTCGAAGTTAACTTATTTACTTTAACTAACTCTAAGATGTCTCAGGGTTAAACACAATACTATAGGCACAGCTGTTCTTAAACTTCAGTTACTAAAAGCAAGGTGTTACACTTCAGGTGGTAGGTGTTCGGGTTGCTAGAACAGATGGTAAAATGCTCAACTCAGTTTCTGTCACTTAGATATTACAGTTAAATACTTCCTTCACAGCTTAATACTTTGTTTCATGAGCGAGGGGCACTTCTCCTCAAGTTACCCACTCTTTTAACCATCACACACCTGAGGTCTTCTAAATAGTATAACAGATCACCAGGGGATCACCTCACCCCTTGTTACTGGGTTGGGAGTCTTCTGAAGGAGCGACTCCACCCCCATCGTTCTGCGCGGACGCTGAGGTCCAGCGCCAAGGGCCTTCTGGCGGTTCCCTCATTGCGAGAAGCAAAGCTACAGGAAACCAGGCAGAGGGCCTTCTCGGTAGTGGCACCTGCCCTGTGGAACGCCCTCCCACCAGATGTCAAAGCGATAAACAACTACTTGACATTCAGAAGACATCTTAAGGCAGCCCTGTTCAAGGAAGTTTTTAATGTGTGACATTTTGGTGTATTTTTGGACTCTGTGGAAGCCGCCCAGAGTGGCTGGGGAAACTCAGCCAGATGGGCAGGGTACACATAATAAATCATTATTATTATTATTCTGTACCTAAAAGAACTCTCCCCTCCTGGCTAGACTCAGACTCAGTGTGTATGTTTAACTTCATTCAGAACAGTTCTCCTTATCTCACTCCCTACCTCCCATCAAACTATATCTCTTAACCTGAAGCTTTGCCCCTTCTCAAAAGCCAAACCCTATCCCTCAACTTAAATCCAGTTTAAATCTCTCCCTCAGAAACTGCTCCCCACTCTGTAGCTAGCTGACTCTGTAGCCAATCCATGAAAGGCTTCAGCACTCTGGTGGTGTTTCAGAGGAACAACATTACCAGACTCTAATCTGGCTCTGCTGTCCGACACATGTGTTTACAAGTTGGACTTTAGATATCCGCAGAGCAGATGCTACAATCCACACGTCCTTTCATGTGTCACATTAGCCTGTGAATGAACACAATCAAGCTGTTATTACTGCACGTAGAATGCACTAAGTATAATGTGCTTTGTTGCTCTCTCACTAAGGCAATCGTTGGAGGAAGAGATATTTCAGAAATCTTCCATTGCATTCCAGACCTGCTAAATACAAAATCTGTTTCCAGACTCTTTAATGCTGGTTTTCTTGACAAGTCCTGTTGAACTTAGTAGGGGTTACTCATGAGAAAGTGTGCACAGGAATTCAGCCTAGCCTATAACAGTGCTGTAACACGTGATGGAACAAGAGTGTCCCTTTGAGAACATCCTGAGTACTGTATTTTGCACATTTTACCCTTTGTCCATGGAAGAAGGGGTGGTCCTTCCAAAAATATGAGTATTCCAGGCAGATACGAACTTTGATATTTCTTGATTTAGGAATGCAAAGTTTCCCATGTGACTAATGAATGAAATCTGAGAGAGTGCATAAATCTAAAAATGACAGCTTACCTGCGACTCCTGGGTGCCTTCGCCAAAATCTATTTATATCTTTAATCAATAAAGTTCAGGCCTATTTCAACCCAGTGCCAATGTCATGTGTCTTACTTCTTCCCTTGGCCTGCCCTGTGCTGGGCTGCACACTTCCTGTGCCTGAGTCCACAAGTAGTTGCTGGACAGCATGGTATGAAATATATATTTGGGGGATCTGAAATGTTCTTAAAAAAAGGACTTATGTATGCTAATGCACTGCAAGTTGAAAACTTGTAAATCTTGAGCATTATTGCTCTGATAGTATTTGTTTAAAAAATGCTATTATTCAGACTAAGGATTTTTTTCTCTTGGTAATGGCTAAATGACAGTAATGCTTAACAGGTTTGCTGCTGGGTAGTTAAGTGATTTGGGCACACAAGTACTATTAATAGTATTAAAGCTTCTGTGGGTAACTGCATTCTAGGCAGCTCTCAAAATCAAATTAAGCTTAGAATTTCCTGGACTTTAGGCTGGCTGCAGAAAATGTAATATGTGAAGCACTTCTCCATTTCTAAGAGGCGAACATAAGTAATAATTGGTTTTTTCATATTACATTAAAACATTTATTGGATTTTGTTATTTTTTTTAACCTGCTAGACACAGACTCCCTATGCATTTTCCTCTGCCTTAAAAAAAAATTCTGCTGGGAAATGATGTGATATTTCTTCAAATGAAGCAAATATCAGCAGCTTCTTTTATTTCTTTTAAAGAACACAGTTAAAAGAAAACTATAATAATAATAATAATAATAATAATAATAATAATAATAATAATAATAATTTATTATTTGTACCCCGCCCATCTGGCTGGGTTTCCCCAGCCACTCTGGGCGGCTTCCAAAAAAGATGAAAAATACACTAAAATGTCACATATTAAAAACAACCCCTGAACAGGGCTGCCTTCAGATGTCTTCTGAATGTCAGGTAGTTTACAATTACTTTACCTCTTAGGCCTTACACTGCTTGCCACTTTATCTTCTTTTCGCATTACTTTCAAGTACAGGACATGTTGCAGAAAGTAAATTGCCCATAACATAGATATCTATGCTACAAAGAGGAGAATGAAATTACATACATATTCAGTTTTGTTTTTGTTTTGGGGTTCCTTTTAGTTCAAAATGTTCTGTGATGCATACACTGGGTTGCAGTTTGGGGCTGGAACAACCCTGTTAGAAGATAAATTAACAAATTGTGAAGGATCAAGTGCTGACCTAAAACTGTGTTTTACAATTATATATTGCATTTCCCACTTCATCAGAATGGAATTGTTAACTGCCCCTACTCTCAGCTCTCTTTACTTGATAAATGGTACTAAGGGACCCTTCTTTTTCTGGGCACAAAGTACAAACTTGAGCTGTCACCACCATTCTCCATCTTCTAAATTAGTATTACTCTCATTCTGCTGCCAGAACTTGTCACTTCTCATGAGACAAATAAGCATTTTATCTGTGTAGTCATACTTATATGTTTGAAAAATAGGACGTACCTGTTTTACAGGAAATGACTGAACAAATAAAATGCTCATGAAAGGACCTCTAATAAATTGCAAAGCGATATGCTTAACAATGGGGGAAATAATTAATGTTTATATATGCACCTGCTAAGGTTTGGCTCTAGACTTTGCCTTGGTCACAGAGAACACCTCCACTGATGGAAATGGGGGTGAGTGGCTTTTGTTGTTGTTGACAATTTCCACTTCCCCCTGGGCTCTCAAAAAATCAAATCTAGTGGGATGGGGAATTCTCCAGGACAGTGGTTTCCTAGGTGGAAACTGGCAAACATCACCCTTTCCTTATTCTGCCAACAAGATTCCTCTGATGAACTAAAAAACTTTTTTCAAGAGTGGAAGTAGCCCTTCCTTTTTATGGATAGCTAAAGATTGGATTCAATCCAATTATTTTACAGAGATGGACACAAGTATTCTGTCAAAAACAAAATACTCCACATGAACAGTAATCAATAACAGAGGACATAGATAGATGATAGCTTTCTTCCTGCCTTAGAAATCTATTTCATGATTTACCTCAGCATCCTTTAGTGATGAAAACATGTCTAGTTTTACCAGTCATTAGAGATGAATGATTGGGAAGAGTGTATAAGCAGAGATAACTGAACTGGACCCAGATGAACCTGCCCTTTAGATAAGGAGAACTTGTAGCAAAATACAAACAAATTTCCTGACATCAGTGATAATGTTATTTATGTCCTATTAAAAAGATAAACCATAAAGCTTAGGGCTTGCCGATCAGAAGGTTGGCGGTTCGAATCCCCGTGATGGGGTGAGTTCCTGTTGCTTGGTCCCTGCTCCTGCCAACCCAGCAGTTTGAAAGCATGAAGTGCAAGTAGATAAATAGGTACCGCTCCCGTGGGAAGGTAAACAGCATTTCCGTGTACTGCTCTGGTTTGCCAGAAGCGGCCTAGTCATGCTGGCCACATGACCCGGAAGCTGTACGCTAGCTCCCTTGGCCAATAAAGCAAGATGAGCGCTGCAACCCCAGAGTCATCAGTGACTGGACCTAATGGTCAGAGGTCCCTATACCTTTACTTTTAAAAAGATATTAATTGGCTGAACTTAAAGTTAGGAGTGATCAACAAATTCATGGTAGAAGACAGATGAAAGAACCAACTCCAGTAGCACAGTAAGCAGGAGAACGAGTGTCTGACATGCCAGGCTCCTGGCTGAAGCCTTCCAGCACCTGACATCACCCCTTAGTTCTTTCCTCAGTTCACACATATAGTGAAGTGGTAGCATGACCTCTTAAGTGCATATGTTTCAATGTAAGCCAATAGTTTACCACACCTTGTCAAAGGTACATTAAAAGGAGTCTGTGAGAAGCCACATGGCCAACACACATTGGGCTTTATTTAAAAGAGGGGTACAAGAAGTTAAAATAAAATACAAAAAGTACAAGTTCTCAATATAAAAAAGCATTCCCACAAAGCTTAAGAACAATAAAACCATTTTTACTGATGTACTACCAATTAATAGCCCATAGACTGGTTCATACCCCAGGTAAATCCTTCTTAAACAGAAATATCTTCAGTTGGTGTCTAAACATCATGACATTAGACACCTGTTCAATTTCAGCTAGTAATTGATTCCAGAGGGCTGGAACTGCTCACCTCTGGGAATGTGGTACTCTCAACAGGGCCCCATCTAAGAAGTGCAGAGGCCAGCCAGATTTATATGGGTCAAGGCAGTCCATTATGTAGCCTGGTCCCAAGTTGCTCATGGCTTCAAATGCTAAAAACAAAACCTAGCACCTCTCCTTGTAGCATATTAACAGCCAGTGCAGCTTCCTTAGCAAAAGTGTTACATGGGTGGAATCTACACATACATAAAAACAGTTTTCTTTTGTTTTTTTAAAAAAGTGTTCTTAAAAATACATTGGATTTTCCATGAGGCTCACCATCATCATCTAGTGTCACATTGTATATTGCAGTTAAAACACACTTAAAACATTTTATTTGCTGCTGTATAGCTGACTCCATAGCTTCAACAAACAAGCTGCTGCATTCTTCACCAGCTGTAGTTTCTTGGTTAAGCTCGAAGGGAGGCCTACATAGAGTACATTGCAGTAATCTAGTCTTGATGTTACCAATGCCAAGACCACAGTGGCAAAGCCATCTTGGTCCAGGAATGGCTGTAGCTGTCTTACCAACCCAAGCTGGTAACAGGTGCTCCTAACAACTGAGGCCATTCAAGCTTCAAATGAAAAGATGGATCCAAGAGACCCTCAGACTACATACCTGTTCCTTCAGAGGAATTTTTACTCATCCAGAGAAGTCATTGGCCTACACCAGGCATGGCCAGACTCGGTCCTTCAGCTGTTTTGGGACAACAACTCCCATCATCCCTAGCTAACAGGACCAGTGGTCAGGGATGATGGGAATTGTAGTCCCAAAACAGCTGGAGGGCCAGGTTTGGCCATGCCTGGCCTAGACACAGAAACCACTCACCCACAGGGTTTAAACTTACTGCTGACACTTCATGCCAAATCCCCATTCCTGACAGCCCTGTATAAATGTTAAATAGCATGGGGGGCGGCAAAATAGTGCCCTGTAGCACCCCATAGCAGAAATACAAGGGAACTGAAGAGCAACTCTCTGAAAGCAACCTTGCAGGTAAGAATGGAATCAGTGTAAAACAATGTACATGACACTTATACTACAAAGCCAGTTGGTGGTATCAAAAGCCTTGGATAGATTGAGCAGAATAAGCACACACTCCTCTTTTCTCTGTCTTAATAAAAGCTGTTCACCAATGTGACCAAGGACAATTCAGTTCCAAAACCAGGTCTGGACCCCAAGTGAGATGGGTCTAGTTAAGCAGTTTCATCCAAGATTCCCTGCATCTGCTCTGTCACAACCCTCAAGATCAACTTGCCAATAAATGGTGTATTGGCAACTGGTCAATACCTATTGCAGAGCAGTGGGTCCAGGGTGGGTATAGAATCTATAACTTTCACCATATTTTCCTGTAATATTTTATAGGCTAGAATGAAATAGATTTCACTGAATGATGGCAGTTGGTCATAAAGTACCAAAGAAACAAAATACTTTAAAAATGAGCTGTGTGGCAACAAAAACCTATATATAACAAAAAGACAGAATGAAAAAGTAATGAATGATGCTGGTGAAAATACCATATGTGGGGACAAAATTAATGGCACAAGTTTTAGAACAGAGCAGCAGCAGAAGAAACTCCTTATGATAAAATGATGGACTTACGACTTTTTTACTTACACTTCAGTTTAATCTCAGTCCATTATAGATAGATTTAAGCAACATTCAACAATATTTCCAGTAAATAAAGGGTTGCACCCAGTTTTCACTGAACTAACTTAATTAATTAACTAGCTTAATTTGTGTGCATTCCTTGTTAGAAAAGATGCTACTACTTCTCATTAATAATAAAAAGAAGCATGCCAATGGTTTTGGGGGTTTTTTTTAAAGGCTTTTTTCAAAGTTTCCCAGGTGCTTGGGAAGTTCATTTTAAAAAGGAATTAGTTTTAGTTTGTACTTTTAAAAAACAAAGTATTTCAATCCAAGTTCATCCAGAGGAACTGTTTTAGTTCATAAAAAGTTCATCCTCAAGAATTTATTCAGTATTTAGAATGTTATGAGCTGCTGTGCTAAACTACAGAGTCCAAACGTAAATCAGAGCCCCCCACACAAGCGATAAGATATCGGACAGAATGTCAATAGGGAAAGCTTTCCCCATAATTGAATTTCCATACTAGAAAAGGCTTACTGTGCTTAATTTGTCCCTGCCACACAGCTATTAAAAACATCATTTGATATGTTCCTGTACCTGCACTCACTGCAGTTGGAAAAGAGTGAATCTCTTCAGCAAGAAAGATACAGGAAATGCCTCATATTCCTCCCTCCTGATTGCTTAGCTATAGTGATTAAGTGTCCTTTGCTGCAGCAGTGCCTCTGTAACTGCCAAATAAGTGTTAGAGCATTGTATCCATGTGTTGATTTCATATTTTATTTATATATATCTGATTGACTTGCATTTTTAATGAAAGCTAAGAGTCCAGGCCCCCTGTTTGGCAGGTTGAGGGAGGAACATGAAGATGAATTCACTATCTGTACTTTCTGGAAACACTTGAAGCCATTTTTGTTTCAATGGGTTTTGCAGCTGGATAAGTTGGTCTTTACCACTTTTTAGCATTTTAGTCTTGTATTTGTGTTTTTTAACTATTTTATGTGTAAATTGTCTTGAGAATGGTGGTTTAGAAAGTGAATAATAAATTAAGTATTATTATTATAATTATTATTTAGTATTATTTATTAATGTGTTGGGTGGCATCTTGTATGCCTCCTTCCGGCAACTCCTGCAGCCAAGCTGATGCCAAATGTATCATTCTGATTTACTTTGGGCCACATCAGCAAGGCGAAAGTGGGGTCTGGGCAGCCCAGGACCTCCATTCACACTGCCCAGGCTTGTGCCCTGGGGAGGTCACTTTGGTGCTGTTAGCACAGCAAAAACAACATAGGAGGGAGCAGTTATGAGTCACCAGTCTCTGCAGCCACAGCAGGCCCTGTGTTTCTCCAGTGGCTTGACTTCACCCCCTGAGGCGCACTCCAATGTCTCTTGACACAGCTGGATGCCAGCAGAGTTGGTAATGGTGTGCAAAATAATTTTCAGGTAAATGATAGAACACAACTACTTGCTTTAAAAAGGGGAACAGCACAGATTTTTTAAAAAACCACACACATTGTATACGATAGTATTGGCTTCCCTGCAGGGACTCGCTACAAAAGTTTGAAGATACTGAAAGCAATTGGTATCAAGAAAGACCGTTAATCTTTCTGCTGATGATTTCTTTATGTTTGCTTGGTAATGCATACAATTGAATACTTAAATTAAGTATTGACACTAGAGGAGGTAGCAATTTTGTATAAGGCAGTATGAATTTTACCCAGAAGCTTTCCTGAAAAACAAAAGACAATAAAGCAGACTCTTCCCAAACCAAACCTAATAGTTGTCTCATTTCTATAGCCCCTTAAAACTGAAGAAAAATAGTCACTAAAGTTTGACAGGCATAGTAAAACTTGTCAATTGATGCTGCTGATAAAACGTTTTACATATCTACACAACTACTGAAGCAAAGGGGCAGGGTCAATCAAAGGATCCCAGGCTCCCCCCCCCCCATCCAATGCTCCATGACTGCCAAAGCGGGGATGTGTGTTTCTTGGGGCTTATTCTTTTTGAATTGAATTTTCCAGATCAGCCCCAGGGGAGGAAAATGGTTTGCTAGTTCTAGGCCTAGTGTAACCCCCCCCCCCCATTTTGGGGCATGTCAGGGGATTGTGGATGCAATGGATCAAAATCCTCTTCCGATTTGTTGGGCAGTGGGACCTGCAAAAAAGAGGAGGCTTGCAAGGGCAGACTTGTTATCATCTCTTTAAGTGTATTAAATCAAGCCCCTAAGTACTTCTTTTTCTCCCTGCCTCAGTTCAGGCACTGGGCAGCTTCTCTTATAAAGTTCTTTTCTCACTTCAGAGATGACAGTTCTGTCTTTGGGGTGATCACAGTAAGAGTTCCCATATAAACATTCTGTTTCTATGTAGATTGCTGAAGGCTGAGGGTCTGTTGGCCTCCTTTTTCTTATTACCTTCATTTAATTAAGAATTATCTTTGGTGAGGTAAGGTGGTTCAGAAGAAATAGCATACTTCTAATTTTCTATTAACTTGTGCTGGACTCATGCAAAATAAGATTTTAAAAAAAGCAGTTAGGTATATGCAAGTATGACAGAATATAAAACATAAAACTGTAGCTATAAAGCAGTGCTCCAGTAATACAACAGCAGAAACTACAGAATTTACTTACGTGGTATTTTGCACTAGGAAACAATGTTTCTCAGTTATATGTTGCAGCAATATTTGTTTAGTGGAATGGTAATCATAAAATAAATCTCAGAGTTTCTATGTCTCAACACACTTAGCAATTGAGGAGTCAGATGAAAGCATTGAGCATATAACTTTACAACAAAATACTTAAAAGTGGGGATTAAACATATCTAAAATACACAAATTAAACAGGGATTTTCACTTCAGGTGCTGAAAGTGATGCTTCCACCAAACAAGTTCAGATTTTCACATGATTCCTTAATACTTGCTATCAAAATATCACTATGAAAAAGCAACAGACCATGTAAGAACTAAGGTGGCAAATTGTGAACAGCTTTAGCTGAGCCTTGTATTTAGCCTGGTAGCCAGATGAATGAGTGTTAGTGGCCTTATGAAGGAATAGATTGATTACATTGGCCCCCTGTATGGTGACTGAACACTTCCATAGCAATGTCCTCCTTAGGGACTGCCCATTTACCTACAACATAAAGAGCAGGGAACATGGGCAGGGAATCTAGGAACAACTGAGGCTGGGACTCAGGCATAGCTGGTTTTTATAGTCAGAGAGCAGACCAGAGGGGTGAAGTCTAACTTTTGCTCCACTCCCCAAACCATGCCCCCAGCTTACCCATGACTGGCTATAACCATGGGCAAGCCCCAGCTGCCAGTGTGCCCAGTACAGTGGTACCTTGGGTTAAGTACTTAATTCGTTCCAGAGGTCCATTCTTAACCTGAAACTGTTCTTAACCTGAAGCACCATGTTAGCTAATGGGGCCTCCTGCTGCCGCCGCCCCGCCAGAGCACGATTTCTGTTCTCATCCTGAAGCAAGGTTCTTAACCTGAGGTACTATTTCTGGGTTAGCGGAGTCTGTATCCTGACTGTAACCCAAAGTGTATGTAACCCGAGGTACCACTGTAATTACATGACTAAAAACTGTGGAGTGATGGGGTGAAAGATTGGAAGAGACACAACTGTAGACTGAATTCTTTGAGTTTGTGGACTGGTGACATACTGCACAAGCAGCTTTTGAAAGTAAAATAATATTAGGGCTGTTTAATATACATACTGCAAAGAGTGCTTCATCATGGAGATAAAACCTACACTGCTTAACTTACCTTCAGTGCGAGAGGCTGTCTTTGTCATGTTGTTGACTGTGTTTGTTTGGAGATTTTATGTTTGGTTGCATATCTAGTCATTGTGCAACTTGGGCTCATCCAGAGTTCTTCAGAGAGATGTTGGCTGAGAGCCAAGGAGCAAGCAGCATTGTCAAATGCATTGGATATATATTGAGAGTATTTTGTTCCCCTCCCCCTGCCACTATGGATTGCTTGAGCATTTAGCAAAAGAGCTGCTGAGGAGGGTATCAAAGAGGGGTGACATACATGGATTGGAAACCATTTTCTTCTCAACAATCGCTAGATAAAATCCATGGAACTGGTGAAAATGCGTAATTTATTTTTAAATTAAAAAAATCTATGTACAGTGGTACCTCGGGTTAAGTACTTAATTCATTCTGGAGGTCCGTTCTTAACCTGAAACTGTTCTTAACCTGAAGACCACTTTAGCTAATGGGGCCTCCTGCTGCCACCACGCCGCCAGAGCACGATTTCTGTTCTCATCCTGAAGCAAAGTTCTTAACCAGAGGTACTATTTCTGGGTTTGCGGAGTCTGTAACCTGAAGCGTATGTAACCTGAAGCGTATGTAACCAGAGGTACCACTGTACATATGTGACACATCTATGTATTCATTATTCCCCTTCATGAATTGCTTCCTATAAATTTTGTTCAAGTGTTTTAACAATAAAAACGGCAACAATAAAGAAATACAACAATTTCATATATAAATCAATTAAAAGCTTCTGATTGTTGTTCTCCATTGAACCAACAGGGGAACAACACTGAGAAAACATAGGTGGAATATTGCCTTTGACCATCAGAATTAGGCTTTTTCTTGAAAAGACATTGTATGAGCTTTTAAATACAATTCTTCATCCATCAGATCTCTATAGTTCTTTTGCATGGGAAGTTCTGGATAGGTCAACACTGCATATTTTAGTAGAAACTGAAGTTGAGCTTACAAAAGTTATCTGATTACTTATTTTTTATACTTATCTCTGAAATAATTAGGGCTGCAACTGTTTATAGCAAACCAGTATAATAAGCAGACTGGGAAAACACAGTAAAAAATGAAACCAGGTAGAAGCATAAAAACCTTAGAACGCCGAGAAAAAAATGAAGATGCTAAGACTAAAAATATAAATATTTCAAATCGTATTATGAGCATGTGTGCTAATTTAGCCACTTGCATGGTCAGCATTCATCAGATGGTGTGTCCAAGGCCAGTAGCCATTGTTAGCGTATGCTCGAAAAAGAGACTGTTCTCTGTTCAGCAACAACTTTGAGATCTTTTCTGGTGAAAAATAGTTAGAAATACTTGAAATAATTATGTAAACTTAAATAAACACAGGGAGCACAGCATAAATAACTTTTGATTCCTTAGACTAGGTGGTGGACTGCCCACATAAGGTACTCAGAGCAACAGCAGTTGAAAAATAATAAAAAGGTAAAGGTAAAGGATCCCTGACAATTAAGTCCAGTTGCAAACGACTCTGGGGTTGCGGCACTCATCTCACTTTACTGGCCGAGGGAGCTGACATTTGTCCGCAGACAGTTTTTCCGGGTCATGTGGCCAGCATGACTAAGCTGCTTCTGGCAAAGTCAGAGCAGCGCACAGAAACGCCGTTTACCTTCCCGCCTTATCTACTTGCACTTTGATGTGCTTTCAAACTGCTAGGTTGGGACTTGCAGTTTAATGATTAACTAGGAAGTCTGTCCAAGAGCAGGGGTGTGTGAGGAGTGAGATAGCTACAGATGCTGAGTGGTGCACAAGCTGAATTTGTCACACTGGCTGAATCCCACTGGAAAAATAGTAGCTGTTTGGAAAGTGCCCTGGGTTGTTGTTATTTCAGCTGGAACTCATTGGAACTCAGTTCCAGTGCCTCTCAGATGAGCACAATTGTCATTATAAAACAGGGGTCAGCAACCCTTTTCAGCCGTGGGCTGGTCCACCGTCCCTCAGACCATGTGGTGAGCCAGACTGTATTTTGAAAAATAATAAGAACGAATTCCTATGCCCCACAAATAACCCAGAGATGCATTTTAAATAAAGGACACATTCTACTCATGTTAAAACACTGATTCCCAGACCGTCCAAGGGCTGGATTGAGAAGGCGATTGGGCCGCATCCGGCCCACGGGCCTTAGGTTGCCTACCCCTGTTATAAAAGAACAAGGGGGACATTCATGGTGAGTTCTGGCACCTCCCCCCCTTTTAGAAAAATAGCACTGGAAGTGCCCAGTGACTCAAATTGGTAGTGTCATCCTTGAATGTTCACTTCCAAATACTCACAAAGGGATGACTGTGTTGTTCCTGCTTAACAATAGGCTATAGATGAATCTTAAAGTACTTCTTGCCAAGGATATTCAAAGTCTCTGTGCTCTCCACAACCAGTAAATAGTTGCTTTGATTAGATTACAATTTGTGGAGAAATTGAGCATTTAGCAATTTTAGGCAATCCCAAACTAAGGTACATATGTTATTGGTGCTTCCCTGTCCATTTCAAAAGAGGGTTTTGATGCACCTAAAATTCACAACCCATTTATTATTTGAGATGAAGGAAGTTTGCTCATCACTGGAAGAAAACATTTAAAAGTTACACAAATCAAATATATTATTCATGTGTATTCTGTATGTATATTACAGTGCAGTTGTGCATGGTATAATTATTATTTCTTTAGTATGAAATGTGCAAATGCATACTATTAAATTAGAAAAGCATGGTGAATATCCCCTCTGTTCCTGTAAATCTAAGCTGTTCTTCAGATAAGTAGCAAAATGCTCATGTTTTCAGTGGTTTTAACTTTCAAAAACATTAGCTTGAGCAACACTTTCCATTGAGTTGTAGTTAGTTAATCGAGACTATGCTCATTTGTCCATATAAGCCATAAAACTCTACAATGAATATCTAATTATAATTATACCTTTTAACTGGTCAACTATGTTAAACAATAATATACCCATCAATTTGAACTCTGTGTTTGCTGACTATTCAAGTTATGCCAGATGGTGTCTTGAATGCCTCATGGTGCTTTTAATGTTTTTGTTGCCGGGTGGTGCTTTTACTTTCTGTGACATCATGGTTCTGAAATTCTTTTATTGTCTTTTGAAGATTTAACTATGGTCATTACCTGAGAAAGGGCACTTCTAGCAGATGCAGGCAACAGGTGACAGAGAGTATTAAGAGACTTGCAAATTTTCTTAATTGAAAGAACAGCAATAAAGTGTTCTCATGGATACCTATGCACATTATTTTTCTATCACATAAAAACTACATTTTTATTCACAGCTTTAAAAAACTTGAAATATATTAATACAATAAAAGAGCTTGTATTCCAAAACAGTTAGTTGATATTAAATTCGTTTTGTTCCTTCCCTTCCCCTATCCCCCTTCAACTGTCTTCCCTCCTTCAGAGCCCTACTCTCAGGCTGTCGAAATCACATAAAACAAACTTAAGTAAATAGATAAATATATTGTGGGCGGGCCGGGGGGTGGTAGAACAGAACCAAGGAGAAATGCAGGAGGTTCTCTGTCAACTGTCCCAGTTAATCAGAGCTTCCACACACCCTCTCAATCCCCAGCAAGGTAAAGGAATCCTTGTCAGATATCTTCAACCATGTCAGGATTCTTTCTTTTTATATAGGTCACACTCTCATTGGTTGTATGTGCCAAGATGTCATGAGATCAGTATATATCTACTCCCATTAGGGCCTTTTTTTTTTTTTTTTTGCAATATCAGCCTCTTAACAACCAACATGGCCATTTGAAACCAAGTTGCTTTACTTTTATTTAATTCCCATACCTGAGGGTATAAAGCCCATAAGTACTGGAGCGAAGCATGAGCTCTGCCTCAGAATGAAGAATATGAATGTACATATCAAAACCTCTTTCCAGAGCAGCAGTCCCTCTCGTCATCCAGAGAGCATAAAGTTTAGGGCTGCTTCCACAACACCATATCTCCAGCAAGCCTAAGATGCAGAAGTAACCAAGCATCAAGTGGTCTCTGAATAATCCTGTGGGGAATGCCCACTCACATCAGACGGAGGAAGTGGAGTGTATAAGAGCAGCACACAGTGTTATGAAAGTTAAAAGGACTTTGTTCCACTCTAAGGCTCTCTAGTGGCTGCCTCTCCAGCTGTCCATAGATTGTCCCATTGGGGGAATGTATTCTAGGGCACCCGGGCAGTGCAGGTAACTGGGGAAGCAGCAGAGAGTCACACAAGGATTATGAGAGTGTTGTTTTAAAAAAACAAAACACTGAAGGAAACACGCCTTGGCCACATTGCAACTTTAATAAGGTAAGCACCATACTAAACCCCTACACCCCTCCAATATTCTCCAGAATTTTGTCTCATTTTCTTCAAATTTCTTCTCCTTTTCCTTCTCCTGCAACAGGCTGAGAAAAACTCAACCACAAATATTGACATAGCACTGTTTTAAATCAATCTATTTAGACAGCTGAATCTGTTTAAGCATAGTTATAAGCATATAAAGCTTTAATTTATACATTTCCATAAATTCTGAATAGTAATATATAGTCAGAAGTTGAATTCTATGCACTTTAAGCTCAGGATTGTTTTGTAAACAATAATCTTGCTCATTTTTTGCCATTTCCCCTCAATATTTAAATAGTTATGAATAAACATTGCTTGATGTCTCTGAACAAGAATTTTAAAAAAGCTTTAAGCAGCTGGGAGCAGAGTATTCCTTGTCTGTCTTTTATTGAACTTTATAGAAATAAACATTGACACATTAATGGTACTTTTAAAATAAAATAAAATAAAAGCAGCATTTAGAGAACTTGTTCACATAGTGCAGTGTGGTATTTAGCAGCTAAGAATTATGAAACTAAGGAGAAGTCCCACAATTTGTAAGCCATTTCAAGATGACAAGCCAAGCATAATGTTCACGAAGGCCAACAGAGGTGCATGTAGAAAGCATATACAAAAAAAGGTCTATGTTTTATGTTCCCACTTCCTACAGTATTGAAAAGTAGATGAAACAATGAAGTTTCTATCAGGACTGTATACTGGATAGAATTTTTGTTTCCATTATTTTTGGTGGGATTTGGTTTAATTTAGGAGTGGGAGTGGGAGATACAATAGAAAGCCAGTGAGCTATGCTGGCTTGGTAATGTCCACAGACTGGAAGATGGCAGGATCCCCAAGGAATGTGCTCTATGGGGAACTGGCTTCAGGCACCAGGTCCATAGGCTGACCAACTCTGTCTGCCAATGTGACATGAAAACTGGCAACATCAACTCCACTGTGTGGGAATCCCTTGTAGATGACTGCAGTGCTTGGAGACAGATCAGTGACCAGAGGAGGATTTACCACTGAGAGAAGAAATGCAGTGGTGCACCTGCAGTTGCACAACCAGACACCTTCATTTGCCCCAGCTGCAACAAGACAAATCTCTCCTGTATCGGCCTCTACAGCCACAGCAGGCACTTTCACCTTCCAACAGTTTGACTTCACCCCCAAAGGTGCCCTCCTCCACTGTGTCCCAGTGGAGACAGATGCCAACATGCAAGATATGCAGACTGCTGCTTTTAGAATTCCCTTTGTATCTTATTTACAAGAAACATATGGAGTAGATCTGAAATAAACATGTGCTCTGTATCCTGATAAGAAATAGAATAATATTGCCAGTAAATGTATTATAAAAGACCAACCATGACATTTCCCTCTTGGACGGGCACTGAAAAGTTACAAGTGCCCTTTTCCTAAAGTGTGTTAAATAGTCTTAGAATCAGTGTTATTCAGACCTCTACAATGTGATCAATACTACTCATCCATACATCAGGCTTTTTGGAGGGCTTGATAAACATGTTTCCATTTCTACCTTGGGCTGCAAAAGTGGAGGGAGAGGGGAAAGGTTGTCAAGTACCTGGCAGACCATAATTCATGACTCGTGAACAGCATTAAGCTTGATGGTCACATGTTAGGAAGGCCAGATCAATATGATAAAATCATTCATTTTATTTCCTCCTCCTGTGAAAAGATGCCCTTTCTCTCTGCCTAACTGTTCTGTACTATGACAAACAAAACACACCCTACAATGAGAGAAGAGCAGGGTGAGCAGAGTCAGTGAATAATACACTGTGTGTGCAGCTTTCATGAGAGTGTGATATATGTACAGGTACAGATTTGAAATTTTATCCAGTTATACTTTATATGCTGGGTATTTGGCAATAATTTTATCTTCCCTTTCCCCAGCCTAAACATTTCCTTTATTGCTCTCATATCCTTTTATTCTCCATATTTGTCCTGACTTTTTCTGCTGATTGTTGTTTTGAAAACACAGGGGGAAATGCCAATTGCCTGACAAACTATTATTATTCCTGAAGCTTGAATTCTGCCTTGAGAGATGACAAGATATGGAATAGCATAGCTTAGTGGCAAGACTTAGCCAAAGTTGTGTGTACAGTACAGCCATAGTCCCTAAGATTCCAAATTAGCATACCTGTTTCTGTTCCATGTTTCTGGCCACTTACATTGTGATTGGTTAGTCAAAGGCTCGAATCCTGTGGAAATGATTTTATGTTATTTTATTCCATTTTACCTCGAAATATGTTTATGCATCTTCTTACCTTCCTGTCCTGCTTTGTATGTGTATGTTTGCTGGGGGCTAGCCTTCTGCCCTTTGAATCTAAGGGGGTGGGGAAACAAGATTCCTTCCTTCCTGACTTACAAGGCACTCTGTTCATAGAGCTTGCTTGCTTGCTGTTTTTGTTGTGGATTCTTCTGGTAGGGTTCTTTACCTTGGCCAATGAAGTTTACATCTGCCCTAATGTGCTCTCTTGGGGTTAATAATGGGGCCTTGTCATTCAGTGGCATGCATTCCCCCACAGAGATGTCAGATGGGAAAACAGACTGTAATAAAAACACACACATCCCACTATTGGACACCTCTCTGCTATCAACTATAAATACATGCTTTTTGCTGTCCTCAGGCCACTGCTTCCCTACTGAGCTGAAAGATTGCATCTTGAGGGTTGGTTTTCTTTCCAAAAGAGCTTCCCCTTTCTGCATGTAATGAGGGAAAGGTCTGAGGTTTGGAACCTGTTAATACAGGAAGAGCAGTTGACTGGCACTAAGCACAACACTTTATAAACCAGAAATACCAGAAACTGGGGTGGGGGGGGGAGAGCAACCATGAGAGGATGGACAGTGTATTAATTTTTGGTATACTGTGCTGAAATTGTGGGGATGAAGTAATTCCAAGCTCAGTCAAATATGTTTACAAAATTCAATTCACTCATTCCTGCCTTGTACCACTTTGCAAGAGCAGGTACCATAACCACTGTGGATTCCGCCACCCACCCCCAGCTGCGTGGGCTGCCCATTTCTTTGTGTTGCTGGAATATAACAGAAACACACACTACACTTTGAATGTGCATGGTTATAGTTCGGTCTTTCCCCCCAAAGAATGGGACACATTTTGCCATCTTACCATAAGGAATGAATAAAGGACACATGTTGTATGTTGCAGTAGCTATATGAACTAATGCAGCACTTGTCTCAGTAGCACTCAATTGTAACTTTACGTCACATTTGGGTTTTTTTGTTTTTTTAAGTAATAGGAAATTGTTTTTTAAAAAACAAAACAAAAAATAAAAAAACCACCAATAAGAGAATGTCTAGTTAAAGAATAGCCAGGGGTTGTCAACCTTTTAGGGCATGCAGGCACATTATGTGGATGAACTGTTGAGGATGCTACACATCCACACTGAAACCAAGCTTGCATTGCAGCCTGTTCTATTGACTACTGTAGAATAATTCTTTCAATCCTAGTTTTGGCAAGACTGGAACCTGTTGTCACCAGGGAAGGTTTCTTTTGGTGTATGTGCACCCATGAGAACCTTCTTCGCAACCTCTTTCCTACACCATACTCACTTTTCTCTATTCACTAAACGAAGCTTGTGGAGAGTTTATGCAGATATTATGTGCTAAGGGGAGAAAAGCGAACAGTGCCTTCTTTTGTGATACCATAGTTAGATCTATTTTTAAAGTTTTAACTTGTATTAACTATTGGTATTGTATTAACTAGTGGTCATCATGTATCATATTTGCCATGCATTCCTTATGCGTTCTTTATCTTGACTTCTATTTATTTTCTCATTATTGGTATCCTAGCAGTGTAAAATCAGGTAATGAATACTTCTTAGGGGAACAAAAAAGAAAATGACAGCTGGGAATAAGAAACACTCTCTGCTGTATTTTCAACACAGCATGTGCTAGATTAGACATTGAATCCATGCTAACAATATATATCATGGGGTGGGGGAGCTAAAATACACTTTCTATAGTGGTGGAACTTGACTCTGTCCTGATCTGCTGTATGTGTGCTTAGTTTCAATGATAAAGAATGTTGCTTTTTAAAGTTAAGTGACACCTGCAGCTAAGTTTTAAAATATTCCTTGGCAGTTTTCTTTTGTACTTTGAATAAACTTCTTAACACACGAACCAACACTCTTGGAGACAATTGCTTAGTTTAGAGACAGAGAAAATGTTGTTGTTTTTTCTTTTTCTTTTGCAGTGATACAGTTTTCCCCCTTTAAGATACAGTGGTACCTCCGGTTAAGAACTTAATTCATTCTGGAGGTCCGTTCTTAACCTGAAACTGTTCTTAACCTGAAGCACCACTTTAGCTAATGGGGCCTCCTGCTGCCGCCGCTGTGCGATTTCTGTTCTCATCCTGAAGCAAAGTTCTTAACCCGAGGTACTATTTCTGGGTTAGCGGAGTCTGTAACCTGAAGCGTCCATAACCTGAAGCATCTGTAACCTGAGGTACCACTGTACTGTATTGCACTGCCCAAAACAGGCCTTCACAATCTGTGGCTCATCAATATGCCACCCCTGTATTGTGTCCTAAAAAGTGCCTTCCTTTAGTATAGTCCCAGCATGTGGGAGGAACAGGTTTGAGTCCCCCACCTTGTGGGTGGAAGGTTGTCTGTCTTTTGGGTTTGTGAAAGTGTGGCCCACATTTTTAAAATATAAACAAGAGCATCCCCTCATTTCTGTCTCTTCTGTTGCAAGCTGTCTTTTTTAAGATGACATGGTCTGCCGCAAGCAGTCTTCTGCTCATGAATTCTGTTTTGTTTTATTTATTTCTGGTGAAGATGCAAAATAGATTGTTTTTTACATATGAAATCCAGTGTGCATTGAAGTAAACTTTATATAGCTCCATTATGCTTACATCATTTGTACTATTAGATCATTACACTTCTGATGTAAAGTGTGTTAGCCAAATTTAGGGTCGGTCAAGTAAGCCATTTCAGCTTTAGAAATATTTTATTCTGTAATTCTTAGGACGTACTCATGTGTTACATTCTTTTGGTGTGTATCTGAGATACTGAGGTATATGCAAAGAAATGTAGAATTTGGATTTGACAAGTGAATATTGAAAACCACGTGTATAACATGGGTACAGTCACTTGGGAGCTGGGATTGCCCTGAAGCAAATATAAATTCAGTGTTAAACACAAGTTTGTTTATTGAGTAACTTGAGTGGCTTTGACACTTTACATCTTCTATTCTATGAAAAGCAAAAACACAGAGTTTAATAATGTTTCATGGAGCCACAAGCCACTTTTTTCCTAATAAATTATTGAGAGTAAGCCTGGCTCCTAGTTTGTCACTATGTGGAAAACTGTTATTTTATGAGAAAAGTGTTTAAGCTGCGTATATGAGTGGAAGTGTTTAAATACAGCTTGCTTTTATTTTAAATCACAGGTTTATGGGGACATTTAGCCTTTCTCATATCATATTAGTATTAGTATTATTGCTTGAAGTTAATGTTCCTTCAATTCTGTGTTGCCTTGAAATGCTTAATCAAAAGAAAAGGTCATCTCTTGATTATCTGATTGTGAATCTATTGCTTGGGCTACTCTATTGACAGTTTTAAATAGTGTTGGGGTTGTTTGATGAAATGTCTATATGATTAAGAGAGGGTGAAGGATTATTTCACATCAGTATTTTCATCGTTTTAACTTAAGGTGTATTATTGTTGTGTGACATTTGCCACTGTGCCCAAAGGCTGTGAGAATCTCACAATCAGTTGATAAAGCTTGTGTTGTTCAGGAATAAGGACCCAGGTTTTATCCCTGACATTTCTTGTTAAGGGATCTCTGGTAGCAAAATAAAATACCTCTTCCTAAGTCCCTGAAATGCCCATTTCCAATCAAGATTTAGGTAATACAAGGACAGATAGGCTATTTTTCTAGAGGTACCATTTCCCTATGTTCAAGATTGTGTTGGAGCACTGGTCACATTTATGAATATAGGAAAACATTATAATACTTTTACAGAGTAAAGACTTCATTCATAATCAGTAGAATTTGAGTGATTTGATTATGGTAAGCCCCATCACCTTGGTTCCTAACTTTTGGTCTTTTCTCAACATGTATTTGCTACACACCTGGCAGCAAAACACACACAGTTTTATTGAGGTCCACAGTTTGCATCATGAGTCACAATACAGATGAATGGCAAATCAGTACCAGCTTTCTGACATGTGAATTAGAGGTGGTGGTTGATGTAGGTGAGTTAATTCCTTTAAAAGCAAATACAGTGCCATGTTTCCTTGGACTTACTACTTTTATATGTTTGCTATATCAGCCCTACATTGGTTTGACTTTTGTGACATGTCAAAGCACCATTACTGCGATTTTTTTGTTGACACAGAGCTAAAAACACACCCAAGAGGAGACAGCATACTTTGACCTTCTGTTATGAAACTGACCTGTAGTTCACATAGTCCATATTTGTAATACAAATAATTATAAATGAACAATTATAATTACTAGTTTGAAGTGATGTTTAATGACCATATTTTTTAAAAAAATCTGTAAGTTGTGCTAGAGCTACTGAGTTTCGCCAGCTTTATTATATGATATAGCAGGAAATATATTAAAAGGGCAACTACTGTGCAATGTTAAAACAAAGGCATGCTATATAGCTACTGTTTCCATTTATGTGCCTTCATCAAAATTCATTCCCATTCAAATTAAATAAAGATTAGTGGATGTCTCATTAATGTCCAGTGATCTATTGCAAACATTATGTGGTTTCGTGTTAGCTTCCATTGTTGTTAAATGACTGCCAAAGATTCAGTTGTCTCAATCACAAGGTTTACTTTTGAATTTCTGGCTCAAATGGATAATAAATGAAAGTGCAACCAGTTTTTGTTGCTGTAACCTGTGCACTACTTTGTGTACTTTAAAGTAAAGAATTAAGAGTTCCTGAAGTCTTGTTGTTAGTACCTGAGAGTGGTCTGCACTGGGTTAGAAAAGTGTTTGAACAACAGAGATAATTGCCTACTTGTGGGAGAAGAAGTTAGGACAAAATACCTGTCACCTTGCAGACCTCCATCTTCTGGATTCTAAATTGAGCAATGGAGTTCAGCCTACACATCCTAATGATGGAGAGGCACAATTTGCGTGGAAGAACTTCCTGGTCTCTTGAGGCTCTTTGGAACTTTTCAGCACTATCAGGAGAAATACGAACTCTGCTAAAAGAATTCAGCAGCAAGCATTAGATGACTTATTTCTAAAAGTGGCTTACTTTTAATGACATTACTTTGCAGTAAGGAGTTGGGAATTGCCAGCTGAGGGTCACTTTCTACTCAGTAGACCAAATGTGTTTTCAGAGTGCCCACTGTAACATTTCAGCAGGGGGCGAGCCACAACTTTGGATGGGGGGGGGCGGGGCAGATAAAGCATGTAGTAACATATTGTCACAAAATCTCCCTTCACCTCTATGTACGTAATGCTGCAGTGTTGACCCTTGTGGTCAACATAGGAAAAATGTAGCACGTATCAGACTCTCATTATCAAGAAACCAGCAAAGTTCTGGTGTCCAGCTGTAGATATTTTGATAAAAATACCTAAACATTTCTCCTCAGTTTGTTCAAAGGCAGCAGGCAACTAAGTCCTGATGTGTGGCATTTGAATTTAGCTAATGTTGAGTACTTACCAAAGGTGTTAGTTCTTTAATATTTAATGGAGAAAAGCTTTCAGTAAGAAATTAAACTAAAAAAAAGTTACAAAGAAGGCCGTACAGCACGCTCTTTATCCTGTATAAACCCATTTGATTCCTCTGGTGCATGCTATGCATATTATTTATTTAAAACCTATATATGCAAGCTTTCTCTTATCACACTTATGTATCAGAGGCAAGATTAGGCTTCAGACAGAGGCAGTTTGAAAGAAATTTATGGGCCACTGGTATGCCCTGTTTAGGGTCACTGGTATGTGCACTCATCCCACTTTTTTTATTAAAACAAACCTTTGGTAGTACGTATCCAGGTTATTGTATTATTTCATAAACATACAAATCTTGTCTTATCAGTGGAAGAAGAGAAATGTTTATCCATACTTTGTGAGGAGAAACCTGCATTTCAAATGTGTAAAAAGAATACAAAATTGCTTATATCCAGTCTGAGTACTTTTATAATGGTAAAAAGGTGAAATCAGGCACCTGCTTTCTTCCTGCTCCCCTTTCTCATTTCTGTAGCCATGGTTGCCAGAGAGATTATATCAATCTCTAGTGAATGATTCAGCATACATTATGATCGAGGCCCAGTCCTTGGGCGAAAAAACCTAGATATGTCATGGAAATTGAGATCATATCTGCACTTTCCCCTAAAAGTAAAATCAGTTGCGGGCTGAAGCACAGCAAGCCGGCGGCCACAGAGGCAGAGAAATGACAGTGTTTTGCAATAAGCAAGACAAGACAGCAGCTTGGAATTGAAAAAAATGGCCACAACTTTATGGGTTGCAAATAGATGGATTTTGACGTAGGTACTGGGTTTTTATTCTGGATCAGCCAACCCTCTTGCTAGGTGATATCTCCATTAGGGTCAATCCTGGCAACAGGATAGCCCTCTTTGATGCAGATCTAATGGTGGAATCCCACCAGAATGCTATTCAGGGATGTTCTATGGTTTGTTAGTCCCCATCTGGGCTTTTGGACACAACCAAACTCTTGGACCCCTTTAATGGGGTACTCTGAAATTTATCCTGGATATTGAGGGGGTGGGGCACCCACCTCCAATTTTAGCCTAAGGATTCAACCCAATGCCTTTTTCTGCCACACAAATTGGCCACTCCCCATCAACTTGCTGCGAAACCACTCAGATCTGTAACCAATCCCATAAGCCCCAGTAGATATTCATTTGCCAGGCCTCATTGTCAATCGGTGATAGGTATATGCCATTTGATTGCCACAAGTCCATTTCATCAGAGGTGATTTCATGGTACCGAATAACATGCCCATTTAGCCGGTATACTGTCCAGAACATTGCCCTGTTAACCTTTTTACAGGAATGGTTGATACGCTTTGTGTCATTTGCGCCTCACCATTGTTGGTGCCCCAAATGCTCGGACCAAAAGAAGGTAATGCTAGTTGTGGTGTATGAAAAAACCTAGAGATTTGCAGCTGATGAGATCAGTGCATTTTCTCTCAACCAAATCATTCGTACGAATCTGGATGGCCTTAGGTGAACCTCTACCCACTCCCTGTGTTGTCAACCATTCCATTGCATGTCTCTCTAGCCCATCCAATTAATAACAGCTCTGCCATTCAGATCAAGGTTCTGGCCACTGACCCACTGCTATTTTCTCTCCAGGGTGAAACATGCCTGGATCCCCACCCCTCTTTTGAGCAAATAGTTTAGAGGAAATTAGGTTTCAGAAAACTACATGGTGAGAAATAATTAACCCTCTCCCATTTGAACCAGCCTCACCCTGCTCACCCATGGCTGCTTTTCTTAGGAGTGGGTGGGAAATCTCATAATAGATATCCCTTCACATTTAATTTGATCTATAGATCAGCAAATGTTGGGGAGTATCCATGATGATTCTTAGTTGAACAAGAAATATTGATGATTGTGTAGGGTTTTTTTAGGCTTACCACACCATAATGAACCATTAACACAATAGGCAGAATTGTGCTCAAAGCATGCTTTTGTCTTGTTAATTCACATAAGAATCTACAATCAGAAGCAAAGGGATGAGACTGGATTAACTAAGACTTGTTCTGAGTCATGCAAATTTACTTTTTTTAATTGAGAGCAGAGGGTTGATTCTTTTTTATGCAGCTCTTCCAGTACTTGTTAAAGGACCTTTTTCTGTTCTTGAAACAGAGCATAGCATGCAGATCTCCTTTAAGCATTTATTTTAAAGCATAATACAAAGCCAATCTAACTTTTTTATTACACCTTTCTACATTTCAAAGACTTGCCATTGAGTAGGTACATTGTGGAATCAAAACCCTAGCAATTCCACCTTGCAGACGCTTTCTAAAAATGAAAACTAGGTAAGGTTGACATTACATATAAGCTGTAGAAATGTATAATTAGTTGGATTATTTCTAATTTCTACTAAGAACTAAGAGCTGATATGCAAGATCTTCTTGGTAAATAATATTTTTTTATGAAAAATTATATAAATTGCAATATTCTAATGAAAGGCTTGTTCCACATCAATGTTTTATTTAAGCAATAGTGCTTTCTCTCCTGTCTGTCTAAAATAGGTCCTTCTGAACTTGTAGATTTGTAAAAGTCTTGTGCATTTTATGTAAGCATTTCCCAGCTAGCTGTACTGTAGATACTCAAGATTTTCATAGAAAGCAACTGATCAGCATATTTGACATGCATTATGCTTCACTGGGTTCATTTCATATACTGTGTTCTTTCTTATCGCCCCAGAGGCATCTGTTATTTGTTCTTGTTGAACTACAAAACTTTATGAATTAGAATAAGCATCCAAAAGTGTGGGTGTTGAATCTTAACAAATTACCACAGCTTTAGTTGACTGGAAATCAAGACTAGGACTGAGCTTCCTTGTAAATAAATAAAATCTCTCCTTTTTGGAAAAGAGATGCCCATGAAACTTGCTGAGCTTCTGCCTGGAATAACTTATAAAGTTGACCTCAAAGAAGAGGTGAGCTATTTGAGCTCTGAATTCTATCACAGTTCAGGTTAAAATATTGGGCTAGAGACAGAGAAGAATTTCTGGACTGCCCTCGCCCAGTCCCCAAATCCTTTCCCTCCTAATCTCCAGCCTCCTGAATCATCAGATCAATGTCCCCTTTAAGACACCCCCCCCCCATTTCCCCTCTGTCCTCCACCAGTAAAATAAGAGGAACGAAAGGGGTCATGCTTCCTGTCCTTCCCTCCCCTGTCTACTGGCACTCCAGGACAGAAAGTACCTGTGATCCTTTATAACTGTTACTGTGTCAGAGATGGAATGGACATTGAACAAGATCTCCATCCTTTCCTCTTCTCACTTTGTGCACCATCATCATCATCACTGTTACATCTGTTGCAAGCCCAGTAAGTGGTCTTTGGGCAGGGGGAGAGTGTTGAAAAACCAGGAGGCTCTGGAGGAGTTGAATCAATGTTTCTGGTTGATCACCTTGGGAAAGCAAGCTTAGGAGCAGAGGAGTTCGTCACATCTGGATTCCAAACTAGATCATCCTGATCTGCATCCCCTGGACTAATGAGATCAGAATTGAGTCCTGATTTGGAATTCATAGCCTGGATAAATTATGTACAAGTTGCTCAACCATGAGGGCTGGGTTTAATTCCTTCCTCCCCTTTCTTTTGACATGTAATTGTTTCTTGATATCTTTTGAAAGATGGACAGATGCTGCCACACACTGTAAAAACAGGGCTGCAAATGATCCCTGAAACAAAAGAACACAACCATGTCCTGTTGTTTGCACAGATCACTTTATGTTGAAAAGATGACTGTCCCTGTCGACTTGTGTGGCCGCCACATATTTTCCTAACACAGTCCCTGCAAGGTTTGTGGTCCAGCATCAGCCCCATACCTTGGACTTTTGAACCTGGCCATCTACATCTGCCTCGCTTTGACTATTGCCACTGTATCTGTCACCTCTGATCCCTGTTCGACTGCCATTTGATGTCTTCCTGACCTTGACTGTGTACTTGTCTCTGACTACCTGCTTTCCCAGATTAGAAGGCTGGAGCTTGGAAGGCAGCTGTTGGTTTTAAAGCTTCTGCCTGGTTTACCGTCCCGTCATCTCCTGCAGCATGTCTGAATCTGTTGGATTGGGCTGCTGCTTTTAAAGCTCCTGTGGGTTTAGGAGAGATCAGACAGCATAGTCTGAGATCTGAACAGGATTATAGGCAGTTGCTCTGGGCACCAGATATGAGAAAGGCATATTTGGATCCATTGACAAGAGTTATCATAGTGTGAAGATCTACTGGAGGGCCTGCTTCTCTAGTTCCTCCTCTGAGGAGACTTCAGGCTTGGAGAGGGCTAAACTCTCCCATAAGCATTACCACCTCAGACTCTGGGCCTAGCCACCAGAAGACTTTGACACAAAGTCCTTAAATTTTAAATTATAGAAATTTACCTTTTAAATTCCTGAGATTTAAGTACTTTCTCCACTAACCAATGCATTGACCATTTCTTTATCTCCTGTTATCTTTCCCTTTTGAGAGTTGGAGCCCATAATAAGCTGTAAATTGCATGAAAATTCACTTTTCAATACATACTTAGATGTTTATTTTTTCCTCACAAATTATACATTTTTAGACACATCTCCCCAAATATGCATTTTCTCTTGGAACTTTGAAGTGTCAGGCATAGCTCTAATGGCTTTAGCCCAAACGTAGCAGAGTTTTCCTGCACAGCGAAGAAGCTAGTTGAGGTGGAAATGACTTGTCAGCTAGACTCAGAATAACTATTTA
Organism: Podarcis gaigeae; assembly: GCF_964106915.1. Lineage (NCBI taxonomy): Eukaryota > Metazoa > Chordata > Lepidosauria > Squamata > Lacertidae > Podarcis > Podarcis gaigeae. The sequence continues at coordinate 98,989,300 of NC_139678.1, read as the reverse complement.
CAGGATTTATTAAAAGGAAAAATAAAACCAGCAGAGTTTCTGCATACAAAACAAAGCAAAATAAATCCTTTCTTTCTCTCTCTCTCTCTCTCAACCAAACACAGCACTTCTACTCCTAACACACCCTCCTAACACAAACTGTGCTAGCATTCCTAGATAACAGAGTTGAGTGCTGGTCGTTAACCAATCAGAGTAAGTAGCTTCTAGGTCAAGCAGACCTTGGCTTTCTTCCAAGAGTAAATTGACACTGCCTTGAGTTAATTGTGTGAAGCCAGAATCTGTAAGTTTTCATGAGAATCAATTAACAGAAACTGAACATTTTCAATGTATTTTTATGTATTTGTGTGTTTATTTGTGGGGGGCGGAGCAAGGATTGCATCTCAAAGTTTAGATAATTGTGAAATCCGAAGGCTAATTTACTTTCTAATCTACACATTAGGTGCAGAGAGGTCCAGATCATCTTATTTATTACGACTGAATTCCTCAAGTTTCCTAATGAAGAGACCAAGTTTCTAAGTGAATATTATAAATAATTTATACTAATTTGAAATAAAGGTTATAAACTGATCACTCTTTCCTAGGTAGCAAATGTATGGGGTCATGGAGGAAAGGTCTCATATATAAGGATCAGAACCTTTTGCAAATACGGTACATCATTATTTCAAGTGCAACAAAGTTTTATAGTGGGAGTGAGTCATTTGCATCAGACAGCAAGTTAGTGGCCAGCATTGATGTAACACTACCAATCTCATTTTAGCTTCTGTAGCATCTACATCACAAGCAAATCACATCTCAGCTATCATTAATTGGGAACATCATTTGAAGTCGAAAGAAAAGCAAAAGATCAAATGGACATGAAGAGTCCTTTGCTGAGAAAGATGACAGGCTTTGGTCTGTAATCAAGGGAAAGCCACAAAAGTTGTGAGCAGGATTTGATCTAACTGTGTTTTCTAATGCAAAATTTATTTATTTTATTTTGACCATCTATTGATCATGAACCTTCAGAAATGATGGCATGTTTTCTCTCTATCATTTCCCTACTGTTGGTTTCTCACATCCTGGCTGCTTATTGTTTTATACAAATGATAAACAGCAGACATAAGCCCTAGTATTATTTTCAAAATTAAATGGTCAACCTTTATTTCCCAGTTGTGCAGCTGAAATTAAAAAAGGATGTTAAAGAAACTAGCAACAAGATTTCTGTGGGTGGAGTTGAGACATATGCTTCATTCTGAATTTAGCAGTATAAAAATATTTTGGTATCAGTTCAGAAGCCTTTCAGGTGTAAAGAATCCAAAGGCAAGAACCTAGTTTTTGATAAATGCTTTCTACTAACAGTGAGCCTTTAGCAAATTATCATGCTATCACACACTCTATGTGCCACATGCCATAGAAGATGCAAAAACTTTGACCTTTGCAACTGTCCTTTATAATTTCATGCAGTGATTTCTAAAGCTGTGTTTCTAGGGACCCTGGGGCTTCATGATAAGAAGCTTGTGATGGGAGACAAGCTACCTGAAAGACAGTTTATCCAGCATCAGCAGTTATTCCTCACAGTGTCTAGCCTCAGGGCAGTGTTGTGCATGAGGTGCACACATTCTCAGATGATGTGGACCAGCTGCCTGATTGTGGACCAATACTTACCTGAACTGAGAATACACCCTACAAAATAGCCCAGAATTATCTGCAGTATGTAGAGCAGAGTTTTCCAAACTTTTTATGTTGGTGACACACTTTTTAGGCATGCATCATTTTGTGACACAGTAATTCAGTTTTACTAGCCAACTGGAGCGCAACACACCTACACACTACAGCTGACACACTAACATGTCACAACACACAATTTGGAAAGCTCTGGTATAGAGATTCCATGACAGGCATGCAGGCAAATTTATGTTGAAGGGGTTCCATGAAAGCAGAACATGTATTTATTTATCATATGTTTATTTTTATTTAACTATTATGCTTCTATCCCCTTTCCTCCAAGGAGCTCAAGACAGCATGCAAAGTACCTTTCCCTGCCATTGTTGTTGTTGTTGTTTGCAATAGTTACTCTTTATTTTAAAAAGCTTTCCAGACATTAAGTACAATTCCATATTACACAAGCAACTTCACAAAACCAGATCAGAACTTTAACCTAACAGGCACATTTGCTTTATGTTGCAAGATAACCAGTATCTTGGTAGTAAGCCCGACCAAAATGTTTTATAAGGATCTGGGCATTTCACAACACCACCTTGACTTGCCTTATATCTGGTACCTAGAAAGTTGTGTTTCTTTGTTTCACCTCATTAACCCAACAACACTGAGTTTGTTTTTCTACTAATGCAATATGCCACACCTTGGGCTACCAAACTTGTATGATAAATGTTGCAAAATACTTCCAGTGGTGGGCTATTTCCAGTTGTGCTTCAGCTGACAAAAAATGGAATTCCATTTAATGTTTATGCTGGGGCTCCCTTCACACACACACCCATCTTTGTAAGATCCAGTCCCCCATGGAAAGATTTCATTCAATTTAGCAATACTGCAAGCATGTAGAGCAAGACAATTCCATTGGATGTTTTCTCTCAGCCATTTTATCTTCACTATTACTCTTGGTGTTGAAAGGATACTTTTCTCATTAAATATGTTGATTCCATAATGATCTTGGCATTTTGAATAATGTTTGTTCCTTCTGTAGATTAAAAATACTGATAGGGCATGTTTTACTCAAATGGGGTAGAGAATTGGAAATAGTTAGACAAAGTTGGGAGAGACTAACTGGCTACTCAGCTCAGCACTAGAGTGTGCCTGAGGGTTGGGCAGAGGCAGTTGCTGTGTTTTATAGCAATTCTATCTCCCTCTTCAGGCTTCCTAGCCAACTGAGTTCAAATCATGCATTGGGTGGGTGGGACAAACTGTGGAGAGTCAGTGTGGTGTAGTGGTTAAGAGCAGTGGACTCGTAATCTGGTGAACTGGGTTCGATTCCCTGTTTCTCCACATGCAGCTGCCAGGTGACCTTGGGCAAGTCACACTTCTCTGAAGTCTGTATGGTGTGCATATGCTATTTGTATGTGTGCATTCAAACCAATTCTGAGAATGTTTTAAAGAATTTGAAGGGGAAGCTTTAATTAGGTTACTATTCTAAAATGAGCTGTCAGTCAGGATGCAAACTAGATGGGAAAATATTTAGCCCACAACTAGTGTCAGTGAATCACAAGTGAGCATATTTGCCTTACTTCTGTAATAGACATATTGAAAAAAAATCATGCAAGCAGTAATTTCTTTAGGTGATTATAAAAATCTCTCAGTAACTGACAGGTAGAAACGGGAATTTTTATTTTTCAGATGAAGAGACACAGACATGTACAAATGAATTATGGCATGAATGTCAGTCACTGCTGGTGACCAACTCTCAGGCTTATGCTTATAGTAAATCTTGATTGCACAAATAACCCTTTGGACAATTATATAAAACTATTTCACAAATGTCATGACCAATTCATATAAATGTTCACCTGTGGACGTAAAAAGGGACTAGATTTGACAGCAAAATTGTTGGTAAACATATGTTTCATCATCTGCATGGCCAGCAACTGCCACTGATTGCATTTATTATAGCTTAATAAATGTGTCTCAAGAAATGCATATTTCATATTCCCTGGATATTGATGGTCTTATTAAGTTTGCTAAACTCTTAATTTATCAAAGAATTCACAAACAAACCTAAACCATAATTGCATTAATATCAATGCATATTTGCCCAGCCAGGTATGGTTTCAGCTGAAGCACAATAATATGTACAGTATATTTCATGATTTTTATCATACTCCAATGTATAAATAGAAGATAATGATGAATAGGAACATCTATACATTACCCCCCTGCGAGGTAAAATGGGAGAGAATATCAAGAAGGAGTTAATTATCAAATCCTATTTTATATGCAAAAAAATCATTGTTCACAGCTAGCAAAAGGAAAAGCCAGTAGCTTTGCGAGTACATCTGACATAACTCTTGGTTGATAGTCAAATTAAAACTGAGCTGAAATTTCTAATCCCTCCCCCATACACTATCCAATATTTTTATTTTTCTCACAACTCTAGGAAAAAAGAAGCCACCTTGGGGAATTTTCTCCAAATATATCCCTACCATGTTGTTGCTGTTTTGCCACCATTTATGCTAAGTATGACCCCAGATAGCACTAGGTATGAGGAATTGTGGTGGATAAAAATGGTGGCCAGGCTGCCCTTTTCTGCAGTTTCTTCTATTACACACTCCTATCATACCAATATAAAGCCACAGGCATGGAGGGCACCTGATGACCTCATGCAAACCACCCCTTAATCCTATAACAATATTTTAAAGCAACAGTATCATAGCAGAATGTATGTATGTATGTATCCATGCATGTATGTATATGTATGTATACAGGATTGTAATGCAAATGTGATTAGTGGGTTTCATCGTGTGCTCAAGAGTCCCACATCCCATGCAAGACAACCCTTAACTTTGCTACAACCCAGTCCCACCCTTGCATGTGTTAGAACAAAAATTATCAGTGGCTGCACTCTGTAGTTCTGCACAGAGTAGCTTTGATCACATGAAGCTGTTTCAGGATGAAATGATGGGGGATATTGCAACTAAGGATGTCTTCATGGGGGCATTTTAACCCAAGTACCAGCATAATATTGCATGAATGAAGTGTTGAATTAGGTTTTTAGAGGAAGGTCCACCAGTAGAGGGGGGGGGGGGATCCTTACACATCTTCATGGTTGTGAAATGTTGTAAAGAATAATACCGAATGAAGGCATATTGATGAAGATGATATGGTTCTGCAAGACCAACAAGAATTTTACCTGTGTTCCAAATGCCAAATTGGAAGTGCTTTCATCACTTATCACTTAAAAATAAAAAATAACCAGGGTCACAAACTTTTGATAAAAATCTGTGCTTCTGTGTGTGGCCTTATGTGTGTTCCCATTCTGCATATGACATTCGAAGCACTGGCAAATTTCAGATATGTGATTAGTTTAACATAATCCTTTATAATGATGTTTATTGTAGCATTTTCTGAAAAAGATGGATGAGACAGGCTTTCAAATGCCAACTTTTGCTGACATTTAGTCTAGCATAGGTCATAAAATATCAAGGCAAAATAATGTTTTTATAATTTATTTTTATATTAATAAAATGTATTATGGGTGTGGAGAAAGCTCCTGTTCATTATGCATACCTTCAAGGTAATGTTAGTAGAATAAAGACAACTCACAAATAGCAGTGATGATTCAGAATTGTTGATTTTATGAAATAAATTGTATTTGAAATAATTTAAGTTAAAACACCAAGGATTCAACGACTCAAGCTTCTCAAAATGTCATTATTTTTTTAAAGCACATTTGTCCAAATATACTGGTGAATGAGTGGGCCATCTATCAGTCTGGGGACCATATTTCACCTCTGATCTGCTAAGCCTTATTTATGTTTATAAACTAACCTTAAGTCTGTTTTCTTCTCATCTTTAAAAATGAAGATACAAGACAAAATTACTTGCCTAATCTTGTGCAGGACAACTATGCCTGTAGAGTATAGTCTTAATACCACTTACTCCAGCCCTGTGTCTTGCGAGTGGCAGGGGCTGGTGGCGGCGGGACAATGAGTAGTGTGTGAAAGGGCTCTATAGAGGAGCTGCTTAAAATGGCGGCCGCTCGAGCGCTGCTACTGATGGCACCAACAAAGCCCAGCCCCCTTCCTCCTCTAGGTAGGGTGGGGAGAAGCCAGGAGGAGGGAGGGAGGAGGCGGCACCACTCTTGCCATGTGAGGGAAAGGGAGGGAGAGGAAAAGAATGTGTGTGCCAGCAATCCACACAACGATTCCCGGACTGTCTGTGGGCCGTATCCTGAAGGCCATTGGGCCTCATCTGGCCTGCAGGCCTTAGTTTGCCAACCCATGCTCCAGCCAATTTTCATTGACTACTTCTGTCTGCTATATGAATGAGCGGGAGTGGTACCATGAGATACTTTTGATAATGAACTCAGGTTCCTTAACAACCTGTTCGTGATGAATGTTAATATTTTAATGTGAGAGCTTTCGCAGATAACTAGCCGCTTTCCCAGATAACTAGCCGCTTTCCCACTGAAAGCTGCAACATTAAGATGGAAAGGCAATGGCAAGGTCTGTCACAATATGAAGAAAGCTTTAAACAACCCAGTAAAATATGTGACAGTTTAAACCATCACATGAATATGGCGTCCCAAATCCTTATTCACTTGATTAAATGAAAAGAGAGGAAAGGCTCAGTTAGCACAACTGATTTTCAAGCATTCAGCATACTAGATTAAGAGGTGAGGAATCAGGCTACTCTTCCTTCTTTTTGAGCAGAAGATGTCCTGACTGACTGTATCCAGACTACAAACCTTGTATCGTTTAAATATGTTGGTCCCATCTCTTTGAATGGGCTTGGCAACCTGTCTCAGTTACCTGTGTTACTGACATTGTGATACATTGCTGGTGCCAATATAGCAACACTAGCAGCAATAATACTGTGATCTCAAACCTAATAGGCCACATTTGGTGGTGGCACAGTCTCCATTGCTGTGTGTGTGTGTTCTCATGTAACATTCAACAACTGCACACAAATAGTTGAGCTGTAAACTCATAGTTACACGTAGCATTCAATGAATGTATTGCCTGAGTTGAGCTGCACAGTCTTTCACATAAACCTTGTGCACATGTAGAGACAGCTGGTATCTGTGTTCAGGGTGTTCAGCCCTTGTGTATCTTCTCCCATGTTATTCCTGTTGTGAAATGTTCAGCACCAGCTACAGCACTCTTCATCCTTCCGCACTACTCTTATTGTGATTGTATCATTTGTGCCCTGTTATTCTAGTGCTGATGCACCACCCAAGGTGTCAGCTCAAAAACAGCAGATTTAGAGAACATTTGCTCTTCCACCACACATTGCGGTCCAAATTGTTTGCTTTATTTTGGACTGAGTTTGCATCTTCTTTCTTTTCCATGCCTACCTATGCACACAACGGGTTGCATGTGAACCTTGTCTTGCATTAATGAGTAAGGTTCTGTCTGCACTAACTGGCATGCTAAGTTTAAAATTATCAAGTTGTGATTTGAGGACCCAACCCCCACTTGGGGAATGAAGACACGTGGACACAGTATATTAGGTTAATGGGCAAGAAAAGGCCACAACTTTATTGATTACAGCATGTGAGAAGGTATTGGCTTAGGCATTGGACCACGGACAATTTGAGTCCATCCACTCGGAGAGGGGTGAGTCGGCTGAGGGGTTAACCACCAGTAGGGGGAGCCTGTTGATGCAAATACAACTATAAGCTCTCCCCTGATGTCACCGAGGGTCGAGCCATGGCCCCCCGCCACACAGGGCATCGGACAGGATCTACGACCGCCGGATTCCTTTAATGGAATACCCAAAAGGGGGCGTGGCGCACCAGCGATGGTGAGAGGGCAGGGGCCAAATGGTCACAACTCCTCCCCTCCGGAAGGAGGAGAGGCTTTGTTATGTGATAGCTTCAAATATGTACAAAAAAGCATTTCAGTTTTGAGGTGTACTGAACAAAGCCTGCTTTTTAATGCAGTTTGATCAAGGGAATAAAGCAATAAATAAATAAATGATAAACTTAATAAAGCAAGACCACAAACTTGACCTGGTATTTAGCATTTTGGTAGCCATGGAAAATCATTTATCAGCAACTACTTTTTGTGGCTCAATTACAGAAGTAAGAGAATAAATTTTGTGATACAATCAACATTTGAAATAATTTTCATCATTACTTCACTGAAGATGGGACAATAATAAATGGGACAATGTGTTCATTAAAAGATAGACATCTAATATGTATAGCATGTTAACAAAAATATATAGAAATGAAAGATAGTTGGCTTTCAGAATGATGCATCTCACCAACCAGCAGTTGGCCAAGGGATTGAGTTTGAAAGAAGAGATGCCTTAAGATTAGGGGTAGACAAATTTCACTTCTTTTATATGATTTCCTCTTCCACAGTGGAAGCTGATGCACTGCCTAGCCAACCATAGTCTCACTCAGCCCCCCATCTCCCTGCTTGCCGTCTTAAAGCGAGTTGAACTTCTTCCTGTTTCAGTTTGGTATTGCCCTTGTGGCATCAAGGAGGATGGAGAAAAAACCCAAAAAACTAGAATTAGCTGTTCTTCTCTTGCATTGACTCTGTCTCTACCTGCTGTTGGTCTCTTAGCCTTCTTCCCTACCAGCCCCAATGCACAGCAGCCACCACTGCTCTTGCATCCCTAGTCATGACCCTGACACGAGCAGTAGCTTGGACAATACAGTGTTTTTCACATGGTGCATTTTTATATATCATCATATTTTATCCTTTGTAGCATTGTAGCAGCAGCGGGGCTGGACCAACCCCTATGGTGGTGGGTAAGACACTGACCACTATTTCACATCCTTCTCAACCCACTTAAACAATGTAGTTGCAAGGCTTTAAATCATAGCCTAAGTGTGAATTCAAACAATTGCTTCTTCTTCTTTTTTTCTTTTTTTTTCTTTTTGCTATAGGTGTTGATTTTTGGAGAGGGGTTGCATTTGTTTTTTGTGTGTGATGGACTTCCATGCAAAACACATTTCTCAAAATGCATTAAGCAACTCCTGCACCCAGGATTTGAACAAGTAGGAAAAGACATGGTGGAGATAACACTTGTGTGACTGTACTCTGATCAGCCTTATGCCATCAGCAGCCACATATCCAAGCTTTTGATTACCTAAATATCTTTATAGCTTCCAGGCCATTTTGATACTTCAGCTTGCACTATGCAGGAATAAGGTAATTTGCCCTCTCTTGCTGCATAATTAAATGGGTGACTCATTCTTGGGGGAAATGTATTTTTCTCTCTCCAAAACAAAGAATCCTATTTTCATTCACTCATAGCAGAAGTTTAATAGTGCTTCTTTGTGTAAAAGCAATAAAAAAACTAATAAAGTAAAAAATCATAGCAACCAACTGATTTTTCCACGTTCATATCAGAGGCATTTGAAAAAGCTCTTTAATGATCCTATTCTGTTGCTGAGAGGCATGGGGTTAGGCTTTGTGAGACACACACACACACATATAAAACCTAAGGCTATCAAAAAGAAAGTCTTCAACCAGTGACTGGATTCTGACTCAGAGGATTAGTAATGGGATATGAAACCTTTTGGCCTATAGGTTACCACTGTGAATCCAGAAAGTCATAGGTGAATCTATTTACCTCCAACAAAATTGACAATTTTTGAAGAGTTTATATGAGAAAGTTCTAAAAGTAACACAAAAACAACCTGAATTATAGGGTCACAGTTGTGGCCCAATGTTAAGAATGAGTCAGCTGAATCACATCCTGCCATTATAATGAGAAATCAGGGGACAGATTTTCTATGGCTTATAGTTAAAAAATGGTTCAGTGGACTGATTCAAAACTTGACAGTGTCAGAGTAGAAAGTTTGAGGATAGTTTGTGCCACACTTGAGATGGAAAGCATAAGAAGCAGTTTATTTTCAATGTGTGATGAGTGGCTTTGTGAAGTTGACAAGAGGTGTGTATTTTTCTTCTGTCTGATGATGTGATGGCTTCAGGGAAAATATTTCTCCATTTGTACTGTGACAAACCGAATTATTTGTTGTGTTAGGTCAAGGAAAATGTTTAAAACGTATAAAATAGGTAGAATTCAATGCCGCATTGTTACCAATGTTCTGTCTACGCAAGCATTGCTGTTTGCGAGACGGAATGATCTCCCCCCCCCCCCCCACATTGTTCTGTGTGTTCTTTTGACACACACACCCCAAGCCAATTGTAGGGCAGCGGGATGAGAGGGGGAAAGCCCTATGGTGTAAACAGAAGTCCTTGTGCAGGGCTTCAGCTGACAGGGTTTATGAGGTGAATTCCACCCCATTTTTTGGCGGGGGGTGAAATTTGGTCAAATGTTGAGTAAGTGCAGGTTACAATATCAGGAGGAAAATCACAAAATGTGCATGGGACTGGTAAGGAGATGAGACTTATAGGAAAATATATTTATTAATATTATTACATTTATACTCCATCTTTCTTCCAATGATCTCAAGGAGTCCATGGTTTCTCTCCTCTGCGTGTTATCCTTAAAAAACCCAAACCCTGTTCTATTTAGGCCACCAGCTGCCCCAGATTCCCAGTTACAGAATCTCAAATATAAGGCAAAATGTGGAGACGCTCTTCTGTCCAATTGTATTGTGAGAATCAAGCCTGCCAGTATTCTGCTCAGCCAATGAATGAAGTGATAGTTGCTGGAAACAGCCAGAGGGAAGAGTCCCACAGGCAAGGATGCCAACTTGAATAAAATATGGGGGGAGGGGCAGGTAATCCCCACCCTGCATAATCAACCACAAGACGCGGTGCACACATACCATTTGAATTGCAGTGCCTGTGTTTTTTGGGGGGGAGGAAGCTGGCCCCCTCAAATATTTTAATGGGGGGGACCTCAGCCCCTAGGAGTTGGCTCCTATGCCCACAGGTATCTGATTGGCCACTGTGAGAACAGGATGCTGGAGCAGATGGTTTATTGGCCTGATCCAGCAAGCTCTTATGATATATTGTGTATTATTTAATCCTATGGTAAGGCATTCTAGGAGACAGAAAAGACTGAGGCTTATCCACAATTGCTTAAAAGCTTCCTGTCCACATGTGTATTATATATATATATATATATATATATATATATATATATATGCTTTCGTAGATTTTCACGGGTACAGGAATGCAGGTTTTGGTGTCCTCGGGTGTCTTCCCGTGTAAAAGTTGGGGTGTCTAGGCGACGTTTCGACGAGGTCTCACTCGTCATCTTCAGGCTGGTGCTTTCGGCTTCTTGTTACTGGAACAGAGCGGGATCTCAATGTTTGAGTTCCTATAAATACTGTAGAGGGGGTGTGGTGTCTAGCCTCCAATGTTCTGGGCAGAGAGGAAGTTCCCAGGCTAGTGTGCCTTTTCTTCTTTTGTTCCTTAATTACTTGAGAGATACCTTGAGTGATTTCTTGAGTGATATCCTGAGTACCACTTAGGTGGGTCATTAGGTGTGGATTAGTTGCTAAAGTCTTTGTGTCTTGACCTCTTGAACTTTGTGAAGAGTTTTCCTGAGAAGATGGCTGTATTGCACTTAGTTGTGCTTTGGCTTGGCTTCGTGTATAGGGGCGAGCTGTGGTTTTGTGGCTTGTGTCAGCCAGATCTGTGTAGGGATTGCAGGGGGGTGCAGCATCCGGAGGTGCCACCATGGATTGGCTACTGGATGGTGTCAGTAATTCATCTGTGGAGAGGGTCTGGGTTTGGGTCTGGTGTGGTTGATTGGTGTTGGCGTTCTGTGTGCCTCTGGATCTGGTGTCAGTTTTTGTGGGGAGGGCTAATTTCCAGATGTCTGGCAAGCGGGATGTGTCGTCACGCTTGTTCATGTTGTGAGGGTGTTTCTCTATCTCGATGGCTTCCATGATTATTCTCTTGTGGTGATGTTCCGTGTTAAAGAGCAATTTGGAATCTGCAAAATTAATTTCGTGTCCTGTTTCTTTCATGTGTTGGAAAAGAGAGGAAGTTTTTTCTTCTTTTTTGACGGCATTCTTGTGTTCTGCGATACGTGCATTTATTCGTCTGTTTGTTTGTCCAATGTACGTGGCTGGGCAGACTTTGCAGGGTATTTCATAGATCCCTTGGTTTTCCAACTGGATTTTATCCTTGGGGTTTCTGAGGATATTGGCTATTTTTTGGTTGGTGCAAAAGGCTGTTTTGATATTGTGTTTATGGAGGATTTTGCTAATTTTATCTGTAGTGCCCTTGATATAAGGAAGGAGGGCCATGCCATTGTTTTCTTCTGTGTCTTGGTTTTTGGGGGGTGTTTCCTTTTGGATTAGCTTCGTAATCCTGTTTTGCTGGTATCCATTGGCAATTAACACATTTGAGAGATTCTGTAACTCAGTTGTCAAGTGGTCTTTGTCAGCCAGGCGTTTGGTTCTGGAGATGAGAGTCTTGGCTACGGAGTTTATTTGTGCAGGGTGGTGGTGTGATTGTGCATGTAAGTAGCGGTTGGTGTGTGTTTTTTTCTGGTAGATAGTGTGTCCTAGGGAGCCATCAGGTTTTTTGTAGATTAGGACGTCAAGGAAGGGAAGTTGGTTGTTGGCTTCTATTTCCATAGTGAATTGTATTTTGGGGTGTAAGTTGTTGAGATGTGTGAGGAAGCTATCCAGTTTTTCCTTCCCGTGTGGCCAAATTACAAAGGTGTCGTCAACATATCTGAGCCAAAGTTTGGGTTTGTGTTCTGACTTGTCTAAAGCATTGGTTTCAAAGTGTTCCATGTACAGGTTTGCGATGACCGGTGAGAGGGGTGATCCCATAGGTGCTCCTTCTATCTGTTTGTATCTTTGTCCATTGTGGATGAAGTACGTGTTGGTTAGGCAGTGGTTGGTCAGGTCCAAGATGTATTCGGGGGGATTGTATTTGTTTTGAATAGCTGTCAAGGCTTCATTAATGGGCACTTGTGTGAAGAGAGATACAACATCGAAGCTCACAAGTAGGTCATTAGGATGTAGGTTTTGCTTCTTTATTGTTTCTATGAACTGGAAGGAGTTTGGTACGTGTGAAGAGATGGATTCTGCATAGGGCTGAAGTTGCTTGGCGAGAAATTTAGCGAGATTTTGTAGAGGTGAGCCTATGGAGCTGACTATTGGTCTGAGTGGTGTTCCTTCTTTGTGTATCTTGGGGAGGCCGTAGAGTTTGGGGCATCTGGATGATTTTTCTCTGGGGATGATTCTTAGCTGGATTTCTTCACTGATAGGAAGAAATCCTTCCTTATATCAAGGGCACTACAGATAAAATTAGCAAAATCCTCCATAAACACAATATCAAAACAGCCTTTTGCACCAACCAAAAAATAGCCAATATCCTCAGAAACCCCAAGGATAAAATCCAGTTGGAAAACCAAGGGATCTATGAAATACCCTGCAAAGTCTGCCCAGCCACGTACATTGGACAAACAAACAGACGAATAAATGCACGTATCGCAGAACACAAGAATGCCGTCAAAAAAGAAGAAAAAACTTCCTCTCTTTTCCAACACATGAAAGAAACAGGACACGAAATTAATTTTGCAGATTCCAAATTGCTCTTTAACACGGAACATCACCACAAGAGAATAATCATGGAAGCCATCGAGATAGAGAAACACCCTCACAACATGAACAAGCGTGACGACACATCCCGCTTGCCAGACATCTGGAAATTAGCCCTCCCCACAAAAACTGACACCAGATCCAGAGGCACACAGAACGCCAACACCAATCAACCACACCAGACCCAAACCCAGACCCTCTCCACAGATGAATTACTGACACCATCCAGTAGCCAATCCATGGTGGCACCTCCGGATGCTGCACCCCCCTGCAATCCCTACACAGATCTGGCTGACACAAGCCACAAAACCACAGCTCGCCCCTATACACGAAGCCAAGCCAAAGCACAACTAAGTGCAATACAGCCATCTTCTCAGGAAAACTCTTCACAAAGTTCAAGAGGTCAAGACACAAAGACTTTAGCAACTAATCCACACCTAATGACCCACCTAAGTGGTACTCAGGATATCACTCAAGAAATCACTCAAGGTATCTCTCAAGTAATTAAGGAACAAAAGAAGAAAAGGCACACTAGCCTGGGAACTTCCTCTCTGCCCAGAACATTGGAGGCTAGACACCACACCCCCTCTACAGTATTTATAGGAACTCAAACATTGAGATCCCGCTCTGTTCCAGTAACAAGAAGCCGAAAGCACCAGCCTGAAGATGACGAGTGAGACCTCGTCGAAACGTCGCCTAGACACCCCAACTTTTACACGGGAAGACACCCGAGGACACCAAAACCTGCATTCCTGTACCCGTGAAAATCTACGAAAGCATATATATATATATATATATATATATTTCCCCCCCATATGTTTTCCCTGTGAAAACCCATTTTTTACCACTCAATCAGAGCAAATGTCAGTTCAGGTTTTCCGCAAGTTGCCATTTGCCCCACTTGAGCTTTAAAGAGTGGGTTTTTGTGGGGAAAGCTCTGGAGCAAAAGAAAAGGTGTTCAGACATGAAGGTATAAAACAGAGACCATGCCTGGAAAGAGCACAGGAAAAGTAAGTGTGGATAAGCTCTGAATGATAGCATAGTTTAAACTGGATCTTCCTCCAGGTCAGAGCTGGGGGAACACATCAGGCAGATATCTGGACCTCTACTGGCTAATGCTGTACAAGAAGCAAGCCTAATTATTGCCTGGTGTTGTCCTTATTCTGTGGCTAAATAAAGCCCTTCATTTAAATGGCTTATGATCAGATTGGGTGTATACTAATTCATTTCAAAGTGAAATTATTTAAGCCTTAACAATCATTTGGCTCATGCAGACAATGTTATTGCAGATTGTTCTGTAGTTTTCTAACATGAGCTGTCAGACTGACTGGTAGAGCCTTACTGTTTCCTAGATATATAATGGATCATTTGGTTTCTGCCAGATCTTTTTTTCAAGCCTGACTGATTCTTTTCTGTTACTTAAGACAGAAGCAAAAGGAGAAGGCAGAAAGAAATGTGTTTGCAAGCCAGCAAGGCAGAATATTGAATTGTAATACTATTACTTCCAAATTAGCTTCTAGGTACACATTAATAAAATTTGCACTAATTTACATTAAAACTTTGCAACCATGAAAAGTATTAATCACATCTATTGATCTTTACCTGGTTTAAATGGAAAAAGAAATGATATTAATTAAACTTAACCCCGTTACCAGGGATACTGCTATATACTAAAAAAAAGAATTAGAGCAAGAGCCCAGAGGCCTGCCTCCAAGAATGCCTCCCTCCCTCCCTTTGTGTGTGTGTGTGTGTGTGTGTGTGTGTGAGAGAGAGAGAGAGAGAGAGAGAGAGAGAGAGAAAGAGAGAGAAATAATGAAAAGTAATTAGCATGTTAGTGCTAATTTCTCTTAACGTAGAATCATAGACTTGGAGGAGAACTCAGGGATTATCTAGTCCAACCTCTGCAATGCAGGGATGATTCTATGCAATTCTGCCTCATGCACACTTTTTTACAAAGCAGTGTCCCCTAAGATGATGCATTTTTTACCTCATTTTCACTAAATATATGCATGTTTATGCATACATTACTTCAGGATATGTCTTGCAAAATTTAGAGAAGTGCAAATTTTGGAAGATTGATGTGCTTCGGTTCTTGTTTTGCCACAAGGAGTGCAAATTAGACAGGTTTGCCTTTAAAAGCTGGAAACTGTAGAAGCTTGCAAAGTTCCATGATCTTTAGATGCCTGAAATCGTTCACACAGCCAAGATAATCCTCCTGCACCATGATGGCAAGGCTCTGTGATCCTCAGCTGCTTTTGCTAGTTCTGCATGCCCACAGGCAAGAGAGACTATTGCCTGCTCTCTTCTGTCTGTGGGTAGCTCATGTGGGTTATGCCAAAATTCATCTCAATGCTTGCACCTTTCTTTAAGTGAGAAATCAGGGTCCAAACCTACTGAGGTTTGTTGGCATCTCTTTTGCTCAAGTGTAGCAGCGTGTCTTCATTTTTTGGAAGATTGGGAAAAAGGTATCTGAGAGAGAATGCTTTTGAAGCAACTTGTCAGAATACACATGAGAAGGGCACTCTGGCATCTATCTTATTTTGCAGTTTCCCCTGGATGGCAGCAGCCAATTTATGAGTGCTTTCAGAGCCTCAAAACCTTATCTTTCCTTCAGAGAGGTCTTGGTGAGTCTCCGGGTCCTAGCATAGGAGGGTCGAGACTTTCCTCATTATTCTCTCTCCCCTCAACACCTGCTCCTGGATGGAGCTTAGTTCCCTCCCTCGCCACTGGAGGAGTTCCTTGTTGCTTGCTGCTGTGATTCCCATGCTGAGACAACAACAACAACAACAACAATTTATTATTTATACCCTGCCCATCTGGCTGGGCTTCCCCAGCCACTCTGGGCGGCTTCCAACAAAATATTAAAATACAGTAATGCATCAAACATTAAAAGCTTCCCTAAACAGGGCTGCCTTCAGATGTCTTCTAAAAGTCTGGTAGTTGTTTATGTCTTTGGCATCTGGTGGGAGGGTGTTCCACAGATTGGGTGCCACTACTGAGAAGGCCCTCTGCCTGGTTCCCTGTAGCTTTGCTTCTCGCAGTGAGGGAACCGCTGGAAGGCCCTCGGCACTGGACCTCAGTGTCCGGGTAGAACGATGTGGGTGGAGACGCTCCTTCAGATATACTGGACTGAGGCTGTTTAGGGCTTTAAAGGTCAACACCAACACTTTGAATTGTGTTCTTCCTTCTAAACCTATGTTGCTCCTGTGACTGCTGCCTCCTCACCAACATTTCTCCCACATTATAGTATGCCTAGGTAGAACTCTACCTCCACCCCCAACTGTAATGTTTTTATAACAGTGTGGGGGTCTTGTAAGGAAATAATTACTTTTTTTATATACAAAACTTTCGTTTCTCTAAATCCTGGATCTTTCCCCATGGATTGCAGGATAAATATTTGAAGCATATTTGAACTGTTTCTGCTGTGAATAGGCAGTGCATACTAATGGCACGGCTGTTTCTTCATCTGCTAGTAATGCTGGCATTACCACACTTGCTAAAAATGGAGAGACACCAATATCAACACAAGGAAGGGGTTAGCTTTGTTATAAATCACTAATTAATTTTGTCAGCTTTTAAATATTTTGACTAGGTTGAACATATATACGTATATAATATGTACCCTCTTCTCTTTACTTTTAAACATCTCTCCCCTCCTGTCACCCATATGCCCCAAGGCAGATTTCCATATGTATTCTATGTTCCTGGTTCCAGGAGGAAAAATGCTTCCTCATAATTAAACCTTTTAGAGCAGCCTTCAACCATTTAATGCCTTCTGAATATTTAGGACCACATTTTACATTGGTCCCAGGCTGCATTTCCATTGACCCATATGATGGGAACTCTGGACCAAAACATCTGGAGGACAGCAGGTTGGAGAAAACTCTGGGTTATTGTCATTAACTCCACAGTATGCAAAGTATTTCCATCCATGTGCACAGGAAAAACAAAACAAAAACATGATACATGACATGATTGGATTCCCACAGTTACCACATAAAAAAGTTTATCTCCATGCATATTCAGATGACTACTATATTCAGATTGGTAAAACACTGAGAAATCATTTTAGAATGTAATGGTTAGCTAAGCAACATTGTTCTATCTTTTTATTCTAATGCTAACTGCAATTCTCCCTTGAATCCCTTGAAACTCTTGAATCTTTAATACATATATTAAATTAGAAATCTAGAGTTGTATAACATAGCTTTACTTAGCAGATCCTATCCTCCATGCAGCTGTTCTTCCTAATGCTATTGAATTGCTCAAAGGAGAGCTGAGTTATGTCTCTTTCACCTTTATGATACTATACATTTGAATTGCCCATGTGTTCAGAATAAGGTTTTAGAATATGGATGGTGGTGGCTCTATGTGTTTAAAATTGGAAAAGGCATCTCTCAGTGGTCCTAGTGGTGAAAACAAGAAAGCCTGTTTGTCAGGTACCATGAGAGGGAAATTGAGGGCATCTGTTGTAAAACAGGGTCAGGACTGCAATACCTCAAGGACCATGAGTGATCACCAAAGAAGAAGACATCATGGACCACCTCTCCCCATTTGACCCAGATGCTGTGATCATCATCTGAGGCCCTTCTTTGTGTGTCTGCTCTAAGAAGTCCAGAGGGTGGCAACACAAGAACAGGCCTTTTCTGTGGTGATTCCTGGCTTGTGGAAGGCTCTCCCCAAGGAGGCTTTCCTGGTGCCGTCATTACGTATTTTTAAGCTCCAGGTACCACTGTACCAATTTCATAAAATATCTGAAACCCAATTTTCCTTCCTTTTCTCTTTTATTTAGAACTCAAAGAAACTGGAAGGTGTAGCTGTAGTATATCAAGAACTGCTCAAGCTAATTGCATTGTTTAAGTTTAAAGGGCATTCATTTATATTTAGATAGATTAGCAGATGAAGCAGTAATAAATTTCATCATTGCAGAATGTGACAATATTTCAGGATTATACTGTCTTTACTGTGCAGTCCTATACACATCTATTCAAAAGTAAGTTCTGTAGAGCTCAATTGAAGTTTCTGCCATGTAAACCTGTATAGGATTGCAGTTAATCTCCTTACTGAAGATGAATGGTTTAGCCATTATGGCATGAGAATACTAGGGTCCCATGCTGTTTGCATTATGGAACACAGAAAGCTGCCAAACCTCAAGTTTCAGCAACATAGCAAGCGTCCATGTGATTTACTTTATTAGCTACCTGTGTCATATTAGTAGTTAGTACAGTGGTACCTCAGGTTACATATGCTTCAGGTTACATACGCTTCAGGTTATAGACTCCACTAACCCAGAAAGAGTGCTTCAGGTTAAGAACTTTGCTTCAGGATGAGAACAGAAATCGTGCTCCAGTGGCGCGGCAGCAGCAGGAGGCCCCATTAGCTAAAGTGGTGCTTCAGGTTAAGAACAGTTTCAGGTTAAGTACGGACCTCCGGAACGAAATAAGTACTTAACCCGAGGTACCACTGTACACTGTTAGACACTTAACATCCAATAGTGGGGCAAAAGATCTAGACCTTGTGTGAGAACAAAGCTATACTATGCAGAAGGGAAAGCCCACACAGATAAGCTCTTTCATTTTGTGTTAGGCTAGGTATCTTTCATCATCATCTTCCTAAAATGCATTGAAGGACATCTGAAACCAGTCGTTCAAATAAGCTGCAGCCAGTCAGTTTTGCATTTTGCTTTTTAATTTTTTATCATCTGTTCATTCATTCATTCATTCATTCATTCTCTTCTTCCAGAACCTAACTGATGTGTGACCACTCAGCGCTTAAAAAGGATACTTGCTCCTTAGCAGGTGTATAAATACCTATAGAGTCAGAACTTAACCTCCTGCCATCTTAGAAATCTACTGTGAAAGCTTGCTATATTCATTTAATTCATCTGGTCTCTAAAATGAAGGTCTTATTTTAATCAGAAACTGGAAAAATTGTACTTTCTTAAAATGGTATGTGGAACATGAGAAAAATAATCACCACCAAACATTCTGCATATTCTGGCAAGTAGCCATAAATTCAACAAACATACAGGTTGTTTTTGTCTCTTATGAAAAGATCCAAGCTATTTTCAACAACTTAAATATAAAATTGAAAATAATTTTAAAATATCCTGAAGTTTTTATTTAAAAGATTTCCTTTCCATGATGAACAAAGCCTTGCATGTTTACTGTTCCAAGTGAGTTCATCTGTGTTCAGTAGGGGTCACTCCCAGGTAACTATATATAGGACTGCAGCTTCAGTTATGTTAGCAATTTCCCAAGATATGAAAAGGGAATGTTGTTATTAATAAGATGTTAGTTACATTGATATCCATTCAGGCTTCATAAAATGTATAATGAGAACTTGTGACCCTTATTGATGATAATGAAGGTGATTGAGAGAGCAAACAAAGTTAATGAACAATGCAGTTGTTCTTCAGAAGATGTATTGATTGCAGGCTTTTCTGACTATGCACAAGATGCTAGATGGCAGGAGGCTTTGTCACTAACGTTGACAAAAGCAGTATTTCAGCAACAAAAATCACAGTGGGCTAAAAATTGCTCCATAACTTTCCTGTTCATTTGTCCTCAACAAAATTGGAGGACAATTTGAGGAGGAGTGGGGAATCTTCAAAGAAATTTGCAAAGGGGTTATACTCACCCTTTTTGTATGGGGTGGCCTAAGGCTCCAAGCCAGTGTAGTGAACAGTCACTCCAGCAGGTGCTCAGACCTTGCATGTATAGAGCCTTACAGCGCTCTGTCTCTGTGTGCTTCAAAAATGTTTTAAGACTGGACCCCTTGTTCATATCAGGTGACTAACTCTCTTTAGGACCATATTTGGTCTTCTCCTCAATGGCAAAAGAAAAGTCAACCAAAAAGGTTCAGCCCAGAACTAAACAGAACAAAAATTAGCAAATGGTAGCTTCTGTTGTATATTTTTGTTGCTGTATTTTCTCATATTTTGTAGTCTGCTCTTAGTGCCATTGATGAGTAAAAAGAGGAGACACATTTTATAACATAACTTACGTTGTTATTTCCTCTTCTACCCTCTGCTTCATGTTTCATTGCATTATTCAGTTTGGAAGGGATAAGTGTAGAAAATAACAATCATAAATAACACTGTAGTAAACCAGATTTGTTTCCAGTAATTAACAAATCCATGGCCACTTGCCATATCCGGAATGAAACCACAGCCATCTGTGATACTTCAGTGTGAAAATGTCTGCTAAACCTAGTCTATAGCCTTGTCTGTCTATGAAATTTGTTTTCGAGATTTGTCCAAGTCATAAGTTGTGCTTGAGACCTGCTTTACATGTTCCAACCACTTAAATTGTCCACATAGATGCAGCACTTTACTCCAGTAATTATAAGTATACTTAGTGACATCTTTCAAATAACACAGGTGTTAGCTGCGGAGGAGAATGGGTGTCAAATTTCTACCCTCTAGGAATCATTTCACAATATCTTGTCTATTGGGGAATCCATGACCATTTGCAAAAAACAAAAAACAAAAAAAGACCTCTGAATGTTGCAGAGAATTCTGGGGCATGTTCTAGATTGCATAATACATTCATGTGGAGTACTGGCAAATCCACCATTGCCATCATCTCTAGATCAATAGTAGCAAGCAGCCTTTAAGAAAAGCTTTTCCATAATTACTAATCGTAACTGTGGAAACTCAGATAAATTTCCAAAGAACCCCAGAGTTCCTCTGAACACAGTTTGAAGAAAACCATTGACCTTTACCGGACTTACGGTCTGATTCTGCAAAGTGCATTCTTAAGTCTCTCTAACTGAAATCGATGGGATTTACAAGTACTTAACTTTAACTGGATCATGCCCTTGGTGGGATGACACAATATTTAGATTGGCTAAATCCTACTAACTTAAAAAATACTTAATCATCATCAACTCAGGTCTTTTCTTCAAATTCTAGTACTTAGCAGCCCTTTACTGGAAAATCATCTCATTGATTTGCACAGCAATATTATAACATTCAGTCTCTCGAAATCGGATTATTCTTTATAGTGTTAAAAGTCATGGCAAGTTGGTCTTCTATTTACAAATGTAATTTAGTCTCATGAGAAAGTAATCTTGTTAAAATATTGTCAGGCTAATTGAAATTGATTTGTGTTTACTAAACATAGTGGTTGCTAATCAAATATCAGGCTTAGAAGCTTTGGAGGTACGTTTGATAGATTCTTGTTAGTCTTATACTGAATGAATCAGTGAGTCAAATCTATTGAGAGATAAATGCAGTAGAGCTTTTTCAAGGCTTAGCAGTTTTTTTCTCTCTCTTTCAAAATGGATAAGACTAATGTGTCAATAGTGTGCCTTCTGTGAGATGTTACTCTTTGCGAAAGATGAGATAGTCATGAACTCTGGATTACTTCTGCATGTATTATTTGTCAATAGCTCACATTTACTTTTCCAGCTGCTTAATTACTTTGCTGTTCTGCTGCTCTGTACTACTGAAAACTATATTCACAAAGCCATAATTTAAATTTTGTGTTCTGAATATGCATGAGGACAACATTGTCAGTTGAGCCTAAATAAGTCATGCATAGCTTTGGTCTGGTATCTCTCTGTCTTTTGTATTTAGCCTCAAATTATCTATTTTCCACTATCAACAACATTGATGTGTCTATTTTCTGCATTTTTGTAACATATATTGCTGTTGTATAAGAAAGGGTTGTGGAGGTGGGAGTTCAAAACTCTCTTTAACTAGGAAGTATATTGTATGACCTCAGGCGACTAATTTTCTCTTAGTCTAACCTACTTCAAAGGCTGTGAAAATCATTTACCTCATATACACTGCCGCCACTTACTTTGAGGAATGATGGTATAAAAAATTAACCCCAAAAAATTATGGAATAAACTTTTCAGTATTCAAGATTGTAACGGTCATTCTTCTGTAAACATAAAGTAGAATCGTTATAATTTTTGTTATCTAGGTTGGTATTCAACTTTTACTCAGAGAAGATCCCTTGAAGTTAATACTCCTAACAGTAATGTTCTTTCATTTCAATGGTTCTACTCTGAGTAAAAGTTGAATACCATAACTAGGTTGGGTTTTTTTAATGTTTTGATATTCATTAATATTGCAATTTATGAGCTGCCAAGGTTTAAAAACAATGGAAAGTATTTTAGCATCTTAAAAGGCTGTTTTATTGTGTCACTAACTTACACTATTATACTTTCTTTAGTCTTTAGGTGCCACAAGACTCTTGCAGTGCAATCCACACCCTCCTTTTTCTGGACTGGGGGCGGGTGAGGTTGGATTAGGTGGAAGTGGCCCTCTGCTGAACATTCCCATCTGAGCTGACCATCTGCTGGCCACCACTACCAAACTGATGCAAGCATGAGTTTTTTATGCAGCACTCTGGCTTTGGCCTTGCCAAATGTACAGGTGGGAGTGACGTTGAATGGGCTGCCCACTGATTGTAACCACTGAAAGGCCTTGTTCCAAGGATGTGCTGGGGATGAAATTAAACCAACCCAGAATCGCATGGATCCAAGCCAGTCCCATTGCCATCATGCAATATCATCAGGCCCAATTTTGGCCAGTTCACGCTGCCCCTCTCACCTTCTGCTACTGATTCCATGGAAGCAAAGCCTCACTGGCAAGAAGGAGGAGTTTGGATTGCACCTTTATTTTCCCCCTAAAAATAGGTTGAAACAGCTATTCTTCTAAAAGTTAATATATTTAAATACTAATTTAAGAGAGAGAACTTTTCTTTCAGGGAATAAACCTTGTGGTTTTGCTTCCTGTCAAAAATGCGTAATTTTTAAATTGTGCCTCAATGTTATTTCACAGAAAACTCTTCTTTACCGACTATGGGAATGTTGCTAAAATTGAGAGATGTGACATGGATGGGATGAACAGAACAAGGATAGTAGTATCTAAAATAGAGCAGCCTACTGCCCTTACTCTAGACCTGATCAGTAAATACGTTTACTGGGTAGATGTCTATCTGGACTCTGTAGAAGTTGTTGACTACCAGGGACACAACAGACACACGATAATCAAAGGACGACTTGTAAGTACTATGTTTCCATATATACTTACATGTGTGTATGCATGTATTGTGAATGTTCATAGTTTTAGCATTTCCTAATGGCAATTATTGTGTCCACTGAAAGACTTTACAGAAAGACTGTTTCATAATTTTTAGCAAACAACAACGTGAGCCTATAAGTGAGGCAAGTGTTGACTGCCTGGCTACCACTGTATACTAAATTCCACATGGTTTTTTGAGCATTTATGGTGAAAATGTGATTCAATATCAATTCAGCATGGACTTCCTGAAACTGCCAAACTCAAGACCCAGAAATGCAGGTTTTTAAATTGTAGTAAACAAAATTGTAGTAGCGTGAGAAATGAGCATGCATAATACACAGCCCAGGTATGTGATGGAAGTAAGTGGCTTTTCATCTCTTGGACCCCATACAGTTTTGCTCCTCAGAGTAATTTCAAATAATCTAATGGTGTGAACTAATTTGCAAAGTGAGCATACAGTGAAGCTCATGTGTTGAGGTCTGCCAAATTCACATCTCCAGCAGGCCTCTTGATACAAAGAATCATCAAGCATTAGGAATTGTCCTTGCTTTGGGAAGACTCTGTATTGTACAGTTCTTTGAGCCTGTGACAGTTGCAATTTTTGGTCAGCCTATTCAGACCTCCAGTTGTGTACCTGCTGATTTAAACTCAGCTGGCATATGTATATTTAGGATAGCATATGAAAAACTAATCTAAACTAAATTCAGGGTGAGCTGACAAAAACTACTGCTGTCAACAGGCTCAAATGAAATCCATGAGGGAGTATTAGTAGGACACAGTTTTAAATCACAACAGGAATGTCAAAGGATTAGATTTCATTCTACATAAGATTTTTTTTTTATTTGTTGTATCTATCTTATGCATTTGCATTATGCACATTCTCACACTAGCCTCCCAGCAGTAGCACCTTTCACTTTCACAGAGACCCTGAGTTTTGGAGTAGATTTTTCAGTGCCAGGTTATCCTAATTTTTGGAAGGGATAGGATTAAGATGATATATCCCCACCCAAGAGATTTATAGACTCTGACAGAGCTTGAATGTTCTGGGGAATTTTTTTGCCAGCTCCTGCTAAGGCCTTTGTCTTGCTGTAGAATGGCAGTAGAGCTATTTACAACATTGCTCCTAAGCATCCTCTCTGACATTGCAGATCCTGATCAGCTCCCTGGGTTTTTCTTGGGGGGGGGGAGGGAGATAGCTGCAGGCAGTTAAATAAGCCGGATGCTGGCTGGAGAGCAGATGGCAGAAATCTCTGAGTATGACCGAACACAGATAGGCGCACACAAGCTTGCCTATCATGTGTCAGTGATAGCAGAAAAGAAATCTTACTTCTCTGCCATTGTTGAGTTTTCAAGTTGAAATAGCAACTTGCAGAGGTTTTCGGGGTGGGAAATGCCTGCTGTGACAGATTTGCAAGGTACTTTGAGGACAAAGTCATTAAGATTTCTTGCAAACTTGGTGGTGTAGTTACAGTATCAGGGAGGGTGTCCAGAACACTCTGGTTCTATTGTTTAAACCCTTTTAGTTGTTGTGGCCTGAAATTGTAGACAAGGAGCTTGAAGGGATGTGGCCTACCTCCTGTGTCCTTGGCCACAGTTCATCAGTTGTGAAAGCTGGACAGAATAGATAAAGTAGTTGCAGGAGGTGGTTAATACATCCTTGTGGGAGGGTAGTGATGCTGACTATAGATGTGCAGGCACCCATTCCTCAGGAAACCATGCTAAGACACAGATGTATAGAAGAATTACTGCTAAGTTACAATTTTTCCTCTTTGGGGCAAGGTGATAGGATGGTGACTGGACAGCTTCAGGCATGCTTGGAAGAAATGGATTCTCTGACCTGTTCAGGGTTTGTTTTAGCACTAAAATAGTCTTGGTCACCATAGTTGATGACCTAAATTGAGAGAGGGGGGCAGCATGAGTGTCACCCTGCTGCTTCTGTTGGATCTCTCAGCAACTTCTGATACCAATGATCATGATATTCCTTTAGAATGGCTCTTATGAGATGGAACTCATATGGTGCTTCTGCTCTTACCTACAGGATTACTTCCAGTGAATAGCATTGGGGGACTTTCACTCAGCCTGGTGCTTGTACTACGTGGTTTCACAGGGTTCCATCTTGTTCCCATGCCTTTTAACATCTATACGAAGCCACTGGGTGGCATCATCCAGGAATTTTTTTTGTGAACTGTCATTATTATGTGGATGATACCCACTCTCTCGACTTGAATCTGAATCAAGTGAGGCTGTGGACTTGTGTCTCCACATGGTTTATTGGCTCTCATTCCATGTGCTTCTGTCCATATGATTTAGCTGAATATGTCACTCTACCCTGCCTTTAGGAAGTTGCCTCAGAAGCATGGATCATTCTTGCTTTCGGGTTATTTCCTTCTAATGAGCGCCTGATGTAGGCTCAAGTATTTAATATTGGTCACAGTTGGAGAAAGCTTATTGTGCTTGATCTAATCCCTTTGGCATCTGATATGTTCTTACTTACCTAAACCTCTCTACAACTCTTCTGAGTTAATTTAAAACAAAATTATATTGTGTAAGTAAAAAGAAAGCAGAATCCATTTGTGGTTTGAGTCTTAATGAGTTTTTCATTAACAAATATTGACTTTATAAATATGACTCCCATTATTCATTTCTGTGTGTAGCCTTGCATTGCCATTTGATTAGGGAAAAATTGATAAGATCAGATAATAATTATATATTTTCTTCCCTCAGGTTAGACATCTTTATGGGCTGACTGTATTTGAAGACTATTTGTATGCAACAAATTTGGATAACTACAGTGTCATACAAATAAACAGATTTAATGGCACAGATACACAGATGTTAATTAGACTTGAAAATGCTCAAGAGATCCATGTGTACCACACAAGAATCCAACCAACAGGTAAGGCTCCAGCAACTTCACTGCTATCCTTTACTGCCTTTGATTTAAGGAAACAGAATAGGCCTTGGAATAAGGGAAGCAGTTTCACTCTTCATTGTAGGCATGGTTCCGCTGGTATGGGCAATTATTGTGACCCTGCATTATGTCTGATTCCATTCAATTTCACTTATGCTGGGGAGAAAAGTGACTGGTACCCAAGTGTGCAAAGGGTTCTAAAAGGTGGTGTGTGGGTAGGGATTGGAATTACATTTGTGCATTCCAATGCACAGTTCATTCAAATCAATGGACAGTATCCAACACGGGACATACTTTGTTTTGTGTATTTTGTTTTACATACAGTGCATACCCATAGTTCTTAAAACAAGGCAATTGGTGGAGTTTCTGTGTATATATCTGAGCCCATGGTGTTGAAAAGCAGAGACTCTGCAATAAAGGGTCAGGTTCTCCACATTCCTAGTTTAACACAGTGTTAAAATTGAAAGAAAATGAACATGTCAGTTGGACATACCATATTTAGAAGATAAAGCTATGAGGATGGCTGAATCATATGACTACTTTCCTCGAATAATGAGACACAGGGGGCAGAAAACACACCTACAATTATTATTCTAAATTAGTTTCCCATTATTTCCACTAGACAGCTACCAAGACATTAGCTGAACTTAAAATTTTAGTCCAACAGGATAAGTAGAAAAGTCATTAACAAGGACGGGTTCCATATGAATGCCCACAAGATAACTGTTTCACAGTCGCATCATGGTAGGAAAACAGTCCTGTCAACCAGGTCCAATGTCCCCATTAATGCATCTCTTAAAACTATAAAATTAATGCTAAAAGTTAACTCTTAACACAATGGAAGGAATTCAATGTCACCCTCTTCTGATTATTCCATTAGTGCAAGCATCTAGGCCTTCCAGAAAGAATGATCCCACTTTCCTTTCCCTATATGCTGTTCCAGGGTTCTCCTGACCCCGCCCCAGGCAATTTTTGGGAGTGTGGGGGGCACAACCCTGTTGTGCAAGTGTCCTTTCATAGGACTTCTGTTAACAGGACTCATTGGTTGATTCCCATCCAATGAATTTTATTATGATTCTTATCTTACAAAGGTTGCCCACCAAGGAACCATTAGTAGTAGCAAAAGAAAGATAAAAGAAATGGCTGTGATAACAATGTAGACTTGTGACCACACTATTTGTATAAGAGTTACTTTCTTACAAAGGATTCAAAAAGCTGTGTAAAGTGTGACGTTGATGTATCTTGAATGAGAAAGCATCCATATACCCTATAAGTTCAGATCTCTGATGTCAGCACATGAAGAAGTATATTGCTGCAAAATGACTTTCTATCACCCTCAGAGGGAGTTGGGAGGTTTGAGTGTGCCTAGTACATTATTATGCTCTGCTGCTTCTTGCACCTTTTGTAATTACGTTTTATCCTTTTGTGCCATTTGCTATACTTCTGCAATTATATTATTCTGAATTGATATGTTTTTGCTTGTTAAGGTTTGCTGGGCTGACTACCATATCAGTTGGGTATTATTTATCTTGCTGTTTTACAGTTATCAACTTTGTGAGCCGTTCTTTTTTTAAAAAAAAATATATATAAGCAAACAGAATAGAAATAAAGGGGGGGGAACACTTTTATTGATAACAAAAGTATTTTGTATTGTATTTTCCATATGCAATGGGCTATATAATCCTTGTTTTATTTTCCCTTCATATTTTTCCCAGTAAGGTATTTAATGTCATGTAGCAGTGGCTGGGATGCAACTTTAGGTCTTTCAAGATCAAACATTTCATATTTATGCTTGAGAGTTCATACAAACAGGTTACTGGTGTATTTAGAATACAAGAAACTTAGCCAGCTCCTTCTTTGGAAATGAAAATCATGAAAATATGGGTATTACTAAGAAATATATGAAGCTGAAAGCTGAGACTTTGGACACATATATATGAAACAGGAGGTAGAGAAAACAGCAATCACCATTGCCCAAAGAGCTGCTCCAGCGGCCGTCATCATCTGCTAATTCTTACAAGACCTTTTGAATACATGCTAGTGGTACTTAGACTAAAATATTAACGCCATCCACCAAAGGATATTTGTGAACAGAAGCAACATTCCCATGTGCGCAGCTAATAGAGATGTGTATGCACATCAGTCCAAGTTGAACTACCTGGGTGTTTTCTTTTGATGAGGCTGGGGTAAACATTCCCATAGGAGCTCATTGTGCATGACTAGACCTGGATTGGAGCCATTGCCATCTGATGATTCTAGTTGGCAATTAATATTTTTCTGGTAAGGATTACAACAGATTCCATTTGGTCCTCCAGGATTCCAATAAAATATCAACATTACTCTCAGTTCTACCATTTTGTATTCTGGTACAATATTCCTTTTGTCCTTTTTGTTGCTCAATCTCTTTTGAGCCCCATTCTGTATTTCCTGTAGAGTAACCAAAAATGAAAAACCACAGTTAGTGCTTGAAAAGCAATATAGCCCTGTAGATCAGTATCATTCCTTATGAACATGGGTGTCTACTGGTGACCCTGAAATTCACCTGTAACAAAATCACGTCCAGCCCATAACCAAAAATTCCAAAAAACAATCATGGCTTGTCAGTAACAAGTCATGGCTTGTCAAACGTGGAAGAGCCTCCATACAAAAACTGCTTAGGCAAGTCTGCAGAACACTATACTTGATAGTGTTCCCTTTATCTTTATAAATTGTTCGGTATAATGGATTTTTATCTCAAACTACTTCTACAGTTTGGGAAACTGCTCTCCCAATGTTATTAGGTCAGGAACCTGGAAATAAATAGGGTACTAGCTGATGGTAGTGTGTAAAAATGCAGCTGCTCTGGTTTCCAATGCAAAAAAAAAAGAAAAGAATCTTCCTTAATAATTACTGTGCTTATCTCCTATCCTCTTTCTAACCTGAGGCCTGAATCAGTGATAACACTTATTATAACTATATAATTCTGAGATTTAGCAATAATGTCTTTGTCTTTTAATAAATAATACTTTGTTTATATTATGTCTGTATTATGGTGACTGAGCCTGGACGAAACTGGGGGAAAGATATTCATCCTCTATTTCTTTTCCTTAAAAGGAGTACCTGGGTGTTCTAGAGATTAAGATTTGCAAAAACCCTTCCCATCTTAAATTCTTGCCAATGTGGAACACATTAAGTGATATACCGTAACTTTCACTTTCAGTAATTTGCTGATCTGGAGGAATTTTATTTTCATCCTGACATTTTTCACTGCTCTTCGGTAGTCAGGGAAGCTAAATCACAATATGGTAGTGGTCATGATATGCTATAGGACTAGCACTGTCCTCAGTGCCATATTAACCTGATCACATGCTAAGATCTAAAGTGGAAACGGTTGTCATTTGCCTACCTCTTAAGGTGGTGAGATTAGTGGGCATAAAGGAGAGGGCCTTCTCAATGGTGGTCCTGAAATTTATTATCATCTTACCTCCAGATGGCTATTGCACTCCAATCCGTTTGAATGCTCCTGAAGGCCTACTTGTTGCAGGTGGCCTGACAGCTATATAGGCTGAGATGCATTTATTTTAATTGCTGTGCTGTAAGGGCAGGATCGAAGGGATGCGGGTGGCGCTGTGGTCTAAACCACTGAGCCTCTTGAGCTTGCCAATCAGAAGGTCGGCGGTTCAAATCCCCGTGATGGGGTGAGCTCCCGTTGCTCTTTCCCTGCTCCTGCCAACCTAGCAGTTCAAAAGCACACCAAAAAGTGCAAGTAGATAAATAGGTACTGCTCCGGCAGGGAGGTAAATGGCATTTCCATGCTCTGCTCTGGTTTTGATGCCCCATTGCACCAGAAGTGGCTTAGTCATGCTGGCCACATGACCCAGAAAAACTGTCTGCGGACAAGCGCTGGCTCTCTCGGCCTGTAAAGCGATATGAGTGCCACAACCCCAGAGTCATCTGTCACTGGACTTAACTGTCAGGGGTACTTTACCTTTACCTTTTAAGGGCAGGATCAGCTAACAGGTCCCACTTGTGGAGGTTATCACAAGGACTTATGTCACTGTAATGAGGCTTTCTCACCTCTCCTCCCCCTGCACTTGGCTCCCTCAAATTGGCTTTTAAGGGGGGGGGGCAGAGAACCCTCAGAAAAGCATGCAGGGGGAGGAGAGGCAGGATCATATGTATGATAGACTGAAAAGTTTGTGATGGCAAAATGATTGCTGTGGTGCAATGTGGAATCCCTCACTGAGTTTTATACCGTGAGCTGGGATGTTTCCTCACTACTTATTGCCAGTTTAGGAATTCCAGGATTAGAATTATATTGTGGTTTATATTTTACGGCTAACATGCTTTTAAAAAAATGACGTGAGTGTCCTTTGAACAGTTATATTACAGCGGCACAGTAAAGCTGTCAGCATTAAGTATGGAATCCCTACAGTGGCAGAGCTAAAGTGTATTACTCCTCTTATCATATGCCTTTTACACAGTGTTTTGAGTGCCTTTTTCATGGGTCTGGCCAGTGGATCAGGTTCTTATTATGAAAGTAGGATCAGAGAGACTACAACCAGGTGGTAAGGTATCTGTATTATGTCTCCTTTTCACATGGCTACCAGCCTTTAAACATTATAGCAGTGTTGTGGATTGTAACCATGGGAAAGTAGCTCCTACAGTGTAACATATAAGGGAATCTTGGTTACCAGACACTTTATACATATGTTTCAACACTGTATTTCTTAACACTCCTTATACAGGAAGTGATTATTGTTGTTGTTGTTAGTTAAGAAATGGGAGCAATGGGGTCATCTTGAATCTTTGGTATAAGATAGGAACAAAGCAAATGAGGGACAACTTTGTAGCAGGAGGGATAGGCTTATTATGGTTACAAGAAAGGCCTGCTTGTTCCTTTAAAACAAATGGGAAATGTTTGTACCAGTTCCTCAGAGTGTTAGTGCTTATCTTTTGAAGAAGAAAGATAAAGAAATAAGTGGCAGTGCATTGCAGTAAATGAAGAGGAAACCTCATTAATATTTACCTTTTTTGTTCTTTAAAAGGGCTGCAAAAGCAGACCATTAAAGAACAGGGTTTCCAGGTTAATCATCTTAGACTTGCCCCTTTAAAACCACATTACAAGTAGGCAATACAGCTGGGTCCCCTCAGTTATTACCTGGATCTTCTGGCTGTTGCTCTCCTCTTCCTGCTCTATTATATATCTGGAGATCTACTCATTACAAGGCAGGGAGAGGAATTAGAGAAAGAACTGGTGAGTCACTATTTTCCCTGTTTAATCTGGTGATTTGAAAGAACATACAGTGGTACCTCAGGTTAAGAACTTAATTCGTTCCAGAAGTCTGTTCTTAACCTGAAACGGTTCTTAACCTGAGGCGTCCTTTCGCTAATGGGGCCTCCCACTGCTGCTGCGCCGCTGGCACGTGATTTCCATTCTTATCCTGGGGCAAACCACTTCCTGATTAGCAGAGTTTGTAACCCAAAGCATCTGTAACCCGAGGTACCACTGTATAGCCCATTTCCAGGTTGTATCCTGTTCATCCTAGTATGGAAACACCCAGCCTTTAAAGAATGAATGAATGTGGTAAAGTTTTACAAGCTATACTAAAATTTGTACTAAAATATGATCAAGGGGAAATGTGGGTTTTAGGATCAGTGGAGATGTACAACATGAACCGTCACCCATAGTAGTTGTACAACAGTTATTCACAAGATCTGAATAGCAGTGCTGTTTGAGCCAGGGCAAGTAACAACAACAACAACAACAACTTATTTATACCCCACCCATCTGGCTGGGTTTCCCCAGCCACTCTGGGCAGCTTGAACCAAAAGATGAAAAATACATTAATTTTCATTTATCCAGCAACACTAAGAGTAGACATGGATCACTGAAGAACAGTAATTAACAATAGCAGCTGAGATCATGCAGTGCACACTTTTCCAAAATGTTATAATTTCCACTGTAATATAATCACAAGTAAAGAATATATATGTGACGAGTGCTTGAATCCATAAAGATTATCCTGTGTCCCAGCCAAATAGGTAGTATTTACTGTTTGTGGACTACATGCTGCCTCCCTTTTATTAAACCCTCTTTGCTGCTGGGAGTGTGTGTGTGTGTGTGTGTGTGTGTGTGCGTGTGTGTGTGGCGGGGGGGGCAACAATGACGTGTGTCTTGTCACACAAGTTCTCTCTCCACACTGATGTATATGACAGTGATGCTTTAAAAGGATTTCTAACCTGCTGTTTTTCATTTGTTGCAGTCAGGAACCATGCATGTGAACTAGACCCATATGGAATGCCAGGGGGCTGTTCACACATCTGTTTGCTCAGCAGCAGCTACAAAGCCAGGACTTGTCGCTGCAGGATGGGTTTCGTCTTGGGAAGCGATGGCAGGTCATGCAAAAGTATGTTGTTTAAAATCAAACACTTTGCCAGCAGCTAATATTTCAGAGTGGGATTCTGAGTGTTAATTAACATCATCATCAACAGCAGCAGTGCTAACCTTAAGTGATAGTTGATGAAATGTGCTTGGCAATATGCACCTGCCATTTTACCCCCATCCTGTTTTTATTTGCTGGTGTAAGTTTTTTGGCTTGGGTTTGGCTTTGCAGCAGCAGAGGTGAGTAAATTAGTCCTGTGGCAGAATGATAACAGCAATTGAAACATTCCTCTTTATCTAGTTATCCTTGTCTCCTACAATAAGCTATTGTGATAAGTCTTTGTCTTAATCCTACAAAATCCTTCTCAGGCTGCATTAAGAGCTCTCAGTCATCATTAATTTGTAACAACAACAAAAGTCCTATAACTTATTGATTTACATATGCTAATACATTTGCTGCCTTTATAAACTGGATTTGGTTCATGCAAATTACATGAAATGTTTGCACTTCCTTTGCTTTCACCGAAATCATACTGACCCAGAACTCACGGCAACAGCATTATATTCTCAACATTTTGCTAAATGGAAACATTCAGGTAGCTTTATAGAAGTATTTTCCTCCTCTGAACATTTTTGTACTGGCGTTAGTCCATAGCATCAGCTGTTCTTTTAACTTATTAAAAGTTTAATATTTCACATTTCCTGCAATAATCTTGAAGGCAGTTCACAAAAGCAGAAGTTTACTAAATCGATAAAGACAAAGCCCATATAAATGTAGACAAAAGTTGACAGCTACATACTTAATTTTATCCAAACATTTTCCAAATAGCCAAGGTTTGGCTTCTTGTATTTTTGAGTGCTCACCTTTCAAAAGGTGTGCATTGAGGCAGGTATGCAAATACGTTTGATGAAGACTTCCACAGCCTAAATATTGTCACCAGAAAAAGACCATGCCTGGCTTCCTCACTCGTTGTGCATGAGATGGCAATGGGATACCATCTGAGCAAGTTCCTTAGGTATCCTGATTCCAGACCATTTAGATATTAATGGTCAGAACCAGCACTTTGGAATGAGCCCAAAAGCAAATGAGCAACCAAAGCACTTGAAATGAGTGATATAAACAGAATGTTTATTTATACCCGCCTTGGTCAGCCTGGGTGCCTCTAGATATTTTGGACTACAGCTCACCTCAGTTCCAGATTTGCACAGATGGCTGTGGTCTAAAAATTCTGGAGGGCACAAGGTTGGTAAAGGCTGCTCTGTGTCAGTTGATCTTCAGAACGTTTTTCAATGGCAGACTCAGATTGAACACACTGCAGTAATCCAGCCTGGGACACAGCTTTGTGAAGCGATCTTCAGAACTGCTAAAAGGGAATGGCTTATAAAAGCCAGGAGATGACTAAGTAAGAAATTATTTAAATTCAGGCCTCCAGTCCAGTGTTCTATTTGCTGGACAAAAGTGGCTCTACAAAAACATGCTCACAGAGTTAAGTGGAAGATCTTAAATACTGTGTAGTTTAT
This sequence comes from Podarcis gaigeae, assembly GCF_964106915.1. Lineage (NCBI taxonomy): Eukaryota > Metazoa > Chordata > Lepidosauria > Squamata > Lacertidae > Podarcis > Podarcis gaigeae. The sequence continues at coordinate 98,955,315 of NC_139678.1, read as the reverse complement.
ACAGAAGGAGACTTCATAATTCTTTCAAGGCCCCAAGTTACGAAATGGGCTACTAAGAAAGAAACAACATGATTGATTTTTTGTATGTTATGGTTTTCATTTTGGCAGAATGCATCATTTGCACAGATATGAACAGTTGAAATTGCAGTCCTTTGCGTTGCACATTTTTGTCTGTTTGCTAAAGTTTACTGTACTGGTATTGGTAATAGATCCTAATGACTTGGAGAATGCCTGCAAGATTATAACAGGCCATTTTACCCTGGCTCTAATGTTATCCTATGGTCGATTCGGTTTTTGAAACATGTATTGTTACAGAAAAGACAGTGATTAATTAGATATAACTCAGTCACAGAAGTAATTTGTGCTTTAATTAAGATAATGCAATTAACCAGTCATATTGAGTTTAGATACATTCAGAATATTTGGGAGCTTAATTTTGGGTTTAGATTTGGGGGGGCACTAATTGCACCATTTAATTAAACAGTGACAGTATTCAGTGTAAAGAAATTAGGCAGCATTGGTGGTTTATGTTTGTAATCTTTCTTATGCAGGACCAAAGAATGAGTTGTTCCTGTTTTATGGCAAGGGACGCCCGGGAATAATACGGGGAATGGACCTGAATACCAAAGTAGCTGATGAATATATGATCCCCATAGAAAACCTGGTTAATCCTCGAGCTCTGGATTTTCATGCTGAGACCAATTACATATACTTTGCTGACACTACGAGCTTCTTGATTGGACGACAAAAAATTGATGGCTCTGAGCGGGAGACAATCTTGAAAGATGGTAGGTGGAACTTAGAAGGATTTCGTATAAACATAAAATTTCACCCAATCATTTGCAAGAACTTGGCACCTACTTTGTGTCCATGTTTCTATGCTTTAAATCAGGGTTTCCCAAACTTGGGTCTCCAGCTGTTTTTGGATTACAACGCCCATCATCCCCAGCTAGCAGGACCAGTAGTCAGGGATGATGGAATTGTAGTCCAAAAGCCGCTGGAGAGCCAAGTTTGGGAAATCCTGCTTTAAATCACTTCATTTCTTCAAAAAGTATTTGTAAGTGGCTTAATATTTTAAATTTTTCTAAGCGGTGTACAACGTGTCTATTTGGGGTTCGTGGCCATATGTAAAGTGTGGTGCCCTGAGTAAAATGTTCCCAGATGATCAAAGTCAGAGATGGGGAACCTTTTTCAGCCCAAGGGCCACATTCCAGGGGCCACGTGCAGGATGTGCCAGTGGTGGGAAGAGATGCAACACCGGGTAGAGCAATGTATTAGGCCAGTTTCTACACACAGTCAGGCAAGAAGGAGGCAATATCAGAGATCACGAACACAATCCATGGGGGTGGGGCATTTCAAGGACAATGCAAAGCCAGTGCAGAATATGACCTGAAGGGGCAAGATCTGGCTGGGAAGTGTGGCATAGGGAGAATCCCAAAAGATGGATGATGGTGTCTGGAGGGCTGTGTTTGACCCCCAGTCCTAAGTTCACCATCCCCAGTGCAGTTGATCTTACAGATCTATACAAGGCAGGTAGCCTGGTTCTGATCCCTACTTTCATCCTCTATGGCTCTGCATTTTTCTAGATTTTAAAAAGTTATCTCCGCCCCCCCCCGCCCCACGCCAGCAAAGTAATAGAATTGTTTCATAATAAGCCTACAAGAACTGCAAAAACACTATTGCAAAATTCATGGTGCATGTTACGGTCATTAGTATATCAAATTTTAACACATCATGCATGGCCCAAATACCCAGAGAAGGGTTTTCCCTCCCCCCTCAATACATCAAAGGCATCAAGTCGTACCAAGCTCACAAGGGAGCTTATTTCCAAGACATCTTTAGTTCAAATTGTACATACCGAAGAAATGTTGCAGTCAATCATCTAAGCAGCTTCACTCACCAGCAGATTATATCTAAACTCCCATTTCAAAGAAAAGCATTTCAAGCTCTGCTACTTAAGTGACAGTGGAATTAATTCCTTCCTTGCTGATCTCATTTGCTATTCTTCATAGCCCTTGCTGAGCTGACCAAGAGTACAGTCGTGAATACTTTTCTGTGTCTTTATGCTTTTGTTTCATGAAAACTTTATTGCATTTTTCATGGTAATTAGATTTTTCTCAGCTACTATGAAATAATCATTTTCTAATCATGAGACAGATTCTTTATAACACAGTGCTAATCTATGCTTAAGGAAAATTAGAACATTTCAAACTAACTACTAGGTGCACTGATTTCTAATAAGTGCTAGTAGATCTAAATGATCTATTCCCCCCTCCCCACTGCATCATTTTCTTTATATTATGCAGTTGGCAGAATCTTGATACTATTTTTCCTTCTAGTTGGTTGCTGGTGTGACTTGTTTGGAGCAATATTCCCTGCCTCCAAATATTCCTGCCACTTTTTAATTTTTTTTCTTCCAGTTCTCTTTCTGCCCAGCATCAAAACAAAGGGCAAATCTAATTGCAAATGAGATTCTTTTTATTTACAGAATTCCTATATATTAGGTTGCCCTCACTTTTCCTTTCTGATTAAATTCTTGGTTAAGATAATCTGACGGCATTTGAATGGTCTGAACTATATAAAATAGGGATGAATAATAGGTGAATGGGGTACAAATCTGGACCATTGGTTCCTGTTTTGTATATTATATTACACAGCATTTGTGTACCGTACATATATGGTCTAAATCAAGGGTGGAGAATGTTTTCTGAGTGGTGGGCCAGATCCTATCTTCTCATCCCTGCCATGCCAAATTTCACACATGAGTGAGGCCATTCACCTGTCAATCACCTGATACTAGTGGCCACTGAAGCCATCTTGGCCTAAAGTGGATCAGGAGTGTCCTTGCATGCATCATTCATACAGAATATGATGAAACCAATTTCCTGTATCCACCCACAGCACATCTGTCTTGAGGGGCCTTGGTTTATTGACCAGCCTATTACTGAGGCTGCACAAAAAATCCACCTTGTGCTGGCCTTGTGAGGGCAGAGTTCGAATGAGTGGATAATTCCTCCTACGGAGGGATGCCAACCTTGATACAGGGCAGAAAGGGGCTGATCCAACCTGGGATCTTCTGAGCCAGCTCCACTGCAGCTACATAATCGCCATTTTAGGATGCTTCAGCAATTTAACTACCAGCCACCTTCCATCCTGAGTCCTGAGTGCAGTGGTGGCACTGTCATGCCATTAAGCCCACCGCTTTGTCTGCCTCAGATAACAGAAATAATTAAAAGTTGTCTGAGCCTTTATTAGTCCACCTGTATGCCCCCGTGTTGTAACATAACCTCCAATGAAAAAGGAGGGAAAGAGAACAGGTAGAAAAGCCCATTAATTTAGGGGGAGCATTCATTATATTTGCTAAGGACGGTGCTTGTGAGGTGTACTTGTCACAGGCACTGCTTAATGATGCCTACGACATAGCAATACTTCTGTACTTGCTTAGTAAGAGTTGCAATTTTCCAGCAGCTTTGATTATCTGTTTTGTCTGTGGCCTGGGTTAAAATGATCTTAGACTAAAAGAGATCAAATAGAGAAACTGGAAAGGCTATTAGAGGAGGTTGTGTAGCAACAGAGAAGGGAAGACAATGTGTGTGTAAAGAGTATCCTTAATAGGTTCTTTTTCCAAAGTGAAACTAATTAAGTTTTTCACTTTTGGATTATACCTCAGGATAAATACGCTTCAGGTTGAGCGTTTTTGGGTTGTGCTCTGCAGCGACCCAGAAGTAACAGAGCACATTACTTCCGTGTTTTGCCACTCGCTCATGCGCAGGCGGTCAAAATGACATCACACGCATGCGCAGAAGCGGCAAAACACGACCCGCGTATGCGCAGACGCGCTGTCACGTCTTACGTTCTGTTTGGGATGCCAATGGGGCTCCGGAACGGATCCCGTTCGTATCCTGAGGTACCACTGTACTGTTATTTTGAAGTGTAGACAATGAAAGGAGCAGTCATGATTAATGATATGTATAAGCTGATGCAATTTATGTTTATTGAGAAATAGCTCCAACTAAGTTAAATGGCGTTTACTCCCAAGTAACTGCACATAGAAGTCTACCCTTAACATTTCACTCATTTTCCATTGGGTGGAAAGTATCATAAGATGGAGAAGAATTTTAGTTTGACGCAGGAATTCAAGTTTTGCAGAATTTTTTTTGATAAAAGTATCTAGTAGATAGGAATGTACAAACATGTCACCATCCATTCTGAAATCCATTCTCAGACCTACTGCTATACCTGCTATATTTAATTAACTTTGGGTACTGTGAAGCCTAGTGCCAATCAGGAAACATATTGGAAGTGGGGGAATGGAAAGCAAAAACAGAGTATTTTTATTGAAAAAAAATAAACACCCTCAAAACCTTTTTTCTAAGGATCTGAAAGTCCTAAGCTGCTTGCAGCCTTATTCATTAAATGCTTATTTTTAATTTCCTTATATTGCATTTTTGGAACAGATGCCTACCATGTGACTTTCTGTGCTACTATAGTGTTATCCCAATGATTTGCTTAATTCAAAAACTTAGATATGTGTGTGTGTGTGTCACACACAGATGGCGTCCATTGAAAAACTTCATTGTACCTAGAAAGTTAAAAACCCATTTCCTTGATAACAGTTATTAAGAAGAGCTAAGTATGAATCTTCAGTTGCTTTTAGTTAGGTCTTTTCCTTTCCCTACCTTTACAGTGGACCATTACAAATTTCGCCAAGAATTTGCCAAAACACTTTAGAAATATTTTCCCTTCCTTTCCTTGATGTCTGCATTATCTTTAGTCTGTTGGCATGCATTCTAATAAACGATCTTGTCCGCATCTTTTGGCTTTACATACTGAATTCATGACATAATGAAATATGTATAATACTCAGTTCCCTCAAAGGGCCGTGCATATATATGTCTCTGTGTGCACTGTATAATTAACAGTGCTATCCTTTGCGTGTGTGCTCATAAGTTTCCGTAAGTCCTATAGAACATAATCCTAGGTAAGTGTGTCTAGAATTGCAGTCTGATTCTGCTTTCTTCCTTTGACTTTATGTAGAAGTGATTATATTCTTGTTTTTGATCAAATATTTATTTCTCTTTTTTGAAGGAGCTCTGCATGGCAGTTTAGCCTCACAACCCAGGTAGTAGCTTCTGTTACTGAATAAGAAGCCAGCAAGCCAGCGCTCTAGACACTGTACCACACTGGTTTTTTGCATATTTCGCCTATGGATGTTATAACACATTTAGGACTTTTTACAGTGGATCAATTTGTTTTCCTTCCTTCATAGTATGCACTCTTAACTTCTTAATTGCATTTGGATGACTTAAGATAAAGTGAACTAGTTTAAAGCATGACAAATACATAACAACATTAGCAATATATCATGTGTAATATATCTGATGCTTCTTTAAACAGATCTCGATAATGTGGAAGGCATTGCAGTAGACTGGCTTGGAAATAATCTGTTTTGGACAAATGATGGCTACAGGAAAACAATTAATGTTGCCAGATTAGAGAAAGCCTCTCAAAGTCGGAAGATTCTGTTGGAAGGAGACATGTCACACCCAAGAGGAATTGTTGTGGATCCTGTCAATGGGTATGAAAGCTTTTAAAAAATAATTTTAAATAAAATTTAGCCCCTTTTCACCATTAACCTCTCTCCCCCCAATAATATTCTCCCGCACTGTTAAACTAGATATTTCAGTGGATGTAAGTGAATTGTATGCCTAAATGTCCATGGGGATAATGCTTGGGAGTTTGCTGTTTTTGTGACGACCAAAGTTGGGTTCTCCACTGTGATTCACCCACCATTACTCACCTTGTTTGTATCCAGGCAGCATTATCTACTAGTAACTGTACATAAAATATGCACAATCACCAAGAGTGTGGGGAAATGCAGTTTGCTGCTAGGTTAGTTTTCTTCGCTCCAAGCTCAAAACATTGTTAAACATACACGCACACACATACAAACACACTCTCATTCACTCACTCGATTAATATATAGTTTTGGATTAAAACTCAGCGGCTAGCTGTGCTCTTTCACTGAAGATCTGACTTAGCATCCTAAATGCTGTGAGTGGGAATGGACTGGGAGGGAATAGAATGGAACTGGAATAAAAATCACTGCCTAGAATGGAACTGGCAGGAAATGGAGCAAAACTGGAGTAGACATCAGCTTCTAGAGCAGAAAGGAGCAGGAGAGTGAGTTGAATTGTTCTTGCGTCCGGGAAAGCAAATGCCAGAATGTGTACCTTGCACTATGCATGCATTGTATGTATATAATTTGTGAGTGTGAAATGGTAACTGTTTGCAAAAATTGGGCTATTTTAACAGAAGGGAAAGAAAAGAGTCAAATTGATATCAAGGAGCACAATAGGGATTAGAGGAAAAACAGCAGCTATGTGGATTCATCCAATATTGTGATTTTGAAAATATTCCAACCCTACCAACAGGGAGATTGAGCAATATGGTAACATTAAAAATCCCTTTTGAAAAGTAAGACCAAATTGGTGAAGAACAATTCTACATTACTATTTAATTGTTTATATTATTTTGTCTCAAATACAGTTTAAGAGCCAATTTGGCAAAGTTCACAGGTGGATTCAAAAACAGTCAATTACTGAAACCTTTTAGATTGTTACAATAATAGAAGATTGCCTAGTAGCTATTTACTCACATTGAAGACTTCATCTCAAACACAAAACTCAGTACTTCCTGGACAGCCTCTTCCACTCCATCTAGACAATACTGAGTTAGGTAGATTAATGGTCACATTCAATATAAGGCTGCTTTATATGTTCATATGTTATAATACCCTGTTTTTTCAATAGTCCCTCTAAGAATTTGAATTTAAATAGTGATTTTATAATCTTAAACTGGTCCACAAACACCATGCTTCCATCTACTTAAAGACACAAGTTTAGTATTAGCCTTCCTAGTATGCAATAGTGTTCATTGAACTCTGTCAGCAAGATAGCTAACTCTTGACAACTGACATCGTCTTTTTAAATTGCATAAATATTGAGTTGAACTACCAATGGAATCACAGCACCTTTTGCCCCACTACAAGGTGACTTTGCCAGCATCTAGTTTCAACTCAATTTTTATGCAATTTAAAAGAGGATGTCAGTTGTCAAAGACCAGGTGGAGTGAAGCTTTTAATAGGGGCTGACATACACTGAGAGATTTGATCACTATATGTTTGGACTGAATAGTTTTGGAAAAACCTAACATGGGAGACTGGTAGCAAAGAAATCTAATATCACCCTCTGAATGTATGAACCACCCTATGAAGAGTCAGTATTTAGGTTTAGGTCTGCCATGCTACAGAAGGCTGAAGGTGCAGAGATATACAGCTGAAATTGTGCTGAGTTTTCTGCCCATCTCTTCTGCAGCTGTAGAAAAGCCTTGGGAGCAGAGAAACACAGCATTTGGCTGCAGCAAGTTTTCTCGGTGCAAGTCTACAGCAGACAAATTTGCCCAGGGGAAATCAGGCCAGAGCATTCATCTGACAGTGTGCAAATAACTGATCCCCACCCCACCCCTACACAAAGTGGTGTGATAGTAATTTAGAGAACCGAGAAATGATAGATACGTTAAGAAGTTATGAGTTTCATGTTAATCAGAATGCTCTTTGCTCTGCTTTGTCAGCTTGGGGCACAGGAGACAGCAGTCAGTAGTGAACATGTACTCAAAGAACAGTTCATTTCAAAATTAATGGATCATGGTCTCAAGTGAATGTACTTTATAAAACAGCCTTCCTTGCTGCTTCCACTAGTTTCAAGATAGTTATAGTAATATTCTTATTAAGCAAATTTTTAAAAAGATCAGAAACTAGTATATTATAAGCTGCAATATGCATTTTAAAAACCTTACAAAATAATGTTGCAGGACAGCAAGTTACTTTCTATACTATTCATTATTCAAGTTCACCAGATTTTTTAAGATAGTGGGTGAGTTAGATAGTGTAGAGCAAATGAACCTTCATGATATTCTAGAACCAAAGTGAACCAGAATATGACCGAATAAAGAACTATATACCAACTAGTCTATAGAGATGGAAGACATTCCTCCTATGAGATGATGCTTCCTATTGGAGGCTTCAAGCAGGTCTTCCCAGGGTAGAGTTGCCATATTTCAAAAGGTAAAAACCAGGACACCTGTTCAAACCTCTTTGGCTGCGGGGGGGGGGGGGGAGAGTACCTTTATCCAGGGCAAAGATGTCAAGATGGGCCTCAATGGTCTGAAATTGAAAATGGTTTACCTTGAGCAGGATCCTGACTCTGGAGGACCAGGGATGCCATGTTCATTCTGGTTTGATCTGGATTGACAACAATTTGGCCAAATCTTATGTCAGTAGACAGGGAGGTTCGTGATATTACATGTTGATGTCAGATGTATCTAAACTTCTGAGTTCGGCAAACCTTTCAGTGTCATCTACTCAGCCTGAAGACAGAACATCTGAAAGAGTGGACTTGTTGAGCCAAAAAACAGTGAAAGAGGCATAGTGGCAGCTGAACCCTATGGTGTTCTACTTTTTGATGCGCTAGCTGGGTCGACCAGTGACAGCCCTGTTTGCTTCAGTAGAAAATGTTCAGCTAAGCACCTTCAATTCACACTTTTTGTCTCTGGATGCACTGGAAACAGAGTGGCATCTGGGATCACTTTATGCATTTCTGGCTTCAGTTTGATTCAGAGAACTGTGCAGAAAGTCCATCAAGTCCAAAAAGAGGTGAATCTGGTGGCCTGGGGGGCTTGGTTCCCAAATCTAGTCAGTTTGATGGTGCAGGCTCCCTGGAGGTTTGATGTTCAGGAGGATCTTCTCCTTCAGGAACCAGTGGTCCATACTCAGTGGGGATGATTCCTCTGCCTGGAGAGGAGGCAAAAGCCTTGAGAGGACTCTGCCTCCCCATAGGAGGAATGCCTTTCATCCAGATCATTAAACAGAAATTCATGGTAAGGCTAATTCCCATTTTTCCAGGGTTTGCACCTTTACATAGTACTTGATTGAACACAAGCTATTCCTCAAGAAGCTTATATTGACTTAAACTACATAGAAGAAATGTGAGCTGAACCTGTATCAAATTGACACTGGCAATTGTGTTTATGAAATGTTCCAGTTCATGGGTTGCAGTCTTCTAGATTTGTAGCATAATACTAAGCTTATATAGTTCAGAAAGGGAATGTTTGGAAAAAAGGGTGTTGTGACACACATTTACTAAACTATTTTAGTTAAGCAGAGTTCTGATCTATGTATTTGAGCATCCTATGTCTGACAGCAGCCAGTTCCCCCATTTGTATTTTTAAAAATAACATGTGGTGTTTTGCTTTTTTATAGAAAGGAATATTAGTTACTGCATTATAATTCTCTTTGTGCTTCAGATAAATATTGTTGAAGCTATGCCTGTATTTTAATTAATTCCAGATGTGAGCATTAATGCCACTTTGGTTGAGCCTGGCTTGGGACGTGACTGGTGGTAACTGTAAAACAAAGAGGACTATTTTTAAGCAATGGCCTTTTAACAAGTCAAATAAATGTTTGCAAGTGCTATTGATTCATTGTAGTGTTGAGAAGAGCAAAGAGTATATTGATCTGGTTATTTACTTCAATTCAAGATAGCTGACATAAAGATTTTACTAAAGGTGCCTTCAGATGAGCACAAGTAGATGAGTGCCTCCAGACTGTCACTGTTGGGGGGGGGGGGGGATTCAAGAGCATACCAGGAATTCAAGTTTGTGCAATTAAAGGGGATGGAAGTGTTACATTATCAGTGCAGAACAAATTCTCTCTTTTTAAAAAAAATAAGATTTGTTGCTGTTAGGAAAGTAATGGGGGAAAGAGTGTGGAATGAATGATTAAATGGAGAAACACGTAAACACCCCACAAGCAAATCAGGATGAATCATCATTGTAATACAACTGACCCATAAACAAATCAGATAGTCTGACCATCAATCACATAAGCTGTCTTTCAACATGTTTGGCATCAAACTTACACACAGACACACAGCTGCATCAGAATTTATGAAACATGCATGTTGGACACTGCCTCAATTCTGCAATAAGACCAAATAATATCTGGTGCCAATTTGTAATAGAATTCAGAAATCTAGACTGCTAAACTTTGCTTTTATCTGTACTGTCATCATGCTGTATACCAGCGACAACTTATTCCTTGATGAATTTGTCTTAGAATTCTGTAGCCACTGATATTTTCCCTGGCTATAAATAGTTAAAAACCTGTTGCTTTCCATGTGTGTCTTTCTTAAGATATAACTTTGTCTTTTTCTTTTTTTACAAACCAAACCTTCAAGAGTCTTCCTCCAAAATATCATGTTGTGGGTCCTATCCTTCCAAACAGCTTTAAAGTTATTGAGCCTTTGTGGGACCTGAACTTTAGACAGTTGCTTCAGTTTCCATGGCACCCCTCCCTCCTTTCTATGTTTTGAGGCTTAATTTGGCCAAAATATTAAACTTAGTTGGATATAATTACAAAATACATCCCTATATGTTTTTAATATTTTGTGCTAATTCAACCCCTCTTTTCAGTGGATTTACTTAGAGAACGACTTACAGGGTATAGGGTATCCTAAACATTTTATTTCAAAATACAGCCCTGTAAGTCGTATTCAATACATTGAAACTGGACTTAAGTCAATGTATTTCAGTGGGTCTACTGTATCTTAATTGCATATCACCCATTGTGTAGAGTGTTTACTTCTGATTATAACATAGTAATTTTTGTATAATAAAAAGGGAGATGATTCATAATCTTTTATGGAAACAAACAATTTTAATGGGAGTGCTGAGGAGTATTCCCGGTTGCAGAACTACTTTATACCTAGTCATTAAATTTCCACAAACTGGGAAAATGGTTAAATTAGTTTGCATTAGAAATACATATTCTCCAATCATCACATAATTCTTTCCTTTATGATAAAGTCAGTTTGCCAGTTAAGAGAAAGAGATTTCCTAAGCCTAGTGTGATTATGTAAAGTTTGAAGCAGCTCATTAGCACAGCATCAACTTTCCATGTCAATCAATTCAGTTTTGTAATCATATAATTGATTATATTCTCTCAGGTCACATAGGAGTAGCTTTTCTCCCCCCCCCCCCCCCTTGGTGGATTACCTCTGTTACTCATTTATTGCTCTTGACAGGAAGAAAGAAAGCATTAAGAAGGCTTAAAGTAGAAACCCAGCGGAGCTACTGCATCTCTGTGGAAGGCATTCTGCAATTTGGTTCAAATAATAAATGGATGCTTATTTATCATTTCATAGCTGGATGTATTGGACAGACTGGGAAGAAGATGAAATAGACGATAGCGTGGGACGAATTGAGAAGGCATGGATGGATGGCTACCACCGACAGATTTTTGTTACATCAAGGATGTTGTGGCCAAATGGATTAACTCTGGACTATCAAAACAACATATTGTACTGGTGTGATGCCTATTATGATCACATTGAAAGAATATTTTTGAATGGAACTGACAGAAAGGTGAAAGAAATATGATGCTGTGTTGCCCCCAAGCTTTCATTTCACTGAATTATATTGCAACTTTAAATTTTGGGTTTATTTATTTTTTTAATTACTTTCCTTCTAAGGCTGATCTATGTTCGGGGTGGGGGGCGTTTCCAGCATAAGGATGTCTGAGGTAGTTTAGCTGGCATCCTGCTGCAGGGTGCAGCCCATATGTTATTTATTTTCTTTAGAAGAAGCAGAACACAAAGAGACTTTGTTATCTAATAATCCTGTGTTAATGTAGAGTTGTTTTCTGTACATGGTGATGCAGTACAAAGGTCCACATTAAAGCTAATGGAAGTGCTTTCTCTGACCATCTTAATTGGTTGGCACAGCCAACTACATAAATACTTTTTGTAGCACATGTTGCTTCTCTGACATTGACCTAGTAGAGTTCACACTTCCATTGTAGCTTATATAGTAGAGTCCATTCAAAACAGTGTTTTGAACCTAGAAGATAGTGTGGTTGTGTCTGCCTCTCCTAGAACCAGAGAACCATGTTTGCCACCTTGATCTCATTGAAGGCAAAGTAGGATATGTAAAAATAAATGCATAACATTCTAAAAGTACGCCTAAACCAGCGAGCTGTACACATAGGGTTAATGTAGTGATTATTCACCAATGTTTGTGCATTAGGCAGAATCACAGAACCATCAACAGTCAGACAAAACTGCTCCGGTATCCTAACATTTTTAATGTGAAGTGTGAACAATCCTGTCAGTGCTTGGCTCCTTGCATTTAATTTATTCCCAGTTCTGTGGGTAGGATGAAGATTCCAGTTAATTACACAGACATTCTAGAGGACTTTCTGCAAAAGGGGGGAAAAACCTAAATTGTCTTTTGCTAAAGATTTCTGCAGCTTTCAGTCTGTTCCATCACCAGTGCAAAAAAAGTGTTTCCAGTTGATCAATGAGCACAATTTCTATCCTGATTGCACCCTCAGGTGAAACTGAGAATAAACAGAGAAGTCAGTACACCAATAACAATCTTAAGACAGCTAAATAGCTCTTTGGGGCTATTCCCTAGCTAAGAATGTTCTTAAGATTGTTTTAATTTTTATGGGGAATCTTCACACAAATGGTTAATGCAGCACAAAGGAACAATTCCTCCAATACACATTCAAAGCTAGTTAATATTACCCACATCAATCCTTGTGCTTATGACTATATGGTTATGTTATTTATTTAAAGCACATATAAACTGCTTAATATATTTTTTTTAAATCCCTAAGTGGTTCAAAACATTAAAAACCTTAAACGATAACATTAAAACAAAGGTGCAACATAAAACCAGTAAAACAGTAGTATAAAACTGCATTAAAAACACATTAAAACAGGAACAGAATATCAGGGAATTTATAAGACATCTGAAGAAACTGATGGTTGCCACTTCACATATAGTAGAAGGAATGGCATTCCAAAGTATGGGGTCAATACCTGGAAACGCCCTTTTCATCAATACCCTGTGACATTGTGTAAGACACAGTACCACAATGAGAATTTCCCGAGATAGTCTAAGGCATCTTTCAGGTCCGTGTGAGGCAGCTGGTATTTCAAGTAACATGGCCCTGGGTTGTTCAGGGGATTTGTGTGCTAACAACAAGACCTTGAACATGGCCTGTTTCTGACCAGCTTCTCTATGCTTGGACAAAATTGTTCAAATTCTGTCTCTGTCTTCCCCCCTCCCCTTGTCTGTTTTAAGGTGGAATTGTAAAGCTTTTTACTGGTGCAGTGATTTTTAACATCTCTTTAACTAACGTTGATTAATTGTAGGTGGTCTACAGTGGAAAAGAATTAAACCATCCATTTGGACTGTCACACCATAGGAATTATATTTTCTGGACAGATTATATGAATGGCTCTATTTTCCAACTGGATTTGATGACTAGAAACGTGACACTTCTAAGAAGTGAGAGATCACCTCTGTTTGGGCTTCAGATTTATGATCCCCAGAAGCAGCAAGGTACTGAGAACAATATTTTCTGTATTTACACTGAGCAGTGCTTTACCATTAATTACAGAAAGGCTACCCTTTTACCACATTGCCTCAATCTTTGTCATTAATTTGTGAAACATTCCAGCAAACATTAGCTACAACTAACTGCCATTAAAATAAATATGACTTAAGTTAGTCATAAATATGATGCATTGAAATAAATTGCAAATGATTTGCTGGATTATGTCTGTGGATTATGTAGTTGTTACTATTAACTATTTCTTCTATTATTAATCCAACAATTCATTGATCCAGTCAACTTAGTAAAGGTAAGGGTAAAGGAACCCCTGACCGTTAGGTCTAGTCACGGACGACTCTGGGGTTGCGGCGCTCATCTCGCTTTACTGGCCGAGGGAGCCGGCGTACAGCTTCCAGGTCATGTGGCCAGCATGACTAAGCCACTTCTGGCGAACCAGAGCAGCACATGGAAACGCCGTTTGCCTTCCCCTTGGAGCGGTACCTATTTATCTACTTGCACTTTGATGTGCTTTTGAACTGCTAGGTTGGCAGGAGCAGGGACCGAACAACAGGAGCTCACCCTGTTGCAGGGATTCGAACCGCTGACCTTCTGATCGGCAAGCCCTAGGCTCTGTGGTTTAACCCACAGCACCACTCACATCAACAAATATCATACATCAAACATCAGAGCTATTATTAACTGGAGGAGATACTCCATTAATTATAGATACTGAGATTTGTTAGGTTTTTGCTCTGACCTTCTCAAAAATATTATTGGATGTTGAACAAATCTTATTGTGGTTTTGATCTAAATATCTTTCTGCGAAGTTTTTAAGGTCTGCAAATATTTAGTTACAAGATCTGAAGTTATGTTCATTGTGCTTTGATAACCTTTTCATGGCTTTGAAGATGTAAGATCTAGCCATTCTTCTATGTGATTTTAAGTCTGATGACCGATAACTCTTCCAGTTCTTTTCCTGTGTAGCAAAAAGTTCAAGGTTAAATTTGAATATGATCAATTTGCTTTGAAAGAGAGAACCTTAGAAATTCACAGGGACCTCCATAAAATTATTTTTAATCTCCCCCCTTGGTGGGAGGAGGGCAACTAGTGTTTGGATTAAGTCTAACCCCCCAGTTAGGTAGGCAGACTGAAAACGATAAACAATAGATGAGCGGGTCTTTCTCTCAATCCAGAGATGATTTCCTTATTTTGAGGAGGTAGACTCTGCATGGATTCTGCAACTGTGAGTTTGTCAAAATAAACAAACATCACAGAGAAGAGAGATATAGTGAAAGTCAGAGAGAGAAAAAAATGGAACTCAGGAACAGAAGGTAGACTGTGCTATCTGCCCAGATTAAGCTCACAAAATTCAAGCATGGATATTAGGAATGGTACATCTGATCACCTGGAGATTGAGCAGGTTATCCTCATGCCATCTCTTCCTCCTTTCCCTTCAGTACCCCAAGGTCCAGATGCTTAATTTAGGATTGGGCATGGGAAGGTGAGGGAAGAGACAGCAGGTCTTCCCCAGATCCTGCTCAAATACAGCCATAACACATGGCTAATAAGTATGGTAAATGTATTATTAATAGTAGTTATAATCCAAAATTTACAAATCATAAACATCAGTATATAATGTATGTATAAGTCCATAAACAAGAAATAGTCAACATAATGAATTGCTTTCAGGGAACACCACGAACCCAGATCCTGGCAGTGTGTGTTTTCCTGCTAGTGGACTACCATGTCTAGAATCCCTGGCAGCACACATCATTTCAGCCGTGGTCATGGCTTCTGAGACCTTTCCTGCCTTGTCCATGGCAGTAAAAGGTGCTCTGCTGCGTTTGGGGAGTGACTTTTGCTTCCATTGCAGCCCACCAATGCTAAGAGTGTTGGCCTTGTCTGGGAAGTTCACATCTCTCTGCCACCTGGGAGACTGGAGTGGGTACCCTAGCCAAAGCCCTCCCCAGGATGAAAGGTCCCAAAGTCATTGCCCTGGTCATTAAATGCCTATGAAATTGGAAGTACTGAGATTATATTATATTATATTATATTATATTATATTATATTATATTATTAGTATGCATGCAAGATGTGAGTGCAAACAGCATATATCTGAAGCAGTTGATGCAGCAGCATCACTTAGCTGACCTCCTGTCACACTGGCTTACTGGGAAGGCCAACATCTGTTTAAAACATTCTCTTTCTCTCTCTCTTGCAAAATATTGTTATTAGTTGCGGGCAGGGTAGGCTGTATATACCAAGACCCTGCTAATGCCTGGATCCAGCAAGTGTTAAAATATAAGTAATGGGCCATTAAGGGAACAAAGGATGTTTTGGAATAGTTTTATGAATCTGAAAAAGTTTTTAGTTGCTGGACTCATTATAACTCTGTGCTGGTTAGTCTTTCAGCTTCGTGAAGTTGCTGTTAGTTAGTTAGTTATCAATTCATATACCGTTCTGTAGCAAAAGATCCCAGGGGAGTGTACAACATTGAGAACACATTTAATGGAGCACAATAATAAAAAGCATAATAATAATCAGTATAATAAAATAATCATAATTTATTAGGTTTTATAGTTTAATTTATTTTATTTGGGCTTCATCTTTCTGGATTTCATTGTGTGTGTGTTATTTTTATTTTTTAACACAGAGAACATTTGTTCAGAAATCCACAAAATACATACATCCAAAAATAAGACATTGTAGCAGTCCTGGAAAGGCCCTGGGTATGGAAAATAACCAGCTGCTTCAATATTGGTAGCTTGTGTTCCTTTATACTACCTAGAATGTGTGTGGCGGGGGAGATTTCTCACCTTTCAAGAGAGATTTCACCTCAGGCTCTCTTTTAGCTGTGCCACTAGCTAAAATTGTAATGTACAATTGTGATGTACAATTCTAGCTGGTCTCAAAGACACAGAGAAGCATCACATGGTAATTGATTTGCTATTTGGTAATGGTATAGGGATCTGTTTTGATGAAGAATAATAAAGTCTTCATGCACATTCAGTCTGGTTTCCACAGAATCCAAATTGATTCTTTCCATTTACTTTAATGGAAGTAGGATATAAGCCTATGTCGCTAGTTAAGCTTATATAAACTGCTTGTTAAAAATCCATCTACGGACTAATCAATAATCCCCATTTTTATATCTCCTCCAAGACTTGTAGTAGTAGTTACATGGCTCAATAAACTGAGTGTTGATTTGGATTTAAAATGTATGTATCCAACATTTCAGGTTCTAAACAATCACAACACAAACACACATAAATTTGATGCCACCTATGAACAGTCTTGAAAAATGGACCCTACATACCTCTTGTCAGCTTACATTTACAAACCAGTTAACAGCTTTTTAAGGCTGTACTGAGGATAACTTGAAGGATGTGTCACATATGAGTTATTTGTGTAACCATCCAAGTTTTATTTTACTTTAATGGGTTTTCTTGTTAACTAAAATGCAGTTGTGAAATACTTTTCCTTGTTAGTATTGTTGAAAGCGTGTTCTCCTTCATGGAGAGCACATGTTGCGGTGGGGGCCACCAGGACACTCCAAAGTTGGGGGCGGGCTAACTGATCGTTGGCCACTGATGCGATTGGGGCTTCCCTTGTTGTTGGGAAGAAATTAATGTTGCCATTTATTGATTGACAGCCAGAAATGCTAATACTCCTTGCACGAGGCTAGGGCTTCCTCTTTTCGCCTGTGCAGCGGATTGCCCATCCCTCCCTCCCTAGAATAGGGTTGTTCGCTTTGACCTTGCTATGCCTGTCATGGGGTCGTCTGCTTTGGAGCGGGGGCCTGGTAGGAATTTTGTCCATCTGGCTGATTGGCTGGGACCATTTGGTTTTTGCCTACTGCGTAGCAAATCGTCACAACTTGTAAGGTTGCGGTTAGGCATTGGTTTATGGTTTGGTTGGTTGAGGGGCATGGATTGGCTGTGCCTGCCCCTCTAATGCTGCTGCTGCAAGGGATTCCGTTAAAGGAATTGGGGGCTAACTATTGCTTGTCCACTCTGTCAAGGGGACTCGGGCCATAGCAATGAGCTCCTGGTTGTATTTGGGATGAGGGCAGGTTCCCTGCTCCGCGTAACCCCCAAGTGTATTCCCCCATTCTGACTTTCGCATTGTGCGGAATGTCAGTCTGTCCCCCATGGTGGGGGCAGATAGTCGCAACCAATGCCTAAGCAACCACTCACAAATTTGTATTTTAATAAAGTTGTGGCCAAAATTATGCCAAAAACCTTAAACAAAAATTCTGTGTGATGTGTGAGTTATTGGGGTGGACCTGGGGACCTCGACACGCAATGAATCACTTTCAGGATCCCAGACACACACATAAACACACATATAAAATATGTTGTCTTAACTAAATATAGGACAACATCTATGCTGTTTGCCTAAGAACTATTATCTAGTTACTGATATTCTTTATGATTCTAAGGCCATGCAATAAAGTTTAATGCTATATGGAGCCTGTATTTCAACAGTGGTAGTCTGTGATGCATGGAACAATCTAAGCCAGGCCTTATTGACACACAGCTTAAAAGCTGAATGGTATTACAGAGCTTATAAACACCTGAGGCCTCTCTGGTTGTGTGGTCTGTGGTATTAATCGGAAAAGATTTTAAGTTTCAAAATGATGAAATGGTATTTCGGTCACATCCACTATCTGGTTAAGTAGGTGATGAAGATTTTCAAAATCCTCTGAGATGTCATGTTAGGCTTATTGAAAGTCCCTTGAAAAGCCTGAAATTGTTTGCCTCAAAAAGACTCTCCAATTTGCTCTAAATTTTGTTTTATGTGGAATTGGAGATGACCTAAGTTTGTGTAAATGTCTAAGGAATTTTTCTAGTTGTGGCAAAACCAACTGCAGTTCTTTCTTTTTCAGATGTTTTGCAAGAGCTGAAACCTTAACATCCACTTAGCTTCAGGCAAAATTCAGCAGTAACACTAGTCAATAATAATCAGTGCCCTTGTCTTATATTATTGTTCTGTAGCTTGACATGCATTTTTTATTTTACAACTTTCAACCTTTCAGTACAACCCTATATATCTGTCTACTCAGATATAAGCCACATTGTGTTTGATGGGGCTTACTCCCAGGTAAGTGCTATAGGATTGTAACCTTAAGCTGCACTATGCATTTTAAAACGATCAAAAAGCCAGTTCCAGTCTTTCTGACCCACTTTTTCAATATTCTGTCACTCTGCTGTAAGGGGGAAACTGAACCCAGAATGCTTGTCCTATATGGAATGGATGGTTGTAAGGAATTCCTCTTGGTGCAAATGAATTGGGTGTATGAGAGGGAAAGCTACTCTGATACCCCTGCCTGACCATCACTGACACAGGATACTACCAGAATATTTTCAATATATCAACCCCTCCCTCCCTTGGCATGCCAATCTTCTCAAGCACCAGCATTTTGCCAGTTTGTAAATTCCCCAGTAAACTTAAATGCACACCACCAGCACTGCGTCACATATGTTACCTCAGTTACGATAAAGCTGGAAGGGTGGCTTGAAAATGAAACAAATAAGTTAATTCTAATGTGTAGTGTTTCATTGTAGTCCTATACTTTTAAAAGTAAGAGATAAGACTGTGACCAAATTAGATCATGTTGTACCTGCTGTACCTGCAGGAAACCACATTGATCAAAGCAGTGTGTCTGCTAGATAAAGGCAATTTTCTTCATGGTCTCTGTATATTATACTCTTATAACATGTTGTTTATTTGTCATTAAGGTTGCTTTTTTATTTTATTTCAGGCGACAACGCATGCCGTGTTAACAATGGAGGCTGCAGCACTCTCTGTTTAGCTGTTCCCGGAGGCAGAGTGTGTGCTTGCGCCGATAACCAGCATTTGGAGGGAAACAGTACAAGATGCACAAGTACGATCTTCCTAGAGAGTATCTGAGTTTATACTAATGTTGCAGGGAGGAAAAATGAAGCCTGTGAATGTCTGTAAAACTGCAAATGTCTAAGTGTAGGAGATTATGCTTTTTCACCAGCAGAAGAGAAAAGCACAGAGGTTTCTTTTACTGAACACAGTGTTCAGTATTCTAAGGATTTCTCTTCAGTGCTTGGGACTTTAAAGGTAGTCTTGGGGTTGTTTTAAACCTAGACTGAAATGACTCCCCCCCCCCCCTTACATTTTCAGCTTGAAGGCTGCATTCCCTTCTGGGCAACCTTTTGAGGTGGATCAGAGGTAGAAATGGGCAGAGTAAGAAATATAAATGTTCCCCTTGTTGTAGGCAAACACTCACATGGACGGTGTGAATCAGGGCTGGTGACAGGTGTGTCCTGAGAAGAGGGAATATGGCTAGGGAGAGGTACCGTGTTTTTCGCCCTATAGGATGCACTTTCCCCCCTCCAAAAATGAAGGGGAAATGTGTGTGCGTCCTATGGGGCGAATGCAGGCTTTCGCTGAAGCCTGGAGAGCGAGGGGGGTCAGTGCGCACTGACCCCTCTCGCTCTCCAGGCTTTAGGAAGCTATCCACAAGCCGTGAGAGAGCTGTGTGACTTTGTGCAGCTCTCCCATGGCTAGCGGAGAGCTTGCCTGCACTCAGAAGCTTGGGGCGCACTGAGTTCAGCATGCCCCAGGCTTCGGGCTTCGCGCAGCTCTCCCACGGCTTGCAGATAGCAGCCTGTTCTGGGGGCTGGGGTCGGGAAAAGCTCAAGCTTCCCCTGCACCTGGGGGGGGAAATAATTTTTTTTCTTTATTTCCCCCCCCAAAAAAAAACCTAGGTGCGCCCTATGGGCTGGTGCACCCTATGGGGTGAAAAATATGGTATTTCTTGAAGAGAGTCCCAAGGCCCAGATGGAGAGGCTCAGAGGGACACATTCAGCTCCTGGACCTGAGGCTCCCCATCCCTGCTTTACTACTTAAGGAAATGGGGTGCTGTAGTGAAGGTTTTCACTACAATGATGCAGGAGCATCCTAAACCATTGATTAATATTGGAGTGGGAGCCAATAAGTAGACTGAATCCTAAGCACTTTGTTGCTCTTACAGAAAACTCCAGATGGGATTGTCATTTTATGAATATATAATAATGAGAGCTGAAGGCTATGAAGTAGAAAGAATAATTAATGCTTGTGTATGGGCAGCTAATACTGCATATTCTTTATACATTTGTACCCTTAGTTAATTCTGGAGAAGTGCTACCCAAGTTATGCAAACCTGGAGAGTTTCAATGTCAGAACAGGCGCTGTATCCAAGACCGCTGGCGCTGTGATGGGGATGATGATTGCCTTGATGGCTCTGATGAGCATTCAGAGATTTGCTGTATGTATCTGTGCAAAGTGTGGTCTGTGCTTTTCTCATTAAAAAAAAAAAAAAGTAATGAGAGTGTTAATCTATGCAAATATGTAAGTGTCTGAGGGGAATGGAAATGAAGCTGCCATAGCTGACTAATCATTTAGATATATTTATATATATATCATTCATTTTTTTCTTGGTCTGCATTTGTAGGGAATAGGAACTCTAAAGCATACTGGGAGGACCCTGTTTCGTAACACTGATCACGCTAATGATCCTCACACCCTCTAATGTGTCTGCTTTTGTTCCTCTTGTGCTACTGCCCCTTGCCCTTTCATGGTGGTTGGGCCAGGAGGTAAACTTCTGGAAAAACTGAGGGAAATCAATTTAAATGCCCAGAAGCCAGAATTACTGTGCAGAAGGTTGCTAAACACTTCATTGCTTCTTGGCAATGGTGTCTTGAAGAGTGGCCAAGAAAACAGACATAAGTTTGGAACAAGATGCTGTACAGCTTTTGCTGCCTCGATATATTGTAAAGGAGACATATGGGAACTGAAATGCAGGCAAAAGTGTGAGGTCTTAAATGTTTGCCACTACTTTACTACTAAAAGCCATTGTAAGGATGAGAAATGCTTATTGTGACTGGAGGCAACAGCATGTCAGCAATAATTTGCAGCATCCCTATTTCTATGCAAATCTTAAAATGCTTCTCAAATGTTCTAGTTTATATTGTTGTTATCATTCTTATAGTTATATATCTTTTATTACTTGACCTTCACCCTAAGGTCCCAGAGTAGGTTGCAACAATTTAAATACATTATTGAAAACAACGTTTGGAACTTCTGATTACAAAAAATAATCATAAAGGATATGGTGGATCCTGAAAATACATATTGCAGGTGTCAAAGGCCACATGCCCTGAGTGGTGCAATCCCATGCCATTATGGGTAGGGCCAATCATGTGGACATCTGGTCCACATGCATGTAAGCAGAAACATGGGTGGGGCCATTTGGGTGAGGAAGACTCAACACAATTGGGTCTACCTCCACCCAGTTGTTAAAAATGTCCCAGGGCATGGTCTGAGGACCCATGATGCAGATATATTTCAAAAGCTAAATAAAGATTAGACCTGATCAGTGTCTGTATGGAAGATACTGCCTTGGAACACCATATACTCTAGCTTGAGTTCCATGATGGAAGAAAAATGAAATAGAAATGTACTAAAATAAATAAATTCACACATACCATGAGGGGATTGTGCCAAGGAGAAGTTGTTTCCATATCTTGAGGAAAGAGTTACGTTCCTGTGGGAGAGAACAGGGTCATAGACTGCAGCATGGCAATTTGTCATCGGCAGGAATGCTGGAGGAATTCTGTCTTTGCAGATTCCAGAACAAAGTAGTCTGATCTTTGGGGAGTGAAGTGCAGATCGGAACTGAATTACCCATCACCTTTCACAGTTCCATATGCCCCAATGCAATTCTCAGCTCCAAAATTCATCAAAATGTTTTAAAAATCTGTATTTTGATATAAAATTTAGGTTTTGTGTGTGTGAATGTTTCCTGAATGTACAGAGATGAGTGGGTATATGAGAAAGTTACCCGTAATCAAAGGACCCGGCTGCTATCACCTTAGGGAAGTGTGATCAGTATGGTATCATTTTAAAAAAGATAAAGGCCTATATTGGGAGCTATTTATGTGCCTTTTCAGGTTTGAAAAATTCATACATGCTTAAATAATTCTTTTCTTTCTTTTGAACAGATGAATTTTTTAACACTTTTTTGATCTCTGTAAAAGACATACTTCTAGGCACATATTCTTGCTGTCTGTTCAAGTTGTTCATTTTAAAAATAGCACTTTATAACTTTTCACACTTACTTCTTTAGCAGTGTTTTCCTCTCCTGATGACAAACATTCAATCATTATCGGTAAATTACTATTTGAATGTGCACTTGCATGCAGTTGTTTGGACCAGTAACGGCGGACTTTGCCTATAGTAAGGGCATGGCTAAGAGTGCTCAAAGATAAAGCTTCTGAAGTTCTGATATTAATGTGGCTGAATTGATCCACATATGTCAGTCTGATGCAGTGGCGTAGCGTGGGTTGCCAGCATCCGGGGCAAGGCAAGTAATTTGCGCTCCCTAACCCATGGATTTGCGCCCCCTAAACCGTGGATTTGCGCCCCTAACCCTAAGCCCTAGATGTTGCGCCTGGTGCGGCCGGCCCCCCTGCACCCCCCACGCTACGCCACTGGTCTGATGTGTGGCTCAAAATATAGTCATCCTTCAGATGTCACACACTTCAATTTTGCAATGATGTTCTTGGCTCAAAAAAGTATTAAAATGAATCTTAAAATTCATAGTAGGTATAAAAATACATTTAGAAATGTGCATTTTGAGAGAGAAAATGTGTTCAGAAATACATATTTTGTATGCCTTTGTAAACATTTTCAAATATATGTATCTAAATGCCAATTTTTGCTTCTTTTTTAAAAATTGAAGATTGATGCAGAAATGAGACTGCATTGACATACAATGAAACAAATGCAAAAGTGATTCGAAACTATCTATCCCTTAACCATTGCCAAATAAGCCCTCAGTATGATCTAAGACTAGAGCAGTGCTTTTGGACACTGTGTGATAGAGAGTTTCTGTTTCAAAGTTAGATTTTATGTCTTTGTTCCTTTGCTTTTCACCATCTCCATCCGTGGCTTTTATCTGTTCCCATACTACTTTTACACTAAGATAAAAGTGAAAATCCAATCTTCTGTTTCTCCTGCTACCAAAAGCCTGATTCTGAGGGCACTTTGCTACTACAGACCAATAATATGTAATACTGCAACCCGTTGATGTCCATATCTATAGATAAGGCAATAATAATAAATTGGCATTTTATGTTGTATTATTAAATCACCAGGTTTTTGGACTAACAGCTTGAGGCTCTCTTCTCTCTTTCTGTAGTCTTTGGTTCTATCCCTCGTTTTCTGCTCATGGAATAGTAATAATAAGCAATGGCTGTGAATACTACTGGCTTCTTGGCCCCTGCACAATCAGAGTACAACTGTATGATGTTAAAAAGTATTTGATAAGTACAGGAACTGCACAGACCTTTTTTCTTTTTAATAACACTGGTCACTTTTTTGTAGTGAGAACTGAAATTACAGTTCTACTGTTAGTTGTTGTTGGCACAACATAAAAGCTTTATATCCAATTTTAATCAGTTTTAGTTCTTGACTAATTTCATGCTTAGCACAAGGTACATTTTTATATGCTGCACATTTTTTTCCCAGTCCAATAAAGCTTTCCTTTTATCATTTTGGAAGGCTTGCTGAACTGTAGGTTGTTTTTATGACCTCAGAGCCTTAGACTTTCATCTTAAGCTGTTGTGTTTCATAGGCAAGATTACTACCATTTCTTATCTATCTTTATTCCATAGCCCGCTATGGAAGTGTTGTCTGTGCAAAATCATAGCAATAGGCTTGCAAATACAAAGCCCTTCAGATCATCATTTTGAGTTATTCAAAATGTGAGAATTCAAAATGAAACTGGTAGGAAGTGTCAATAAAAGCACAGGGCATGATCCAAGCATAAATTAAACACTTCATTTGATTTCAGCAAGAGAGATGCTCTGAGAAATAGTTGGCTCTCATTTAAATATACACAGTGATTAGATGTGGTGGCATATCAATAAACCAGGCGTACAAAGCAAACTACCTTGAGCCCATAACCTAATGGGTCAATTGATTTCCACATCATGTTACGCAGGACCTTGACATAATTTCAGCAGCATAAAAACATACTCGGATACAACAGCAAACTGTCTCTAGAACAAACCTATGAACAATGAAGCTCATATCCTAAACTTGCTTAATAATAATAATAATAGCAGCAGCAGCATTAACAATACACAGTCTACCTGTCTGGGCATAATATAGAGAATTTATAGTAAAATTTCATTTGGTACCACATACATAGTTGGGTCAAAGACAGCAAAAGTAATGAGCATTCGTTATTGCATAAAATGCTCTGTTTGTTAGTGTTATAAGTGGCTACTGCACATACTTAAATGACTCCAAAAGAATACAGCTGTAGTATAAATAGACAAAGCATGAAAAACTAGTTAAGGGCTTTTGGGATTTAAGCATAAGGAACATAGTAGGTTGGTATTAAGTCAGCTCTGGCTCCCTGTGTGTCTTGTTATGGAAGTTTAATCCTTCAATGTGAAACATTATGCCTTTATAAGCTTCTTTGGCATCCTTCATTTTTTATTGTTCTTGGTTTGAACTGTAAGATCCCTTGTTTTATTGGTTAATAGGCATTGCCCTCAACTACATTAATTTTATATGTATGGATAGATAATTATTGTGAAGACATGTAGTAATAAGTTATGGCATTATAAAATATGTAATAAATATGGAAGAATGTACTGAATGGGCATCATAAGCAACATTTCATGCTCATTAACTTTACGGTGGTGGCTTTGTTTGTTTTTTTTGTAACCAAAGCTGACTAGAGAAGTTCATGTTAAGCTTTGCACATTTGCATTTTTGAGTAACAGCAGTGCAATTAATACCAATTTTAGAGATTGATTCAGTACTAAGTAGACCCAAACATAAACTGACTACTCCTACTGCCCCAAACACATATCAACAACAAACAAGTAAAATACTATTCCTCCAAACAGTAGCTTTGTGATGGTCTCTGAGAAAATCAAATAAGCAGATAGAGAAACAAACAAACAAACAAACAAACAAACAAACAAACATATAGCACTGTTTTTCAGGTTTTGCAGTATTGGGTAGAAACCTTCTCACCTAAATTGTGTGCTCAAAGCGCACACAATTGTGTGCTCAAAGCACAAACAATATTAAACTGCATATCACTTCAAATGAAGTGAAATCATCCCATTTCATTGTCCATGAGTCATGAAATAGTTCTGTTAAGCCTTAAATAGTGCTTAAAAGTTGAGGGTTGTAGTTCTGCTCATGAATCCTAGCCCTGATTTTCTGGTACCCATCCCTCGTAAAACCTTATCCCAATTTCTGTCTTAATTGTCTTTAGAAGTGTGTGTGTGTGTGTGTGTGTGTGTGTGTAAGTTATGCTTCTTTAAATCCAAATGTTGAATATTCTGTTGTAATGTTTACCAGTGTCCAGATCAACAAAACAGAATGGAGTGGGGGAAATCTTTATTAGGGTTTCCTCTGTTAGGGTTTGTATCCTCCAAATACACTTCATCTGCTGCTGCCTTGTTTTCTGACATGTAGGTGCCTTCACCTGTTTAAAACATTTTTGTTTAGGCAGCATTATCGAGACGTATAGAAATTGCATATGTTTTATCTCTTTTTAGCTATTGTTCACTTTCATCATATTTTGAATGTTGCTAAGTACCTGGTATTTATTAAATATTTTAATGTTTTTGTTTTTGTAAACAGCCTTAGACAATCAAGAGGTATATACGTTTTGTTAAATTAATTAATTAATTAAAAATATTTGAGGGATGATTTAGTTTCTGACCTTTGTACATTAAAATTGTTGCTTCCAATTCTGTAGCTTTATTTGTTTATAAGGGAAATTTCAATCCTTAATTCTTATTTTAGAATTATGAATTATTTTATTTTTGCAACTGAAACGTTAGGATCCTTGAGTAAAGAAATATATGTAGTCTAAAAATGTGAAGACTACAATACTATACACATATACCTGGAAAACAGCCCCATTGAACTAATTTTGGGGAAATTTTTTATTTAACAAAGATAAAACAACGGCTTACAATCATTTAACTTGATGGGACTTAGCTCTGGGTAGACATGTATAGTGTTACACTATATGCCTCTCACCCTTTTTGCACCAAATGTGATGTAATATAAGCCATATTATCAGTGTTTCAGCAGTACTGTGTCTGGTTACCTACTTAAGATAAAATGTAGTATTTCTTTCTCCCAGTCAATCACAGCTGTCTTGACAATCAGTTTAAGTGCCACAATAACCGTTGCATCCCCAAGAGGTGGCTTTGTGATGGAGCAAATGATTGTGGCAGTGGTGAAGATGAATCAAATGAAACTTGTGCAGGTAAAAAGGAGGGAGGGAAGCCACAACTTTCTTCCTGAGGTGACTAAGTTTTATCTTAATCCTACATTGAATAAATTCTCTGGGCGGAAAATTGCACTGAACCAAACTCTTACTGATTATCTGATTACTGCAGATTTAAATGAATTGAGATTTTGATGGCAGTAGGTTTGGAATGCCAATGACATTTTACTTATTATTTGTGCCTGGCTGTTCCAAAGTGATTTGGCAGTTAATCTATCCATATGGCTTTACTTGACCATCAGAGCATTATGCTGTTTTGAAACTTGTCTCTCTTAAACATTTTGTTGGAGTTGAAATTAAGCAGGATGCACTGACAGACAGCATGTAAGGTTATTTTTCATCCTGCATCCTGCAATTACAATTATTTATGTATTTATATATACCAGCATCCCCCCATTTACATATATGCACATGCAACCATGCATACATGCAGCTCTCTGGGGGGAGAGACCTGGGGGGAGAGACCTCAGCAAAGCCTCACTGTGCCTCTGGCTCATGAGGAGACCCTCCACAGACCCCCCCAAAGGGGACATCATATTTCCTTGTGATCCAGAGGCATGGCAGGGCTTTGCTTAGGCTCCCAGCTAACAGGTGATGAATGAGAAAGAGGCTGCTGCTGCGCTTTCCCATGCATCAGCTGTTAGTCAGAAAGCCCTGCTGCACCTCCAGCTTATGTGAGCCAGAGGGGGAACCAGGCTTGGTTGACCAGCTCAGTTGACATAGCATAGAAGCTTCCCTCCGCATCAGCTGTGCAAATCCACTGCCTCTCCAGCTTGCGTGAGCCGGAGGGTCAGCGGGGCTCCCTTGACCAGCTCAGCTGCCAAGCAGGAAAGCTTCTTTGCCACTCATCTGTGGAGCTTTGTTGAGCTGACAGGCAACTCTCCACTTTGAGTGATTTGACTGATGCACATGAGAGTTCAGAACACAAATAGGCATTTAATGTAGCCATACTTGAATTATCTTTGAATATAGTGTTGTTGTTTTTTACATTATTTATATTATTATTTTTAACCGTGTGTGTGTGTTGTGATTATTGTGAGGTTTTTTGTTTTATTTCTCATCCTTTTTTCTCTTCCTAAGACCATATCATGAATATCAGGAAGCTTTTTCCCTTTAAAAAAAAAGTTAAATATGTTTTAAGAGGTTTATTTGCTTTAATTTTGACAGTGGTTTTTGACAGCTTGCTACAATAAGTTTGCATTAGAAGCTCAATGGCTCAATTAAAGTATGATGCTACTATAAAAGTACGGTTGTGCATGAAATTGATATATAGTAAGTACGTATGATTCAACTAGACTATAGTTGAGCTATATTATAGTCAAGCGAAATAATTAATACTTTATTATTTTGATGCCAATTTCTCTCTCAAGCAAGAACATGTCAAGCTGACCAGTTTTCTTGTGGTAATGGACGATGCATTCCAAGTTCATGGCTTTGTGATCGGGAAGATGACTGTGGTGATGGATCGGATGAAATGGCATCTTGTGGTGAGTTAATTAATAGCCTTTTTGGAAATAAGACATATGTTATGGCTTCCCATTTGTTGCCCAAGCCTTCCTTTTCATGAAAAAGGATGCACAAAACAGTTCCCTTTGTCATCTGAAAAGTCTTCCACACGTCCTGTATAAAGTATGTGATATTTCAGTGATGGGAAGATATCTGCATGTTGTTGTTTTCACTATTCTTTGCTGATTTGGTAATGCTATTGGGAATTCAGCAGGAAACAGTTTCGGATGAAATACATATTTTGACAGAAAGCAGCCACACCAACTCCTTCGGGCGGATGGGTCTCCCTGCATACTTCCCCCTCCCCCAGCCTTACATTGATTTCCATCCATAGGGGTTAATGCATTGTCTCACCTCTTTACCCCTCTCATGACCAATGTCACAGAATAAATTCCTTCCATATATTACAGTGGTTCTGAGCCAGTACCATAGTAGCAGAACTGAAGGAGCTGCTGTGCCATTGCTGGCACGTATGTTGGGTGTGAACGTCTGTGTGAGGGGGGGGAAGGTTTGCCTTTATGGTTCTCCTGGGTTCTTATCATCTGTTCTGTTCACAGAGTTCAAGAGCCATCCTATGAATGTAAAGATGCATCAGATAAATAATGTTTACCCAGAAGGAAATGAGTCAAAAGGGACATGCTCCCCAGAGTGCTTAGTATTTCAGCTTGAAACAGAAAGGCATTAGTCCAATAATGAATGTCTGGTGATCAATGTTTAATACTGTAGCATGACTTCCCCTGATTAAACAAGACAAAAATGCACCCTCTCTCCCCAAAAACTCCACATTATGCATAGAGGTCATTGCAGAGAGATCACTAATGATTTTATCAAACGGAGGCTTTTCCCTTTCTTTCATTATGCTGGCAAGGTTACAAGTTTCATTAGCACTTTATTCCATCACTTTCAGTGAAAAATGATGAGTTCTTTTGAACATGTGAAAAACAGCCCTACCTTTATTCTGACAAACTGCACTTCTCAGAAGCAGTAAAAAAATAAATAAAGAGCATTGCGCACACATGAAGTAATGGCAAACAGCAGCAATTATTTGTTATTTTGATATGAATATTTTTTACATTCACATTTATAGTGTGTGGTAAATAGTTTCAACCACTAATTTGTACTGATAAAACCTGGGCAGGGATTAATAGAGGAAGTAAAAAATTAAACCGATATATATACAAATCAAGCAGTAAGTCTTTTTAGAATTACATTAAAGTTGCTCTATGTTTCCCTGTGGGGACTGCCTTGGGTTTTTTTTATTGTTTTGCTAGCAGCTCTGGTAACCTCTACAGGTGAAGAGTATGGTAAAAAAAAATGACTTTATTTACTTTTACTATAAGCTCTTGTGCTGTTGTTCTGCACAGAGCCAGTGTGGTATAGTGGTTAAGAGTGGTAGTCTCATAATCTGGGGAACCGGGTTCGCGTCTCTGCTCCTCCACATGCAGCTGCTGGGTGACCTTGGGCTAGTCACACTTCTGTGAAGTCTCTCAGCCCCATTCACCTCACAGTGTGTTTGTTGTGGGGGAGGAAGGGAAAGGAGAAAGTTAGCCGCTTTGAGACTCCTTCGGGTAGTGATAAAGCGGGATATCAAATCCAAACTCTTCTCCTCCTCCTTCTTCACAGGAGTCTCTTCTATGGGTCACCACAGAAAGCCAGACAGAGACTTGAGATAGGCTCTTTCCTATGTATGCCTCTGAAAGTCCTTTGCTGAGGCAGCACTGTCATTTAGACAACTGGTGTGCATTGGTTGACTCCTAAACACCTTTTGGGCATTTTGAGGCTAACCTGTGATCTCTACCATAGATAATAGATAATAGATAATAGATAATAGATAATAGATAGATGATATAGATATAGATATAGATATAGATGCATCAATAAACCCTACTGTGGCTGCTATACTACTATTCAAAATTAAGTAGCTTTTCACCAACGTTGAATTACTTCCTTTCTCTGAATGCAAATTATAGACTTATCAAGCATAGATTAAGCTCAACAGGCTTTGTATGTAGCTGGCAAGCTTGAGTCTCCAAGGCTGCAAAATTATGTACATTTCCTTGCAGTCAGCCAGGGCCAAGATGTGTTTCAGCCTGAGACATTATAGCAAATGCTGCATCCTTTCCCAGAGTGGCTGGGGAAACTCAGCCAGATGGGCGTGGAATAATAATAATAATAATACTACTACTAATAATAATAATAATAGCCAAGATGTTGAGTATCTATGGCTGCCAACTTATACTGGCATTTCAGACAAAACAGAAGTCACATGGAAACAAAATGTAATTCAATAATAACAAATAACTCACAATTTGCTGTTCTTTCATGACACTCCACATCAGCTTCCTGAGGTAGCTGCTTCACTATGCCCAGCAGTTGGATAAGACTGAGCTGGAAGTAAGTGTTACAGAGCATAGAACTTGAGGCCTGGGGTCCTATATGACCCTCTAGACCTCTCATTCCAGCCCTCTGGATTCTCCCTGGGCTCACCCTCTCCTCAGGCCTCACCCCTTTCCCTGTGTCACAGTCTACACTGGCCCTGCACCATGCCCTCATGAAGACATTTTGTCTTGCTGAGATTTGTTCTTGTACTATGATGATTCATCTTGCTTGTTTGGAGAGGGATGCACAGATATGTATCCATGTAGAAATCTCTGGACTTTGTGTGGGTAGAATGCAGCCTACAGTGCAGAAGGGAAGAGTCACATCCATAGCATTACCCACCTTCTCAACACACTTGGGCTTTGGACTGACACACCACTGCCACTTGACCCCTGGAAGGTTGTCCCTGAGGGACTGCTATCTAGGATGACTTTTTCTGAATAAACACATAGGACTGCACTACCAAGTTAGTGGGGAACTTCATGTGAGTCCAGCTCCCTTTGCTCTCCCTGAGTTGCTTCTAAACTGATTTGTGATTTTCATCCTATCTCCTATAATTTCTGTTTCCCTTTTATGTCACGACTTTTAGATTGTAAACCTGAAAGGTGTGAGGACTGCCTTGTTTTTTTTATTGATTTGCTAGCAGCTCTGGTAACCTCTACAGGTGAAGAGTGTGGTAAAAAAATAAAAAGTTAAATAAATAATGCTGCTTTCTTGGACCATCACAGCAATCTATTTCCCCCCACCCAATGCCCTCACTCTTTATTTAGGACTTTATTTGTTTATTTTTATGATAAATGCACTCACTGTTTTGCTGCTCAACCTGTTATAATCCTCGTCTGTCATCTTTCCTTCTTCTCAGTCCTCTCTTTCTTCCTTTGTCCTCTCCTTCTTCTACAACATACACAATAGAGACTGTTTTTGCTGCTGGCATAAAACTAGTGGCTTTTTGTTTGGTGGTAGTTGTTGTTGTTTAAAAAGGTACCTTGACAGTATGCATAGAAATTTATCATAAGTAAACTTTATATACACTTTGTTTACTGTGCATACAAGTTAGAATTGTTAGCATGATGATTAAAATCAGTTAAAATCTTTAACAAAATGCATTAAAATGTGTGCACATTAATTTCTTGGCAGCTGTGGTAAATGACACTGCTGTATAAGTAATATATAATAATAATATTGTAATAATATTATGCATGTCTAATAATAACTCTGTCATATGTGAATGATATAACTTGATACAACCTCCACAAAGGCCTTACATAGAGAGGGGCTGTAGCTATAGTTGAGCGCATGCTTTTTGCATGAAAGGCCCGAGGTTTGATCCCCAGGTTAGACTGGGGGAAGAACAGCTCTTCAAAAGCCTGGAGAGCCACTGCCAGACAGAGCAGGCTAGAAAGACAAATTGTTTGAGGCAGCTTCCTGTGTACAAAATTAAAGGAAGGTAGATGTTTGAGAAGAATATGTCCTGGTGTGAACATTCTTGATCTGAGCATACCACTGGCACTGGAAGAAATGTGCATGTTTAGTGACTTCACAATAATTCTATGTATGATAGCCACCACAACAACAGTTTTTCAGGGCACAGCAATGGTTTGAGGTCAAGTATCCCTTAGTTTTTATGTTATACTTTACCACTTTGTTCTTTGAATATTCAAAGCACTGCACATATATCCAGTAGCAGCTTGTCCAATGGGGTGGAACCACAACAATAGCCGCCTGGCAAGGCAGTAGTGGGACTTTATGGATGCACAAGTGGAAGTGGCAGATTTGCTCCACTGGGGCATCTGAGCAGCTCTGACCTTGCCACTGACTCACTCTCCCCAATAGCAGCATCATTGCTGCAGCTGGAATGCTATTACTGCAGCTGAAGCCCAGCCGGCGAGACATTCCTGCACACATTATCACATTCATCATTACAACAACTCTGCAAAGAAGGCCAGTGCTGTTGTTGACATTGAATAAGATGGGCCAAGGCCAAGGGAATATGGTTTGCTGGGGTTGTCCATTCAATGTATGGATGATATGGATTTTGAACCAGGCGTCTCCTGCTTTCTAGCTTCAGCCATCTAAGCAAACTAAGATGGCTGAAGCCCCACAATGCAGACCTGCAGGTTCTCTGCTGCCTCTGGTATCAGCTGAAATCATGCAAGTTCTCACCGAAAATTGTGGAAGTGACAGGGCAGGTGGAGAAGCAGCAGTGACAACAGGTATGGCAGTGGTGGGAGCAGCAAGGCAGGGAAGGGGATGTGCCGCCCCTGCAACTTAGGCACAACTTTACATCAAGTTGTATGTAAAAGTTAGCTATATTATAGGTGAGGTGGGGGAGAAAAATTTGCCTGTGATGCTTTCTCGAAAACGAGCATTTTTAGTTTAAGTTTGGCTAAATATGAAACCAGTTTTTTATCTTTAACACCCGTATACAAAGGATGACCAAGACATCCTTAGTATCTTGATCTTAAATTAGAAAATATGAAAAAGAGCCATGTGTTAATTCTGCTTACCATAAACACATTAGAATATTGCGTGAGTTTTTCAACAGACCTTCAACGAGTTTCAAGAATAATTGACACTGAGCACTTGTTCACTCAGCATTTCCTTTTTCAATTAAAGCTAAGTTAACAAAGGATATACTGCTCATATTGTCCTGTACCTTTGTGGTCTGCTTTTCTGAGATGCTGATTTTGCCATACTATCCTTGTATTGAGCCCTGTGGAGCATAGGATTTAAAGCAATATTCTTCTGCATACTGTTGGGTATTGTAATAGCAGAACTGCCTTTAGCTGAGACCTCACAAGCTTCCCCACTTCCTCCTCCACGTTGTGTATGAGAAATAATGCTGAAAGGTTTTGTTTTTTCTAAGAGAGTGCAAGCTAATAGACATTCAAATTAAATTTTCCTTAGACATATGAACAACATTATCTCTTTCACACACAAAAATCCTCATTTAGTTAACAAACATTTCACTGGTTAATACAAATCACTTAGATATTTATAGAATATACATCAATATCAAAATGTTACAATCTAAGCCATTTAAATTCAAAGCTATGAAAGTAGCTGCACAAGGCAACAAAAACAGAGGTACATTGATCTCTATCAACATCACCAGCAATTCTTATAGCATGCACAAATTATTATATCACAACTGTTAGGCAAGCAACAGTCTTCTTGTTAGGGTAGTTTTCAGCTCAATGTTCTCAGTTCAGCTCAATGTTCTCAATGCTCTCAATGTTTTCATTTGAAGCCAAGTTTGAAATAAAGAAAGCTGTCATATCAATTCGGATTTAGGCATCATCTATTTGCCTAATAAAATTGTTAAGGAGAGCAAGTGTAACAAAATACAGTGGTACCTCGGGTTACATACGCTTCAGGTTACATACGCCTCAGGTTACAGACTCCGCTAACCCAGAAATAGTGCTTCAGGTTAAGAACATTGCTTCAGGATAAGAACAGAAATCAGGCTCCTGCGGCGCAGCGGCAGCAGGAGGCCCCATTAGCTAAAGTGGTGTTTCAGGTTAAGAACAGTTTCAGGTTAAGAATGGACCTCCAGAATGAATTAAGTATGTAACCAGAAGTACCACTGTATGTTTACTTTTTGGGTGGGTGCTTCTCTAGCTTTACACTGTCTGTTGATTCTGCTTTAGCCATAATATATTCCAACCTTGTCTGCAGAAGCAAGATATGCAATGTATAATGCAGTAAAGGTGAATACAGTGTCTTACATTGATTCACCTTTGTCCTGTCTCTATCTAGCTTCCAACTTGCATTGAAATCTTCTCAGCTGGAATAATAATGCTTTAGCAAATATGTTCAATAGTTCCATAAATAAATACTAGTACAGTAAATATTTTTTTTAAAGGACTCCGAGAAAAAATACCAAACTTGTGACTTCTGTATAAGCATCTCTCAGGGTGTATACACAAGTTGGAAGCTAATTTACTTTATGTTCTGACATAAATCAGGTATGACTATCAGAAGAGCTGGTCATAATCTTAGTGTGTTTAATACATTCGGATGTCTTTGGCGGCAGGAAATATGTGGGGACTGTCCATAAATGTTTTATTTTATAGGTTTATCTGTGTACTAAACTGCTAACCCTGATGGCTATGTTAAATCTCCACTGTTGGACACAATTTGCTTCTGAATACCAGTTGCTAGAAACCTCAGGGAAGAGTGTGGTATATATTTATATACCACAATATCATCAAAAGAAAAAAGAAATTTACAGCAATTATACATAGAACATGCAATTAAAAACATATTAACATGTTAAAAACAAATATCAATAAACCATTATGGAAAGATGTATTCTTCATTACCTGTGTGGGCCTGGTAGAATGGAAGCATTTTCAGAAGGCATTTAAAAGATGGCACAGATTTATAGATATACATTATTTTCTCGTGAATCAGTCATCAAAATTACTAATGTAATAACACTTTTATTTTCCATCCCTGCGTTGGTGAAGGAAGAGTCAAACTGGTATATTCATTTTGTCATTTCATGTTAAACTTTTCTCTTTACAGAGTTCCCTACTTGTGACCCATTAGCTCATTTTATATGCAAAAATGGAAGATGCATTAGTAGCAAGTGGCAGTGTGATGCTGGTAAGAACCAATAATTCAGTTTTTTTTACCATATGTATGTTTTTAACTTACGGTAAATGCTTTAGTGTACCAAGAGCACATTTTGCTACAGGACATGAGCATCCAGTTATTTGAATAGTTACTGAAACATATTTCAATGAAACAATACCACAAAATTATCCTTCCTTCTCTTTGTCTGTGTCAGGTGCTGTTGTGGTTGCAACCAGGCAGGACTCCAACCTGTGTTTTACAGGCTTTATTTTGGTGCAAACTATTTACAGTGAAGAGCCCCGAAGCTCATGTCTGGCTCAATTGCTAGCAGAATCCGGGAGTGGTCTTTTTTTAGACGTCCCCCAACATAAGAGTTTCATTACACCCCAACCGTTTCCTCCCCTCTCTGTGCCTCAGACTACTGCACAGGATGGGCAATGGCAAGGGCGTGTTTCCCTCCTGTCCAGCTTGGCCAGAAGCGGTGTTAAGGGTCCCACCAGCATCCTCTGGTCCTAGCACCTCCTCTCCACTGGAGGTGGGGCTTTCCTCCTCGCCGGAAGAGGAACTGCTTCGCAAGATTTTCGGAGACTCCCTGTAACACAACTGCCCTTCTATTTCTCGCCTCTGAGCCGATGGCAGTTCCCTGAAAGTCTGCATTGTAAAGAAGTAATTATTCTCTATATGGAGGGCAGAGTCTCATTTGGAAGGGGTAGAAACGTCCTTACTCTGGAAATTTTCTCAGATTGTTCAAGTGTCGTGGTTTATATATAAGCCTCTTGTTCTGATTCACTTGGGCTTTTTTCCAGTACTTCCTAAAGTGAGGATCTTCTACATGTTGGGAGGCATCAAATGCACATGGGCCCCATCACATAGGGAATGTATTACATGACAGTACACACACACACACACACATTCACAGTCCATATATTCTTGTCTCATGATAAAGAAAATGGTTATGTGAGTCAAGGGCATTAACACATGTATATGTGTACTATCTGTAGTATTAGTTGCATTGTTTAAAGGTGAGGATTTTTTATTCACT
Organism: Podarcis gaigeae; assembly: GCF_964106915.1. Classification (NCBI taxonomy): domain Eukaryota; kingdom Metazoa; phylum Chordata; class Lepidosauria; order Squamata; family Lacertidae; genus Podarcis; species Podarcis gaigeae. The sequence goes on along the minus strand of NC_139678.1, from coordinate 98,919,003 downwards.
TAAATGTACACAATTATTAGCTTGCTGAGTGTGTATGAACTTTGATTTGAAAAGGAGAAAATCATATGAATTAAAGCCTGGTTAAACTGAAGTGAGAACCCATCCTAAATTCTATTTTCTGCTTATAGCTCGCAAGACTACTTTAAGGCATGAGTAAAAATATTTACACATTTTTACAGATGATGACTGTGGGGATGGCAGTGATGAACTGAACTGTGCTCATTCATGCTTTGACAATCAGTTCAGATGTTCCAATGGCAGATGCATTCCAGGTCATTGGGCTTGTGATGGGGACAATGACTGTGGAGACTTCAGTGATGAAAACAAACCAAATTGCACCAAGGAAGGTTGGAATTTTATATAATTTCTCTCCCCCTATCGCCAAGTAGACATGCATGCGAATGTACTGCTAAACTGAATCAACGCATATATGGTATTTGGTATTGAAGAACTTCAAAATTGAGCCTGTATAAATGTATAAAATAAGAGATGTACACAACTCAGAACATCTGAAGGATTGTTAACAAATCTTAGTAAATGTTCTGGACTTCCATTAGAAAAAAAGTCAAAATATAATATACCACGTGCTAAGGATGGGAGCATTTTCATTATGACCATGCTTTTTCGGTTGTAGCACAGCAGCTGTAACTCTCTCTAGAGAAAATTGGCTGACCCCCTCTCTGATCATTTGTAGTTTTTAAGTGGCAACTAAAACATTTTTATTTTTCAGTGGTTTATAATCTAATTTCTAAATGCATATTATTATTATTATTATTATTATTATTATTATTATTATTTGCTATCTCTAAAGTAATTGTTTATATATTTCCAGTGCTTTCAGTTTTCACTGTATTAAGGTGTATGTTTATGGTAATTAACTGTCTTTTAGACCCCTTTCAGGACTGAAGGGCACTATATAAATACTTTAATAGATATTGTATTATGTTACTATCTAAGATGATCTGTAAAAATCCATTCAAAGAATGCAAGCTCATATGAAGGAGTGAATTTACAACTTCCTTCATTCTGTGCTCTCGGGTTTCATCTGCTTGGATTGAATTTGTGTGTGGTAAACAGCAATGTTGTACAAGCCAAACTATCAAGGCCATTGACAGAAATGATGTTTCTGAGAAGTATGCTTTGCAATGACTTCTTATTTAAGATACAGAAATTTAATTAATTGTGTGGACCATGGGCTCTGTGTCAAAGAACTCTTGCAGCCCATTTGGTCTGAGAGGTTGAACTGCCCTGCTCCAGAAGCACGGATCATTTCCCTCCCCCTTTATGCTTTCAGTGTATGAGGTGCTGGAGAACCAGGCAGGCTTTGAGGGACAAATACATGCATATACATACACAAATTAAAATCTTCATTTAAAAAATCACAACTCATCCTCACGGATTTCCCTTATCCTGATGCTTTTAGCACAAAAGAATTAATATTTAAGCATTAAAAGCAACATGAATTATTTATAAATAATTGTGCTTACCCACAGGCTACATTTTAGCTTGAGGCCAAGCTGTCTGTGAGAATGTGATTTTAAATACTATATTTAAAATCTGGTTTGCAGCTTTTTATAAAATCCCGTTTGCCCTTTATACAGACATTTCTGTTTGCACTGAATTATGTTGCTCTTTTAAATATAGGAAAGATGTAATGCATACTGGGGAAAGGCTAGAAACCCAAGTAGGTGCTGGCTGAAGAAAATCCTGAGGCGCTGTTGAGTAGACTCCATTTATTTCATTTTAATTGATTATTAATAACTAAAAATGTAAATTCCCTCCTTTCCATTTCACATTGAATTGCTAAAAGAGGGATTGGGAATCTGTGGCCCTCCAGATCCCCCAAATTATTGGACTACAACTCCCATGAACCCTGTCTGTTGGCCATAGTGGCTGTGGCTGACAGGAGCTGGAGCCCGCCAACATCTGAAGGGCATCTCTGTTTCTCCTCCCCATTTCACCCCAAAGTGTATTGTCCTTTAAGCTTGTAAGACAGGATCTCCGTATCTCATTTTCTCTTTTTAATTTACAAAAGCCACCCTGCTTGTGCACTTCCCCAAGGCATCTTCTTGGTCACTGTGAGATCAGAATGCCGGATTATGTGGTCTTTGGCCTGCTCCAACGGGACTTCTTACACATACTTAGTTTGTGGCAGGGCTTCTCATTCTTTTTAAAAATTGTGCATGCAATTGGAAGACAATAATTGTCTGAAAAGCAAGATAAAAATAAAATAATAAAGTAGTGTTCCTGATTGGCCCAGGAGTTTCCCTTGCATGGAGGAGTCATTTGCTCATAACTCGGTGTGTGCATAGGGGCACTTCACATGATTGCCAAACATGCAGCCAGAGCCAGTCAGTGTAGTCCTGTAACTTCAGTGTTTGAGAAGGTTCGTGTGATTTCCCCCTCTCCCAAGATGAGTGCCAAGAACAATCATTGCAATCAATGGTCAGGCGAAAGATCTACTGAAATTAGACTGCTCTCAGCTGGACATAGAATATCATCAGGGACAAGGATAAATACATCTCATAGCAGGGCAGTTCAGATTGTGAGTGCCACAACAGATCAGGTATTTTCAAATATCCCTACCAATTGCACCTCAGGTGTTGCTGGGATATGGAAAACAGCCTCCCCAAGTGGACTGTAGATGAATAGTGTCAAACTGAAGAAGACGCTCATTTTAAGCATCTCTGCTCCACAACATTTAGGCAAAGCTTCATAAACAGTGTAAAAGTTGCCTGTGCTCTGTTCAAAAGGTATATTGTTCCCACACTTCCTATGTTCATTCTATGAATAAGCCCTTATTAAACAAGTGGAGTAAATTAATCTGGTGCTAAGAAAATCATTTCTCTTTGTAGCCCTGACTCTGATCTGCTGAAGGGGAAGCTGATGTTCATCTGTCAGAACTGACCCAGAAACTTTTATGTTACACATAACATAAAACTTTTATGTTATGTGGGTAATGTTGGGCGCTTTGTTCTAGGTAGCAGGGGGGTCTCCTGAGATACCCAAGCAGGAGTAACAAAGGGAGAGGGTTTTTTGGATAAATTTTCTTTTTTAAGGCAGATCGTAAGACAAATTACTGAAGGCTTGTCCCAGAAGTGAGGAGTGATCAAATATGCAGTACAGATCAAATAATACTTGCACAGTTATGCTTCAGTATCAAGTGGTGTGGTGGGGAAAATGCTGAAATCTGACTCCTTTTATGATCTGCTGGAAACCTGTGACAAAAGAGTGAAAGTGGGGATCCTCTGTAGCATCATAAATCCGAAGCAAAATGAAATTCTCATTCAGTGACCATGACAAGGATTTACTGGGACATGAGGGCACAAGCAAGCAAGCAACCTAATGCTTAAAGGAGTTGATCAGGAATAGTAAATGCCTTTTGGAAAGTGGGCAAATGTTCAGGGAAAAGGTGCAGTGTTTAACATATTTATGAAAGGGGAAGCCATGGGCAAAGTGGAGGCCAACAGGGGCACTCCTAAGCAAAGAACAACCAAGACTGAAGAGTTCGGGCATCCAAATCTAGCTGCAGCCTCAGAACAACAAAGGAAGGAAGATTTCCTGGTGAAAAAAACTAGAGAGCAATTGTCTGAGTTTGTAGATAGTAGGACACTTGGCTCTGCATCTTTGGCAGGTAGTGAGGTGGAGTGACAGAGCTTACCTGACCTTCTGACAGCTGAGTCATTCTACTTATGAGGAGGGGAAAGGCAAGGCAGCAGGGAAGTCTGCATAATGCACCACTAACTCAAGCTGCTTCGGAAGCTGCCTTCCCAAGAAGAAAAGCGACTGTTCTTGATTGGTGTCACCAGGTTCCAAACAGGGCATTCTGTCAACAGCAGGAAAGTTGGCTGCTGTTGGAGACTGCTGAGTTAAGAGAAAATTGAGTGACTTAATTACAAATAGGCTGTAAGATGGGCTTGGATGTCTTTGCCAAGTGCAGTTCTGCATGCAGTTTACCACTTGTAAGTCCCACATAAATCCATGACTATGAATGGGGGGTCACTGGAATATTATTATGTGCTGGAAAGTTTGGAAATAAGCAACGCATAGACACTTAAGTTTTAGATGCCTGAAAACCCAAATATCATTATATGATAGAAACTAGTCAGTTTCATTATAATTTCAGCAAATATCCTCATAATTAGCTTTTTTCTCAGGGTAGCAGCATACATTCTTTATGCTTGAAAAGTCGGGGATGAATAAACATTTGAATTCCGTGTTGTGGAATATGATGTATGTAGTGCTAAGGACACTTCACTGTGAAGCCACAAGCGCAGATTTCTCCCTGCTTTGAAACTCAATGATGTGATGACTTTGAGCAAGGTTTGCTTGAAATTACCTCAAAGTAACATCACAAAATAGCAGTATAAAACTTCAAAGAGAACTAGGAGCAATTACACTGGCAAACCTTGCAAAAGCTAAATTTATGGTACAAACATTTTTGTAAAACAACCATAGGTAGCCTTGAAGTTCTTTCAGTCTTTGAGTAAAATAAAGAAACAAGTTGCATCAGTGCAACAGTTTTCTGATCTTCTCAGCATCAATAGATTGCGTAAAGAAAATTAGTAACTGAAAAGGATGTCTCCAAGTTTAAAGAAAGCATAGGATTTTGACTATCACAGAGGAAGGAGGAGCAAGAATGAACTTAATTAAAATACACTTCTTTGTGGCAGAAGTATAAGACATGGTTCAGAGTAGTGAAGGTCCCGTCAATCTACTAGTCTCTCCCTCCTTACAACTGGGGTGAAATCAGAATAAATGGTGTATAAGCAAATAATACTTGACCAGCAGGTCCTATCCTGTTTCATCTCATTCTTGTTCCTCCCACAGAGAACACAATCTGGTTAACAACAGAAGAGGGGTGAAGAATACATAAACCCATTCTAAGAAAAGAATGATAATAATTATATAGCCAGAAGTTGTTCCTTCAACTTGCCTCAAGTTGCTTATTTGGTCTTCAGAATGTATTGGATCTCTGAATAGTGTAGGGTGCTTGAGTACTCCCACCCGCCATATTTCTATTACTCACTGGTTAGCTATACACCCATGTATCTCAGGATGTATCGTCCATGTATCTTGTGGTCTCAGGATGGGTTGAATCATGTAGTCCTGCTCCACTGAATTTTGGCACTAAAACCCTAGGAAGTCAAAATTGCTTTCACAATTCTTTCTAATCCACTGAAGGGAAACTATTTTTTTTTAAAAAAGCCCACTTCACTCAATCTGAGATCTTTAGGAAATGAGAGGGGTGTAGCACAACCCCCCATTTGCATCTCACCTCAGTATCCAGCAAAGGGCAGTTACAGTTGTGTTTGTTTATTTGCAGTTAATGGAGACATGTGGACTATTGGGAAATCCATTCCACTTAACAGTGGGGAGGAGTTGTGGTGGACCACGTGGCCACCAACTCCCCACTGGGCATGGGGGACTGAGTCCCATGTCACTCGGAGGCTCCCTGCCATGCCATCACCCACCCAGCCAATCCTCCTGCTTCTTCAAACTTCTGCCCGCCCTTCCTAAATTACAGGTTTCGTCATTGGCCTTGCTATGGACCGTGGTTGGTCGCCATTGAGGGGCCTGGTAGGAATTTTTCCACTTGGCAGATTGGCATGGGCCATTTGGTTTTTTCCTACCTCGTAGCAATCGTCACAACTTTGTAAGGTTTGGTGGTTAGGCATTGGTTGATCTTATTATGGGGGAGGGGAGGTGTGGCCATCACATGCCCCTCTAAGCTTAAGGGTATTCCGTTAAAAGAATCCGGGGTGTGGATCTCGTCTGAGGGGGCTAGGGCCATGACACGACCCCGACAGGAACACCAGGGGGAGCTTGAGTTGGTATGCATCGACGGGGCTCCCCCTATCGGTGGTTGACCCTCTTGCATGACAAGCAGGAGTCAGATATAGTCAGGTCAACTCCATTGCCTAAGCCAATACCACTCACATTCTGTAACCAATAAAGTTGTGACCAAATTTTGCCCAATAATATTAACCTAATATCCATGTCCTTGTGTCTCATTCATTGAGGAGGGGTGGTTTTGGGGTCTCGACATGCAATTTGCTGATATTGATCATGTATAGAGCAGATTTCAGGCACTAGTGGGGAGGAGAATCTACTTCTTTCTTTGCTTGTGCTCAGCTGCCCTGCATAAGCATATGTAGGATCAGAGAGGAGTTGCTGATATACATTAGATAGATAGATAGATAGATAGATAGATAGATAGATAGATAGATGATAGATAGATAGATAGATAGATAGATAGATAGATAGAGATTTGGCATAGCATCTCCAGTGAAGTGTCTGTGTTAGAACAGGTTTCTCACAGAGACATTTGTCATCTTGATCATCTATTTGTATTATTATTATCATCTTAGAAACAGCCTCTCTTGGAGGATGTAATGGGAAAGAATTTCAGTGCCACCCGGATGGAAACTGTATTCCTGATTTATGGCGCTGTGATGGAGAAAAGGACTGTGAGGATGGCAGCGACGAAAAGTTCTGTAATGGAACCATACGCCCATGTGACGCTAAAACAAAATTTTCCTGCAAGACCACAGGTACAAAAAAATTGTTTGATTAAGAGTAAAGTAATATTTGTTTATTTGAAAGCAATATACCAATTTTATATTGCCAGAACCAGAGATAATTTTTGGCTCTGCCAGTATAAAAGTGGTCATGCTTCTCTTTAATGCTGCTATTTGCTTTTCGCTTAAAGTTGGAGTCAGATCTGGAGAACTGCTGGCCGTACCAACATTGTAGCTGCCAGGGTTACGGAGGGTTCTGTGTTGGCAGGGACACTGGATCGAAAATCTTCCTGAAGTTTGGAAGGGAGGTCTGATACTATCCTGTGGCCCATGGGACAAGCTCCCAGGGACTGCATGACTAAAAGCTGCATTGCTGCTTGAAATATTTTCTTTTTTATTATCTTAGTAGACCTTGTTCATGCACAGTGAGTGTCACTCCCCATGAGCAGAAATGCTGATATATACACACAGTTATGCTCTGTTATTTTATAAATTACAATGACCTCCCTCATTTAAAATTATTTCTGGAGTTTTGTTTGATGTGGTTTTATCTATTTCATTGTATTATTTCAATGTAAAACACTCCAGATGCAATTGGCAAAGAGTGCTATTAAATAAGAAATATAGCATAGTGTAAATATTTCAAAACGATTGAAAGCTTTGCAGGTAGACGCTGTGTGTACGTAACAGCTATAAAAGCAAAGAATGAATTACTATAGGGCAGTTATTTAGAGAATAATACAGAATAAAACAATGTCTAGGGGAAAAAACCTTTTTTTTTCATAAATACATTCAAATTGAAATAAGTATCAAAACATGCATAACAATAAAAGTTTAATTGTAGGCCTTTTCCTAGGTAGTGCAATAAAGATTAATGTGCTCAAATATGCATTTTGTTTTAGATAATAGCAAGTGTCTAGCCTATCAGAGTGTAGGAAGAATATTCTATTATAGATTATTTTCTTTTCATTAAGGTGAAAAGAGGTCTAAATATATCTATTATGTGGCCACAAACCTGAACAAAATTAAATCAACAACCATACAAGTAAAATATCACAACATGCAAAGTACATTAAAATGGGTTGTACTACATATATGCTATATGATGTCAGGAATACTTAAAACATGTCTAAAATAAGCTATACAACATGATACCTTTAACTTACATATTTTAAGGTAAGTTTTTTAAAAAAGAACTTAAAAATAGTAACAGCAGCTGGTTTAATCAATTGATATTTGTGTTTTTGTAGCCAGAAGGAAATATCCATCCACAATCTCTGTTAATAATCTGTTCAGACCTGTCAAAAGTTAGACCAGATACCATTCGGAAGCCCTGCCTGAAAATTTTGAGAGAATGGTGTCACCAATGTCATTTTGTCATCTTTATATAAATTATAGGGGGAAAGTGAAAAAGAAGTCAAGGAAGTAGACTTATTCTAAAAGTGTATATATCTATAAAACAAAATTGAGGCAGTGTGTTATTATGGAAGCAAACTCAATTTACTTTGGGTTATTTCCAATTTACTTGTCATCAGTGGCTTCCATTAGCTCTCTGTTGGCCTAGACTGGGCAATTAAATAAAAACCTCATGTTGGGCCAACAAAGCAACAGACTTGAAGAGATCAGAGGAGGAAATACGAACAACTTTGAAAAATTAACAATCGTGAGATGTTGGATGAGACCTGAGAATATTGGGGGCGGGATCAAACAAGGGGGAAAAATGAGGAGAGGAAATGATCACGGAAGGGCAATTAAAACAAAATCAGTGCTTCGGCAGTTCAATTGACTTGAAATAAATTTAGGAGCGTAATAACTCTCAATATTTGCCTTTAATATCAATAATTCAGATTTATATTTTAATATTGCTTAAACAAAAATGGCAGTTCGGGAAAGAAAAGAAAAAATAGCAAAGGCTGAAGGCAGAAAATGTCACCTGAATAAGCATGTCCCTATAGGGACATTTCTACACTTGATACTAGATATTGTGGTAACTTTTAGAAACATGGCAACCCTATTTGAGAGTGTCTCAGAGATATGAAGTATTCTATCTAAACAAATAACTGTTCATAGATTACCCCTTTTTATTTTTGATTATTCAAAAATTATTATCCTTCATAAATTAATTTCAGATTCATCTTGAAACGGGGTGGGGGGTGGATACTTTGTTACCACTTCTATTCTTATTCAGAATTCTGTTTTTACCTAGTCACATTGCAAAGTATAACTGTTCCCATAAAATTTCCTCAGTTTCATTTAAAAATGCACTAAAGAGGAAGAGGAACAAAGCTTGTGTTGTTAATAACTGCACACACACACACACACACACACACACACAGACATTTTCTCTATATAGTCTCCTCGGACAGATAAAATGTTGAATTACTTCCATGCACTTTTGTTCCATCAAAGGCTTTTTAAATTTAGCATTGGGGCAGGAAATGGCTGTTCTCAACTTTGTTGTAGGTGTTATTTTAAAATACGAGGCAAAGTTTTTTCGAACATTTTTGTTCAGAATATTTTTCTGCATTTGCTTTCGGTCTGATTCTCTGTGTTTATTTTTCTCTTTTCAAGGGAGATGCATTAGCAAAGCATGGCTGTGTGATGGGGACATTGACTGTGAGGATCGCTCTGATGAAGATCATTGTGAAGGGTATATGTGTGGACCACCAAAATACCCCTGTGCAAATGAAACTTCCATCTGCCTACAGCCGGAGAAGCTCTGCAATGGGATAAGAGATTGCCCAGATGGATCTGATGAAGATGTCCTTTGTGGTACTTCATGCTCTTTCCTATATTAAAAAGTTCCCTAGACCATATGTGATCCCTACCATTGTAGACAACCATTTGGAGGGTAGGCTTTTTGCACTGTGATGTTGCACTTGGTCCTATTGTATTCATTTTATTCTGACCTAGAATGGCACCCAATGTACCTTTTCAAGTGGTACCTTGGGTTACAAACACCTTGGGTTACAAGTACCTTGGGTTACAAACGCCTCAGGTTACTAACACTTCGGGTTACAGACTCTGCTAACCCAGAAGTAGTACCTCGGGTTAAGAACTTTGCTTCAGGATGAGAACAGAAATCATGCGGCACAGCGGGAGGCCCCATTAGCTAAAGTGATACCTCAGGTTAAGAACTGTTTCAGGTTAAGAACGGACCTTCAGAATGAATTAACTTTGTAACCAGAGGTACCACTGTATAAGCAAAAATCCTTATGTGTAGTAACATACTCCACTTTTCCTTCCAACACTAATAAAAGATGCAGTGAAATTTGTTCCTGAGAAGTTCTATACATTAATTTTCTCTAGTCTCAATCCAGTACAATTTACTACAGATCTGGTAGCCTTCTTTTAGTCTGCATTTTATGTCTGAAAAACACCAACTTCTGTTTTGTTTTCTTCAATTGCAGATGAATGCTTGCTTAACAATGGCGGTTGCAGCCACCAGTGCTCAATAATTCCTGGAGGTAGAATTGTGTGTTCATGCTCACCAGGGTTGTACCTGAGCTCAGACAATAAAACCTGTGAATTCATAGATTATTGTGCCAAACACCAGAAGTGCAGCCAAGTGTGTGAACAGCATAAAAATACCGTTAAGTGCTCCTGTTATGAAGGTTGGAAGCTCAATAAAGATGGAGAAAGCTGTGCTAATATCGGTAAGTTGACATTTACAGACTATTCACTACTGTAGAGCTCCATTTATGAAAATATAGGGGAACCAAAATAAGGCCTATTCACTTTGGAGAAGCAGTATGAGTCACTGGTTGTTTCATCTTTAACTCTTAAACACCTAGATTAAAAGGGTTTTGAAAGTTTATTCACAAATTGTAGAGATTTACAAATTGCCGTTCAATTAACAAAGCTTGACATTACAGATCTGATTATTTATACTTGTATTTTTCACATGGGGGAACATCCATAGTGTAAAGCACTGAGTATAATTCTGGGGATTATATAATCTTTATTTTGACCACTGTGGGAGTAACTGCCTTTTTGAGTAGTAATGAGCGGAACACTGGATTAACATAGTCAGTCTACCTCCTTTTAACATTTATAAACTTTCTCTTTCTTTTTTTTTTTTTTACAAAATAAACAGAATTCTTTACAACTCTTATAACAGCACACCCTCTTTTACAGACCACAAGCAACATCTACCTTGAGACATCCATACATGATTAAGCCAACAGTTCCTGTGGCCTAGATTACACCAAAGAACTCCATATATTTACATCTGTACTGAGGAAAGGGGTTTATGATTCACAACTTCAGGGCTAGAGTGGGGGGTTTCAACTGGTTAATTTATCTGATTTTTTTAAAAAAAATAATGCTGCTGCCATTAGGCATCCAACACTGTAATATACTGTACATATAATTCATCTCCAATTTTCCTCTCATTCCAAATGGATGTTGAATTTAGATGGGTTATTACTTACAAATAAAAGTAATACAATTTTTATTTATCCTATTTTGTTCTCCTGGTTTTTTTGGTAAACCTGGGTAAGGTTGTTGCTGAGCCTGAAGATATGTTGACGTATACGAAGTTTCTGGAACACTATTTCCATTCTGCCTAGAGTCTTGAACAGAAGTTTGCCTGTTAGTAGCAGGGGATGCACCACAGCATTTTACTGTGGGTCCCCATTGTTGTTGTTGCTTGCTATTTTTACTCTTTTTCTATAAAGAGAAATCAAGTGTTGTAAAGAGTCCCCATTTGTTCATTGTATGTGTGTGTCGGTTTGTCAGTGAAATGAGCCCACCCATGGATAAGGTCGTGTTTTCTGGATACGTGGATACCCAAGTTATGCAGAAGTCTCTGACTAACAAGCTTATGTGTTAGTTCATAAAATGAACTGAACATGCTTAGTAGCCTCCAGGAAACATGGGATGTTGAAGGTGTAAGTTGTGGGGAGGGGAGAGAAGGAAAAGGTGGGAAATGAGCCCTAGACATCTGGAGGTGGTAGGATAGAATGGATAAGTGCCGTGAAGTGCTTTCTAAAAACTCATCTGCAAATGCAGTGAAGTTGCAGGAGGATAAAAGGAAGTTTTTCATTTCCCACAATAGAAGAATTGCCCCACACTTTCTACTATAAATCAGTCAAGTGCTCAATCCTTCAGGGCTAGATAGCAAAGCACTGGGGAAGGTTCTTGAGAGAGGAAAATGAAAACTGTATTGCTTCCTTCCCCTGTCTTGAGGTGGTGGATTGCTCTGCCAGGTTGCACTTCTTACATGAGAGAAAGCACAATTGGTCACAGATGGTTTTACTTTTGAGTAGACATGTACAGGATTCTGCTGTGAATATTTCTGAGCTGTCACCAGTGATAAATTTATTCTACAAGAACTTCAGACCACAGTTAGATTGTTGAATCTAATTTTCATTTTTGCAGTGTCAGATCTATATTGTTGTAGCTGAATAAAGGTTAGATTTAAGTGGCAATGTGTATTTTAGGAAAAAAATACTACAAGAAGTGTAATGCATAAGTATTTTACGGTTATAATATTCTGTCAGAGTTAGTAATATTCTGTCACTCTAATGAATGCCTTTTTATTATTGTTACTATAATGATCTAATCATTATATTTTATACAAATTGTACTTTTGTATTCCCAGATCCATTTGAAGCTTTCATAATTTTCTCTATTCGGCATGAAATCAGAAGGATCGATCTACAGAAACGGGATTACAGCCTGTTAGTTCCTGGTTTGAGAAATACAATAGCACTTGATTTTCACTTCAATCAGAGCTTACTGTACTGGACAGATGTGGTTGAAGATAAAATTTACAGAGGCAAGCTTTCTGAAACTGGAGGTATGAAATGAAGTTTAGATTTATTTATTTTTAATGATCTTGGGAAAATCTAACTGGAGAAAACTGGTGAAATTATGTTGAATCCATGAAATTCTGGGCAAATTATTTCTCCCACATGCTATTACAGAATACAGTCCAAAATGGCTCTTATAATGTGATACTATTTCCCCCTTGTTTAACATTCTCCAAACTTTTTTGATTGTCACCTTTTGCTTGCGGTACTAGTGGGGTAGGAAACCTGAAGAAAAAAAAAATCCATCTGGCAGCCAATGTGCCCCTTTGGTTTCAGACAGTACATGGGTAAACAAGTCTTAAAAGCCTGAGACACAAATTTTCACGGCCCTTTAATGGTTATGGTGGCTCATTTTACCAGAAGTAATGTAGTTAGCATAAACTCTGGAAGTGTATACTCAATTCTGACCAAACTAAGCTTCCTAGGCAAACTCGAACCTCTATGTTCAGGGGCAGTATGCTATTGAATACAGTTTACTGAGAGGCAATAGTGAGGGAGAACTATTATAAGACCCTCATATAAGCTCACCTGGTTGCTGTGGAAAACAGGGTTCCGGTCTTGATGGATCCAGTAGGGTTATTGGTATGGTTGTTGTGTTAAACATAATGCACCTCAAGCCTAGAATCTGGAGCTGTTCAGAAAGTGGTTCTCAGACTATGGGGAGGTCCCACCGGGGGTCACAATACACTTACAAAGAACATGATATTTTTGAGAGAGAGACCATTTGGAAGTAGGCAGAATGGCAGACTCTTCCCTGCCAGACTGCAGAGGCTGCAAGCCTATATTCACTTACCTGGGTGTAAGTTTCATTGAGCTCAATGGGAACTGCTTCTGAGTAGGCATACACAGGATTCCTCTGTATCCAAATACCTGCATTTTGTGGCCTTTTGAAATGTGCATTATGGATACATTACAGCACATACAATGGGCTTCTTTCTGAGTAAATATGTTTACTCAGATTGCTTTATTTCAGGCTCCATATCTACTGTTAGTTGCAATTAACATATGGGAGCGTCTGCTCACAGCATTTCTTCTTTCTCCTCTGGAAGGAAAGCCTACCACCAGTAGAACGAATGATGCAATTGATATGATTTATGGTTTTTTTAAAACACACACAAATTTCCACAGGCCGAAATCCTGCATGCTGCTTGCACAGAGAACAGAGTGTGAAGTTTTCCCCGTAGGGCTCTAGTATAACCTCCCCTCTCCCACCAGGCCCCTGCACGTGTCTCCACTCCTGCTTCTGCCGGGAGTAGCCTGCACACCATGGGCCTGGGGAAGAGCAGGCTCCAAATGCTTGAAGGTAAGATGGGGGAGGGTCTCAGCTGCAAGTGCAAATAGCCTTGTTGAGTCACACAATGGCTTTTAGAATAGTAGAAGGCTCATGAACAGAGGCGACAGGTGGGGGCGGGGAGAGGACACGTAAACTCCATCCATACCATGCTCTCCATGCACACAGTGTGCAGGATTGTGGCCAAATTCTGCTCAGCCTTAATTAGTTGACACTGCGCCACCCTTGCTACGATGCACGCCAAAAATGTATTTTATAGTAAGAAAATAATATTAGTAAATCCTAATAGCTTCCGTGTCATACTGTGCCTAGTGTGGTAATTTGCATATTAGAGGATTGATCATGATAATTCCTGTTCCACAGTAAGTGTCTCACAGTGCAATCCTATACATGTCTACTGAGAAGTAAACATCATTGAATTCAGTGGGACTTGCTCCCAGTAATGTGTGTATAGGGTTACACACATTACTGGGAGCAAGTCCCATTGACACAAGAATTTTTTTTAAAAAAAGGTAACGTTGTTGCAAAGATAGCTCACCATTCTGAAATTAGTAAACTTCTCAGTTTTCTCCATAATTGCAAAGTTGTGAATGGGCTACATGTGGCATAAACCTACTATTTTATAATGTTTTATGGTACTATATTTTAATTTTTCTAATGTTTTACAGTATCATTATTTTAAAAGTAAGTAGTTCTTCTGTTGCTGTGTCTACTTTGTGCAAGTTTAAACTTAATGTGTTAATCACTTTAAGAACTCTTCTAATATTTTCACAGGGGTAAGCTCCATTGAGGTAGTGGTCCAGCATGGCTTAGCTACCCCTGAAGGTCTTACTGTTGACTGGATTGCTGGAAATATATACTGGATAGACAGCAATTTGGACCAAATTGAAGTTGCTAAATTAGATGGCACACTGAGGACAACATTAATAGCAGGTGCCATGGAACATCCTAGGGCTATTGCTTTGGATCCTAGATATGGGTAATTAAATGTATTTGTGATGATTATTTACAATGAAACTGTGCAAATGTTTTTCATAGGTACTGTGAGATGTTTTTCATTTGTCCTTAGCACTGGTAATTTTGACCCTACTATGAAACAAGTTATGTGGGGATGATAATGATAATAATAATGTTAATAATAATAATGTTAATAATTAATAATAATGTTGATAATAATGTTAATAAAACTAATACACACATTCATTTCCATTTCCATTTCCCATGTTTCTACAGGTGGTAGTGGTGTACTGTCAGAGCAACATGTTAATTAAATCAAGTAGGATATTTAAGAAGGAAAATTAAATAGTATAATTGCCAAAAGAGCCTGTGTAATAGACTTTATCAGCTATATATTGTTCCCCCTTCATCCCATTTTCTCAATGACACAAATTGGAAGGATTGCTTCATACCAGTTTAATGTATCTGAAGGCAGAGCAGCCATGTTCCCTTACATTTGGGGAAATGGGCAGTTAATTCCCAAGTTGAACCTCTTTCACAATCAGACATACCCTTTATAGATTTAGAGCATGATCATTACTTTCTACCACTCCTCAAATGTGTTGCAATTATACGTCCAAATGCAATCAAATGCCCATAGCCTATCAGGTCTACATCCAATTAGCATTGATTATGCCTTAACATTACTCGCACTTATCTTGACACTGGAATGTAAAGCACCTGTCTCAAAATTCTATCCGTATGCAATATTAGAAGAGGGAATAAGGGCACACTGCAGGGAAGAAAATCAGGTAGGGAGAAAATCAGTCTTATCAGTGCTTCAAAATGGCGAATTCCTGGTTAGGATCTTTTGCATCCCTCCTATGCAACTCTAAAATGTTATTCCCCACCCCTTGACATATTATCACTGTCCTCCTGTGGATGTTGGAGTAAGATCAGATCTGAGCACACCCAAACACCATCTGGAGTCTAGGCTTCTATGTCTTTTCTGGCACACTCCTTATTTCCCTTCCCTATCGTAAATGACAAGGACATGCTGGTGGCAAGGAGGGACTGAGATATTGTTTTGAGCATGTGTCACAGCTACTGAGGCCATAGGAAATAGGGTAGAATTGGGTTTCTAATATAAATGGGCTATTTGTTCAACTTCATAGAGTCACAGAATTGTAGAGTTGGAAGGGACCACGTGAGTCATCGAGTCCAATCTCCTACAATGCAGGAATCTTTTGCCCAACATGGAGCTCAGACCCATGACCCTGAGATTAGGAGCCTCATGCTCTGTTGACTGAGCTATCCTGAGAATAGTTTCATTTCCTTTCAGAATAGTTTCATTGTGTTAGAAAGTTATGGAACTCCATGATTAAAACTTTATAGCTGTTTTGGCAATGTCAAAACATTGGCTTGGATAACTAGCCCAGATTTGCTAATATGATGGTATTAAAAAAACATACACCTGTATATATTATTTGTTTCATCTTTTAGTGTAAATTTTGTTTTCCTTCTCTTTTTTTGCATCACTCAGAATTCTGTTTTGGACAGATTGGGATGCCAATTTTCCTCGCATTGAGTCTGCTTCCATGAGTGGAGCGGGAAGGAAGATAATATATAAAGACATGGATAGTGGAGCATGGCCTAATGGCCTTACTGTGGATCATTTTGAAAAACGAATAGTATGGACAGATGCCAGGTAACAATGTTCCCTGTGCTTTTTGTATGAGAAAAAGAAAAGTTGCAGAGCTGCTTTTATTCTTTGTCTTCCCACCCCTGCAAGTAGGAACAAAGACATAAGTGTTTGGGGATGAATGGGAACAGCTCTATTAATTTTTGCCAGATTCTCATCATAAGGAGACCGGTTAGCAACAAGCTAACAACCCTTCAGTGCAGGCCCCCTCCACTTCATGTGAGAGCTGGGATTCTTCCTCTCCCACTCTCAACCTGGCATGAGTAATTCCACCCTGTGTCCAAGGACCAGAATCAGATGATCTATCTATGCACGTCTTCAGCTGTTCACTAAGCCATGGGCACTTCTATGGTGGCATAAAGTCAAGCCACTCGTTGTGTTCAGACTCCCAGAACCCAACAGTAGCTCCCTTTTCATATTACCTCTCTCAGGCAGCAGTGAGGCTGTGCTGCTTACAACCCCCACCAGCTGATCTCTGTTGCATACCAAAACCAAAGAGGGGGAGGAGCTAAATGGTGGTGGCTGGTGTTATGTTTCTAGAAAAAGAGGAGCTCACCATAAGCTTCTCCCTTGTTCTCTTAGAATGGCAATGGTGCCCACCTGAACTCCTGTGAGCTCCAGCTGAAAAAAAGCCTTGTTGGTGGGGCTGGTGTAATGTAAATGCATCGGAAGGAGTGCAGAACTGGCCCCATTGACATTATTGCACTTCTCCAACCTCACTGCCTATCCAACGCTTCCACTCACAGTCTCAGTGAATTGACTAGAGGCACGTCAGTTAAGGAAGCTGCCTTCACTATGTCAGATTTCTTAGTCCATGGTTGGGAACCATATTGCCTTCCAGATACTGCTAGATTAAATTTTCATCATCCCTAACTATAAACAATGCTGGCTGGGACTGAAGTGAGTTGAAACCCAATGACATCTAGACGACTGCTGATTAGCCACTCACTCCTGCTTTAGTTCAGTATTGTGTGCACTGACTGGCAGCTGCTCTCTAAGGATTCAGGCAGCCCCCCCCCACCCTGCCCACCCTCCCCAGTTGTTCCTGGAGATGCCAAGGATTGAATCACTGAGCTATGATCCTTTGCCAAACATTTGAAATACATTCCTTTCATATTTGTTTAATTTTCCAGAATATAGTTTCATAACTGCACTAAGCCCAGTTTCAGAATTCTCTCACAATGGATTTCTGTTTGGGGGGTTATCTTTCAGGTCAGATGCTATTTATTCCGCACTGTATGATGGAACTGACATGATAGAAATTATACGAGGACATGAATATCTTTCTCATCCCTTTGCTGTCTCTTTGTATGGGAGTGAAGTATATTGGACAGACTGGAGGACAAACACATTGTCAAAGGCCAACAAATGGACAGGACAAAATGTTAGTGTGATACAAAAAACTAGTGCACAACCTTTTGATCTTCAAATCTATCACCCAAGTCGTCAACCACAAGGTAAATTAACACTTCTAATAAAAGTGTCATAGTCTTTTTGTTCACAGTCAGATTCTACATTACATACCAGCAATATGAATATCTCTTAAAGGTAAAGGTAAAGGACCCCTCATAGTTAAGTCCAGTCGCGAATGACTCTGGGGCTGTGGCGCTCCTCTCGCTTTACTGGCCGAGGGAGCCAACGTTTGTCCGCAGACAGTTTTTCTGGGTCATGTGGCCAGCATGACTAAGTTTTTTCTGATGAAACCAGAGCAGCACACAGAAATGCCATTTACCTTCCCGCCACAGCGGGACCTGTTTATCTACTCGCACTTTGATGTGCTTTCAAACTGCTAGGTTGGTAGGAGCTGGGACTGAGCAACAGGAGCTCACCCTGTCACGGGATTCAAACCACCGACTGTCTGATCAGCAAGTCCTAGGCTCAGTGGTTTAGACCACAGCGCCACCTGCATCCCCTGAATATCTCTTAGCTAATAACTATTGTTATTTATATGACTGACTTGTTAAATTAACATTATGTGAGTACCACTTCAAATGCTTTTTAATGCTTCCTGTTTTGTGCTGCTTATATAAATAAAAGGAGCATTTCTGAGCAGCATTATTGTTGGATAAATGACATCTTAAAACTTTAGCAATATTAAGAGCACTAAAGAAATCATAAACATTGAGTTAACAGCCCTTTGCATCTGCTTCAGTGAAGTATTACTAGCAATTGGCTGGAAATGGAAGAGAGTGGTTAGATTTTTTTAGCCCCAGGTCAGAACCATAACAAATATTGTTTTAGGCTGTGTTGGTATATTGTATACGGCATTGACCTGGGAACCTTCTCATGTTGCCATTATTGTTAATAGATCAGTATGGAATGGGGGCAAATGTTAACAGCTACTTTTTCCTGTGGTTTATAACGGCTACCGCAGCAGGAACACCTCTTGTGATTTGAGGCAGTGGAAGGGATCACAAGTATCTGCTTCCTTTTTATAAGCCTCTGCTGTAAATAATTGCAGTTCAAAAAGGCATCTCTTAGCATGCCATCCAAATTACAAGTCTTCAGATTATAAAAATATATGTGGAATTATTTTGCATCTATGCAGAAACAGATCATTTACCAGCAGTGCTATTTTTCTAGAAAAGAGATGCCGGAACTCACCACGAACACCTCCCTCGTTCTCTTAGAATGGCAATGGCACCCACCTGAGAGGTGCTGGAACTGAATTCTAGAGAGTTCCGGCTTTCAAAAAGCCCTGCTTACAAGGGAGATAATACTGAAGGGGTTATTCTGAAGCTTTGATGGCTTGAATCCAAAATCCCCATAAACAGAATGCAGTAGAGGAAAGGGATTTCCTATTTCTCATCCCTCTTACAATCCCCCATTTCCCCCTGAAAAGTTGTTCCGGGGGTTTGGGGATGCTTCAGAGCAGTGTGGAGTCAATGTAGGGTTTTCAGGGACAAATTGGTGAAAACTGCTTGACTTTAGGGAGCCTCCACAGGATCTCAGTGTCTTCCAACCCACGTGAGTAAGTACACAATTCAGAACAGAAGAAGAGCCTGCCAGATCAGGCTGGTGGCTCATCTAGTCCGTTCTCAGTAGCTAACCAGATGCCTATGCCGCAAGAAGGACCTGAGTGCAACAGCATTGTCACAGAATTTTGTAGAGTTGGAAGGGACCCTGAGGGTCATCTAAACCAACCCACCTGCAATCCAGGAATCTCAACTAAAGCATCCATGATAGATAGCCATCCAACCACTGCTTAAAAACCTCCAATGAAGAAGAGTCCATCAGTGGCGAACTATTACTATGGAGTAGATTTGTTTGCCATTCTCTTCCTCTCCCCTCTTCTAATATATATTTTTCCCCATTGTCAGCCTTCATTGGTCTCCTGCAGAATACATATATATGTATGACTAGCATGCTCAGTTTACATTTTTAATTCTAGCTCCCAATCCTTGTGCTGCTAACAATGGCAGAGGTCCGTGCTCTCATATGTGCCTGATCAATCACAACAGAAGTGCTGCGTGTGCATGTCCTCATCTAATGAAGCTGTCAGTAGACAGAAAAACATGCTATGGTAAGTTTCTCTCTCTCTCTCTCTCTTACACACATATTCTCTATTAACTACTTAAATTTCAGAGCAGAGGACATGTTGTTCACTGATAACTTTGAGGGTAACTCTTGCCTCACATGAACCAACAAGATGCCCAAATGTATTTGGCTTGTCAAGCTTTGATACTTATTACTTTCACTTTTTTGTTGTGGATGTGTCTAGTACATTCACCGAACTTATCTCTGCAGAACAGGGAGGTTGGCAAGCAGAAAGGGCATCATCAGAAAATGATGAGGCAGGTAACGTGCAGAATGAAAAAAAGTACTTAACAGTTTTTAATCTCAGTGTACTCATCTTCTGAAATGGTCTTGATATCACTTTTGGAGTCTTAAGAACTAGCTCAGAAAGCAGCTTCTAAGAAGAAATACTTTAAAACTATCGTGATGCATTATGAGGCAAACACATTGGCAGGAACAGCATATTGATTTTGCTGGTGCATTTATACCGCATCAGCCTCACTGCTATCTAACACCTTCCCCATTACATCCTAGTAAGCCAGACACAGGCAAACTCGGCCCTCCAGATGTTTTGGGACTACACTTCCCATCATCCCTGACCACTGGTCCTGTTAGCTAGGGATCATGGGAGTTGTAGTCCCAAAACTTCTGGAGGGCCGAGTTTGCCTATGCCAATCTGATGCAGCTGATTGGAGGTCAGGTAAGCACCACCTCCCCAGCACACTGCCTGCTACTGTCATTTAGAATTACCAAATAATGTTATGTCTTTTAACAATACAGTGGTACCTCGGGTTAAGTACTTAATTCGTTCCGGAGGTCCGTTCTTAACCTGAAACCATTCTTAACCTGAAGCACCACTTCAGCTAATGGGGCCTCCTGCTGCCGCCGTGCCACCAGAGCACAATTTCTGTTCTCATCCTGAAGCAAAGTTCTTAACCTGAAACACTATTTCTGGGTTAGCGGAGTCTGTAACCTGAAGCGTATGCAACCTGAGGTACCACTGTATTCTGAACTACAGATACTTGGATTTTTAAAAATTTCTTAGTTCTTTATCTGTTTGAAAACAAACATGGCTGACTTTTTACTTATCATGGGACAATGTGAGCTTCTACTAATGACCAGATGAATGTGCTTACCTGCTTTGTACTAACTTATGTATGAATACCAGATTATTATAATATATAAATGTATAACTTAGATAATCATGAAAACAAAATATAGATTGTAATAATATTCCATTGATCTGCATCTAATAAATGACATACATAATTTTTTACAGAAATGAAAAAATTTCTTCTTTATGCCAGACGTTCAGAAATAAGAGGTGTTGACATAGAGAACCCATACTTCAACTACATAACAGCCTTCACAGTTCCTGATATTGATGATGTAACAGTTGTAGATTTTGATGCAGCAGAGGAGCGCTTATACTGGACTGATGTGAAAACTCAAACTATAAAACGGGCCTTCATTAATGGGACTGGTTTAGAAACTGTTATATCAAGAGGTAAACATATTTTAAATGCTACGTTGCAAGTCCAACTGGTGGACGGGGCTAACAAACTGAACTGTGAAGATCTCACAACACTTTTAATAGCAGCACTCTTATGCCTAAAACATCTCATTGTGATGTTTAATGTGCAAAACTAATCTTAGGTCATTTGGTACAATACAAGGCACTTGTCAATTATTACATAATGCACATATCTGATCTAGTTTGAATCATTCAGCATCCTAAGACTATATTGAGAAATATTTCTTCAGGTTAGAAATGGTGTTGTTGAGTAACTGCATTATAAGAGCAGGAAGGGCTGCAGATCACTGGTGGAGTATGTTCCTTGCACAGAGAAGGCCTCAGATTAAATTTCCACATAGATTTGAGGCAGACTCTTGGCCGAAACCCTGGGAAGCCGCTGCCAGTCAAGTGTAAATACTGAGCTGGATGGACCAATGGGTCTGATGCAGTGTCAAAGAGCATCCTGTGTTCCTCAAGAGCCCTGCTGGATGAGGCCAATGGTCTATCTAGTCCAGCATCCTGTTCTTGCAGCGGCCAAACAGATGCTTACAGGAAGCCCACAAGCAGAACGTGAGCAATACACTAATCCCACTTGCGTCCCCAGCAACTGGTGTTCAGAGACATAACATACTGGGCGTTTTACACAGTCATTGTGACTAGTGTTCTTTTGTAGCCTCATCCTTCATGATTTTCTCTAACTTCTTTTTAAAGCCGTTCAAGTTAATTGCCACCATTAGATCCTGTGGCAATTAATTCCACAGTTCAACTATGTACTGAATTAAGTAATACAGTGGTGCCTCGCAAGATGAAAATAATCCATTCCGCGAGTCTCTTCGTCTAGCGGTTTTTTCGTCTTGCGAAGCAACCCTATTAGCGGCTTAGCGGATTAGCGCTATTAGCGGCTAAAAGGCTATTAGCGGCTTAGCGGCTATTAAAGGCTTAGCGGCTTAGAAAAAGGGCTGGGAGTTGAAAAAATCGCAAGACTCGCAAGACGTTTTTGTCTTGTGAAGCAAGCCCATAGGGAAATTCGTCTTGCGAAGCACATCGAAAAACGGAAAACCCTTTCGTCTAGTGGGTTTTTCGTCTTGCGAGGCATTTGTCTTGTGGGGCACCACTGTACTCCTTATTTAACTCCTGAATCTTCCAATATTCAGCTTCATAGGATAATCCCAGATTCTTGAGGGAGAAAAACTCAACGCATTTTTCCCATGCAATGCATAATTTTATATATTTCTGACATGTTCCCCTGCCTTTCCCCCCCCCCCAAACAAAGAAAACCCAAGTGTTATATAACCTGTAGTCATAGGGGTGTTGCTCCAGCCCCTTGATCATTATGGCTTCTCTTTTTGTACCTTTTCTAGTCTTGCTATATCTAGAACTTTACAAGTGCAGCTACTCTATTAGTCATTTAAATTAAATCTTTTCCCTAACAATACCTAACATGGAATTCATCTTTTTTCCACAACCACCATTTTAATTTAATTCTGCCGCCTTTTTAAAGCCTTCAAACAAGTTCCCAGGAGGATATGGAATTTAAGCATTTTGAATTCGCTCTTAATGATACATACCATAGCAGCAGTTTCATGTTTGTCAAATAATAAGAAACCATTGATGCAGCACTGGGATTTTGTAAGTAATTCTCAAGTTCTAATCCTTCTGCCCTGCATCATTAACGATCTTATGTTGGAGAGTCATCATGGAATAGCTAAGGCAGTGGGTACATAATATAAACTTTAGGATCCACATTTAGTGGTCTTGCTAAGTGAATTCAGTTTCAGTCTAAGGGAAATTAGAACAAACAATCCTTCAAAGATGCTTCAGGGGCAGAATCTTATTTGTAATAAGCAGATAAAGGCCATCGATTTCATAACGAGCTTGTGAGCTGCAGGAGACATCTGGCCACTTTTGATAATAGATTAGAAGGCTGAGCTAGATGTATCTCAGTCTGGTCCAACAAACCATTTCTTAAGTTCTTAAGTTCAATTTTCTCACCATGAAATTCAGCATTGAAGGGACAGATTCATAGTTTAAGGGCATATTTTTTAAAAAAGAAAGAAAAGTAGATACTGCTACCGATCTATGAAAAAATAATACTTAAATTTGTATTGTATGGGACCCCCTTTCACACATTCTCCACTGATATTTTGCAACCAACACAGTTTTCACAGGTGTGTGAACAATGCCTTTCTAAACGCAGAAAGATATGGGAATATGTGGGCCATTCACTGTCCATAGAACTCTTCCACTGGAGGGAAGGAGGAGATTTCATTGCCTTCCCCTATATCTCCCTGTGCTTCCATTGAAGAAAGCTGCTCTGGAGAAGCATGGGACCCTCTGAAACAGTATGGGAGATGGCTCTGCAAGCTGCAGGGTGAAATCACCCAAAATTGCCTCACCCTTCCTTCCACCAGTAGGAGCCTCTGCTAGATCTCTGTCCCTTCCATTAATTGAAAAATTCTTTCTAATTACAAAATGGCAAATGCATCCATCCCATTACCTGTGTTTTGGTCTTCCTGTTTACAATTTCAGTGATATTTAAAACCTTCTTAAAATGAGTGAAAACTTCTTGGTAGAGCTGATTAGGCAACTTATTTGCTGTTTGACATTTTGCAGACATTCAAAGCATTCGGGGACTGGCTGTGGATTGGTTATCCCGTAATTTATACTGGATTAGCTCAGAGTTTGATGAAACACAAATTAACGTGGCACATTTAGATGGCTCTTTAAAAACCTCGGTTATACATGGAATTGATAAACCACAGTGTCTTGCTGTTCATCCAGCTAAAGGGTAAAGTATGATTATTTACACCAATATTTTTGCAATGTCTTTCAGGTGAAATTTAGGTTGATCTCATATTACATGAGGGTTACGTTCTTGCCTATTGTGTGTATAAGCAAAATCACTTAACGCCAGAACACTCCACAAGAAACCGTAAAAACCCAGCAAATCCCTCCAACTTTCTCCGATGACTTGCCAACCTTTTCCGCAACCTCTCCAGCCTCTTCTGATCTCTTTCCAACTGCCTCCAATCTCTCTCTGCACTCCACCAACTCTCCATCCATACCCAAGTGTTCTCCCAGTAGCTGATGGGATTGCTGGCCATTTTCTTCCTGCTCTCGTGCTCTATTTGCTTATTTGTTTTCGGGTGATTTGCATATAGCTGCAATCACATAAGTGAAATCCATGTAAGATGAGCTCTGCTTGTACTAACTAGTAAATTAAGTTATGAAGTGATGCCTCTGTTTCTTGTGCATCGCCATCTTCCTAATATGGATAACCCTTTGTTGGAGTTGGAGTCCCCATGAAATCTACTAGTTGTGTATAGATCACAATTTTCAGAATTCCACACCTACCAAAAGCGGGGGGGGGGGGGCGCGGGGCGGAGAGAGTGGAAGAAGAAATCAAGAATGGGCTTTCCATGCATTCATCTCTGATGGGGATGTTATTTGTTTGAGGGGGGAGGCTCTGTGTTGCTTTTTCACCAATCTATAATGTAACCCTGTGGCATGGTCAGTATATAATGTTACCATACTTATTTATTTAACTAAGGGAAGAATGTGGTCAAAAAAGTATATTGTAGAATCTATACAGAGACGCTCTGGATTCATGCCAATTTTATTTCCAATATGATAATGCAAAACAGAATAGGATTGCAGCTTAATCTTTTTTAATGTAATTTTTGTTTGTCTTGTTTTGTAAAGAAAACTTTTTTGGACTGATGGAAACACCATTAATGTGGCAAATATGGATGGCAGCAACAGCAAAATACTGTTTCAGAATCAAAAGGATCCAGTTGGTAAATATTACTACGATCACTCATTTTCATGTAGAGTTACTTTAGTGCAACTTTCTCTTAAATGTATGATTTTAAGGAGAAAAGTAGGTGACAATGTTTACTGTTTGGCTTGCTGGGTCACAGCTTGTGCTGGACTGAGAATGAGGAATCTTGGGTAATCTGGCTTCCAGATTTCAATTTACTATTGTATTGTTAGAATTGCTGTATGAGTTGTGGAGATACTCCAAGCAGCATGTGAGTTCCATTCTGAAAGGAACAAGTTAAGTGGATAATCAGGGAGGAGGGCAGTACAGAAGCAAGTACACAGCACTATGGGTGAAAACCAGTGGTGTCTGTCTGTTAATGGAATGGACACCATTTACAGAATGGATTTCTCTTCGCCCCTGCAGCCCCACATGCAGCTCCAAAAACTACTCCAGAGGTGTAGGAGGTGGTGGAAGAGCCTGGGGAAGTCATGCTGCACGAGTGGAAGACTGCTCATGTGACATGTCACCTTAGTTTCACAGTAGTATCTTTTCAGTGCCCCGAATCCAAACTACAGACCAAATTTAAAATTCTCTATCCAATAAATCATTCTTGCCAGACTGATAGCATTGATTTCAGCTCTTGCCATTCTGTAGCCAGCGACAAAAAGAGATGAAGGAAAATTTCTCTCTCGTGTTTCTAGATTGATGTATCCATGGTTTTTGATTAATATATACTATTGTTACTAGCGGCTACCGCTCAAATATTTTATCATTATGTAGTTCTAATAACTTTCTCCTGAATGCTGAAAATTATTCATATTGTCATGTACTCTTTCAATTGTATGATACAAGGTCAGATTTGTTTTCTTCTAGAAACTTTACATTATAGCATTCTTCATTTCTTCATCTCATCATTTATTATTGCTTTATAGCATCATGTTTGACAAGCACGGCACGTAATTAACAAGATTATCGTAAATATAATGTGCTTTTGAGTCTGAGAAGTACCAGATAATCTCTTTGAATGTTCTCAGAGTTCTAGGAACACAAAATGATAAATTATTTCTAAATGTCTGTTTTTGGGAGATAGTTTAATTGACTTTTTATTGCTAAGTCCTAAAATATTCACTTGTGATCTATATCACTTAGAGCTATTTTAATGACGCTCATTCTTTCCATGGTCTGGTGATACATGAATGATAAAAGAAACAGTGGCTCATTATTCACACAGAGATAAAAGGGTCAGCAACATTGAAATTTTAACCAAGACACAATCAGAGCATTTCTTGATTACGACATTTCAAATTGTACCCAATGCAGACTAATACATTGGGTTTTTTTTAACACTTCTTATTTGCATTATGCTGTCTGTTTTATGTGCAGGAGGTAGAATAAAATCATGAAATCTAAGTTGGGAAGGTGAAAAGTGAGCTTAGTAGTAGTGTGGGATGGGGATGGGATACTCTAGAGGATTACTGCAGAGGAATGGTAGGGGTTTGGCTAGCAATAAGTGTTTTTAATAAGATATTAATGTTTATTGCAAGAGTATGTAGTGCACAAGCTTATGCAGTTTAATAATAATAATAATAATAATAATAATAATAATAATAATAATAATATATTATTTATACCCTGCTCATCTGGCTGGGTTTCCCCAACCATTCTGGGTGGCTTCCAACAAAATATTAAAAATACATTAAAACATCAGTCATTAAAAACTTCCCTAAACAGAGCTGCCTTCAGATGTCTTCTAAACGTCAGATAGTTGTTTATTTCTTTGACATTTGGTGGGAGGGCGTTCCACAGGGCGGGCGCCACTACCGAGAAGGCCTTCTGCCTGGTTCCCTGTAACTTCGCTTCTCGCAGTGTGGGAACCACCAGAAGGCCCTCAGTGCTGGACCTCAGTGCCCAGACTGGATGATGGGGGTGAAGATGCTCCTTCAGGTATACTTTAATATAGCATTGTCTCTTTAAATAGGTATCTACTTTGCTAACTTGTTACTTAAATACCGCTTATTTAATGCTACTATTACTACACCAAGACAGTTTTGTGGAACCTTTTAAAAACTCTTTTTCCAGATTGCCCTTCTATTTACTCCACTCCAGTTAAGCCTCATGAACACTGTCACTGTGGTCTTTCATTGAAGTCTCTGTTTCAACTCCTACTGACCTATTGAAGTACATGTCTGGTTTTGCTGTCCTGGAATCTTCCTCTGGCTCTCTTACCAAATACCACAGCCTAGCATTGCGTGTTGAAACCAAGAGACCTCCCCCTTAAATAAAGACACATTTGATTCAAATTTTAGTTTTGCTTTTTGGCAGAATTTAGGCCACAACTTTATTGATTACAGAAAAGTGAGTGGTTGCATAGGCTCTGGTTCGACTTGCTCCCTACACCTTGCAGGTAGCGCTGACCCAGAGCTCTAAAATAGGTCAGCCAAGGGTGAACACCTGAGGCAGGTGAAAAGCCTAGGAACAGACTCTGTTCACTCTCCAGATGCTCCCCTTGATTCAGTCACAGGCACAACCCCTTTTCAGGGGTTGGCCAAACCAAGTTGAGTCCCTGCATTCCTTTAATGGAATACCCTTCACATAGGGATGGCAAGACCGTTCTCCCATCCCTATCACCTGAACCAGTGCCCAACCAGAACCTTACAAGTTGTGATGATTTGCTATGCTGCAGGTGAATCGCAAAAGGCCCTAAAATTAGGGAGAGGTGGGTGGGTGTTCCGATGCACAAGCCAAAAGAGAAAGCTCTGGGACACATGCATGGGTTTATATAGGTCCCTCGATCCATTTAGACTGCACCCCATTGGCCAGATTACACCCAGCAACGAGGAACCTACCAATTGGGTGTTGTGGCTATCCAATGGACCCACCCACAGCCAGGAGGTCAGTCTCCAGGTCTCACCACAACATGTGCCCTCTCTTAGGGAGGACACGATTTCCCAGCTCCCTATCACTCCTTGTCCCTCAGCACCATAGATATGTTCTCTTCTCCTCTCTTCAGCTTAAAACAAGTAATTTAGTTAGCTCTGGATTTAGGGCAGTGCAAGTGCACAGGGCACCGAGCCAAAGGTGTGCACTACTATTATTATTACTACTACTACTACTACTACTACTCTACTACTACTATTCTATATTTATGTGTACCTACTGAGAAAATTCATTAAAAAGCAACTGTACCAAAAGGAATTATTGTGAAAATGAGGAATATTTAGTGGGGGGGGGGGACTCCAAATTTTGTTCTCATTCAGGGCACCATATTACCCCAGCAAGTTTTGGGGCCACCAAGCCACTCTGCCTTCCTTTCAGGTATTTGCTTTCCTCCCTCCTTTTCCTCTGCTGTCTTCTTCTTTTGGCTACCCACCAGGAACACCGAGCAGCAACCAACACTGACTGACCTCTGTCTGACTAGCACCCAGACTTATATTCACTTCTTCTGGCCAGTCTAGACAAGCCCTAGCCAATCACTGTGCCTAACTAAGAATTCTAAACCTGCAACTGCCAATCAGAATATGCACATCTTTGTTCCTTCTTTTGCATACTGGTAATTCTATCTCCAACCCCTCCTCAGTTGTCAGTTAATGTCCCCCAGGGACAGTTAAACCGACTTCCATCTGACCAGACAGAAGACTTCGCCCACCAAGCACATTGCAATACAATAACAGAATACATTACACAATACCCATTAAAACACAGTTTTGAATAAACAGGATTTCTTCACAGGTTCATAGATGGACTATGTCAAGAGGTTAGAAATGCACTGATTAGTCACATCCTGGTTAGTCTATGTGGGGCTGCCTTTTAAGACAGTTTAAAAACTCGAACAGGTGCAGAATGCTGCCACTTTGTTGCTGCTGGCTGTTAGGAAACCAGAGTACATATGATACCATTACTGTATCAGATGCACTGGTTACACAATCAAGTAGATATGTATTATCCGGCAGTTCTGAAATGCAAGAATGAAATCTGCCCAAGGTGTATTACACCATCAGCAGTTACATTGCTCTGTTCCATATATTTTACTTATTCTGTATGGAGTTAAATACCACGGGGATAGGGTTCTAAAATAGATTTCTTTAATGTCATCCAATATTAATCTTGGCAAGATCTTTATCCGCATTCAGTTCCGTTCTATGTCTAAATCCTGGCATAAATATTTCCTTACCCACTTGCTCATAAATGTTCCTGGTGTATTAGAGTTGTGACTTTGAGGTGCTGTGGGTAGGTTGCTTCTGTGTCCAGTAAACTGGAAGATTTTCACTTGAGGCCCTGGTGGCTTCTATGGCTAGGAGTGACTATTTTTATCTCCTGTAGGTTCAACAGCTATGACCATTCATAGATTAGGGTAGCCTCAGCAATCAGTGTAGTAACCCTGGACCACTATAGCTTCAGTAATCCTTGCCCCTGAAACATTACAATCAATTGGTCTGCTATGGTGCATTCTACATAGGACTACCCTTGAAAATGGTGGGCAAGCTGTATTTGGTACAGAATGTTTTTGCTATGATTTTAAGTGGGTAACAAAAAGCGAGATCCAAAAGGAACTGCTTGAAAGAGCAGCATAGAATGTTTGTTACCTTGCCCTATTGTACAAAGATGAGCTTTCTAATAGCGTTAGTAAAGCCACAAAATCTAGAATTGTAAAGAAACAATAATTTATTTAATCTGAAATCTTTCTTTTATTAGAGGTCACTGGATTGATTTTTGTTTTGAGAAAGAAAGTGTTCAATGATTGAGTGGTTTATGTTTTTTCTTGTTGGTTTTTAAAATCTTACTTACTTTGCCAGACCTTATAATCATAAGCAAATTTTGAAATACAAGTGCATCATAATCTTGTCAGAACACCCATCTTGCATTCTATGAGTGAGTACTGGTACTGAGTGAATAATTGCAGCCTTCAGGCAGTTTCGGCTGAATGAATTTTGCTGCTCTTAAATAAAAATAAAAATTCAAAGCTAATCCATTGTTTAATATTCCTAATTTAGATTTATTGCTTGATTTCAGAAGTATTAAGAGCAAAAGCTTTATTCATTAATTAAATGAACTCATTAATTAGAAGTATGTGGTTGGAGTCATTAATTAAAAGTATTTTCCAGTTTATACTTCCCTTTCCTGATGAGAGTCCCCCGTAAAATCTGTTTTCAAATAAACATGTTATCTTCCCTCACACATCTCAATCTTCCACTATGTATGTTTCTTACACTGTGCACTCTTTATGATATAGAGTGACTGTAGTGGTGCATAGAATGCAAAAATACTGGCCTAGACCAAAATTCTGTGCCAACAAAAATGAAGTTATTTAACCTAATACTACAAATTCAAAGTAATCAATTTCATATATCTTTGCCAATCCCACTGTAGGAAGAAGGGGTCAGTTTTTGCCCATTCTTTCTCCCCTACAGTTTCCTGAAAATGTGCCTCCACGAAGATGAATCAGTGTAGTCTATGGCACACAGGTCTGCAAGGGGATGATCCTCCATCCCCTTACTACTGCACTGAGCCTCTACTGAATATCAGTCTCTGGAGTCCTTCCATTCACAGAAGGGACAAGCACCCATTGCCTGCTAGCAGTGGAGAAGAGTAAGGAGCCATTCTCTGGTAGTCCTATGATGGCAATATTGCTAGGCCTCCATCTGATTGTGGTGACCCATAATGAATTTCCCACATATTTCTGATCTAGTTGTCAAGGAAGGGTGGAAGGAAAGAATTTTTTCCCCATGCTCTCTGCTTGTGTGAGACAAATATAGAACTGAGAAGAACCTTATACAGCAGCCTTCACAAACTTGGCACCCTCCCAGTATTTTAGATTACAACTCTTATCAGCTCTAGCCAGCATCAAAACATCTGGGAGAGAACCCGTTTAGTGAAGGCTGCTATACAGAATGCCTGCATAGTACTATCAGGTTCTTATCCTAAAGTGTCAACATATGCTTTTATATCATGTTTTCTATAAACCTGCGGCTTGCTTAGTATTCCACTTCTCCATTCCCCCCCCAAAAAATGCTAATCTAGAACACAGCAACAGTAATTAATGCTAAGCAATCATATTAAGTACCTTTTCTAGAAAGAATTGTATGGTGACCATATGTTTTCTCAGAACAGTAGACAACAATTGTGACACTCCACCCTAGTCTCAGAGCGATACAAGATTCCAGGGGTTCTAGGCAATCACCCTGGGTTCTTGCTTCCTTTTAGAAATGAGGCACAGCACAGACTGTGGTGTCTTTAAGATATTATGATTTATTTCCACATATATACAACCTGTGATGCTGGGGTTCACAGCATCAACACCCCATACGGTCTTTATTTCTCCCATAGCCATAGCCTTGGATTCAAATAGAAATCAGCCATGGCTCTCTGTCTCTCTCTGCCTTTCCATCCTGCAGCTTTTTGCATCCAGCTTCTAGCTCATATAACTCCTCTCAACTTTGGCTTTCTCTGTTGAGGGAGGGGGCTCTACCCATTTGCCATCTAGCACGAGCCCTTTGATACTTTGTTGTTTCAATTAGCTATTAGCATTTGTTGGATCCAGGGATTAGAAGTGTCTGGCATCCAGTTTGGCACCTCAAGCCTCGATTAAATTCTAACACTTAAAAGGATCCAGGAATTTAGAGGTCTAGCACTCACAAACTCACAACACTATTCAGCCAAATAAAAACTTAGCTTGCTGTTTGCCACAAACAGTTCTTTACTTTTTAGATGACTTAAAATTTGTGGATAAATTTTGCTATTGTGTAAGCAATAAAAATAAAGCATAAGTTTTAAATTGTTTCAAATATGCTTCATGTATTTTATTTTTTCAGGTTTATCTATAGATTATGCAGAAAACAGGCTTTATTGGATCAGTTCAGGAAATGGAACCATAAACCGATGCAATTTAGATGGTGGCAGTTTTGAAGTAATAGATTCAATGAAAGAAGAACTAACGAAAGCTACAGCCTTAACCATTATGGGTAAGTAAACAGCTAAATAAGCATGTTTGATATTCAGCATTTCATTTTCCTGTCAGCCTTTCAAAGTAACTCCCACGTTGCTCTGAAAGTACTTTCTTAGTGTAATTTTTTGAAGTTAGCCTCTTTTGTTTTAATTTTTTGGTGTAAACTATTGTTTGATGGATAAATTTTCATTGAGCTATAGTATAGAAATCTTCTTTTAAACTAGATGGTTTTAGAAACTTTGGAACTTAGGTGATTTGGGGAGTGCATTATTTTTATCCATGGGAGTCTCTTTGCTCCATAGTGAATATAACATTATCAGTTATAGCCCCTTTTCCATTTTTGTAACAAACCTTTCCATACCTCCCTTTTTGGTATTGTGGAATATCCAGCTTTTAGTATTTAGCTGTGCAAGTAAGTCAGGGCTGCTATTAAAGAAGCAAGATCAGTTTCTAGAATTGCGAGTTTAGGACTGGTACAGGTATACCATGCCTCATCCATTAAGGACAGGGACCAGAGGTGGAAGAGCCTAGGGCAGCTCAGCCGGTAGAGCATTACACTATTAAATTTAGGTCTGTGGGTTCAGACTCCACATTGGGCAAAAGATTCCTGCATTGTAGGGGGCTGGACTAGATGACCCTCATGGTCCTTCCCAATGCTAGCATTCTATGATTCTTGCAAATTGCTTGATATAAATACTGCTCTGAACAAAACTGAGGGCGAATCTACATTCACGTTTAATGCTAAAAAAAAAAAAGTTAAGGAATGGTTCTGATAACCATATAGCCCTATGACGTTCTTTTTAAGAATGTGTTTTTAAAATGTGACACCAGAGCGCTCTGCAGAGCAACTAGTTGTGGTTCAAGGACCCGGTCCCCGCTTTGTGGAATGAAGACACACAGACGCAGTGTATAAGGTTAATGGGCAAGAAAAGGCCACAACTTTATTGATTACAGCAAGTGAGAAGGTATTGGCTTAGGCATTGGACCACGACAGATTGACTCCACCCACTCGGAGAGGGGTGAGCCCAAAAGGGGTTTATTCACCAGAAGGTGGAGCCTGTTGATGCTAATACAACTATAAGCTTACCTGTGGGCGTGGAGCGCCAGCCAGGTGAGTGGGCAGGGGGCATAATGCCCCCTGCGTGACGCAGGAATCACGTCCCGCCCACGTCTCCTCTTGGAAGAGGAGAGGCTCTATCATACACTAGGTAGACCTTGTGGAAAGGAAGTAAAAGGAAACCGAATGGGACTTTTTCTGTCTTGATCTTTTAGAATGATATTTCTAATACTGTTCTAATAATGTTTAAATGGTGAGTGTAGATCCAGCCCCAGAAACACAGACACCCCACCACACAAGTACACAAATTTTTAAACAAGTAATAACAAGTTTGGGTTTTGTTTTTTGTTTTTTTGTTATTAAGAAGGAGACTATAGCACCATGGTATGCTTCAAATTAATTTCAAATCCTCATTACAAATCCTGGCGATGTGGCACCCTTGTTAGTAACCATGGCTTTAGCTGGTGTAGCCACATGATAAATTGCTGCTGGTCACTGGGGGTGCTGCAGGCCTTTCTTAAAGCTCAGAAGAGCGGGTAGCCCACTCCTTGATATCTGTAGTTCAAGGTAAATCCTTAGGATTTGCAGGGCTTGGTGAGGGATCTGGTGCTGGTAGGTCTATGTTGGATGGACCAGGGAATAGGTCCATTTCCTTAGAGCTGCTGCTTTTCAGGGACTCTGAATCCAAGGACTCTGCATGTGTGGCTGTGACGGGGACAAAGGATGTTCTGAACATTGTGCAAGCTTCCTACCTCATCTTCTGTAGGAGAATGCAGGATAGCCGACTGCTGGGTTGGTAACAAGTAGGGTTTGGAGGCATGCTGGTGTCAGGGGTGTCAGTGGTTCGCCTCATTGCCTGTTCTGCACTTTGGGAGTGGAAATAAACAAGTCAGAGATAGTCATTTAATTGGACTGGTTAGGCCATAACTAGGAGTCACAGCTGCAGATACAGTAAAGGAGGGTCAAACTGACATAATCTTTAAACAAAAGGTTTTGTAGCTTGGGCATTTATATCTAATGCGAAGACCCATGCAATTATTTATAGCAATTAGTAATGAAGTATGCATAATTTGTGGTGGTTTGGCCAGTAAAATTGGTGCTTCTGAGGAGTAATCACATGTGACATGTTATTTTTACCCCACCTGCATCCTACAATGTAATACTCTGTAGTATCTGGAATTGACAATGACCAGCAGTATTGGAGCTGATTTAAAAACGACAGGAAAGGATCCATTACTCTTATTAAGAATAACTATGCGTGGTTTTGTATGGCATTGCAGTGATCCACTGATGAAACCAATCTGCCTTATGAGATTTATTCATACAAAGGTCTGAGCCAAGTTTACCTTTTGTTTTCATGGAGTTTGAGTTTCATGGAGTTTGAGGAACTGCAGAATGCTGCTTAGACTAAGTCAGGCTTCCTCAGCCTCAGCCCTCCAGATGTTTTGAGACTACAATTCCCATCATTCCTGACCACTGGTCCTGGGAGTTGTAGGCCAAAAACTTCTGGAGGGCTGAGGTTGAAGAAGCCAGTTCCCTGTATCCCTGTATCCTCTTGTGCCGCAACTGAAAATGACATAGCCATGTCATGTTCTTCATTGTACTATGAAGGACCCTGTATCATGATGTCATCACATAGCACATTTTCCCAGCTCTAATGTAGCTTATTGGCAGCCACTGACAGGATTAGGAAAACAATGAGGTGATGTCACAACAACATAATGTAAGTGATCCTTCGCATTACAGGAGAGATGGGGAAAGGGATCATGAGGATATACTTGTTAATCTCAAGTACAATGGGTTGTGCTTCCCTGACTGGAGCTGACAGACAGGGCAGTAAAAGCAAATCACTATTTTTTTAGTTAGTTAAAAATGTGAAACTGGAAATGTTCAGAGTTTGGGTATTTGGTTTTAATCAGGGTTGTCAAACTGTGATCTGTTGCCTAGTCAGTGTTTTCAGCTCTACTACTTACTCCAACTGCTAATTTTGCCAAACTCAGAGGTGGTGGTGGTAGGGGGAGAGTCTGTTGTTGCTGTGTTTAGTTTCTTCTGCCTGCATCAGTGAGGGTGTGTTTTAATTTTGGGGGAGCAGAGAACTCAAACAGGCAGTGCTGCTGGTGGCAACTACCAGACTCTGCCTGCACCACTACTAGACCCATTTGGTTTTCCAGCACTATGGGCACATATGAGCCTGACGTTGGCACTGCCAAAGAGGCAGGATCAAAAACTGAACCATTTTAAATTAATAATGATTATTACTTGTTGTCATGGGAGCTGGAAATGCTTTTAAAACTTAGGGTATTTTTTTAAGTTTTAAAAAACAATTCTGCAGCAATTCACAATGCCTGGCTCTATGAGAAGGAGGGTTCCTTTGGCTCTTGTTGAGAGCCCAAGTGCCTAGGGAGCTGTTGATGAAGAATGTGTGTGTGTGTGTGTGTGTGTGTGTGTGTGTGTTTTTAAGTAATATAGAGGAGGAATGAGGAGGAGGATAGACAGCTCTGCCGCTGTAAGAAGTAGGATTGGTGGTGTCTGGGGATCCCTAGATCGTGATGAAGACCCCTTGGTGTTTGGCACTGGCCCTGCAAATTGTGATGGGTACTCCGATGGTGTTTGTGCAGGGAGAATGGTCTCAAGTTCCATTGTCAGCATCACCAGTTAAAGAGCATAAATGGTAGGAGAAACGTAGTTGCCAGACAGAATAGGGCAGCATTGTGCTAGGCAAATTAATGGCTCAACCAAGTCCAAGCAGCTAATTAAATTCATATTCCCCCAATAGCTGTTTCGGTAGCTACCGTTTCTGTCGCTTGCTAAATAAAATGGTGAAATTGCATCTACATATCCAGAAGTGCCCACTTTAGCCCTTAAAATTATTGTTCATTCCGCTGCCCATTTTTTTGTAAGGAGAACAGCCTCCCCTCATGCACCCTTTGCCCGAATCAAACTCCTCTTCCCAGATGCTTGGAAGCTGTGGCTGGATGGCTGCATGGGAGCCGGTTGAAGTTAAATCCTTTGAAGACACAGGTCCTCTGGCTGGGTTGGGATGACATGGGGTTGGGTGGCCAAATCCCATCTCTTGCGGGTGCTCAATTAGTGCCAGCGCCTTCTGTCAAGAGCTTGGATGTAACCTTCAATGCCTCCCTTTCTATGGAGGCGCAGGTTGCAGCCACAGCAAAGGTGGCATTTTTTCATCTCCGCCATATTAAGCAGTTGGTCCCTTACCTTTCTCGCCCTGATCTGGCCACAGTGATCCATGTGACGGTCACCTCCAGGCTTGATTATTGTAACTCAGTCTACGTGGGGATGCCCTTGAAGCTGACCCAGAAACTCCAGCGGGTGCAAAATGCCACAGCGAGGCTCCTTAGGGGGTCCTTGCCGCAGGATCACATTCATCCAGTGCTTTACCAACGCTGCCCACCATGCGTTCTATCACCGGAACCAGGCAACAACTACACCACTGCCCTGCGACAGGCTGCAATGCACTGCGGGTTCCGAGACTTAGACGATGCCCTGATGGATCAAATTGTCTGCGGGGTCTGGGACATCCATCTACAACGGTGTCTCCTCGCCAAGCCAGACCTCACACTACAGAAAGCCGTTGAGGAGGCTGTGGCCTCAGAAGCTGCTGATCCGCAAGTCCAGCAGCCCGCGTCTTGCTAGGAAGCCAGTTCCAGTGCATCACGAAGAGGCCAGCAGTGATGAGGCATCCTCCAGTGAAGACGATGACGTGCACCAGACAAAGCGGGAGCACAGGGAGTTCCAACAAAAGTCCAAGGGCCAACCGGAATGTGCCGGCTGCGGAGGCAACCATTCCCGTGCCAAGTGTCGATTCAGAGACGCCATCTATTGGATGTATTCCAGAAGGGGCCACATCGCTAAGGTCTGCCGATCGGCTCCGTCTGACACCCCCCCTTCACTGACTCGCAAGTCCAAGTCTTCACTCCAGTCTGCCAAGGAAAGCTGTTTCGCTCTCACCAACTGCCGCTGCCCGTCTGGAACCACGATTGGCCAAACTGACTCGCCTACGCGACGCAAGCTGAACGTCACAGTGCTCATTGAAGAAGCTCCATGTGACATGGAGATCGACACCGGGTCTGCCCTGTCCATCGTGTCTTGGAGCACCATCAAAAGACTGGTACACAGAGTGTCCAAAAGGCAACTCGACTCTCACCGTGTACACCTGAGAGACTACCAGGGAAATGACATTCCTGTGGTAGGCGTTGGCCGGTTCCGGATCACCTTCAAAGATTTTTCGGGCCTGCTCCGGTTGGTGGTGGTCGAAGGTCAGCGGCCAAGCCTCCTAGGGCTAGACTGGCCTGGAAGTCACCAGCATCAACTGCATCTCTAACGCAGAGACTGAGCGTCTGGTCAAAGACTTTGCCAAGGTTTTTGACGGCACCTTGGGGCAATATACAGGTACGCCCATCTCCTTTAGCCTTGATCCACAAGTCGCCCCCATCAAGCTAAAGCCACACCGGGTTCCCTTTGCTCTCAAGGCTAAGGTGGACGAACAACTGGACAAGCTGATCGCCCAAGGAGTTTTGGAGCCGGTTGACCACGCCAAGTGGGAAACCCCCATCGTCACGCCTGTCAAGCCAGATGGGTCAGTGAGAATTTGCGCTGACTACAAGTGCACAATCAACAAGGCACTTCAGCAGCACGCTTATCCGGTTCCTGTTGTCCAACACCTGCTGCATTCCCTGGATGAGGGTAAGGACTTCACTAAGCTGGACCTTGCCCAAGCCTATCAACAACTGCCCATCGATGATGCCACTGCTGAAGCCCAGACGATTGTCACCCACCAAGGGGCATTCCGTTGCCGCAGGTTGCAGTTTGGGGTGAGTGTGGCTCCTGGCATCTCCCAAAGCCTTATGGAGCGTCTCCTGCAAGGGCTTCCGGGCGTGGTACCATATTTTGATGACGTCTTGGTGTCCACAGACTGGTACAGTCCAGTGAAGCCAGGCCGCTGGTCCTTGCCTGCGACGCCTCACCTTTTGGCATCGGCGCTGTCCTTAGTCACCATTTTCCAGAC
Organism: Podarcis gaigeae; assembly: GCF_964106915.1. Taxonomy (NCBI): domain Eukaryota; kingdom Metazoa; phylum Chordata; class Lepidosauria; order Squamata; family Lacertidae; genus Podarcis; species Podarcis gaigeae. The sequence continues at coordinate 98,880,913 of NC_139678.1, read as the reverse complement.
GGAAGACAAGCACCGCTCGCCTACTTTTCCAGGACACTATCTCTGACTGAACGGAATTACAGCCAGTTCGACAAGGAGGCACTGGCACTTGTGGCTGGAGTGAAGAGGTTCCATGAATACCTCTATGGCAGGACGTTTGACCTCATCACTGACCACAAGCCGCTCCTGGGCCTCCTCGCCGGTGATCGTCCAACTCCACCGGTCCTCTCACCGCACATGCTGTGATGGACTGTTTTCCTGGCTGCCTACCACTACTGGCTCATCCATCGCCCGGGGAAATCAATGGGCCATGCCGACTCCCTCAGCCGTTGCCCTCTTCCAGCGTTTGTGGAAGACCCGGCTCCAGCTTCATCGCTCCTCCTGATTGAGGATCTTCCAGCAGCACCTGTATCGGCTGCCACTGTGGCCTCCGCATCTGCCCAGGATCGCACCATCAGCCATGTGCTCAACTGGGTGTGGAGGGGATGGCCACAAGGGCCTTTTGCATTGGAGTTTCAACCGTTCGCAACCAGACAACATGAACTCTTGGCTCATCGGGGCTGTCTGCTGTGGGGAGACTGCGTCGTGATTCCCCAGGGACTCTGTCAGCATGTCCTGGAGACTCTGCACGTTGGCCACCTGGGAATTGTCAAAATGAAGGCGTTGGTTCGGTGTTACGTCTGGTGGCCTAACATCCCATCACTGCCTGGGTGTCTGCCTGTCAAGCGTGCCAAGAATTGAGGCCTGCAACTTCAGTACATAACAAACTGCACTGGCTCCCAGTGGAGTACAGGGTCAGGTTTAAGGTGCTGGTTTTGACATTTAAAGCCCTACGCGGCCTAGGACCCACTTACCTATGGGACCGCCTCTCCTGGTATGCCCCACGGAGGACCTTAAGGTCCACAAATGACAACACCTTGGAGGTTCCAAGTCACAAAGTGGTTAAATTGGTCTCAACTAGGGCCAGGGCCTTTTCAGTACTGGTACCAACTTGGTGGAATGCTCTGTCACAAGAGACTAGGGCCCTGCAGAACTTGACATCTTTCTGCAGGGCCCGCAAGACAGAGCTGTTCCACCTGACCTTTGGTTTGGACTCAGTCTGACCCTTATGTTTTCCCTCCCTTTACGGTTTTGATCCATGGGCTACTTTTAAAATGAGGCTGCATTTTAAATTGCATTTTAACCTGTATTTTAAATTGGTCCCCCCCATTATGTTTCTATTGTAATTTTACTGGTGTTAGCCTCCCTGAGCCCGGCTCTGGCCACAGTGGACAGGGTATAACTAAAAAATTACTACTACTACTACTATTATTATTATTATTATTATTATTATTATTATTATTATTATTACTACTATTAGCTTTCCTGGAGAAAGATGGGGGCTAGCACTATCTTTAAGGGATTTTTCTTCTCACAAATATATCATCACTGAAGAACAATTAGCATGGCTTGCCCCACTTTACCTGTTATTGGGTGATCAGGAGTAGCCATGGGGAGGGGCAGCATTGCAGATCTAGTCTCTTGACAGCAGCATCACTCTTGCATGCAGGGCCAGTGTGGGGACAGGGCCGGATAGCAGATGGCCTCTGTATGCAGAGAGGAAGACCCCAGCCCAGTTGGTGAAATCAGGAATGAGTGGAGATAGGATGATTCACTCTCTGTTTTTCCTGAGTCTTGGCAACAATGCTGCAAGGCCAGTGTTGATTCGCCCCTCTCATATGCGAGTCCTGGGGCAGTTCCCTTCAGTTCCACGCCCCCCACCTAAAAAAAGCTCCACTTCAGACATTGCATTTGTTAGCAAGTAGCAATAAAGTTGAGAACCAACTCCCTTCTTCCTTAGAAAGACCTTGATTTAGGCATTGATTTGGATTTTCTTAGACAATCTACATTTGGTGAACAGCGAGTCATTGTGAGGCAGGTCACAGTGGATATGCAAGCGGCAGGGGCATCTTCTTTGGAGATGTTCTTTAGTCTTGGTTCAAGCCCATCCCACTTGTGACTAAAAATTGATGTAAATATGTCAAACAAGCTTTCTGTTAGTTAAGTGATAAATATAATATATTAGAACAAATAAACTAGGTACATAATTGATAAAATATGATACTGACAGTTCAAATTAGAATTAAGTATTGTTCTAGTAGTCAAGCTTTCTAAAATGCACATATCAGCTGTGCATTTTTATATACTCTTATATAATGTAAAATTGTTTTCATTGTGTACCATGCTGATTTTAACAAAGATTTAATGGAAAGGTCCCCTGTTTTCCTCCATCTCATTTTCTGTGATAACCATGGCCGAAGGCAAAAAAGTTCCTTTCCAATTCTTCATGTTTGTTTTGTATATGCACCAGGATATGCATGCATCCTAGCAAAATTGTCATAGGATTTGATAACCAATAATTAAGACTGTAACTACTACAATAACATACATTTTTAATGAATACAGAGGCAAACAAATGACAAATACTTTGAATATCTGAAGTGTTTTACTTATTTCACACAGTATAGAAATGTAGAAAGTTGTAGCTTACATTTTAAATTAAATGATGCATACACTATTATATTATATTATATTATATTATATTATATTATATTATATTATATTATATTATATTATATTAGACTTCCCCTACACAGATATCCATCTATGTACTCTTTAGCAATTCAATGAGTCTTGAATTGGTTATAATGACAGGCAATATTCGCTATAGCAAATGTTAAATACATACAGTCGTACCTTCGCTTACATATCCCTTTGCTTATGTAAACTTTGGGATACGTAAACGGCAAACCCAGAAGTATATTTTTGGGGTTTTGCTGCATGCAAATGCGCAGAAGCAGTCCCTCCGGTCATGGAAACCTCGGGATTCAACCGCAGCTCTGGAATGGATCCTGTCTGCAACCAGGGGTACCACACCTAAATTTTCTAACTGCCACAATATTCTTAAGCACATTAGCAGTAATAAATGAAATATATCTGGGCAATTTGTCCAGTTTTAAGTATAGTATATGGTTGTCATCTCTTAAGGATTTAAACAATCATTAATGAAAATTAATACCCCATCAGAATCTGTATTCAAAGTATTGTTTCAACTCTTGAAGGAAAAGATGTATCACTAAATACAGATGTGTTACTGTATATATATTTGTCTGTATGTGTGTGTATCTGTGTGTGCATGCTCTCATACACACAGGTATATATATATATACACACCTGTATATCATTATAAACCAACTACAGTAATAAGTTTATAATTAGCTACTGGAAAACACTGTTGGCATAAATTGATTACATATTTTTAAATGTAACGTAATACTTAAAATATTAAAATAAAATAGTATGTGAATAGCACAGGTAGGTATTTTAATTTGATCTGTCTATTCTAATATTGATACACTATAATATTATGCAGTTAATCAACTATTTAAATGAAAACAAATGTTAGTGCTTAAGAATGTGTGAAGGACGCTTAAAAAGTATACAAGTTTTCTGCTTACATAACACACTTGCTGCCTGTACATAATAGATGGAACTTAAACTGTGTTCTTCTGTGTTTTCTCTGTTCCAACTGAATGGGAACAAACATTGCTCTTTAGCTTAAGGTTATGTATTTGGCAGGTGAGCATAGAAAATCTCCTTTTGAATAACTAGGCTCTTTTATTTCTTTACTTCTTTACTTCACATTGAAATGTCAAGTCTTCCTGGTTCCTCAAAATGTAGTTGATTGCCTAGCCTTTGTGTGACTGGAACTTTTAGTTCCTGAGCTTAGTCAAATTTATTAATGGTTTTCCCCAATATGATGAAATTACAACTTCTACTGTAATTAAAGAATAGTTGTACAAAGGAAATGGCATTGGCTCACAGTTAGATTTTAATGGGATTTATGCAGCCTAAGAAGGATTTTAGCCATTGTCACTGCAAAGATGAAAACAAGATAACAGCATGTGGCTATTTTTGAGAATTCTGTTTTGATTTTTTGAATTTTTTTTAATTGTATAGGTGCAGGAGACTGCAAAGAAGGCCAATACTCTAAGGGCTAGTGATGAGATAACCCTGTGCTGAATTGTCTTCTAATTCTAATGTCTGTTGTGAAAAAATGATTCTGTGATCTGAGAACAAAGATAACAGGATTGTCTAATTACATGATTGGAATTAGCAGGAGAGGTAGGTGGACTAGAGACTATTTACTATTTATGCAAATAGCAACTATCTTAATTAGTAGTGCAATAGGCAGAAGAGCCTCACCATGACATGTTCCTTTGGGGGTATGCTGAAGTGAAGAATACATGTTGCTCAGATTGCACAGGGAAGCTCCCGGTTGCAGAGTTACCTGGTATAGGACTTGACAAGGAGCAAGAATTTTGTTAGGCTCAGTAGTTGAACGGTACTGTGAACATTCCGCTTATTAATTGCACAGGGAGCTACTGTTTGAACACTTCTTTGTATGATTGAAGTCAGCAGAGTCTGACTCCTGACTACCTCACTTTTGCAATGCTAGAACAGTGAAGGGTATGGCTAACATCCTAAACAATATCTAGCAATGATACTGACTGCAGCAAACATAGTCTCTCATTGCATGGATTTTGGCTTCCCGTTACAGCATTTATACATGGGTAGCCTAGGCATGCAATAAATAAATAAATGCAGTACTGTGAGTTTTGATCAATCATAAATAACATAGGAAGGATGAAAGTGTTTGTTATAGTGAATAGGATTTGTCTTAGTACTGGAGGAGGATAGTGTTGTCTAACTTTTTCTCTATTTGCATGTTGTTGTTCTGTATCCATCTAACAGAACTGGGCCAGGCTTGATGATCTGGTCCATAATTAGAAATTCTCTTTCATAGATCCATTGTTTTATTTAATGCTGTTGCTGTCCCCATCTTATGTCCATGCCAGTGGCTGTAAAAACACATTCATTGTACCTTTTCAGAAACATTTACAATAATAATAATGTGTACAGAACAATCTTTTCACAGAATCATTGGTTTAGGAGATGCCATTATCATTTTATAAATTTATCATATTGCACAGGAAGTGGATACCATCATATTTGAATTTAATTAACCTGTAGATCTGTTTAAAAAGTTAGAAAAAATGCATTAATTATTACTCTGGTTCAGTGAGGCATTCACAATCTATGCACAAAGCATCTGTATAGATTCCTAATAAACACTTTGAATCTCTATGCATTATGAGTAAGAAAAGAACGAGTCTATGCCATTGGTATATATGAAATGACGTGATACATATATTTGGGCTCCAATCTATACCTACTTGCTGGGTGATAACCCCCACTGAACTCAATGACTGGGATCCAGTTGATGCCCTTATGCCTCTGACAGAAAAAGAGGGGAGGCATATTTTACTGATTCCCCCTCAACCCTGCATCTTCTGAAAACCAATGTCAAATAATTGGGTGACTCTCCATAAGAAGGTGACATAGGGGAGGGGGAAAGACAAAATGACAATACTCCCCTCCCCTTTCAGCAGTCGACATGTCTGTTGGTTCAAAAGGCCACCCCTTCCACGAGTGCAGTGGGAGATACTACTGCGTAGACACGTTTAAGATTGTTCTGTTAATCTTAGCTGCTTTGATTTTCTGTTAATCATAGCTGCTTTGCTTTTCTGTTCTCATGTTTGCTTCAAGAGTATTTTTTAAAAGTAAATTAATTATATGTAGATATGCCTGATTTACAAAATATCAGATATATATGGGATCAGCGGCCCACTTTATTGCACTATTGCAATATGGTGTCTTCTAAATTTAAAAAACAATTGAAGAGGTACTAAAAGGGAATTGGCTTCAATAGGAGTGGGTGGGTGCCACTGATGTCCCCATAATGTCCTCGAGTTGTACTACAACAGGTCATTTGCAGGGGAGGGGCAGATTTGGCTGCCGAGAGCAGCTCTGTCACTCCCATGGTCAGCAGAGTTAGAATAAAGAAAGGGAGAGGGAATGGGAAGGACCACTGTACCACCACCTCCACCACCAAGGATAAGCCCCTTGAAATTTTTTTAAAAGAATTTTAACCCTTCAAGTCATACCTATTTTCAGGAGAGTGATTTTTGGCCCCTCCTAAAATTTGAGCCAAATGTTCTCATTTGTGAACTTTGGTTCAGCCCCAGAAATTACGTTTTTCTTGGTTGATTCAATAAAAGCACAAAAGTGGGGAGTGGGGAGGATATGAAACCTTGGGTGAGGTTGTGTGTTTTGTGTGAGAGCCTGGAGAAAGGGGGCTGAGTATTATAGCTTGTTGGGCTATTGAGTTGTAAATTAATTAAAAGCAAGCTGCTCAGTGGAATTAGGGAAATGTTTAGACTTTGTTGTTCTCTGTGGAAAGCTGACCTAAGGCATTCTATGATGATGAAACAGGAGTCTATCCCCTTGGGGACATTAGCATATCACTAGGTAGGCCCCGGGTGAAGGCACTGACCTGGTGTTCTGAGAGCATATTTTTGCAATGTTAATTAGTGATAAGGGCTTATTGGCTGTCAGGCAATTCAGCAAACAATAAAGAAAGAAGCTGGTCATCTAATAGCTAGGACTTGTGCTGACAAACAACTTTGCTATTTGTTATTAATGACATGTGTTTGTTGCCTCATTACACAACACAAGCAGATATGTCAACAGGCAGTGTCTTAATAAGGCCTTAGGAGACCCAACTGCTTCCTCTTCAGGAAGCCTGCCATTTTGCACCTTTAGCCAGCAGAGGGATGCCTGCCTCACCCCCTGCAGACTGACTGGGTGAGAGCCCACACTGGCTCAATCTGCCAGGGGAGCGGGGCTATAACGAGACCTGGGCTGACGAGGTCTCCCTTTTGGGGGGAATGGCTTTGGAGGGAGGTAAGGGCAAGGGCCGCCCCCATAACATCATATTCCCTGGGGATAGCCTTACCCTAATTGTTTAAAATGTTTAAAGTTGTTTTAACTGCTTTTTAATGTGTGTGTGTTTTAATTTGGGGGGGGGGTTCCTTTAATTAAGGGAGGTAAGATGTGCCTTGGAAGAGGGGAGCTGAGGAGAGCAGTGGAGGACTCCACTTGCAATGGTTCTGAGCAATGGGAGGTATGGAGTGGGGCAGGCCTTGTAAGGGGCACACGGCCAGCCAGATGCCTGTGTGAAACCCACAAGCAGGACCTGAGCACAAGAGCACCCTCCCCTCCTGTGGTTTACAGCGAGTGATATTCAGAAGCATATTGCCTCTGACCGTGGCAGCACAGCATAGTTGTGGTACTAAAAGGTAAAGGGACCCCTGGCCATTAGGTCCAGTCGCGGACGACTTGGGGTTGCGGTGTTCATCTCGCTTTATTGGCCAAGGGAGCCGGCGTACAGCTTCCAGGTCATGTGGCCAGCATGACTAAGCCGCTTCTGGCGAACCAGAGCAGCACACACAAATACCTTCCCACCGGAGCGGTACCTATTTATCTACTTGCACTTTGACATGCTTTCAAACTGCTAGGTTGGCAGGAGCAGGGACCGAGCAACAGTAGCTCACCCCGTCGCGGTGATTTGAACCGCCGACCTTCCGATCAGCAAGTCCTAGGCTCTCTGGTTTAACCCACAGCGCCACCCGGGTCCCTAGTTATGGTACTAGCTAGTTATGTTACTAGCTACCGATAAAATTATCTTCTGAGAATTTGTCTAACCCTTTCTTAGAAACCCATCTAAATTAGTGGCTGTCGCTCCCTACTATGAGTTTAGCTATGTTCTGCGTGATGAAGAACTGGATCTTTCAACATACAGCTTCACACGAGTTCTAGTGTCATGAGAGAGGGAGAAGGAAAAAGTCATGTATCCACTTTCTCCATGACATGCATCATTTTATAAACTTCTGTCACATCACCTCTTACCTTTCCTCTAAACCAAAAAGCCATTCATGCTGAAATCTTTCCTCACAGGAGAATTGTTCCATCTCCTTGATTGTTTTCATTGCCCATTTCAGAATCTTTTCCAACTCAAGAATATCCTTTTTGATATGAGACTGTGCACATTATTCCAAATGCAGTTGCACCATAGATTTGTATAATTGCATGATGATAGAGGTAGTTTTATTTTCAGTTCCTTTACTAATGATCCCAAGTATGGAATTTGCCTTTTTCACACCTGTCAGTTGATTATTATTCATCTTTAGAATTCCTGTGTGAACCCTTCAATAACATACTGATGATCCTGTGTTTTCTGATTGAAAATAATGAGCTTTTTTTAGCAAGAGAAAATATTAATTCGATTTACCTATTTTATTAATCTTTATTTAATGCATGCATTATTTAATTACATCCTGCTTTTTGACCATATCATCTCTAAGGCAATTTATAACAATCAATTATTTTTTTTAAAAAAAATCTTAGACAATTATATAAAACAGAACATATATAACTTATACAAAGCAGACCACAGTAAGAGAACAATGGGTTTTATCCAACAAAGTCATCCCATTAGTGCAAGAACTTTTTTCCAGGAAGTATTTGCTTAAATACTTCCTGGTTCCTCCAGCCTTTCCTAGGAGATTTGAGGGGCATGAGGTATGAGGATAGGAGAACGAAAGGAAGTCCCATTACAAAGGCAGAAGTCCATATTAACATGACAATCTCCCAAATGAACAGACAGGTAAAAATATGCGCCCCCATCCAAGATGCAACAGAAAGACATATTTCCCCATACATGTAAATTATGCAACAATACCTACAAGTATTGACCTATGGTCAATCCAAGATAGCAAAATCCACTTCTTTCACATGTGTGTTCTGGACCCTTTTTTATTCTCCTAGGCTTTTAAAAATGTTTGGGCTTTTTAATAAGAACTAAGAAATTACCGTAGTCCTAAGCCTGTGATCCTATGCACCTTTATCAGGGAACGCAATTGTTCTTACTTAAAGAATATGCATGTATAAGTATGTGCTGTAAAGGATTTTTACACTGTAGTTTTGGGGTGTGTGTGTTTTTTTTTTTTAAAAAAAAACACTGCTTTTAACTGCATTTGGTTGCATTTTTGTATTGATAGAGTTTTATCATTTTATTTGTAAACTGCCCGGAAACCTGATCTTGAGGAGTGTGGTAAAAATTATTTAGTAAGATAAATAAATACATGGTGAGAAAGTAGGTGCCTGAGTCATAGTTTTGGTGGTGAACCTACCATATTTTTTGCTCTGTAAGACTCACTCCCCCCTCCCTAAAAAGTAAGGGGAAATGTGTGTGCGTCTTATGGAGCGAATGCAGGCTGCGCAGCTATCACAGAAGCCAGAACAGTGAGAGGGATTGCTGCTTTCACTGTGCAGCGATCCCTCTTGCTGTTCTGGCTTCTAAGATTCAGAATACTTTTTTGTTTTGTTTTCCTCCTCCAAAAACTAGGTGCGTCTTGTGGTCTGGTGCGTCTTCTAGAGCGAAAAATGTGGTATTTGATTGTCTGGCATTTGCCTTAATAAAGAGTTCCCCTTTCAAAAAACGAAAAAGCAACAGCAGTAGACATGTCCTCTAAAGTCTCTGCTCCTTCTTGCTTTTCCCCTTACCAGCCATTTTACAAGCACAAGTTGTCATAGGTTGCTGGGACTGGTCTCATAACTTCCAGGAAATAGTTCTGGAGCCATTGATAGTGCTGGACTGCTCTGTGTTTTTAAAAGGCAACTTGCATGATGATTCTGTATAATATACCAGCTTTTGAGACGCACTTGTCCAGTTACAATGATTTTCAACAGAGGATGGGACTATTTATTTATTTATTTATTTTAAGTTTAATTTTTATTGAGTATAGATTGTACATATACATATATTCTTGACGAACTACAAAATAATCCCTTAAATTAATACATTATACATCTACCCATACAAATCTTTGCCCACCTGTAACTTCCTACCACCTCACTGCAGCTTTCCTTTTGCAATTTTTTTCCCCTTACTGTGTTATTTGTTCTTCATTTTGTTTTAAGTCTCCCAATTCTTTCTCTTTCAATAATACTCTTTACAAGATTTAGTCAAAACATAACCAGGATATAGTTTGAAAACAATGGGTTTTTTTTCATATAATCTCTTACACGCAGCCAATCTTTTGGGGCATTTTTGGGCTTTTTGAGTGGGTTGGCTATATTTTAGTGCTGGAGCTAGGGGATGAACCTCCAACTTGTGTTGAGAGCCTGCTACCCAGTGTTATAATATAATGCCTTTCTTCTAGACATAATAGACGAAATCCCTTAGAGTTCCTGGAATAGTTTTGATTGTGAACAAAAAACCCACCAAAACTGTTTCTGGAACTCTAAGGTATGGTATTTTGCTTCGTATTTCTAACTGTGGTGCCACTCATACAGCATCATGCATTGCGCTTAATTAAACAGTATTACGTTCTAATTGTTATTTCTCTTAGTTATTATTAATAGGGTGACAGAGAATTGTAAAAAAAAAAAAGAGGCTTTGGGTATTTGACAAATCTTTGCCATTTTTAGCACTGTAACATTATAGAACTGTCATTGTTCATGGGTCTTATTTTAATACATTGGATGGGTGCTATTGTTTTTTGCTATTTGGCTATGTATTTTGTGGGGGTTTTTGGTGCATTTATGTTGTAAACTGCTTTGTGATCTTTGGATGAAGGGTGGTATATCAAATAAATAAATCCAACCACCCACATGATATTATTTATTGTTCATTAAAAATGCTTGGGTGCAGAGAGAGGCATTTTTTAAATAATACGTTAAAAACATTTTACCTCATAAATAACTAAGACATCATATGGAAATCTGTTTTTATATGAAAGTTGTTATATTAGTAAAGAAGTGTTTTTCCTTAATGAGAAACATTATCTTTACAGATCGGAAGCTATGGTGGGCAGACCAAAACTTAGGCCAGCTGGGCACCTGCAATAAGAAAGATGGACGAAATCCCACAGTTCTGCGAAACAAAACTGCAGGAGTTGTACATATGAAGGTATATGATAAAGCAGCACAACAAGGTAAACTGTATTTTCTATGATTATGATCAGTTGAATGCTTTGCTTCAGTGATCCGTGAGCAGAACTCCACTCTTCTCTCACAGATAGAATCAAAGTTATTTTCACCAGTTATTCTTTCCTGCTATTATTTCCTTGTGTCCCCTGAATTTCTTTCTCCAAAGGGTTCAGAAGCCCTCTGGAGCAGCCTAAGAGGTGGGGCAGAGAGTGCAGGAGAATCAATAAATACTGTGTCTCCTCTTCACTGAATCGAATCCCCATCCATTGAATGGCAGATGTACTTTCATTGAAGGAAGCTCACCTTAGGGCATCTGCTCTTGATCAGTTGTATTAGTACCAAATAAATGGAATATAACTATTTCCATACTAGTATTTGTAACCCAAACCACCAATGAAAAGGAGAAGACACCACACATTGCTTGGATTTAATAAAGGCAACATCATAACTTTGCATCAACTTTGGATTTAATAAAAGCAAAAACTTCATTTAGCATCAATTATCTGCAGATTCTGCAGTTAGTTTTTGGGGGGATGGGTGAGTCATTGAGCCTGTTGCCCTTGAATGGAAGGTCTAAAGGACCCCAACTCCTTTATTTTGTAGTGAAGTCTAAGGATGTTCCTCTTTTTTCCCATTTTACTAACATTGTAACTGTGACTTTGCCTGATTCACCAGCTGGATTTCATGTACTACAAGTAGTTCCTTCCAGCTCTAAAATTATATAATTCTGGTTCCCGGTACCTGTCTGCCTTAATGGAGGTAGCCTCCACGAGACCGTGGGGATAGAAGGCAAAGGAAAACAAGAGTGATAGAGAGTCAGTCATTCTTGGAAATTCCTCTCAGGGAAGGGAGGAACAGGCTTCACTCACAGTTCTCACTCTGGCATGGAATGAGGGCAGCAGGAAGGCTCTAAGTGCAAAAAGCACTTTGCCTGGCAAAACCCTCCAATGCCACCATTAAGAAGCAGAAGTTCTCCTGTTAATTGGATTTCTAACTGGCTTTAAAGTCAGGCACACTCCAAGAGAAGATGTTGTCATCAGAACTGTGGAATTGTTGTTGTTGTTTAGTTGTTTAGTCGTTTAGTCGTTTAGTCGTTTAGTCGTGTCCGACTCTTCGTGACCCCATGGACCAGAGCACGCCAGGCACTCCTGTCTTCCTCTGCCTCCCACAGCTTGGTCAAGCTCATGTTTGTAGCTTCGAGAACACTGTCCAACCATCTTGTCCTCTGTCGTCCCCTTCTCCTTGTGCCCTCCATCTTTCCCAACATCAGGGTCTTTTCCAGGGAGTCTTCTCTTCTCATGAGGTGGCCAAAGTATTGGAGCCTCAGCTTCACGATCTGTCCTTCCAGTGAGCACTCAGGCCTGATTTCCTTAAGAATGGAAAGGTTTGATCTTCTTGCAGTCCATGGGACTCTCAAGAGTCTCCTCCAGCACCATAATTCAAAAGCATCTATTCTTCGGCAATCAGCCTTCTTGATGGTCCAGCTCTCACTTCCATACATCACTACTGGGGAAACCATGGCTTTAACTATACGGACCTTTATTGACAAGGTGATGTCTTTGCTTTTTTAAGATGCTGTCTAGGTAATTATATAACATTTAGGAAATGTTATATAACATTTAGGAAACATCTAAAGGCAGCCCTGTATAGGGAAGCTTTTTAAGGTTTAATGTTTTACTGTGTTTTTATATATTTATATTTAAATGTCTCTGCTTTTTAAGATGCTGTCTAGGTTTGCCATCGCCTTTCTCCCAAGGAGCAGGCGTCTTTTAATTTCGTGACTGCTGTCACCATCTGCAGTGATCATAGAGCCCAAAAAAGTAAAATCTCTCACTGCCTCCATTTCTTCCCCTTCTATTTGCCAGGAGGTGATGAGACCAGTGGCCATGATCTTCGTTTTTTTGATGTTGAGCTTCAGACCATATTTTGCGCTCTCCTCTTTCACCCTCATTAAAAGGTTCTTTAATTCCTCCTCACTTTCTGCCATCAAGGTTGTGTCATCTGCATATCTGAGGTTGTTGATATTTCTTCCGGCAATCTTAATTCCGGCTAGGGATTCATCCAGCCCAGCCTTTCGCATGATGAATTCTGCATATAAGTTAAATAACCAGGGAGACAATATACAGCCTTGCCGTACTCCTTCCCCAATTTTGAACCTATCAGTTGTTCCATATCCAGTTCTAACTGTAGCTTCTTATCCCACATAGAGATTTCTCAGGAGACAGATGAGGTGATCAGGCACTTTCATTTCTTTAAGAACTTGCCATAGTTTGCTGTGGTCAACACAGTCAAAGGCTTTTGCATAGTCAATGAAGCAGAAGTAGATGTCTTTCTGGAACTCTCTAGCTTTCTCCATAATCCAGCACATATTTGCAATTTGGTCAATGGTTCCTCTGCCCCTTCAAAATCCAGCTTGCACTTCTGGGAGTTCTCGGTCCACATACTGCTTAAGCCTGCCTTGTAGAATTTTAAGCATAACCTTGCTAGCGTGTGAAATGAGTGCAATTGTGCGGTAGTTGGAACATTCTTTGGCACTGCCCTTCTTTGGGATTGGGATGTAGACTGATCTTCTCCAATCCTCTGGCCACTGCTGAATTTTCCAAATTTGCTGGCATATTGAGTGTAGCACCTTGACAGCATCATCGTTTAAAATTTTAAATAGTTCAGCTGGAATATCATCACTTCCACTGGCCTTGTTATTAGCAGTGCTTTTTAAGGCCCAACTGTGGAATTACCCAGCTGCATTGATCTAAGGTTTGGAACTGAGAAAATATTTTATTTGGTGTGGGCGGTGGATGGCAAAGAGGAGAGCCTCTGGTTTCCTGTTTACCATATTTTTTGCTCTATAAGACGCACCAGACCATAAGACGCACCTAGTTTTGGGAGGAGGAAAACAAGAAAAAAAAATATTCTGAATCCCAGAAGCCAGAACAGCAAGAGGGATCGCTGCACAGCGAAAGCAGCGATCCCTGTTGCTGTTCTGGCTTCTGGGATAGCTGTGCAGCCTGCATTCGCTCCATAAGACACACACACATTTCCCCTTACTTTTTAAGAGGGAAAAAGTGAGTCTTATAGAGCAAAAAATATGGTACTTTGAGTTTCTTTATGAATGATTCAGCAACCCTCTCCAGATGCAAAAACTTAAAGATATAAAATGAAGTTGGTCTGCAGTATGGAATAAAGCCTGTGATTAAAACAACAGTTATCTGCATGTGGTTTAAAGAAATAGAAGGAGGGAAGAGTGGATTATCTTGGGAAATTAGAGCAGATACCATCTCTACCACCCTTAAAAACAACAGAGAAGAGATATAACTCAAGTGGACTTTGGCCAAAATGCAATCGTAAAGATTTGGGGCAGCAGACAAGGGAGGCATGGAGACACTGATGGTGATTAATTAAAATAAAGTACTTCAAGATGTCCTGTGGTGGAAGCTGGCTGTGGAAACTTCAACACTCTTGACTGAGTAGTGAGAAAGAGTGGACTGCTGGAGTATGTTGCTGTCCAGAAACATTGAGCAAGATGAGAGCACGATGGGAGGGAGCTAATGAGATATTCTGAGAATTCTCCAAGATTATAGCTCCACCCCAGCTACGCTGAGAGACAGCAGCAATTGGAGGAATTTCAAGAATGGGACAGCGGACAAAGGCCAAGGACTTTATAGCTGGATATATTCAGACACAGAGAAAAGGAAAATAATTAGAGCACCTCTTTTGAAATCCTATGAAAAGTTAGATAATGTAATAACACGAATAGTATTCACTTAAAATGCACCTGTTACCTTAACGATTAATATACCAACTGAAATGTAATTAGAAGTTAATAAAAAAAAACATGAAACACAGCAATATAAGAACTGGACAAAAAACATCGATCAAGGAGCACGGGAAACCACTTTGATTAAATTGTATAAATATGGAATTAATTGGAATTATTTTGATATTAATTGTTATCTGCATAATTGGCAAAAGTGTGGTAATATTGGGTAATGATTGGCCACTCACCCAATCTGGCGCAGTTGGCCCCAGAGTGTCAAGGGAATATTGGGTAATTATTGGAAAACAAATATTTCTTTAAAAAAAAAAAAGAAGGGGGGAAATTCTATAATTCTGTGAGTCTGATACCCCAGCTATAACAATATTGTAGATATTGCATTTCAATATTGATGCAGAGATAGGGACTTTTCATTCTGCCTGCTCCTTCTACCCCTTGAGCTTGCAACAAGAGAGTCCTGCAGCTGGCCCACCCTGTTAGGATCACCCTACTCTTGTGTAGGACCCTGGAAGAGACACATGCCCAACCATCATGTTCTCTCTCTTCTGTTTGGTCGTTTGGGAGCTTCAAAAGCTTTCTTCAGCTCGAACATCACAGCGACTGATACCAAGAAGCATCAGCACACTTAGGGATTCCCAGAGTATTCGCAGTTTGTGTAACAGAACTCAGTAGCACAGCATTTTGGCTAATCTACTTTATTTACATATAATACACTCGGAGCATTCTGCTTTAGCTCCTTCCTCTTTCTCATCAGACCACAAAGAGAGAAAGAAAAAAAGATGATAGTCCCACTTCATGGAACACAGTAACATAAACATCCTGTCTCCGTCACTTTCCACACTGTGGAATGAAAACATACACCGTTATGTGATAGACAACAATCTCATGATTGCAAACATGGGTAAAGAATCCTATCACACCCATCTTGCCTATGCTCCAGGAGGCTGGTTAAAAGACCACTTACCCACCCACAAAGCAGAGGGAAGTGAAAGAGCAAAAACCTTACAACATATATAGCTAATGCCTTCACTACAATCTAGTACACAGTTATGCACATTTAAATTTCATTGAAATCTACGGGGCTTAAGTGTACTCTAACCCTGGGTGGCAGCTTTCATTACTAGAATACAAGCTTTTTGACTCATAATTAAATTAGAGTTAAAGGGAGGGGAATGCCAAATAGTTTGGAAAGTGGCCATGTGGTTATAATATTTTTTATTAGAGAAGGTTTTGATAACTTTTCTCTGTAAAATATTGAAAACCTCATGGTTTGAAACTTCAAAAGTACATAAATTTGAAATACAATTATGATTGACTGAAAACAGAAAACTTACATTTCATAATTAAATGAATTTGATGATTATTTTGCCACTGCAATATTATCCAAAAAAATATAATCCTACTTCTTAATTGTAATACTATATAAATATCTTTTAAATTCATGTCAGCATTACATGACTAAAAGCATAGTCCTACTTATCTACTTCGAAGCGCATTCCTTTGCCCCCCCCAATTGCCAGTGCTGGAGGCCCAATCTGGGTCAAGATCCTAGAGTGGTGCATAAGGTGCTTTAATTTCTCCACACTGATACAATAAAATGTTTTTACATTGCAAACTGTAGGTGTGGGTAGCCAACCCAGATTGGAACTCCAGTGGGGGCTAATGGTTAAAGTGCCCCCTGCCCTGAATTTCAGGGCACCCATCTCAATCAAAGCTTTTACTCTGGTATTGTGGAACAGAACCTATACTCCAGGGCAGAATTAGGCAATTGAGGTCACATGTAGTTTAGCCTTTACGTATTTGTATTCCACACATAATTGTTACATTGTTTTCTATTTCATCCCCCTCCCCAACTCCATTGTATTATAGGTAGCAATTCATGTCAACACAATAATGGAGGATGTTCCCAACTTTGCTTACCAACCTCAGAATCAACTCGGACATGCTTGTGTACTGTAGGGTATAACCTTCGGAAAAACCGTATGTCATGTCAAGGTACAGCTTCACTATTACCAAAATAAAATAATAATGCATAGTAAAGGAAATAAATAAATAAAAACCTCTGAAGTAATTTCCCACTGCTTCATAGTTGGGAAATAAAATGACTATTGTTATTCTGGATGCTTTCGAATGTATTTTTGGTATGTTATTGCTATTACAGGTTTTCCTATACAGTGGTACCTCGGGTTAAGTACTTAATTCATTCCAGAGGTCCGTTCTTAACCTGAAACTGTTTTTACCTGAAGCACCACTTTAGCTAATGGGGCCTCCTGCTGCTGCTGCGCCGCCGGAGCACGATTTCTGTTCTCATCCTAAGACAAAGTTCTTAACCTGAAGCACTATTTCTGGGTTAGCAGAGTCTGTAACCTGAAGCGTATGTAACCTGAAGTGTATGTAACTTGAGGTACCACTGTACTAACTTTATAGAATTTACAAAATTAACTAATACGGGGATTTGTTGTAATTCCAATCTCTGCATTTTGATGTTGATAACAGAAAGCTAGTAAGCTAGTTCTTGCAGTTTCAGAATTAGTGATTTCGGAGCCTTCTGACATGTTGCTTCTAACATGTTGCTTCTAACAAACATATGGAAATATGCAAAACGCCCAAAGAAATTGTAACAGTTGATTTCACTCTCTCTTTGTGCGTTTTCAAACTTTTCCATCAGCAATATATCAGTGTGTTAGTAAGTTGTACACATGCTCTGAAATAATTGCTTGAAACAGCACTTTTAAATTATGTTCTTGGGAACACTAGGTTTCCGTGGAAGCTTATTAGGGGGTTCTTTATAAGAAAGGACATGGTTTCTTGAAAGACAGCTTGTCTGCTATTATTGATGTTCCTCTTTAATGTTTGATTCATTCTCGGTTCACATAATCCTCTACAAGGCAAGAAAGTTAATGTGGGAAATGTTCTCTGAGTTTAGAAAGTTTGAAAAGCATTAGCTCAAAGTAATCAATATTTGTAGACGTTTTACAGGGCAAACCATACAAACCACCCAATGTTCCAGGAGTTTCCTTGAAAATCAAGCTTTTATTTTATTTTATTTTTAAAAAAGAAACCATATATCCTTTTAATATTTGCATATATAAGGGGAAACGTGAAGGCAATATTCTGCCCAAGTGCTTAGTAAGAGTAAAATTCCTCCCACCTTGCCGTTTTCTGTTTAAAGCCATGTGGAAATGGCCTCTCAAAATGGGGAAAATGTCTGCCACCACAGGGGTTTCTTTAGGGGTGTGTGTGGAAATTAACATTTTAGAAATGTTTAAAAAAAAGTTGTTGTTTTTTTGTTTTGTTTTTGGCTTAGCTTTAGTTTTGTCCAATGAATGCAAAGGGACTGGAGTAATTGAATTATAGTGCTATTTAGAAGTAGCTCACCAGCTGGGGTGTAGCCCCTATGCTAGGTTCCCAGCAAGTCAGTCACTTATCATGAGGGAGAAGGGAAGGGTTGAGGGGCCAAGGAGGTGGTCATGGTGCATATGAACTGGGAGAAGCACCAGATTGGTTCCAAAGGAAGCCATTTGCCTCAGACTTAAAAGGTAAAGGTAAAGGGACACCTGACCATTAGGTCCAGTCGTGGCTGACTCTGGGGCTACAGTGCTCATCTCGCTTTATTGGCTAAGGGAGCCGGCATACAGCTTCTGGGTCATGTGGCCAGCATGGCTAAGCCGCTTCTGGTGAACCAGAGCAGCGCACAGAAACGCCGTTTACCTTCCCACCGGAGCAGTACCTATTTATCTACTTGCACTTTGACGTGCTTTTGAACTGCTAGGTTGGCAGGAGCAGGGAACGAGTAGCGGGAGCTCACCCCGTTGCGGGGATTTGAACCGCCGACCTTCTGATTGGCAAGTCCTAGGCTCTGTGGTTTAACCCACAGTGCCACCCGGGTCCCTGCTTTGCCTCAGACTTATTCCTAAGTAAATGGATATAGAGTTGTAGCATTAGGTGCTTATTTTTTCATACAACTTTTTTGTATGAACTTTTGTGTTCCATTTATATGTTCTACCATTAATCAGATAAGATCCCCAAAACAGCTATTGGGCTATTAATGAGGTTTGATGTTGATTCCTCTTTCCCTTCCAATGTCCCTTGAAGTCCCCATCATCCGTCCCGGTTGCTGATATTCATAAAGGTTTTAATCTTTACTGTTTCTGTGCACGTGTGTTTTCTTTAGGGATAGAATCATTCCTGATGTATTCTGTTCATGAAGGAATCAGAGGAGTTCCTCTTGATCCAAATGATAAGACAGATGCATTAATGCCTATATCAGGAGCCTCATTTGCTGTGGGCATAGATTTTCATGCAGGTGAATACAAATATTTATATTTATTTTACACATATTTTAACATCTTGAGCAGTTATGAAATATTGTCACCATAATCTTTTTGGGAAGCGACTTGTGAGTTTGAGGAGGGAGTAGAAGTCCTGAATCTTTCATGTAACTGAACATGAAACCTTTTATCAGAGTTGATCTATACTTGCCAACCTAGATTACGTCCATACTAACTAAACATTTGAAAGACAAATGCTTATGTTACTGTTAGAAGGGACAAGGGGAAGGCAAGTGTGTATAAAAACTTAATACAGCAGTGGCTCATGGGAGTGGGGGTGGGTGTAATGCCACCAACCCAGTGCCCCCAATCCCAAGGAAGGCAACACCCCCTGGAGGACCAAACTTATACAACATCATATCTTCTCATTTGATAAATAGCTCAACCTTTTATGAGCAGTAAAAATGGAAACCTATTCTTTTCTTGCTCACAGAAGAGGCGAACTGTCATGTGTATTCACACTTCTGTCAGTAAGATGACTCATGAAGTACACTGCTTATGTGTACCAACATCCTCCCCCCCCCTCCAGTCTTGCAGAGTTACATAAATCACACCAGCTATGTACACATTCCCAAGATAGAGGCACTGTTTCTCATCAATGGCATCTCCATGCACTTGAGGTGCTAAGAAGAGGCCGCCATTAGAATGAGCCCGTCCCACAAGATATTGAGTTGATTAATGGCATTTATTGCAGATTTAAGGTTGTGTTTTTGATAATTGCTAATTTTTAATATTTCTTTCATAGGAAATGATACAATATACTGGACAGACATGGGGTTCAACAAAATAAGCAGAGCTAGAAGGGACCAGACATGGAAGGAAGACATCATTACGAATGGTTTGGGAAGAGTAGAAGGCATTGCAGTGGATTGGATAGCGGGTAACACCAGTTCTTCATTTTTAATTCTTTATTTAGGTTCATTTAGGTTTTGCTTGACTTTTCCTTTTTTTATTACCTTTCATATGAAAAACATTATCAGTCTCATTTCACATCCGCCCCCCAGGAACAATAAATAGAATAGTACTGTGGCAATTTATATATATGAAACAAATGATTGTAAAAGTAGATTAATAAGATTGCACAAGAGAAGAGCAAGAGCATGTTTGCTCTTTGTCATTCCAGTACTGAAGAGAGAAAGATGCTCTTTAGTATGAACTGATCATTTTGTTCTCTCTTTCTTTTAGTCACGTTGGTGAAGTTCACCATATAAACTATATCCAATGTTTTCATGCATACGAGTGTGGGTTGTTTTCCATCTGTTGGCAATAACTAATGTGCTGCCATTAATAAATGTTATTCCCATTTATCTGTCATCTGGTATTATCATGTTATTTAAATTGATGACTAAGCACAATCTTGGTTGATGTGAATGTGCAAAGCAGCATGGCCACCACTGACCTCATAGCCCTGCTATGTTTGGTGGCCTTGGCAGAAAGTGGATGGAAGGTAGATTGCTGTGGCAGCCTATAGCTCATGAAGCAGTTGTGCCCTTATTTGACTTGATGCTGCATGTGATAGTAGTGAAACTATTTCAAGAACCAACAGCTCCTGGACCAGCTTAAAACCTCCCATTCCCTGCCACATTGCTGTTGGTGGGGATACTACTGCCCACCCAGGAAAGTGCTACACTGATCACTCCGTTGTCATTGCCTGACCAAAGGCTGGCCTAGGGGGCAGAGCTCAGTAGAGGTGCACTTCCATCCAATCCACACACATTGACAGTTTGGATTGTTCTCCCACAGCAATTGGTTATCGATATGATGATGATGATTTTGCATTTATCCATGTCTTCAAGTACTGAATTGGTGCCCCCCCCCCGAATTTAATAGTCTGTGGCTACCATGTCTTTTTCTTTTCTCCCAACGTTAAATCATAACCATTCTGATTTGTTCATGTTAACCTTATGACCTGATAATAATGCAAATTCTGAGTGTATTTTTATCCCATTCTCAAACCTCTCTGCTGGGTCAAGCAAAGTTAATTTGCTATCATCTGCATATAGTCTTACCCTGCACTTTAAAAAAATGTCAACCCCTTTTAGTTCTGAACATAAACTCTGTGAAATACTTGATTGATAAAGTCAGTGCTTTCCCCCCTAAAAAGTGTTTAGGGGGTACTCTCATTTTCCTACTCATATTGAAATGCTGCCCCTCAATGAGGCCAAACTTAAGATTCACAAAATATTTAGGGGTATGCATGCCCCTGCTCTCCCCCCCAGAAAAAAAGCACTGGATAAAGTAAATACTAACAGAGATAGGGAAGCTCTGATACATCCTCTATAAAGATGGGGAGTATCAGAACTTATCCCTTGATACTGTAACAAATGCCAGGAAGGTTGGATATATCCATTTAATCCATTTGATAAATTTATCTCCAAAGCTAAATTTAACGTCTGATATAAATAACTCCATTCAATGCTATCAAATGCTTTTTAAAACAACAATTATACTAGTCATGATTTTAAATCATGTTTACTTTGTAACCAAGGGGAAAATAGTAGCTTAGCTATGCTTGCATCTTTCAGTTTCCTTTTCAATATTCAGTGGGATGGATGTAAGCATAGGTCTGGAAGGACTCAGGATCCCTTCCAACACTACATTTCCTTGAATCTGTGACTCCTTCCACTCATGGAAAAGGCATCAGTCCAATGAAAGTGGGGTAAGATACCCATAATATTCCTCCCCCCTGCAGCCTCCAACACTACCTTCCATGCTCAATCCTCCAGAGCAGCTTTTCAGGGTACAAAGCAGGCTGGAGGAGCGACGAATCTGTGAAAATCACCTTGACTCCCTTTCTGCAGAGGACATCTCTATCCACTCATGGGGAGTCTAGATCTAGCCACATTATTTTTGTTTGTTTTTATTCTGGATGTATTTGTTTTATTAACTCAGTAAGAAGCTCTGATGTACTCTGTTTACTGGGGGAGGGGTAGATTGTTGTTCCTTGTGGCCTTTCCCTGGAGATTTATTTTAAACATCCTCTTAGCATTGTTAGGTATGAATTTGTAACAAGTATCCTATAATATCATTTGACCATTACAAATACGATATAACTGTTGATTTTGTTTATTAATAAGTAATAAGTCAGGCATAAAACTTACATTAATAGCCATGTAAGTATAAGCATTCTTAAAGGCTTATATCACCATAACTGAATGATGCTTCCCCCCCATTCCAGGTAATATATATTGGACAGATCATGGCTTCAACTATATTGAAGTTTCCAGGCTGAATGGATCTTTTCGATATGTAGTCATTTCTCAGGGTCTGGACCAGCCAAGGTCTATAGCTGTACACCCAGAAAAAGGGTAACTTGAAAATTTATATGCATGCATTTGAACCAAATTATTGAAAGAGTGGATAAATATTCATGTTCCCAGTTTAACTCTCAATTTAGCCCTCAATTTCTTTGGCAATCTTATCAAAATGTAATTCTCTCAGCCTTAGTCTCCTATCAGTAATGGAGATGTTTCCCATGTGGAACAAAGGGCAGCTGTTCAAGAAGCACAAGCCAAAAGCTTACATAAGTATGTGGAACTAATTGTTTAATAATTTGGATTTGGGCCATAGTTCATAGTCCCCTTTGGGCCAGTGCTGGGAATCCAGTATGCAGACCTATGATGTGATGCCATTAAAGGGTGGGTACTAGAAAAAATTCTTAATAATTTTCATATCTCATGGAGCACATTTGTGTATACAGAAGCATGTGTGAACAAAATAACAAATTGCAAGTTAGCAAACTTAGCAAACAAAGCCTTTAATTAAAAATATATATATTGTACACCTACCTCTTAATATACTAAGTTTATCATTCTTGCACAAGGTGCTTCTGTCTGATTTTTGCCAATTTTTACCTCCTATAGTAGCCCCTTATTCCCTATCCCACACCATTCATCCATTATACCCTCTGACTCTCAGAAACATATGTGAGAGATGCAGTGAACAGGCAGTGATGAGAACTTTCCCAAACCTTCTAATGTTCATAGTACTCAAGAACTTGCCCCGTGATCAGTTTCAATAAACATAGATTTTATCCTATTTTTTCCCATGTTATAGATATTTATTCTGGACAGAATGGGGACAGGCACCCTGCATAGGCAAAGCACGTTTAGATGGATCAGAGAAGATGGTTCTTGTTGGCACTGGAATTACATGGCCTAATGGAATTTCTGTAGACCATGAGGTTGGTTTTGTGCCTTCTTCCAAATAGAGTCCATTTAATGCTATGCTATGCTAAAACATTTACACCACATAACATTCATTATTTTATTTTCCTAATAAAAGCTAGGATAAATAAAAGTATTTGGAGCTTACCTTTCAATTGATCCATAGGAAAATAAATTATACTGGTGTGATGCTCGAATGGACAAGATAGAAAGAATCGACCTTGAGAGTGGAAGGAATCGGGAGATTGTGCTGTCAGGAAGCAATGTGGATATGTTTTCAGTCGCAGTCTTCGGGGCTTACATCTACTGGTCTGACAGGTAATTTATTTTTCCATAAGTATTTGAGTCTCAAAATGTTATTTCTGTGCCAGATGCTTCACCCTTGTAGGATTAGCCATTCTTTAGCAAGGTCACTGAAAGGATCTCACAAAGCTATGTAATTTCCAGAGAAAAGGCACTTTTCGATATTCAAAGCTAAACCATATCAACATCACAGTCAAAAGTATGCTTTTTCACCTTCTGCTAGGCCAGATGTCTCCTGCATTTTAATGACTTAATTTATTTTAATTAGTTGAGATTTGTGGATCAGATATTTCCTTTTTTTATTTTTTTGGCAGAGCTCATGCAAATGGGTCCATCAGACGAGGCCACAAAAACGATGCCACAGAGGCAGTATCCATGAGGACAGGTCTTGGAATAAACTTGAAGGAAGTGAAAGTCTTCAATAGAGGACGTGAGAAAGGTAAACTTTTGTTCAACACTTTAATGTTTGAGTGTACCCTTCTCTATCGTCCTTTTTTGTTGTTTTTGCATGAAAAACAAAATAGCCACTGTATTTTTGTAATGGAATGTTTTCAGAAATTGCTAAATAGCAGTCATATATACAAGACTTAAGTATTTTATTGAACTATTAAATAAAACAATATTCTAAATGATGATCAAATAAGATAACCCCCTACCTAATAATTATAAATATAGTTCAGGAAATGAAAAATAGGAGAAAGTAATTGTAAAGATCATACAATATTCAGGCCAATATCATAGAAAAGAAAAATGTGAAATTAAAATGCACTAGATTTTACCACAGTATGTTTGAAACAAAGTTTAGAATTAAAGTGAGCCACATTTCTATGACATTGAGTCCCACCTTACTTTGGGCCTACATGGTAAAATATAGTAAGTAGGTAAATAAGTAAATAAATATAGAATATATAGGAAATTTATAAAGCTTACATATTTTCAGTACTTAATATGCACCAACCCAAAATGAAGTTTCTTGTAGAAAGTAGAAAGTAGAAAGTGGACATTCTATAACCATATTCTATAGATAAGTTCTTTAGAACGTACGTAGCAACAACAAAAAAATGTTTTCTGCTTGCAATTTTTTATGAAAGAGTGGCATATAAATGTTTTTATAAATAAATAAATCATTCACCTCGGGCAACAAAATGTCTTAGGCCAGTCCTGACTGTCATGATCAAGAAGGCATGACTTACATAAACTGATATCGGGATGCAAGGAGCACCCCATTTCCCATACTGAGTGATAAATTCAGCTTAGAACTAGAGCTGAACTGAAAATGATCCTCCAAGTCCATCATAAACTTGGTGAATGCACTCAGGTTGAAACTAGCCTCACCCTAGAATTGGAAGCACTTGAAATTCTAGACAAGGAATCTCCAGTGAACAACAAACATTTCCACCTGCTTTGCTCCAGCCTCCAACCCTAGGAGCCTTCATAACGGAGGTGTTTCCAGAAGAAGAGACTTAATCTGTTATTATGGGGTGGTTGGTTTCACCTGTGCTGTCCCACCTCCAGCCTGAGGAACTTCCAGGACTGAGTTGCTGCCGTGGGCATTATGTCTATGTGTCTTTAATGAACTGAATAGTGTCATGGTTTAGTTGGATGCAGAGGAATGGTGGGAAGAGCCAGCTGGAGGACCACCAAGGGAAGAGGTCTGAAACCCCAGGGAGTGGTAGTGGGACAACAGTGAGTGGTCAGAGGGAGAAGACTGGGAAGAGGAGATGTCAGAACCTAATGAGGTAACAGGACTTAGTAAGCTGGGGGAATCTATGGAAGAGAGAAGTTCAGAATCAGAGGCAGAAGCCTAAGCAGGGGAGGAGGGATGCCAAGAGGCAGAGATGAGTCAGGTAGGTGAAGAATCACAGGTGTCTCCCCCTCCTGCTATGACAAGCTCCCCTCCCTGCTAGCTTCCCAGAGCCAGTAGAGGCATGTAACGGGGGAAGGAAAGGTTGATTTCACACAGGCACAGTATCTGATTGCATGGAAAAGCCCTGGAGAGGAGGGAAGTTGTACAGCTGTGGGGAGGTAGGAACTTACAGTCTCGGCCACTGAGCCATGGAGCAAGACCTACTGGGGATGAGCTGCTGTGCTCATTAGGCTTGACTCTCGGCCAAATTGGTACAGACCACATTGTTGCTAACAAAGAGGTAACGCTTGCTACTGTCATAGAGTGAAATATTATGTGTCATATGGCTGGGAAGCATGTGTGTCCGAATTCAGCAGTGCTTAGTTTATTTTTTGGCTTTTAATATTGTTAATATTGGTTTTTAGATTATGAATGCTGTAGTACTTTATGAATCCTATAAAATAAGCCAGTTCTGGGTTGATGGGAGATTGCCCAGGACATTTGAAGAAAATGCTGGAGGCTGCAGGGTAGAGGGAGAATTAATTAAAAAAATCATTTGCTCTTGTTCTCCATTAATGGATGCTTCCTGCTGGATCAAAAGTTCCTGCACTCATGTAAGAGCATCAGTTGGATAAAACCCATTGTGATGACATTTTATTCTAATGTTACAAGAATATAGATGAACACAAATGTGACAATTTTGTGTTGATTTCCCTATTAGGTCTGGTAACAGAGAACTATAATTGTGCATATATACACACACAATACACTTTAAATTTCAGGGATACAAAAGGTCTTGCTTGTCTTTGTTTACTCGTGGTAAGTAAGATGCAATGACTCAATATGCTGCATCCACTTGAGATGTTACTTTTTTTATAACAATGAAAACTGTGTGGAATATTATACACATAAATAAAAGGATATTCTAATACATCAGTATAACAGTTTATTAAATAAGTTCCTGAATTTCCAATGTAGATAGTTTTTTAAAAAAATAACTAATAACTTTGTATCTCCTTAAAGACTAACGTATTTATCATGGTATAAGCTTTCACGATCCTTAGCTCACATCCTAAAATAGTGCAATAAATCTGTTAGTCTTTAAATATGCCACACAATGCTTTGCTGTTGTTTTCTGCAACAAACTAACATGGCTAGAAGGTTTATTATTTTTATTTTTAATTGCTTTGATAGATGGTTGATGCCCACTTCTATTTATGTTACCTTCAGAAATAAAAATATTTGCGTGTTTGTGTGTTGTGCCTTTTGAACAGTTTTATTCTGGTGAATGGTGCCTGTGTCTACAACTTGATTGCACTAGATGAAATAATAATGGGGGTAAGGGAGAATAATGAAGCAACATGCTAGAATTTGATGGCTGACAGTTTGAAAAAAATGAATGATATTAATACACTTTTCAAATTTTACTAGGCAACAAATGGTTAATGTCGGGGGGGGGGGGTTGTCAGTGAGCCAGGAAGACAAAGGGGGAAAAACAGGTGAAAATATTTTGAAATGTTTTCTATCTCATTTCAACTATTTTTAAAAAATAAGTTTTATTAAGATAGAAGTAATTAACACAGGTCTAAAGCTGTAATGCATTGGCATCATGGTGACTGTTCAAGACGGGAGAAAGCACAGACATAATTTCATTGTTCACAAAACACCTGTTTTATCCTTTATCAAGTACTGACCCTCTAATATGACCTTCTAGCAGAGATGCCCGCATCTTCATTGTCAGCAAGATCCTAAATACTGATAGCATTAACTTCATTTTTAGATAGTGGGTCTTAATTGAATGCATGGTTTAAAGGGCATTTAAAATCAGTGAAGTGAAAAGTAGTTGAAGCCAAAAGTCAGGTTTTCATTTGCACAGAGTCCCATTAAGGGCACTCAGGGTGTGTAAAGTTGTTGTAAAGAAACTAAAAATATAACAGGAATGCCAGTATTTGTGCCCCTATGAGGTCAGTTGGTGCTGTTAACACAGTACTTTGACTTAGCTTCCACAGGCACACTCGGTGGTCTCTTGAGACAGATGGAGATCAACAACAGAAAGGCATTACAACAAGCAAAGATGATCCAAAATATGTAACACTTTTAAATATGTTTAAGTTTACTGATTAAGTTTACTGATTAAGTGGCATATACACCCTTCCACAGCAAATATTAATCTTTGTAGCCTACTAAAACATTAATGATTGTAAAATTATGTCTCCAAAATATTTGATATTATTTGCATGATTGCATAAGTCTTTCCATCCAAAAGAAACAATTAAGCATTTCTAGGTTGCTATACTGTAATAAGTAGTATAAACTTCGTAACTGACATCAGCGTAAGTTGAATATGTTATGCTAGGTAACTAGAAGCTCATAGCTTGTTTGTGGCATTTGGAACTAACCCATGTTTCACTGGGAGATATTAATGCTAGAACAGTTGCAAAAGCTCCCAACAAGGAACAAGATATTACCAGGGTAAATATCATGGCAAGAGCTGTCAACTTTTGAACTGTTCTATAGTTGGTCTTCACAGCTATTTGATTTGCAGCAATTTAGTAATGTGTACTTTTTGTGTCATGAAAAGCTTCACCTACTAATTTCTGCATATCAGTCTGCTGTGTTACAGAGGCAAGGAAAAGCCAGGCAATTTTTATGGCCACATGGCAACAGATTATGGGGTGTGAGATACTGAAATTAAAAATTAGTCTAGCGTTACTGGTGCTCAGCTGCTTTGTTTTGGTGGGAAAGGTTACATCAGCAGTGGGGAGCACCTCTTGAATTGTGTCTTTGGTTTCTCTCCCATTAGCAGTGCACCAGAATTACTGGAATGTGTTTACATGTAAACAAATATCTTTATTGGAATGAACAATAATTGATTGACTTCTTTAAAACAGTGAACAGTCAAATACACACAGAGACACATAAAATGTTAATAGTGGACATTAGTTCCTTAAATCATTTGAATCAGGATTGAATTTGTAATCAAATCATTTTGTTTTCATTACCATTTTTTTTTTCTTTTGGTCTATGGAAGAATGCAGAAAAGCAAATATTTAAACATATAGGGTTAAGTATGCCTTCTGCAGGCAGAAGGACTCCTTCTGCTCATGGAAGATTTTAGATCCAACAAGGAATCGCAGAGGGAATGAAGGAATCTTTTACCAATTCCTTCTTCCTGAAGCCCTGCTGTTGTTCTAGGGGGTCCTCCAACCATCTGGACCCAATTTTCATGGATGGGATGGCGCTGCATAGGGATAGGGAAATCAACCAAACTCACCCCCTCATTCACCAGTGGGAGCATACCATTAGAAAAACACCGTTTGTGAGATTCTTCCAGCAGCAGAAGCAAATTCAGGATCCAAGCCATAATTAGAAACTGTGCTAACATCAAAAGTACAAATTAAAATTAATAGTTGAAATATGTTTTGACAACTATTTTAGTAACAGGTTGAACTCCCAACATGAGGTATTTAAAAGTTGTTACTTTGACATTTGGTCCTTAAGTTATTCATTTTTGCCTGATTTAACAAATATTACAATGAACATTTATAACCAACCAGACCACTTAAAACAAAAGTTTGTGCTTTTGATTATATTTATATATACTTAAGTATTTCTAGATATAGAATTTATATATATTGATTTACTGTTTATACTGTTTACAGATACTTTCAATTTGTTTATATATATATATAAAAACAACCAAAACCAAACCAGGCCTATACATACTTATTTGTTTTTAAATTATATTGAAATTAAAAGGACTTGTTTCCAAGTACATTTGTTTAAATAAACATTTCTTAATATTTCATATATCTCTTCTAATACCTCTAAAATAATAAAATATGACCTTGTATGAGACATTTGAACATTCATAGCCGATATATATCTATAACAGTAATCCTTAGCAATTGTAGAGAAATCTCAACAATTCTTTCAATCATTGATTAATGACTGGGGTAAATAATAGTTCCAGCAGAAAGGTAGAGAGGTCATTTTCTTGATTCTGCCTTTCCCACTGTTCTAGAGGATCCCCCAACCCTTCATAGCTTATTTTGGGGGATGAAGTGAGCTGCAAATGGAAGAGAAAATTGGGGGGGGGGGGGTCCTCTCCTTCCATCAGTGGTATAAGAGCCATTTCATTTAATTAAATAATAGTTATATTACTGTAAATGCACACACATTTCTGGTGTGTGATATTAACATGATCAAATCATTACGATATGGTAAGTTATAAAAATCAGAATTTTTATTGTTTTCCCTGCAGGAACCAACATTTGTGCAAAGAACAATGGTGGATGTCAGCAACTTTGCCTTTTTCGAGGAAATATGCAGAGAACATGTGCTTGTGCACATGGCTACCTAGCCGAGGATGGAGTTACGTGCCTGAGACATGATGGCTATTTGCTTTATTCAGGAAGAACAATATTTAAAAGTATACATCTTTCGGATGAAACAAATTTAAATTCACCAATACAACCTTACGAAAATCCTGAATATTTCAAAAATGTGATAGCACTGACTTTTGACTACAGCCAAAAAGGAAGAGGTACTAACCGAATCTTCTTCAGTGATGCACACTTTGGAAACATACAACTTATTAAAGATGATTGGTCTGGCAGAAAAGTTGTAGTTGAAAGTAAGTATACATGGTTGTTGTTAAATCCACTTGTCTTTTAGTTATTTTTACCCCCCCAAAGTGCAACCATCTCATGCCCTAAATTATAACTGCAATAAATGAAGCTTTACAGTGCAATGCTTACTCACTGGGATTTTATCTTTTGTACATATTTTTAGATCGCAGCCTTAATTGGTTTAATTTGTGAGATGGCAAATTTAAGGGTGCACTTTTTTACTGCTATCTTCATAGCTGCCTGTTCCCATAATAGGGAATGAAAAAGTAAACATTCCAGCTAGCCTTTTCTTGTTAGCAGTGAGTGGTAGCTTTTGTTTATTAAATTGTAATGATCTTATACTTTGTTTAGACTCTCCAAACGCAATTTGTTGAGTTTTGGAATACACAATATAGCTTAAATGGTTAAATGGTTAAAATGCAAGTGATTAATTACTGACTTTTAATTGATTGGAAGCTGTAATAATAAATTGGGCGTCTAAGTATTTCTTAATCTAAATGTATTGTCTCAGGTTTTAGGGTATCATCTCATACTGAAGCACTGGTTGCAGCCGAACTTAAAAAAATAATAATTATTTGCTTTTATTCACAATTGCTATTTCAATAACATTGAGCACTGGCTTCCAGTTTCAACTAAGTGGTGTTTGCCCCAAAGAAAAACTGACCATGGTAAATCCCAAAATTCTTCTCTGTCTCAGATTCTAATCTGAGATTCTAATCTGAGACAGACTTCATGCACAAGATTACAGAGGGCAATATTGCTTGAGATGGCCAATCTAATTTCTACATTTGTTTCATGAACAGATTGTAGAAGTGATATTAAGCAAAACAGTTAAGCAAAACATTTTATCATATAGTTCTATTAGCCTCAGAGGAGATATAGTGGTGTAGCCATAGTAGCTGAGAGATTTAGATGTCACTCGGAGTTCTGCCTCTTAGGGGCTTGTAGTATTGGGGAGGAAAGTGTCATTGATGTAATTCAGGGTTCTAATCTTAGAGAGGAAATGAAGAACCTTGCATGCCTGTTCATTGCTTTGACTATGATAATTGGGCTCTCCTACTCCAGTTAAGAGAAAACAAAATTTGTATCTGGTTGCTGTATATTCAAGCAAATATCTACAGTATTTCATTGAAACACTCAAGAATAAAATTGGTGATATTGAAGATACATTTCCACTTCACAGAAACTTTTACTACTTAAAAAGACACTATTTATTGATGGATTTTACACATCCCTAAAAGCAAATGGTTACCCAAATCCTACACATAATTTAACATTTTCTTTGCACAGAAACCAAATTTATGACTTGTAAGGAGTCTTCAATTAAACTGGTTTCCAGTTCACTAAATCAGATTTACAACTCACTAGCACCCTATTCTCTGACATGTTTTCACCTCACTGGATACAGATTTACTACTTAGAAGCAACCCATTATCTAGTATGTTTCCAGTTCACTGGAAACAGATTTACTACTCATACACAAACCATTATCAAACATAGTTCCAACTCACTGAATATTGATTTAGAATTCATAAACAGCCCATTATCTGACAAACTTCCAGCTCACTGAACAGATTTGCAACTCATAAACAACCCATTATCTAACACATTTCCAGCTCACTGAAAGTAGATTTACAGTGTATAAACAACCCATTATCTAACACGTTTCCAGTTCACTGAAACAGGTTTAAAACTCACAAGGATATCAGTCACTGACAAGTTTTAACCACCATAAATAAATATAAGAAGAGTTTAACTCACCATATGTTCGGTCAACTGTCATGTATGCTGCATTCACTTTTTCAAATTAAATACCATATTGTAAGCATAGGATTAATATAATAAAGGGGTGTGTGCTTGTGTATGTTTAAAGTGTAAGATTAGCTGTGTTGTCAACTTGTGATCTCTTGCACATGAACATTACTAGTGAGGAAAAGATTGCTCTCCAACATTGGTGGTTTTAGATGTGAAACTATTATGGTTTTTAGATGGTTTTTAAAGATTAAATTAGTGGTTCGTCAGTAATAAACCTGGTATTGGTTTAGTTATATTGTTAGATTATGTACCTGTAGTGGTGCATGAGTAACTGTATAAGAGCAAGTTAAGACTGACAGCATCTTCTCCTTTTATATTTGAATTATATTAGTAAAGTTCTTCAGTCTGGATGTCCGTAAGAATGCACTGCATCCTTTCCAACCTGGATTATGCATGGAGTGGCATGGGGGCGGGGATGGGGAGAGAGCTTGCAAAAGTCACAAACCATGATAGGAGAAGTGGGAGATAGGCTTCTATTAAAATATAATTATCATTTTTAAATGGGGGGGTATAGGTAGAGGTCATTTACATCTTAGATTGGAGGCAAGGACTTATCTTTTATGCCCATGTAACTCTGTAAGGCACCATGCACTATGATGGTGCTAAATAAATAAAAATATTATTGCTTTATCACTGAAAAAATTAACAACAAATAAATTTATATACCACCTTTCATCTGAGGATCACAGAGCAGTTTACAGAATTCTTTTGACTGTCCTGACAAAACATTAAAAGCTGCTGTTTTAGAATTGTTTTGCTGATGATAACAACTAGGGATGCAAGTTGCATTTTCACTTGTATTTGTTTTAAAATTACGGTGAGTTGGAGCCAGACTTGGGGTTAATGGAGCTCCACTTGCATTGAAGGAAAGGGATGGAGAGATGGGTTCCCTCGGTTCTCCTTCCCCATTTTATTACTTACTATTCAGCCTTACTAACTTGGGAGTTGACTAACAACACTCCTACAGATGATCTCAATCATCCAGTTTAGATAAATAGGTCCAGGTTGTCCTTAAGGTAACTAGGACCTAAGTTGTTCAGAACTGTGTAAACTGATACAAGAACCTTGAGCCTGACCTGGTAGTTGATGGGAAGCCAGTGCAGTTTTTTTTTAAAAAAAAACCCAGCAACAACGATGCCACTGCATTCTGGACCAGTTGGTTTTTCTGGATGAGACCTAAGGGAAGCCGCACGGAAAGCGCGTTGCAATAAACCAGCCTCGAGTTTACCAAAATATGTACTACAGGCTGACTGTAGCTGATGATGAAGGTGGTAAAAAGGCATTCCTAGACACAAAGGACAGTTGTACATCTAGGCACAGAGATGTGTGCAGGAGTCACCCCCAAGCTACATAAAGGTAAAGGGACCCCTGACCGTTAAGTCCAGTTGTGGACGACTCTAGGGTTGCGGCGCTCATCTTGCATTACTGGCCAAGGGAGCTGGCGTTTTGTCCGCAGACAGTTTTTCCAGGTAATGTGGCCAGCATGACTAAGCAGCTTCTGGTGAAACCAGAGCAGCACACGGAAATGCCGTTTACCTTCCTGCCGGAGCAGTACCTATTTATCTACTTGCACCTTGACATGCTTTCAAACTGCTAGGTTGGCAGGAGCAGGGACTGAGCTATGGGAGGTCACTCCCTTGCGGGGATTCAAACCGCCGACCTTCTGATCGGCAAGCCCTAGGCTCTGTTGTTTAGACTGCAGCACCACCCGCGTCCCTATCTACTCCTACTCCTTAAGACAGAAGAGGTAACTTGCCTATTGCCTGGACACGGGGACCACCCATCCAAATCTTCCCATGATTCAAGCATAGTTTATAGGGGGCCCCCTCCAATTCACCACTGCATTCACACCAGAGTTTTGACAGCCTCTTCTGATTCAGATGCTACAGAGAAATAGAGCTGTGTGTCATCAGTGCGTGGGTGACACTTTGCTCCAAAACTTCTAATGGCTGCTCTCAACAGCTTCATCAGCTTATTCACTGGACTCCAGTTCCTTTCAACTCCTATATCATGACGTAGTTATGAAGCCAATACATATCTTTTAAAAAAAATCTGACAGAGGAAAGGATTTTAAAGGACTGAGTGAGAAAAGCTAGTATTAATTCAGCGCCTAGCGTGTATATATATATATATATATGGAAAATGTTATTGATTTGCTTTTGTCAGTTTGTCACATTTTTCATAATATTAGTGTTCTGAATTGAAAGGCTGCCTAGACTATTTGTACCTTTAAGCAATAGGAGTTATAGAATAAAAGTCAATTTATCCCTAACACAAAGTGACTGGCTTTGTAATATATTGCATATCTCTCCATTGAGGTTGTTCATATGTGTGTTACTGTTCCTTTTAGTTAAGTGGTTCCTATTTAACTGCCAGACAAAAGCATCTAGGTTAGCATTTATCTTATTGAGTATTAATCATGATATATATTTTAGGTTCCCTTAATATTTTTAGGCTTCTGTACAACAACTTTTTCTATAATAAAATCTTAAGATCTATATATCATTTCTGTAATTTCACCATGAGTTGAATAAAATAAGAAAGAAGATATGAAGATATGAAGATATGAAGTCTGTGACAATCCAGGAAAAAAGTATCAAATGTTTTGTGTTTTTCACTAATAAGCTCCATAGAAATTGCCTAATATTTAACTTTCTTTATGGTGTATAAAGAGTCTCGCAAAAAGCATGTGTCATTATAGTGTTAAATCTCTATTCCGATGAGTTGGTTGATGAGTTCAGCAAGTGCCACATTTTCTAATTTTACAAATTGCATATGCATACTTATTTTATCATGCTAAGTAGCATCTTTCTTTTAATGTTTGCAAAAAGGATCTAATCAGACAATCAAACAATCTGTCAGTCAGGAGACAAATTCTTCATCCTGCCAATTTATTCATTTTTATTATAGCTTATTATTACATGTTGGGGGTGGGGGTAGGCAATTGGTGGTTTGTTGCTTTATGACTATCTTAGGAACCCACTGAAATAGTAAAGAATTAATTAGTGCTCTCATTGTGCCATTTATAATTTGTGTGAACTGTTGAATCATAGCCTCATATGGTTTATTGCTTCAAAACACTGCTTTAATATCAGTCACCAAATGGTGACCACCTGTTGTCTGTTACAAATATTCTGTATGAACAGATTGTCAGAAACCAACCTCATTCCCAGCATCTGGGCTAGGAAAGCAACTGACAGACTCTTCCTGAAAAGGTGAATTGCGTGAACATAATGAGTGAGCACAGTAAACAAGAAAACAAGCAGTACCGGTAAATGCATAATATGGTTAAAATACCTCCAAAAATGCATTGACCACAACTCAACTCACAATATTCTTTATGGATATACTTTAAGCCAAACACCTAATTATGTATGGCCATTATTAGTTCCCAGTTTTAGCATGTACCGTGGTGAGAGAATAGATTGTATTTGTTGCTGAAATCTGTGCTTTCGTAACCATCCACTAGTCTTTTCCACCACCGCCACTGTGCTTTTTTCATTACCCGGTGGAAAGATTTATGTAGGAACTTTTTTGTGTGTGGAAATGAGGAATGTGCATCAAGCTCTTCAGCTGCTTTTAGTTCAGCAACCCCCATTATTGTTTTTTTCCAAATTCATGGGGCCAGGGCTGGCTAGCCTGCCATCATCTGCTCCTTTCTGGCCTCCTCCTACTCCCTTGCCTCCTTTAGTGAAAGGAGAGGCTGCGAAGGAGGAGGTGGTGATGGGAAAGCTGAGGTGGAGGTGGGAAGTATTTCTGTTTCGCCTCAAATGGCAAAACATCCTGGGCCAACCCTGCATGGGGCATAATAGGTTTCATGTACCTTATTCACCATGTCTTAGAGGGCTGAGGTTGGAGGAGGAATAGCTGTGCCTTCCATATTGTAGGACATTTTAAGAATAGAATCTTAAGAACAAGAAACATAATACGTTGAATGAACTTAAAACATGGGGGAAATAATATTTACAATCTCTCTATGTGTGTTTTTCTACTTTAAACTAACCAGTTGTAAAAGTGTCAATTGCAATGGCTGGTGTTTTTTAGTTGTTTGTATTGTCTATGCACAAGAAAGGATGTTTCATGTGATTTCATCAGTTATTTTGTTATTTATTTGCTATTCCGTTTCCCAGGCAAGTCAGATGAAGAGCAGCAGGATAGTATTCATGGGCTGCATCTCATTGGTGGGATGTAATCCATCTTCGTTAAGTTCAGTAAAAGTGATAGATGGCATTTGGCAATGTAATGATGTGATCACTGTACCATTGCCTCTGTAAATCATAAGCTGTTGCTTTCCGTTGTTTAGACAGTTAATCAGTTATATACCATATTACTGATTTAATTCAGATTGTCAGGAGCAGGTGAATAATGTGAGTGTTGTATATTAATATCATATTGTATTAGTGTTCACTTCATTTGAAACTCATAAACTCATAAACCCATTGCTTCATGAATGAGATGAAATAAATATAATTGGTGCTCTCTGTATTGAATGCCATCAGTGCTTTAATTTAGGCACTAAAGTGTGGGGTGGAGAGATAGTGATCTGGCCCACTAGCCTAAAAAGGTTCCCCACCCTGATTTAGTGTGTCAGGGCTCGAAATATTATATTGATAGATATATAAATCCTATGCATTATTACAGATTGAGAAAATCAGTGAATGGCATTGATTTTCATGTTATCAAAATATTATTTGACACTTCAGATGACAATGAAAAATATTTATTATGAGTGCGTTGGCAAATAATTAGTGTACGACAGTTGCTAATGGTTTCATATCCATCTTTAATGGCTATATCCAATAGGCTACATTCAAGTTGAAATCAAAGGACTTGCAGCAGTCCCCATTATCCTATGACTTCTGAAGGGGTCATTTTATTTACTTACTTTCCCTGATAGTTCTACAAACCCGCACAAACCAACCCCTACTACATTTACAAACCACTATTTATAAACTGCATTTATGTCCCCCTGCTACATGTACAAACCACTCTGATTGCTGTGTATGTTGGGAACGTTTCTCCAGCTGCCAGGCATCATATGTTGGAAGCATTCTGTGTATGTATGGAAGCTTTGCAGTATCCAGTAGTTTGATGATATTCAGCATTAGTCGTACCCCAAGTAGAACCTTTGAAAACTCTGCATATGCCTTAGGTGGCTATCACCCTTTATTCTTGATTCAAGATAACTCACCCCCCGACTCACATTCCAATTGTTGCATTTATCCACTGCTGTTAATTCAAACTGTTATTTCACAAGCATATTCAATCATGTTCAATCATATTCAAGTCTTATTCAACCATTATTTTCCAGAATAATTATTAAAACATTCATGTGTCCATTAGCATTGCACCGGTAGCTTATTTTTGCGTGGTAATTGCATTTTTTTGCATGTGTGACAATGACAGTTTTACACAATTCTATTTTGGAACATGCTCACTTGATTTAAATATAAAATATGTGTTCTCTATCAGATGTCGGTTCTGTGGAGGGTCTTGCGTATCATAGAACATGGGATACTTTGTATTGGACCAGCTCTACTACGTCTTCTATCACAAGACACACAGTTGATCAGAGACGGAAAGGTGCTTTCAACAGAGAAGCAGTCATAACTATGTCTGAAGATGATCATCCACATGTATTAGCTCTTGATGAATGCCAAAAGTAAGTGCAATAGTCATATTCGTTACTGTATGACAAACTTTACATTGTCAAGTTAGGTTCCTCTTGGTTGCATTAGGAAACAAACCATGTTGTGTGTATGTGTTTCTAATATGAGATAATTCCAATCAATCATAGTCTGTGGGACTACCAAAGAGTAAGTGCACCTTAATGTTTTTAATGGATTTTGCCCAAAATGTCTTGATTTCTACAAATCACTTTTGGTATTAGATAGTGTTCTTTATCTTTTTGCTTAATTTTTGATGCTTGTAAAAAGATTCAAGTTGTGTGGGGCAAGGGCAATCATTTGTTTGTATATATGTTGCCTATGCAGGTTTCGAGTCTTTTATTCCCCACGTCTGAAGGACTTGTCAAATGACACCCCACCTTCCTGTTGGCTCCTAAAGTATCCCCTATTTCCTTTGCTGACATGTAAAACAGTATGGTGGTGGTAGTAGGAAGTGTTTCTCTTCAATTCCTCCTCTTGTATCCCAACACATTGGAGACTGCATCAGAACTGGCAGAGCAGTTGAGTTTGGTCCTTGGAATCTCCATACAGGCATTGTGGCCTGTAGTCTCAAGACCCACCTATCTGCCTTATGTGCTGAGGCCAGAGTTATGCACCAGGGAGCACTTCAAGACAAATGAGGGGAAAGAAGAAAAAATGATATGTCTTCGCTGCTGCTGCCACCTCCTAATTGTGGAAAAATAAAGAGAAGGGTTCTTGAGGGACTGGTAGCTATAGGGGAAAGGAGTGCCATGATGCTTTCTATTGTACTGCTCTTCTTCCAAGTTAGAGAGGTGACAGTTTCCAGGCTTCTTGAAATCTCTCTTTTAAAGTCCTCTTCTCCAGACATTTGTTTTCAAGTCAATCTTGGATGAATATCCATGGCATCTCAACCCTAAGATTGGATTGTTAGAATCCCTGAACAGAAGTGACACTTTCTAGTGTGGCACTTCACCATCCTAATGTGGGGTTTTGTTTGTGTGCATGTGTGTCTAGATTGGCTTTCAGCTTTTGGTGGTGGGGCTAGCCAAAATATTTGGGTGGAGTGTCACTTAGCTTGATGTTTTAAAAGGTAGCCCAAGAGTTAAGCACATTTTCTTTTTCTCTCAGTGCCAGCCGAAGTTTTTTTCCTCCCTCACAGGAGTTGACAGCAACAGCACTTACATCTTGACACAATGTTGTTGCCATCATGTCAACTCCTAAGGAAAACATGTCCTACAGCGACTGAGCAGAGAGATGGACCATGGGGGTGGGGGGTGGGGAGACCTTTTAACACTCAGACTACATATTTTAAAAGATGTCAAGGAAAGCTCCCACTCCCAAAACATCTAGACTATTTGCCCTCAACCCTGGAACCTTTTGTCCTATTTCAGTAGTTGTTTCACCGTTCCCTTACTCTAAAGAAGTGCTGCTGATGTAGATGTGATTTTATGGTGATTACAAGGACCTGTTTTCAATAATTCCATCAGCTTTAAAAGCAGAACCACTGCTGCATTATATGACCATTTATGTGGCTGAAATGTCCATTTTAAGATGAGGAAATTGTGTTTGTCTTTCAACCTTTTTTCATATAGTTTAATGTTTTGGACTAATTGGAATGAGCAGCATCCAAGCATCATGAGAGCTACATTGTATGGCAAAAATGCACAAGTTGTTATTAGCACTGACCTCCTGACACCAAATGGACTTGCGATTGATCACAGTGCAGAGAAATTGTACTTTTCCGATGGCAGCTTGGGGAAAATAGAAAGGTGTGAATATGATGGATCACTCAGAAATGTGAGTAAGATCATAATGCTGATTTCTATAAATATGCTGATACTTTCTGTATAACTGAAGAAAAATAATTTACAATAATATTGCCTTCGCCATTCAATGCCCTTTAATCCTTATTCATGTGGGGGAAATAATGTGTGACTTTTAATTATTCAAATGCGACTACATTGCTATAGAAATGCAAGTATATTCTGAACTATTGTGTATGCCAATGACACAAATGATGCCAGCATGCCAAGAACTGATACATAGCATCCCAATTACTTTTATTAAATAATTGATATATATAACAACAATAATTCAGTCATAATTTTAACATTTCAAACTCCAACTCCCTTCCTCCTCTTTCTGTGGTTCTTTAAATTTCTTGTCATCTTCCTGCATACTCCAAATTATTTCAACATATTCTTTTATATATCTATTCCTGTATATATCCCATATATATTTTGAAACTGCAGGTTTTTACATTAATCCTTCCATATTATTAAAATATTATCATGACCTTCCAAATCTAAAAGATGTGATTTCTTCAGTAACAACCATTCCTTCAACCAGCACAGACAATCTGCTTCGTAATATAATCTCGTATCCAGCAGGGAGAAACCTCCTCTCTCTTTCACATCTATCAATACTTTATATTTTATGGTTTTTCCCTTGCTAGATATCTTTGGAAATATATTTTTCCATTTGTTGAAACAATCTGTCTTGCCAATCGCCAATATTGATAGAAACAAAAATAACATCCTGTAGAAGAAATGAAATAGACAAACAGCAGGAGTATAAATATACATTCAATCGATGCCTATTTCCTTTTCTAACCAGGTGATTGTCAAATCTGGACCTGGCACCTTTCTCAGTCTGGCCGTTTATGATGACTGGATCTTCTGGACCGACTGGGTGAGAAGAGCTATTCTGCGATCCAATAAATATACAGGTGGAGATACAAAAATTCTTAGATCTGACATACCACATCAACCAATGGGCATCATAGCTGTTGCTAATGACACTAACAGCTGTAAGTTACCAAACACACCATTAATATTTATTTATTGGTAGATAGTTATTTTTTTAAAAAAAATAAGTAAAAGGGTTATTTTTGTAGTTTATCATACTGTAATTCCTTATTTAGTTATATAGTAACCTTTTATATGACAGGAAAGTCACATACCAAAGGGGGCTGCAAGCTTAACTAAAGCATTTGTTGACAAGTGCTAATCTTCACAAGATGATGAGTTTGCAGTGTTCCTTTGCATAAAGAAAGATGAAGAATTCTCTTTAAGCCTTGTGCAAACACCTGAAAAGTAGAACCGCAATCAGACTTGCCCAGCATGGGCAGTTTTAACTTCATAGACTAATGCACAATGCATCTTGATATGGATTGGAATTTGCAGGAAGGTCTTTGGAACTCACTGTCTGATACAGATCCATTTCAAACTTATTTGGAGTGAATGTCTCATAGCCTAAATACTCCCTAAGGCAGTGTAGTACTAGGCATTTATGGCATCTTGCACTAGGGATGGGGAGACGTTTAATTCAATTTGCATTTATATGCATTTATAATTTGTATTTTCCAAAACAGTGTGCTAACTGAAGCACAGCTAGCTGTCAAAATCTGAACTTCTCTGAATTTTGCAATGCAGTAGTCCAGCAAAGTATAAAGAGTTGTATACTAAAGTGTGCCGAGCAATGCTCACATTAGTGAAAATTGCATATATAAATGCACAATTTTAGGAGAAATCACATGCAAAATGTAAAATTGCATGCAAAGCTTTGGAGAAAGTCACACTAAAATGCTCATGAATTGTCATGAAGACCTTTCTTTAAATGAATTCACAACATGATGTGGAAATGTGGAAAACTGAACTTAAGTGTGGGAAAATGAGAAATTGGGGTAAACAGAAATTGGCAAGTTTGCCCATCCGTATCACACACCATCACAGTGTTATAATAATGGGGTTAGACACATACTTCAATTCAACGTACCTAATTCTTCTAATATAGTTGCTAATTGGCCTGCTCATTAGACTGCTCCATTAACTGTGTGTGTGGAGTCCCCCCTCCCCCACTCCCCACATCACTGCTGTTTACCTGGACTGGCCTGGGGCCTGTGTTGGATTGGCAGCAGCAGTCCCATCAGTGCTACCTTCACCACCACCTAGGAATGTGGGACAAATTCTGCTTCATTCTCATTTTAATGCAAATCTACATAATTTGCACTTCCTAAAACAGTACACGATCTGAACCACAGCTTTTTTTGAGACCCACACTTCTCAAATTTTTGCAGTACAGTTCTTCATCTCAAAATGCATATAAAATGCCTATTATTAGTGTTAAGTGTGCATATAAATGTATTGTATTAGGGAAAACTAATTGCAGAAATGTGCACTAGCAGAAGCCAGCACAAGGATTCCTGCTAACATAATGGGACTTAGCACACAATGCTGTCCCCAAATTTTCTCTGGAGCATTGAGACAACCCCCAGGGAAAAGAGAAGGGCACAAGGTTCGGCTATGCAAGGAAAATCCTTTTTTATAACTGCAATATTTTTATTTATATATACAGTTTTGAAGGTATCAAAATACAGTCACAGATGAAGCACCTTGCAGCTTCCTATTTTCCATTTTTCCCTCTATGTACTAAGAGCAAACCTTAAAATTAATTTGTGTTTCCTTAGGCATCCCATAATTTTGTTAGACATAAATCAGTCAAGATTGAGTGGCTGGGGAAACCCAGCCAGATGGGAATGACATAGATAATAAAATTATTATTATTGTTACT
Organism: Podarcis gaigeae; assembly: GCF_964106915.1. Taxonomy (NCBI): domain Eukaryota; kingdom Metazoa; phylum Chordata; class Lepidosauria; order Squamata; family Lacertidae; genus Podarcis; species Podarcis gaigeae. The sequence goes on along the minus strand of NC_139678.1, from coordinate 98,838,915 downwards.
ATTATCATCAAACGTTTCTGAACAATAAAGCAAGTAGTTCCAATGTCAATATTAGATTACTTCTTTTTTATGGTTTTATATTATAGTGTCTCTCTTTGTCTCTTTTTTAGGTGAATTATCCCCTTGTGCCCAGATGAATGGGGGCTGTCATGACTTATGTCTTCTGACCCCCGATGGCCGTGTTAATTGTTCATGTAGGGGTGAACGAATACTTACAGATGACAACAGATGTGTGCGTAAGTAATATCAATTGATAATAGCAGCAATTGGCAATGGAGCTTGTCTCCACGCTGCCTGGGGCATGTGTGTGTGTTCTGCACCCCAGGGGCGGGGTGAGGAATGGAGGACAAACGGAGCCCACCATGGCTGCTTAGCCCTTCTACTGGAATGGCACCAGGAACAAAAGAAGGCGTGAAAGCCATAGATATGGAATTTCTGCAATCAGGTGAAGCAGGTTCTGACAGGGTAATTTCACAGTAAAATTTAGTTACATTAAAATTCTACAGCAGTATTTTGCTTGTATCTGCTAAATTGTCTGGAAAATATATTGATGAAAGCTTTTGAAGCATTTCTTTTATATATACATAAGTGCTTGAATTTGCCCATGTGCGTTCCAAGAATTATGTATGCCTTACAATTACACATAACCTTGGGAGGAGTACCTAAATTTTTTCACTGCACCCTTTATCTTCTGTCTTAACCTATCTGTCTGCCGAATGTATGACTCAGTGTAAAACTTTAGGGTAAAATGTTGGTTATAAATCAAATCAAATCAATAACAACAATAGCAATACTAATTGTTATTTGTGCATATCAACTGCACAAATGTCCAAGAGTCATGACCGGTGGCAAATAGTGGAACGACTCCTCACATCCTTTGAACTCTCCACATACCCATTACTCTCATAAAGAGAGTGATCTAAAACCACCAGCTAGAAATGTGAAGCAGTATTTTGAAACATCCAGAAAGTTAGCCGAGAAATGTAAGCGTTCTGCCTTTACCATTCTCTAAATTTTAGGATTTTTTGCACCTTTCTCCAATGAATTTTTTGGCATTTTCCAAGAGTCTTTAAGTGCTGCTTGCAACTGTAAAGATCAATTAAATTTACATCAATTTTTATATTTCCATATTTGGTTAATTAGTTGTATTTAATAATGTATATGATTTATTTGAATACTTCACATCAAGAGGCTATTTAAAGAGCATAGGTGACTGCTGGAATTAAAATGTTTCAAACTTTGGAATTGTGCATGTAGAGTTGATCTAAAGCAGATTTTCTTCAATAAATTAAAACGACTGTACTATAGATATGCAGTCCTTGTTGCATTGGTGCTCCTGTTTGGCATTATAATTGAGATCAAGTGGCTCCTACAGATGATTTACAGTGATAAAAAGCATGTTAATTAAAGCTGTAGCACAGCTGGCGTGTACCACAATCTTAGAATAGCTGTGAAACTCATATCCTGTAGAGATCAATTGATCTTGTACAGACAGGCACCTGATTTGCAATGGTTCCAAGTTAATGTAATTAAAACATTAGTATTTCTTATTAACAGCTTATTTCAGTATAGACTTGGAACCACTACTAACAAACCACCAGCATATCACTGAGAGCACCTCACACAGCTGATATGCAGTAAGTTCGAAACTGGAATTAATTTGGCAACATGTATTTTGAGTTCCCAAAGGCATTAAGCTGTTTAACTCAGACAGCTTTAGTATAGATCTTACCACTGGTTGTTAGGTAACGGAGACACTACATTGTAATACAGTGGTACCTCTAGTTGCTAACTTAATTCATTCCGGAGGTCCGTTCTTAACCTGAAGCTGTTCTTAACTAGAGGTGTGCTTTCGCTAATGGGGCTTCTTGCTGCTGCTGCGCTGCCGGCACATGATTTCTGTTCCCATCCTGGGGCAAAATTCTCAACTTGACGTAACTCTTCCAGGTTAGCGGAGTCTGTAACCTGAAGCATATGTAACCCGAGGTACCACTGTATTACATCTTTTCCAAGTATGCTTAAAATTTTTCATGTGTGGAGAAATGAAGGCAAGAGCACATTTTTATTGTTTTGGTATACTAAGTTACCACCAATTTAGTCTTCTGTTCTGGTCCAAATTCATTGCTTTCAGTTCAGGTCTTGTTAATTGACAGTATGGAATCAGTAGCAGATAGTAGTAATCTGTGGTTGGCACAAATGTGGTTTTTATAGCTGGCATCAAAGGGTGGAATTCAACATATTGCTAAGCTGATTATTCCATCAATTCAAGCATTTTAAGTTGGCCAGGCAGGCCCATCTCCCCTCTCCTTCCCCTTCTTACGATCCTCCCAGAACTGATTGGTGGGCACATAGGGGCGAGAGAGAGAGGAGACTCCTTGCTGTGGCTCCTGCTAGTCCAACTATTTAGTTGAAGAGTCGGCCCCTCCCAACTCTACAATTCTATGATTCTATTATTCCAAAACTAGTCATTCTTTATTGAATAGAAAATGAAATGATATGAAATGATTCAGGGTTTCAGAACATCATGAAGTTGGAAATTACATATATATATGTATATGTAACATATATATATATATATATATACTGGTGTGTGTGTGTGTGTGTGTGTGTGTGTGTGTGTGTGTGTGTTTTCATAGCAGCGTGGCTTCTATTTCCCCATGGTTTGGGTCCAGGGCACTCTGAAGTGGAATATTTGCAGTCTGAAATACACAACATTTCTGTAATATACATTTCGTTAGTTACAGAATTGCCATTGGCTGTTGTACCATTACTTTGAACTTCTGTATTTTGTTTTAACACTTGTTTTGATCTTCTTTCCTTTCTTTTTTCTTTTGCTTAGACTGTGTATATTTCCACTCTGGGAACTTTGGGCAAAGGGCAGATTATTCAAACTTTAAATAAATAAATAAATAAATAAACAAACTCATGCTTGCTTTTCTGTTGTTCATTCTTTCAGCTAAAAACTCCTCATGCAACTTTTACTCTGAGTTTGAATGTGGAAATGGAGAATGCATTGATTACCAGCTGTCCTGCGATGGCATCTCCCATTGTAAAGACAAGTCTGATGAGAAGCTATTTTATTGTGGTAAGAATGTTTTACCTCATTGGGTTACATTGCCATATCTTGTTTCCATGTAATGTTTCTGACTAGCCATATAAGCTGATTCATAGTTTATTGACTCTGCTCCAAATTCCAAAACTTACTCTCATCTAGCCATGTTAATAGGAAGGTTATGTAAATAAAATAATAGTCTTTGTATTTTAATTTACCAGAAAATAGAAGCTGTCGAAGAGGCTTTAAATCCTGTTCTAACCGTCGCTGTATTACAACTGATCAAGTGTGCGATGGCAAAAATGACTGTGGTGATGGGTCTGACGAAATAGGCTGTGAAGGTACTTTTTTTGTTTGTTTCTTTTCCTGCAGTATAATGTTTATGAATTCTAGTATTTATTAAAATTCAAGAATCTGTGAGTGCCCTAAACCAATGACTAAATATTTGTTTTCACTGACTACCAATAAAAGTCATATCTGAACTCCAGAATTATAATTCAACACCACCACCCCACCCCCAATTCCAGTCAAATATTTCAGTCAACATATTTTGTCGAATAAGTGGTATGTAGAAATAAGCGTTTGCAGGCATTTTTCACTTTCAGCAGCAGTCCTATGTGTGCAAAATAGGCCTCTGTAGGCGAAAATCGAGCAGTTCAGAGTGCAAACCCAATGCTACTACATTGTACACTGTTTACCAATGTTGTGTGAGATTGATTTCAGATATCCCTGAATCTCCACCCCAGTGAACAGTACTTTCAAAATTGTGAATATTGTCAGTTCAATTTCTGATGTGTCTACTGTAGTTCTACTTTGTTCTCAGACACTTACCTTATTTCTATCCTATAATTCTATCTTACTTCATTTAATTTCTGTCTGGCTTAACCAGTGAAAAAGCAGACTCAAGACTGTAACTGTGGAAGATCACCTTTTTTCTTTTTTTAGTGCACAAGGTGCAATGGCATTGTGAAATGATAGGTTTGTAGAACGTACAGAAAATACCGTATTTTTTGCTCTATAAGACTCACTTTTTCCCTCCTAAAAAGTAAGGGGAAATGTGTGTGCGTCTTATGCAGCGAATGCAGGCTGCGCAGCTATCCCAGAAGCCAGAACAGCAAGAGGGATTGCTGCTTTCACTGTGCAGTGATCCCTCTTGCTGTTCTGTCTTCTGAGAGTCAGAATATTTTTTGATTGTTTTCCTCCTCCAAAAACTAGGTGCATCTTGTGGTCTGGTGCATCTTATACAGCAAAAAATACGGTAAAACCAATTCTGTGAGGTGAAATATGTAAAAAGAAAGTAACGTAAGGCAACTTGTATATGATAATATTTAAAGCATCTCAAATCAATTGGTTATAGTTGGATGGGGAAGAGATTAACTGGGACCACTGCTTCATCAGCGATTCTTCAGGCAGGGCACTTTGGCAACACTCCAGTGCTGGCTTGCAAAAAATGTCTTATGCTTTCCCCTTTGTTTTTTGCTTTACAATTGTTTGCTGAGACTCTTGCCATGATGCCACGGTCTCAATTAGTCTCACAGAAAGCAGCACAAAATTGCAGAAAAGTCGCAAGCAGTTTATATAAAAATGGCAGACATAATGCCATCTATCTTAATCCACCATGGGTGCTCTGCTAAACCTACCATAACTACTGGGTATTTAGGCCAAGTAGGGCCGAGATTAGCACAATTGGATACACATTATTTTACAGAAATATGTGTGTGCAGTTTTAAAGCCCCTTTTCAGCTTCTCTCAGCTCAAGCTGATCAATATCACTGCTTTTCTTTTCAGACTTGGAGGTAGAGACTTAATAATGCACAGCATCTTCCTTAAACATGCAGGAAAGGGCTGCAGTTAGAATAATAGGATCATAGAATTGTAGAGGTAGAAGAGGCTATGAGGGTCATCTTGTCCAACCCCCTACAATGCAGGGATCTTTCGCCCGGGAAAATAACAGACTATGGGATGAAGAAGCAAGGGGTACATAAAATGCCATAGGGGTATTTGCTTGCATCTTGAACAGGCCAACCCTAAAATGTGCTTTTCTGGGCCGTAGTCATGATGCGTGTGACTTCAGAGCTGTCTTTCCCATTAGATTTACTGGCACGTTGCGCCAGGGCGCCAACCTCTCAGAGGCACCCCAGCAAGTGGGGGAGCTGTGCGGCTTTGCCGGCAGCCTCCCCTTTCCCTCCTGCATGCCCGCCAGCTGCGCCCCGTCAATCATATGGCTGCCGGGCGTGCAGCTTTCTTCCCAAGCCCCTGTGGGAGGAGAGCGATCCCCGCAGAGGCTTGGGAAAAGGTCAACAACTCTGGGAAATGGGGGGGGGCGCCGGAGGGATTTTTGCGCCATGGCGCCGGATATGCTTAAGACGGCCCTGTGTGAATTGTTACTTTTAAACAACACACATTTAAGCATTGTACAGTGGTTCCTTGGGTTACATACGGTTCAGGTTACATACGCTTCAGGTTACAGACTCCGCTAACCCAGAAATATTACCTCGGGTTAAGAACTTTGCTTTAGGGTGAGAACAGAAATCGTGCTCTGGCGGCACGGCAGCAGCAGGAGGCCCCATTAGCTAAAGTGGTGCTTCAGGTTAAGAACAGTTTCAGGTTAAGTATGGACCTCCGGAACGAAATAAGTACTTAACCTGAGGTACCACTGTAATTAATTTAGTAGCAGCTTTAAACTTAAATATCCCAAACCTTGCAAATTATGTTTATATCTTTCTTTCTTTCTTCCTCCCCACCCACCAAACACTTCACCCTGTAGTTTCAGGATGTACTTCAACAGAATTTCACTGTGCAGATGGAACTTGCATTGCAAAATCAGCGCAATGCAATCAGATTGTGGACTGTTTGGATGCTTCCGATGAGAAAAACTGCAGTAAGGAATTTAGTTAATTTTTCATTTGTAACTATTTGTTTCTTATACTACACTAATATATAACTGTAAGTTTAATTAATTTGTGTGATGTAATTCAATTGGTAACAGGCAATGCTGTGATTGTGGGAGCTAAATTAAGCAACCACTGTCAAAGAAATCACAGTGATGAGATCCACACTGAAAAGAATATATTCTAATGTGTGCCCATTCCGTTTTATGTACCTCAGATAGCACAGACTGTGCTCACTTCTATAAACTTGGAGTCAAATCTTCAGGATTTATTAGCTGTAATTTTACATCACTTTGTATACTACCAGAATGGATGTGTGATGGATCTAATGACTGTGGAGATTATACAGATGAACTTAAATGCCCAGGTAATTATGGAAATAAAAATAATTTCTATATTTATTCATGATAAAGAATTATTCATTAGTGGCATTGTTTCTTTATTGTATGTTGAGTTTCTCTTTGACAAACCTGTATATGGAGCACTCCTGCATATAGGAGGAAGTGGCAATGTTGGTGATTCCTTCAGTGCCCTGAGAAACTGGACTGGACAGCTGAGGAACTGTCCAAAAGAATGCAGTAGGTGGCATGGCTGCATGAGGAAGAGAAAATGGGCAAATATTGCCTCTTCCCTTTCTCCGGTGGGAGCCTTTACTGGATCAAAACCCCTTCCATGAATGGAAGGAGCCCTACTATTTAGTGGATTGAACCCAGATGATCCTTTCATCCAAAATTCCATGACTACCAGAAACAAATGGCTTCTTTTATTTTATTTGCAGTTCGAAACAAGCATACGTGTGAAGAAAATTATTTTAGTTGTCCAAGTGGGAGGTGTATTTTGAATACCTGGGTATGTGATGGTCAAAAAGATTGTGAAGATGGAAGTGATGAATTACACTGTGGTTAGTATCTCACCTCACTGTTGTTAGTATCTTATCTTTGAACCATGGATGTTTGTGCAAAGGAGATGTCAATTGAAATCTCTGCAAGAAAAAGAATACAATTAAACTAAACTGGTATTTTAACAAATCTCAATGAACAGCTTGGAAACCTTGCAAATTATACAGGCATGATACATAGCAAACACTTTAATGTATAATTTGGTCATTTAGGCTCTAATCATATACATATATACCTAGATTGTAATCTAGTATAGCTCCGTAGTGAGTGATACAGTTAGGATCTTTGCCCCACAGTCCAGCCCCCTGCAAAGACCATCAGAGAGCAGCATACAATAAGTCATATAAAATCTGGTAATGGTGGTGCGGGAGGGAGGAGAAAAAGAAAAGCTGTGTGCCGCGCAACTAAAACAATACATGTTGACTTTTAAAGGAGGGATGCAAGAAGACCATTCATTCCAGAGTCTATAATTACCTAGGGGCTGACTTTGAAGTGACATGTATAGGATTCTGCTGTTAGGTTCCTTTGCTAGAGATCAACAAACTTATAAATATATTTTGGTCTGATTAGAGTATGCAGAGGAGGTGGAGGTGGAAGAGAAGGAGATGATTTCCATAAATTATTCCTTACTACTTTAGTATCCTGGAAAGCTGTTCTGGGGGGGTGGAGAACTTTCTGGAACAATGAGGAACATGTCAGTGGAGGCTGCAGAAAGGCAGATAATCAAAATCTGCCTTGCTGCAGGATTCCTCTGCAATTTCAATGGGTTTGATATGTATTACTATGGTGTAATGTCCCTCACTGAATATTTAGTCCCTCAAAGATCTTTGCCATTTTTCTTGTGAGAATATATATATTCTCACAAGAACCATTCAAGTTCAAGCTGTTAAGAAAGTTTGTAATTATTTTGATCTTAGAGCTGTTTTGTTTTTTTACAATATGTTCGTGAAAACTTAAAATACCTTTAGTAGTGGGCAAAAGTATTCACATAATATGTTGTAGGATATTTGTTTAACATAAGATTACATTTTTAAATGCTTGTTGGAAGGCATGCATATGTGTCTTTCCCTCTACATAGCTGTTTTTGAATAGTAGAACAAGAATTATTTTTATTTACATTTGTTAAAGATGGGAGGTAGTTTATAATGTGATTTAAAGATATATAAACAATCTTAACAAAGACAGAAGTGCCTGGCGTGCTCTGATCCATGGGGTCACGAAGAGTCGGACACGACTAAACAACAAAACAATCTTAACAATGCCTGGAGAAGCTGAGCAAAATTCCATTGGCTCTTTAGGAATTTTGAAGGGAATTTCCAGATGGGCAATATGTGAAATGAACTTCATCGGAAATTTCTAGAAAGAATTTTGCTTGTCAATAAGGGGGGGGGGGGGGAGCATGCTAGATTTTTTTCCATAGTGTTGATATTGAATCTGTTCCTACTGAATATATGCAACACCTATCATTTACATGCCCTTCCAGATTCCTCTTGTTCATGGAATCAGTTTGCTTGTTCTGAAACTAAGTGTATCTCTAAACAATGGATTTGTGATGGGGAGGATGATTGTGGAAATAGCTTGGATGAAAGCAAACCTATATGTGGTGAGTACTACAGTGATACAAATATGAGCTTGGGGTGCACATTTCAAAATTACTTGGCCCTACCCTATTCATTCAGTCAACTCAATGAACAACCACCAGAAATAAGTATTGGAGCGTTATCATATTCTGTAGGATATAAGAAATATATGTAATATTTGGTATCCCTTATAAGACATATGGTATTGTGCAGCAATAAGAACTTGATGAGCAAGATCCAAGTTCTTTGAACTAGTAGTGGCGGGTGGAGCTGTGCAGGCACAGCTGTGTTGCTCTTCTGACTTCCCAATGCTGTGCATCACTGCCAGTTACTGAGAAGGAAGGAAAAGGCAGTAAGGAGCTCAGCACAGTGTAGCACAGAAGTGGACACAACCCTACAATCTCAATGTTGCGCCTGCACTGTCCCTGCTGAGCAGCGCAGTCCCACCCATGCATGTCCCTGACTGCTACTGACTCAAATGTATTGTCTTTGTTGTTTGACTTCAGATTTTAGAAATCATTAAAGAAAATTGTAGTATATGTTATTTTATTTTTTAACAAGTCACTTCAGAATATAACTTTCCTACGTAACAAATAAAATTTAAATCATACCAATTTTTTTTCCCCAGGCTCCGTAACCTGTGCTTCAGACATGTTCAGCTGCTTAGGTTCCTATGCCTGTGTTCCTCAGCACTGGCTTTGTGATGGTGAAAGAGACTGTCCGAATGGAAGTGATGAGCTTGCCACAGCAGGATGTGGTATGAACCATTTTGCAACATACATAAATAAGATGAGGGGTTGCTGTATTTATCTGTACCACTGTATTGGTGGCTGACAGTAACTTGACATTTTTCCTTTATAAATTGGTGGTTCACTGTCTTCCGTTCCATTTTCTTTTTCTTAGCTCCTAATAATACTTGTGACGAAAATACTTTCACATGCCGCAATAAAGTCTGCATTCCCAAGCAGTTTGTATGTGACCATGATAATGACTGTGGAGATGGATCGGATGAATCACTAGAATGTGGCAAGTATAATTTTTTTACACCTGAAAGCTTTAGCAAAGAAGGAGGCACTCTTAATATACTTTGGGCCTATGTCTTTTGGGGCTTTAATGTGAGCACCATGAAGTGGGTGTGGACACAAACTGGCAACCAGTACAGCTGTTTTAAAACTGGAGCTATATGAGTTTGAAATGAAAAAATAGTAATCTGGCTGCTTCATTTTGAACCAGTTGAAATTTCCAAGTTCCCAAAGAAAGAAGTTCCAAAGGAATGTGCTTACTTTTGCTTTTTCTAATATATTTCCCCCCTAAAATATTTTCCCCTGAAATAAGTTTTCCTAAAATAAGGCATTAGTAGTAGTACATTGGTGCACTATAAATGGAGCATTGTGAGAAGCTTAGGCTGCAATCCTATGCTCACCTGGGAGAAAGTCTGTTAAATTCAATCTGAGTTACTGAGGACACCTGTGTGAGATTGCACTGTTAATCTCTGATACAGAGACAGGTCTTAATGCTGAAGTTTGTGTGCTCTGTATCTGTCTGCTGACAAGGATAAACTCCCCACAAATAGAATAAAATCGTTTGAAGAAAGTACAGTAAGTTAACAGGTTTTTAATTTCTTCTTCTAAGGAAGCAATGCTCATATTCCTTTAAGATTTCTGTAGAGAAAATCTTTGCCTTTTCAGAGCAATTTGTCAATGTATTAAAATGGTTTCTAAGAAGCACCAGATATTTGATCTCTTCAATATGTCCAATTTGACAGAATGTGGAATCCAGTCAACTTTAAATAGACCATGGAGTTATCATTTATAAATAAGTTGCTATGTATTTCTCTTGAAAATATACATTTACCAGTAAAATCAAAGAACAAGGGAGTAAACAGGTATTTCTTTGCTGTGGATAGAGTTTAGGATTTGGAAATTTCAGAGCTTGGGATAAATTGGAATTGAGCCATAATACTTATTGGGTGGCTTCAGCCAGGTTACTGCTTAACTCACAGCAGAATAATTTTGAGTAAAGAACTCTAAACTGATAAATGTATTTGTTAGTATCTCTTAGAGGGGTGAATGGCACTATTTGGTGGGAAGAAATCCCAATGAAAATCCTTGTTATTATATATTTTACATGGCTGTTTATTTGTATATAGTTTAAAATTTTATATATGGATATTTTATGATGGCCTATACTTGTAATGCCTAATAAATGTTTGTCAAAGTAAGTAAGAAAATTTATTGTTCTAAACTCAAACCCTTTATATTTGTCATATCAGACACATTTCTAGTCTGTCTTCACAAACTAGTTTCAGTGTAGAATTCTAGGTCATGTGAGCCCAGGCTACAGCCATGTTGCAGACATGTCCCAACCCAATCATATTTAGCAGAGATCCACAAACTGTTAAATCTGCTACTGTAGTTGCTCATGATGAATTGTAAGCCCTGTGTGCCCTGTTTCATGGCTGGAGACTGTTCTGCTTTGTCAGAGCAGTTACAACAGCTTCCAGCCATTGTAAAGGGTGTTGTGGCCCTGTAGCTCCTTGCTGAAAGCTGTTGAAACTGCTCCTTTTGGCCATATCCGGGTCACCTGTAGAGGCACAGCAGCAGAGAAGGAGGTGGATAGTTTGGTTACCACTATGGCTGAAGCTTGCATCTGCTAAGGAAGACATCTGCAAAGTACTTTGAAATGTTCTATGGATCAGCTCCTGTTTGAAAAAGATAGATCGTACCTTTTTTGGAATATAAACGTTAGAGGTATACATTATTAATGTTTGGCCACTCTTTTTTAGGCTATCGTCACTGTAATCCTGGAGAATTCAGCTGTGCTGATGGAAGATGCCTGTTAAATTCTCAGTGGCAATGTGATGGAGATTTTGATTGTCCAGACCATTCTGATGAACATCCAATTAACATAAAATGCAGAAGCGCAGGTTCAGCCTTTAAAATATTTTTACAATTAAATATATGTGTAAAATAATTTAGCATTGTTGTTAAATAATAATGTAGTTTTCAGTAAAATTTGGTATTTGTGGAGTGTTGAGAGAACATTCAGGCCACAAAGAACTAAGGGAGGATCAGGCTCTCAAATTGTCCAACCCAGGGTTAGTAACGTAATTGCACAGCAAAACTATAAGTCTTGCCCTATCTCTGTTCAAAATCTTGAATGTCAAAACTACAATTGCATCCTGAAAATTGCAGGTGTGCAAATTTGCATATTTGCAAGGAACACAAGTCCTCGGTAGTTCCTCTATCCTCAGAAGCTCAGGGGTTGGTGACCAGAAAGATGGCATTCTCTGTGGCAGCCCCAAAGTTGGGGAACCCCAACCTCCACAGAGATGAATCTGGTGCCTTGTTTATACAGCTTCCAGTTAATGATGAAGAGGTACCTCTTTACCCTGACTTTTGACATTTGAGGTTTATATTTTTAGGACACACCTTACTTCTGTAATGTTGGAATCTGTCCTGGAACTTTAAGGTGAAGGGTGGGTCATCATCATCTTTAGTGAGACAGTTTGGTACTGAATCTGCCTTGGCCGCCCTGTTGGATAATCTCTGTTAGAAGGACAGCGGGAGTATAACCCTGTTGCTGTTACAAGATCTCGCCTTGGCTTTCAACCCTCCTGGACTGTGTATGGGAGATGGATATCAGAGGCATTGATCTGTGGTGGTTCTGATCTGTGGTGGTTCCAGGCGAAGTTTCAGAAATGAGCACTGGATGAGAGTTTCTCAGCCCCCTGGATCTTAAGCTGTGGGCTTGTTGTTGTTGTTGATGATGATGATGATTCTCCCTATGCTTTGATCTTACTGCAGAGGCAGGACCCACTGTTCCATATTTTGCAACATGAAGGCCTTTTCCCTCTTTATGCTAAATAGTTGATAGACAGGATGGAACTCAAAGGGCCAGATGAAATCCAGCTGAGGGCCACACTTGGGCTATACATATAGGTGTTGGAGGAAAGGAAATATAGGCAGAACTTATATTTACTATTTGAAACAAACCAGCAGTATGTTTATGTCTAATCATAGTTACACTGACTGGTGATGCAATCCAGTGAAATTGAGGGCAAACATTCTATAAATGGAAATGTTGCTGTGAGATATGTAAACAGAATATGAAAGGGCTAGACTGAATTTTCACGAATGATCTGTTTATAAATTAAGATGCAGCCCACATGTTAATCCTGACACATCTCAACGTGTTCATTGCAATCCATTTGTGTCCTTTCCCTCTTGTTTCTTATTTTTAGAACAGTCATGCAACAGTTCCTTTTTTATGTGCAAAAATGGCAAGTGTATTCCCCAAGAAAATGTTTGTGATACTAAACAAGATTGTGGTGATGGATCGGATGAGCGAAACTGCCATATTAATGAATGCTTGACTAAGAAAGTCAGTGGCTGTTCTCAAGATTGTCAAGATCTTCCTGTTGGGTACAAGGTTGGTAGTCCTGGTGTGTAAAATAGTACGTTATAAATAGAGTTTTAAATCTTAAATTTGGCTTGCTTATGTAACATAAACATTAGAATTTGACACTTCTTGGAACAGAGAGCACACCTTGTGTTCACCAGCTTTTGCTATTCCATTAATATAATACAGAGGGTATAAGACACTCTGACTAATACTAGATTTTGTTTTATATGTCTTGGGGTCGGAATGTTTCATGGAAAGCCAAATAAACTGAAATATGTCTGAATATCTTGATATGCCTTTCTTTTGGTCAGAATAAAGGATTATTCTAAACCCTTAAAATCTAAGACTGGGACACTGCACAGAAAACTGCTTAGCACAAAGCAGGGGTAGGAAAACTGCGACCCTCCTAATGCTTTTGGACTGTAGCTCCCATCAGTCCCTCCCACCATGGGAATTGTAGTGCAGCAACATCCAGAAAGACAGGTTCCCCACCTCTAATGTAAGGCTATGAGCTAAATATTTTGGCGGTAGTAGTGAGAAAAAGAGAAGCAGACTGAGGGAAGCAGCAAAGAAAAAAATGTGTAGTAATGTCAGTCATCTTAAAAATATTTTAATTGTTCATCATTTTACTTTTAAATGTTAATCTCCCATAGATTTTTGACCAGGTTCACAATTAAAAGAACATTAAAACAACTACAAAATCATGTGGAACTAGTCCCATCACACTGAATAACCAGCAGAAATATCAAAATAACACCAGTAACTTAAATATATGACAAATTAAAAATGTGTTTAGAGCTTTTGTAAATTAGCATGAAGACTGAGCTTGATTATACTCACCTTTTTGAAGCGGAAGGGGGGATGAAATTTCACAATACTAGCCCATTGGCTTCCCCCAGTACTTTTGTATGAATGCTTCTAGCATCCCATGTCAAATGGCCGGGAAATGAAGAGAAAAGTAGAAGAGAAAAGATTGAGAGGAAAGAATTGGAGGTGGTATGAGGGATATTTTCCCCTAAGGTTCATTAAAGCATATAAGGGAACGTCTATCTGTATGTGTATGTATGTGATGGGGGGAGCAGAAGCTGCTGAAAAATATTTCTACCTGCTAGTCGAGTATGACTGGTATGAAAAGTTAGGTTCCTCTTCTCTGCCCTGCTTTGGCCCTGGAAAGAGCAGGATGGTAAATATTAGTGTAGCATTTAGCAATGGAGACAAGGAGTTTACAGTCATCTGTATGCTTTGGGTAGATCTCCACAGTCCACCTCTAACTTGTATCCTCAAACCTTGCTACCTCTTCTCCTTCGTAAAATGGGCTTCGGAATTTCTTATAGAAACATGCAGCAGAAATATAAAACTTCTGCTATGGAAAACCACCTGGAGAGGAAGACTTGATCTGAATTGTCTTTTAAGTTATTTTAGATGCTATATTACTAGGTTTTAAACAACATTTTGATCACATTGATACCGTGCCTGTGCAAGGAAAAAAGCAGCTACCCTTAGGATGTCTGATGTATAATTTGCTTTTATTTTTCCTTGTAGTGTAAATGTTGGCCTGGTTTCCACATGAAGGATGATGGCAAAACATGTGTGGATATTGATGAATGTTTGTCTGGCTTTCCGTGCAGCCAGCAGTGCGTCAATACATATGGCACCTACAAATGTTTGTGTGCAGATGGTTATGAGGTGCAACCTAATAACCCAAATGGCTGCAAGTCACTTTCAGGTATCATTTGCTTACTTGGCTTCCGGAATTTTACTGACTCAGTGCAATTAAGCTTAGGCATAACTAAGTCCCATGGAAAGCAATGCAACTTAAGTTAGTTTTGACATTTTCCTTTAGTCATGCAGGTTTAAGACCTTAACATACTTTGTTCAAACAAAATTATCTGTGTAATGCACAATGCATTAAACTTTCCGGTACTAACCAAACTATCTAAAGGCATACTTCTTCTTAGGTAAAAATAGATGTTTGTCCAGATGTGAGCATCTTGTCCCATCATTTGTTTCACATTATGGGATTGGAACTAGAGAAAAGCATGTGGAAGGGCGTGCGAGGAAGCTGACTTTCCTCGCCCCTTTGCCCCGACAGCTCCTCCATAAATCCTCTCCTGAGGGTCAGCTAAATGGGGCTCCTGAATGGGACAGGCTGTGGTGTGGGAGCTGAGGAGGAAGGAGGGTCCCTGGAAATTGGACAGATGCACCTTTCACAAGCAGGAGAGGGCTAGTGGGAATAGAATTAATGCAAATGTATTTTAATGTTCAGTAGGCCCAGTTGCAAGAGGCATGTATTGTTGGGAAATTACAGGGAAACATTCCACAAAATACACTGCACTGGAAGAAACAGGTCAGGAGTGATCATGGCAACATCACCATTCTACGTGCCATTTGAGTAGCCCAGAACTGATTTGCAAAACTGACTCTCTGAAAATCTGTCACTTTGAAAATCAGGGCTTAGAGTGGTTTGAATTTGCTCAGCATTCCTTTTATTGTAAATTTCTTAAATATTATTCTAAGGTTGTGCTGAGAATAACTTACTAGGAAGTTCCAATAAAATTAATGGGGCTTCTTTGTGATTACACATGTATAGTATTGCACTATAAATGCATTTTTTTTAATGTACAGTAGCTCCAAGTATGCTTCACGTGCACTTCATTTACAGAAATTTTGAATTATTAAAATGTAAGTTACATGTATTTTCAGAACTATTCAGCTCACTACTCACTGAAAATTCTGGCATGCATTAATTTGGACCTTTCTGACTTTTGAATTTTCCCCTTTCTTAATGTCAACTGTTACTTATCACCTATTTGTCCCTTAAAAGCCAGGCTGAGTAGCTGTGCTTAAATTCATTTTGGAATTGAAATTATTGAGAGTGCTAATACATTTTCTGTATTACAAAGGCTAAATTAAAGTACTCTGAAAGAAATGCTAATTGAATCTCTTGTTCAGATTATGACGCATCATTGATCTTACTTGAAATATTATGCTTTTAATGTTTCTTTCATCCACAACACTGTTCACAGCATGTAGCATTTTATTTTTCACTACTTGTATTTCTATTCCTGAAGTTCCATAAATTAACTTAAATGCTAGCATAGTATTTCCCCCCCCCCCTTTCTCTATATTTAGATGAAGAACCTTTTTTAATTCTGGCTGACCATCATGAAATCAGAAAAATCAGTACTGACGGATCCAACTACACTTCATTGAAACAGGTACAATTCCAATTATCATCTAATTAATACTTAATAATCTTAATACTCATTGCTCTTTAGAATGCTAGATGAACATAAAACCACAGTTTTAACTGCACTCCATAGCACAAGATAAGCTATGGACAAGGTTGGCTGTGAGCATTCAAGGTCTGTAATTCAGTTGTTGTATTTCTAGAAACTGTAAAGGGCTATAATAAATGAGGTTTCCCTTTATTACACTTTCCTTTGTCACCTTACTTAATTATGTGAATGGGCCACTCGACCTGATATGAATATGTATAATATAATTACTATTCAGGTCCCAATATCCTGAGTAGCCATACCTGCTGAAATGTTTTTTTTCATACAAATAAAGTTCCACTACCAGTGTCTATTTTCATGAGCACCAGTCATCATGATATCATGTGTTATCCTACTCTAATAAGACTCATATTTCTATTGTGAATTGCTTCCCATTTTGTAAATGTATAATCACGGTAAGAATTTCTGCTAGAAATACTGGACCATGTATTCAAAATGCACAGTTTTTAATGGACATTTTTTTCTGGAGGGCATAAATATTAAAATATCAGTTGATTGGAATTAGAATATGTTAAATTTTTGTGTTTGGGTTTGTTTTTTTAAGTTGACCAATGTTTAAGTTGTTTCAATGCCTCCTACTGACTCTCTTTATATTCGGAATCTGTTTTTTTTTGTTAAGAATTAATAAAGCACCTAAGCCAGCTTGGCATACTCAAAGGATGAATTCTTTCAAAATCCTGTCAATTTTGTCAAGAACATTTGATTCATTAACTGTGAGATACTATGAATAGCATCTATTCTCCCTTCCTGGAAAATCCCCCCTTTCCCCCCAGAGCTTGTTCTCAGAAACTACATCTGAGAGTTCCCAATTTGAGTGTTATGTGATCTAACTTCACGCTTCTAATGGAATCCTGAATAATTTCTCCTGCACCTGCTTTTGCGCCTCAATAGGCAAACAAAGAGGCAGACACATAAGATGGGGTTGAACTGGGACGTTCTGGGTCAGCTTATACTCAAGTATATACGGTATTTATTTTCCTGCACCTAAACTGCCACTGAAAGGGGACAAATCTCTAGGGGCTATAACACAAGGGCTCCCATTGCCAAGACAGCCCTCAAAACAGGTCAGGTGACAGTGGCTGCCTATAGGTTGCTTAGGATCCTCCTGCAGAGGATGTTGCCTTTCAGTCTCAAATTCCATTTCAATGTCATCCACTTAAACTCGCACTGCTTCTAACTGAATCATTTGAATATCCCTGCCATTAAGTTATAGGACCTAGAAGGAATATTGCAAGAGCTTTGAAGCAATCTTGTCCAACTATACTGTATCCTTGCAGACATAAATAGATTGGAACCATGCTAAATCAGTGGCAGTACATTTGGGGGGAGGGGGGATTCCTTTCTTCCATTCATTATTATTTCACAAAATCCATTATCCTTTGTGTTTGATTCCTGTTATATTCTTTTTAAAGATCCAGAATGTGGTTCATAGATTTTGTTAGTTGCAAAAAATTCAGAACTTTGGAGATCAAAGGTCCTGGAAAATGGCCTTGCAGCCAAATTGGACACTACCCCCCCTACACAGAAATTGAGGAATTCCAGGTGTTTAGTAGATGCGCTTCAATGTGCTTTTTTTTAGTACAAATCTTACTGCTTTCTGACTTGGAAAAAAAATTGAATTTGTAAGACATACATTAACTCAAAGGGGAAGTTAATTTCAGGTTATTTATATTTATCAGTTTAAATAACATGTGAGTGCCACAATCGAGCAGTCTCATTTCAGCATCATGTTCTATTAAAAGATATAAATCAAACTTGAAAATATACAAGACATATATTATACTAGTTATATACACTTTTGATTAATCTTTGATTATTTATCTTGTCGGAGTTGTCATCTTTGTTGTATTAAATGGCTTATGGAAAAACCTGGTTAATTATTTTTTTCCTTTTCAGGGTCTGAACAATGTGATTGCAGTAGACTTTGATTACAAAGAGGAGTTCGTCTATTGGATTGATTCCAGCAGGCCAAATGGCAGTAGAATAAACAGAATGAATCTGAATGGAAATGATGTCAAGGTGATTGGAAAGTAATCATGGAATTATAAACATTATTTGGGTTCCTACTTGATATTACTATATGCCGAATAGGGTTATGCATTTGCACAACTTAAGCTAGTAAGAATTATTATAAATATGAAATAGCATATCTGTTATTTATTTTTATTTTTTACTAGAGATCAACTGGGCTCAAATCGTGCAGATAGTTTATTCAGCTAATACATGTCCAGTTAAATGTGTGGTTAGGTAATTCTAATAGCAAATAAAAATGAAGATAGTGTTACAAAACTGTATGCTGTATGTCACAATGTGATTGAATGAAGTCAAAGCAGCTTGTTTCATTTCATTGGTTAGAAAAGTCATTTAAGGATGCTGATTGAATTTCTCCTGTATGTTTGCAACTTATTTTTCTTAACAAGTTATTGGTGCAAAGAGTTTTTA
Source organism: Podarcis gaigeae (assembly GCF_964106915.1). Taxonomy (NCBI): domain Eukaryota; kingdom Metazoa; phylum Chordata; class Lepidosauria; order Squamata; family Lacertidae; genus Podarcis; species Podarcis gaigeae. The sequence continues at coordinate 98,820,348 of NC_139678.1, read as the reverse complement.
AGCCCCGTGCCTTGCTTGCAGGGCTCTGGGACAGTTGTACAAGGTCTCAGGACGCTCCTGCAATCAGTGCTTTTTTCCAGGGGGTGCTCAAGGGTACAGGGTGGCGCTGTGGGTTAAACCACAGAGCCTAGGACTTGCTGATCAGAAGGTCAGCGGTTCGAATCCCCGCGATGGGGTGAGCTCCTGCCAACCTAGCTGTGTGAAAGCATGTCAAAGTGCAAGTAGATAAATACAGTGGTCCCTCGCAAGACGAATGCCTCGCAAGACGAAAAACACGCAAGACGAAAGAGTTTTCCGGTTTTTGAGTCGTTCTGCAAGACGAATTTCCCTATGGGCTTGCTTCGCAAGATGAAACGTCTTGCGAGTTCTTGCAGGTTTGTTTCCTTTTTCTTAAAGCCGCTAATAACCGCTAAGCCGCTAATAGCCATGCTTCGCAAGACGAAAAAAACTGCAAGACGAAGAGACTCGCGGAACAGATTAATTTCGTCTTGCGAGGCACCACTGTAGGTATCTACTCCGGCAGGAAGGTAAACGGCATTTCTGTGTGCTGCTTCTGTTCGCCAGAAGCAGCTTAGTGATGCTAGCCACATGACCCAGAAAAACTGCCTGCGGACAAACACCAGCTCCCTCGGCAAATAAAGCGAGATGAGCAACGTAACCCCAGAGTCGGCCACGACTGGACCTAATGGTCAGGGGTCCCTTTACCTTTACCTTTTTACTCAAGGGTACACAGTACTAGCACCTCTTTTGTTGTTGTTAAACTGTAACAACTTCATGGCGCTTACTGTAACAACTTCATGGTGAGTGCCAGGACCTATTTTTCTAGTGGGGAAAAAGCACTGCCTGCGATACCTTGTAAGATCTCAGATGGCCTCTGTGCGGGATGACGAATGTGTGGCCTTACTATTAGGCGCAGAAGTTGTACATGAAGTGGCAGTGGTACAGCCCATCCCATGCAAGGGCACAGCTGTAACTGGATAGTTGCCCTTGATAGCTTCAGCATCCTGGGCCCTCACTGCAGCAACTACTCAGTCAGAAACTTCACTGGGTCATTCCATAGCAAGTGAGCCAACCTTTTTACCTCATGTCATCCAATTTCCTTAATATTTTGTACACTTGTTGAATGATCAAAATTAAGTTCAAATCTAAAGTTGTTGTTTTTTTAATCTCATCCCATTTTTGAGTTACGAGGGGGGAGGAAAATTTTGGCCTTGCCAGACTACACAAAAGCCTTAAAAACTCAGCCCGGATATTTCAAAACTGAAAATACTGACCTCTTCAGAACTTCATGGGCTTTAATATGATATGTCACATGATGGGCTTACTTTAGATTTCAAAGTTAAATTACAAAATTTAAAAAGTGAATAAAAATGAATATGATTTTTTAAAAATCCAAAAATTGTAGTATTTAATATTTCTAAGAGCTATCTGCAAAATTTAATATTGGGATCTCAATGAGATCACATTTTTTAAAAAAAATATTTTGTACATACATATCTGCCTTATTTGGGTTCTGTTTAGGATCTTGGAGTAAAATATAACAGAATAAACAAGGCTTAAAACTATAATATCAGTCATTTCATATCAGGCATTTCTTTAGAAAGTTATTCAGTTAAAAGGCATTTGAAAAGCTAGTCAGGGTTTTCTTTTTAAAATGTGTTCCAAAGCAGAGTGATAGAATTAACAATAATAAGTTAGAATTCTTTGGATTTAAACTTAGTTTTGCTCATTCAACAAGTGTACAAAAAATTAAGAAAATGGAAAGACATGAAGTATTGGATCACTTGATATGGAAGGACCCCACTTTGTTCTTGAAGTCTAACAGTAATGGTGGTTGTCCCTGTCTTCTGTCAATTATCCTGGAGCGCCTACTGACAGTTACACCTAAAGAGGCATTTCACATGCTTCAGGTGTTTCTAAGCAAGCAGCCCACTTTCCATACTATATTTGATTCTGGGGGGCTTTCACAGAAGCAGATTACAACATGGCATGTCTTCCTGCTTGCCAAAATAAAAAAAGTGAAAAGCAGCAGTTCTACTGGACATGTCTAGTGTCTAAACTAGCAGTTTGGATATCAGCCTGCGCTTGGAGAAAAGGGACTAAAAAATTAATTTTAGGGTTGCCATATTTCAAACAGTGAAAATCCAGACAGAAAAGTTGTTGAGTCTTTTTTTAGCTTTGGCAAATTCTGGCTATTTTTAAAGAAAATTGCCAAAAACAACACAGCCGACATGGGTTGCCATATGTCCAGATTTTCCCAGCCATTGTAGCGATTTCTGCCCAGACACTGTTTCCAACTACAGTATTCCAGATATGTCCAGGAAATTCTGGACATATGGCAACCTTATTAATTTACTATTTTAAAATAGCTTTCTCAAACCAACCTGGGTTTTACTTTAGCCTCTTCGTTGTTGTTTTTAATATTCTTTAAGAAACGCATAATTCCCCTCAAATACCTTGGGAAATTTGGTCTGTAATCTTATATACTCTCTTTGAGCACAACAAAACTTCCTTCTGAGTAGATATACAATTAATTGTGCTGCCAATTACGAAATCACATTTGTTAGTGTAATATCATTTGTTTCTCTCTTGCATCTTTTAAATATTTTTCAAGAATAAGAAATGGATTCTGTTCTTGTTTTTCTGTGTATTCCACTACTTATACAATTTTAATTTCTCTAGGTAGTTCATAACACAGCTGTTCCTAATGCACTTGCAGTTGACTGGGTTGGAAAGAATCTCTATTGGTCTGACACAGAAAAAAGGATTATTGAAGTATCAAAAGTCAATGGCCTGTATCCCACCGTTCTTGTGAGCAAAAGGGTGAAGTTCCCTAGAGATCTCTGTTTAGATCCTCAAGCTGGGTATGGAACTATATTACAAACTAATTATGTTAATTGATCACATCTGATTAGGAGAATGTGGGTTCTGAGGTTAGTTTATGAATGTGTTTAACGGTTACAAAAGACAACTCAAGTATTTATCATAACATATTTGAAAATTCCAGAATGGAAAATTGAAATATCCTTTTCTCCTCTGAAGGCAGAAGGAGGGTTAATTATGTGACCTGACAGAGATATATTTTCAATAAGTTAAAACTTTACAGCATAATATCATTAAGAGATGAAACATCCTTAAATAAGATAATAAAGCAGTAAAGCTTCTCCTATATTTAAACAGTTATGCTTCAGAATAAGGATTTTTTTATAATTAATGATCAGATGGATCCCTCAATTAAAATTAATACAAACATCCAGTAGATCTTAAGAATTTGGTAAAGCTTTTTTGTTCCTTGACAAGATGTTTTGCTCCAAATTATACCCAGTGACATATTTTCTTTGGGCATTATTTCTCTGGATGTTACAAGCCAGGACTGTAGCTATTTATTAGAGATATCAGCAAAGCCAGCTTTGGTCTAGCCTGGAAATTAGCTTTGGGAGCTCTCATCTCAAAGAACAGGTGAGCAATAGTGTTCACATCAAAGAACAGGCAAGCAGTAGGATTTCCTGATTGACTCTGCCAAGCACCCAGCCATCCCTTTGACATCTGGTAGGGGAGAGAAAAAGGGCCTTCAGCGCTGGGTTGCTGTTTCTCACCTAACAGCTTTTGGAGCTCTTGAAATCAATAGTGATGTCTTTATTCATTATACATCTTAGGCACCAGGTGAAAATGTTCCTCTTCAACCAGGCCTTTGTCTGATTAACATTCTATGCCTCTATGTCCTTTTAAATGTGTGGGGGGGGGGGAGCAAGGGGTGTTATTGCTTTGTTTTGCTCTTGTTTTTATTATGTATTTGTGTTTTTATGCTGTGAACTGCCCATTGATTTCAGTATGCAGATTTAAAGCCCCTGTGGCCATGGAAATGGATGTGTAACATTGCATATAGATAACACAAAGTGTTCTTTTGTTTTCAGCTGCCCCTGAACAATATTTTAATTGGCCTGAATAAATTTTGATTAAGTGCGCTTTAGAAATTTTATTTTTGTTTCTGCAGTAGTGCCTATCCTCCTCCCCTCCTCAGAAATGAGCAGAGGCCTTTTCTAATTTGGGGGGCAGGCAGTGGTGGAAATAGCTCGCCTTATCTTATGTGACCCGTGATCCACATGTGGGTCACTCATTTTTCTTTTCTGATGCAAAATATCAATATCTGTGAACTTGTCATTGGATTGATGAAGTCAGGATCTTCCTGCAGAATCATTTGCTCAAGCAACAATAACAGCCCTGCAATGTGTGATTCTGTTTTCTGAGACAGTACAGCCAAATGAGGTCTTATAGGGACATCATTCATATGCTCATTACATCCATATAAATTGGGGTGGGGATCTTTTATTAATAATAAAATTAAGATGTGGGTGAAGGGTACTGAACCCTTCTCTCTCCTGAACCATATTCCACCTTAAACCTTTGCTCCAACTGAGGGGAAGAGGACATAGGACAGTGCATTCCTTTTATTGGTAACATTAAGATTGCTACCACCTGGTTTCAACTGGAGTCAACAAGTGAAAAGAAATGGACCTGCCACCATAGAGTCTAGTTTGTCCCTTAGTTCGTAGATTTTCACTCTTTTGACAAGTAATATAATCAATGAGCTCTATATTTACTAACCAGCAATAGTACTTCCTAGTTAGAATGTTTAGGATTTCAGTAATAGAATAATTCTTGAACTCCTGATTATACACATTTTTTTCCCTGACGAATACATTTGTATCAATAAACAAAAGAGTTATCCATTTTATTTCCTAGATATTTGTACTGGATTGATTGCTGTGAGTATCCTCACATTGGCCGAGTTGGCATGGATGGCTCTAATCAGACAATTGTGATAGAAACACAGATATCTAGACCAATGGCTCTTACAATAGATTATGTCAACAGAAGACTCTACTGGGCTGATGAAAGCCATATTGAATTTTCTAACATGGATGGCTCTCGTAGAAATAAAGGTCAGTTGCTCTCTGAAACAAAGTTCAGACATTTTGTTATTTAGCTAGGTTTTTTTATGCTCATTATAGAAATGAACGTATTTCTATCGACTACATTTTCACCAATAATGTATGCTAAGAAATCAGAACACTGCATATCAAAGAGGATGGAAAACATTAGACTGTAGCTGTTTTTTAAAAAAAATTTAAAGCACTACTCAATTATCCTATCCAAAGCTAAAAATACTTAATACAGACATAAAAGGGAGAAAATCACCAGTACAAGCATAAAACATTTATTTCCATTCATTAATAAACGTGCAGCCATTAGTTCTTTTAAAATGACAGTACATATGTGATTCAAGAATGTGTAACTCAGGAATATACAAAGACCAGTGAGTAAGAATATATAAAGACCAATTAATGATGTGCATTTACTATCCCCCCCCCCATTCTTATCTATCTTTCTCTAGTATAAAAATCCAGTGAAACAGAGTTTAAAAAATCCAGTCGTTTTTTATATTTCGTTTACTGGGTTCCATTAGTGCAAGTGCCCTCCAGATGTTATTGGACTATAATTCCCATCAGGCCTGATCAGCATTGCCCCTGATGAGTTGTAGTTCAACAACATCTGGTGGGCAGCATGCTGGCTACTTCTGACTAGTGTAGTTCTGGAGATCTTCACCTCCTTAATCAACTGTAGCGATTTGAGAATTACTGCAGTGACACTGTGACTCCTGTACAAAACTTCTTGATATATATATGCACAGCAAATGTACATGCACACATGTAAGTACCAAATATTTTTATTTGTTACTAGGCAAGCTTGGAGGATTATTGCTACTAAATTGAGAACCCAGGCAGCAAATGGTTGACAGATTGAGCTGCTAATTTAAATGAAGACTTTGCTGATTTGAATCTCGCCTTATTAGTTGTTGTCTGGGAATTGACTGTCTCATAGCATCAGGTCACATCTAGAATAAAGGAGAAATAATATTGTCTATCAGGATTATAATGGGAATCACTTTTCACATATTTACCAATTTATTTCTTGTGAGCACGGTTTGATTTTTGTGTGTATATTGTCAAAATTGGGAAAGTACAAATGGGGAGTTAGCTCTCAACTTCAAAGGACCCTATTTCTAACCTCATAGTGCTTGGAAAATGAGAGAGTTGTCTCCCAGCTTGGCTTCTATTCATGAGGCCAGCACTATGCTACTTCTGCAGCTGACATGAAATAGTCAAAGCTCTATGGAAGACAATGCAGGTTCATACATATGAGCAATAATGGACTTTTCTGAATTCACCTACCTTTTACATTTTTTATTCAAATCTCACAAGTACTGTATTCAAAATCATATTTAAAAACATCAATATTGGTTTATAAATAAATAAATATTAGTCAATATTGAACTGTCTGCATATTTTGAAAAAATATAAGAAGTACGTACACAGGTTGTCATAAAGAGTATATAATTTAATGAGCAAGATTCAGAACATAATTTTTATAGATAAAATGGTAAATTGCATATGAACCCTTGATTAAACCTTTGACAAAATACTCAAAATTATGCTTTCCATGGTGAACAGTTTAATTTACAAATTCATTTAATGGACTTCTGTATACAGTGGTACCTTGGTTTAAGAACAGCCCTGTTTATGAACTATCCGGTATAAGAACTCCGCAAAAACGGAAGTATTTTCCCAGTTTGCAAACTTTAAAGTTCAAAGAATGGAATCCAAACGGTGGAAGGGAACCCACAGCGGGAGGCCTCATTAGGGAAAGCGCACCTTGTTTTAAGAATGGCTTTGGTTTAAGAAGGGACTTCCAGAACAGATTAAGTTCATAAACCGAGGTACCACTGTAGCCCAGTATTCCATCGCAGACAGTGATGATAGAGAACCATGCTTTCTTTGATTTTTATATAAAGGTACTTACAGAAAGGGATGTAAAATACATGTTGAGTCAATTAGAAACGCCAGATTTGCCATTGGGACTATTTAATCTTTCTTTGCAGGCTAGTGGGGTATCAGAATAACAATGCAGGTGGGCAAAACTCAGCAAACAGTAGAGAGTGTACTTCAATGAAAACCAATAACATTTGCAATTCCTCCTTTGATGACAAATCTTTTGTTGATGTGTCACATTTTTTTTCTTCCGGAATAGTTGCAGAATTGCGGATTCTGATGTCACCATATCCCCCTATATAGTGATGAATGTACCTGTTATACATCCTTCACCCCACCCACTTGACTTTCATGTTCTGCCACCTGCTGTTGAAGAATGTGTACCTTAATAGCTGACTTTTCATTTAGTACATATAAAAAAGGACTGCAAAGTCATATTTTGTATAAGTGTTATGGGATGAAAAGATCTTGGTTCCTCTTAAACCACTTCATCCTACATGATGATGCCCTGTAACAAGCAATAAATCTGAGCTAAAGCTCTCAGAGTTCCTCCTCTATATATGTGTATTCCTAATATATGTGGAGGAAAACACACTGCAACAAGTGACCTCAGTCATAATTTAATATTTTGACACAATCGTCACCCTTTATCTTGTTAGCACCAATCCTAGAGCAGTACAAGAACCTGGGGGGGGGGGATGAAATTGTTCCTGACCAGTTGCTATCTAGGGGATCAGGCTAGTCCTATTTGCTCAGGAATATTTATTGATAGAAGGGATGTGGGTGGCGCTGTGGTATAAACCACTGAGCCTAGGGCTTGCTGATCAGAAGGTCAGTGGTTCAAATCCCCATGATGGGGTGAGCTCCCGTTGCTCGGTCCCTGCTCTTGCCAACCTAGCAGTTCGAAAGCACGCCAGTGCAAGTAGATAAATAGGTACTGCTTTGGCAGGAAGGTAAACAGTGTTTCTGTAAGCTGCTTTGGTTCGCCAGAAGTGGTTTAGTCATGCTGGCCACATAACCCGGAAGCTGTCTGCAGACAAATGCCGGCTCCCTTGGCCAGTAAAGCGAGATGAGCGCCGCAACCCCAGAGTCGTCCATGACTGGTCTTAACAGTCAGGGGTCCCTTTACCTTTATTTATTGACAGGCACTGTATCAGTAAGTAAAATATTACATAAGGGGAGGTTCTATTGATCACTGGTCCAATAAGCCAAATGGGGTACTGCTCCACCAATCTCAGTCTCTCCTCAGCAAGGTCCCACCTGCCTGCTTCCTTCCTTACACCCAGTCCACTGTCTTAATAGCTTCCCCTCCTTAGAATCTGTAGAACTCGCAAGCAGAAGAATGGGGACAAAACCAGAATTAACGTATTTTTTTGTTCTATAAGACTCACTTTTTCCCTCCTAAAAAGTAAGGGGAAATGTGTGTGCGTCTTATGGAGTGAATGCAGGCTGCGCAGCTATCCCAGAAGCCAGAACAGCAAGAGGGATTGCTGTTTTCACTGCGCAGTGATCCCTCTTGCTGTTCTGGCTTCTGAGATTCAGAATATATTTTTTTCTTGTTTTCCTCCTCCAAAAACTAGGTGCGTCTTGTGGTCTGGTGCGTCTTATAGAGCGAAAAATACGGTAGTTGGTTTTGCCTATAACTGGCTCTGACTCCACCTATTTTTCATGTCCTTGCCTTCTGCCCTACCAGCCCCAATCAGCATCAGCCTTTACTGCTATTGATACAGATGTTTGTACATGTAGATTCTAGGGGGAAGTTCTACTTGGCATCCCCACATGGGAGCAATGCTGACTGAAGAAGGCTAAGGACTACCAATGATTGCACATAACTGACAAATGTCATCTCCTAAAATTAGTACCGTTATTTAAAATAATTAACTATTCAATGCTACAGAAAAAATAGCATTTAGAGAAATGGAAAACAAATCATTAATATAGATTGATAAGCAGTTGCACTATCCTGTGAGCAGTTATCAGTAAATAAAATTGTGTACATCAATTTACACCTTGATAGACAAGATTAACAGTTCTTTATAAGCAGCATTTGTCAAACAAAGGTTACTAGATTTAGCATAAAAAGATACACTCAGTGGTAATACACTCAATGACATGCAGCGCTTATATCAAGGATAAAAGAGTTTGACATGAAACTCATGAATATTTTAAAAATGAAACATTGCAAACATCTACTGTAGTACTTGCAAATATTTTCCTGTATTATACCATCAATGGATTGCTTCACTTGCTACCTTCCCTACAAACTGCATTGTATCCCTGTTGTGATACTCCTTTGAAGCCCAATCTAGAGGGTCAGAGTTCTGTGGCTTCTGCTTGTACCATGGGTCTCTCCCCTCCAGCACCCCTCGTGCCTCCTGCAACTGGCTTGGGGGACATGAGAACCCCCAGAACAGGGCATGGAGGTAGCCGGGGGTGAGGGGATCGTTCCATTTGGCAAACTGAAATGCTTTCACTGTTGGAACGTTCAACGTAGTGCAACACTGAATTCTCCCATAGTATTATGATCACTGGGTTTGCTAAATCAGTGCACATTATGAGAATAGTTCTTAGGCAGTAGTGTTCTACACTGTATTCTTGAATGTTTAGTATTCCACAATACAATGTTATTTAAAAGTTGTTGTTTTTTAAGGTAATATTATTTTAAATAACATTTGCATACTACTCTTCATCTGAAGATGGCAGGGTGGTTCACCACATAAAAATACAAAATGAGAACACAAAACATAATAGAAACAAGGACAAAAACCAATAGCTGCCCTCCCACAAACATATTTAAAAAGATTGTTAATCAGCCAAAGGCCTGCTTAAAGAGAAATGTTTGCATCTGGTTCTTAAAGATATGTAATGAAGGTGCTGAGCAAACCTTCCTGGAGAGAGCATACCACAAATGGGGAGCCACTGCAGAAAAGGCCTGTTCTTGTGTTGCCATCCTCTGGACCTCTCATGGTGGAAGAACACAGAGAAGGGCTTCAGATGATGGTCACAGGGTCTGGGTCGGTTCATATGGGGGGAGGTGAGCCTTGGAGTATTGTGGCCCTGAGCATGAAATAAGCCTGAAAGCACACATGAAATCCCACCTGATAATTCACAACAAAGTGAATACTTGCATTACAGCACAAAAACGCAGTGTTTTTCATGCACATAACTTCAGTTTTCTTCTCTCTTCATAGAGCTTTGTCCTTAATGCCATGATAATTTTATGAACTGTGAATTACATGCTTGTTACTAGTAATAGGTGAACTTAAAACAGCATGCAAAGGGACACTGAACTAAACATACACAGTGGTCTGAACAAAGTTCTGAAGTTGAAGTTGGGGGGAAAACATGAGAGGATGATTTGCCATTAATGCACAGTGCCACTCGGAAAACAAAATCAGTTAATTTGGAATCTCAGTCCCAAAATGTGGGAGAAGTTCAGATAGAAATGAAATACGGTAACAAAATTGCTGGTTAAGTGGGTGTACTCACTATCTTGAATATGAACTCAAGCTGTGTGGAAAGCAAAAGTCTTTTGTACATGCCCAGAAAGTAATAGGCTCTGCTCTGACACTCTGCTCTTCTTCTGCTGCTGTGGTGGTGACTTGAAGCATACCATATGCATGCCTAGATACAGTGTAACCAAATCAATGTGCCCTTGAATTGCCTTTTTAAATAGAACAATAACCTTGTATGATGAAGCGAAGCTGCATCCAAAGAATTAAGGAATCCCCGCAGAAGCTATAAATTAACATCCAGCCTACAATTTGTGCGAAAACTTTCAAATCTGCATGTGGCAGTGCTCAAATAGTATCCTGCTATCGGTTCCCTGGGACCCAGCTGTTTCTTTCACTATGGTTAGGCCAACAGAGCTTAGCCAAGTGGGGTTGATGTATCTAATCTTAATCTAGATACTTTTAACTGGTAACAAAGAGCCTCCAGGCATGACAGGTTGTCACAGCCATTATTCACAAGAAGCTATGCAGTCCTTGTCTTTGTCAGCTTTTGCAGTATGGAATACTTTAGCTGGCAGTCTTCCAAAACTGAACATTAATCTTACATTCTATTGCAGTTCCTAATCAACATATTCTAGGCGTGATTGCTCTCACATTATTTGAAGACTACATCTACTGGACTGATGGAAAAACCAAGACAGTCAACCGTGCCCATAAAACCTCTGGAGCAGATAAAGTAGCACTGATTAACTCGTGGCATGCCATAACTGATATCCAAGTGTATCATTCATACAGACAGCCTGATGGTAAATATCTTCAGCATGTGTTCTGTAAAGAGCATTCTGACTTCATTAGAGTTCTGAAGACTTTGCTTAGTGATTAACCTAAGCAGTTTTATATTGAATTGCTAAAGAAGTAAGACGGAAAGAAGAGCAAAATATTAGAAGTATGGTTAGTTTCGCTGAAGGTCTGACACTGAAGGTCCATTACATAAACAACCTATGTTGGCTTTGTGAAGCGCCTCAGTTCTCACTCAGTTTTTGTAACAGGCCCTGGAAAGAAGTAAACTTTTACTGAACCCACAACCACTGCAAGTAAGTCTCTACTGGACACCAGGAAAGAGTTCACAGTTGCACAGGGTCTAGAATTCTCTGCTAGTTCTGAGTATTTTTGAACTTCAGGAGTCCTTCAAGCTTGTCAGTTGGCTGAATTAGTCTGAACTAATATAATATGATGCAAACTGTATTTTATAGACAGTTTGAATCAATGCAAATTAAAGGCCTTTTGGACCTTTTTGTGTGTGTATCCTAGGAAAAAGTGGAAAAAAGTACAAAAGGCCTTTAAATTGTGTTGATTCAAACACACACAGAGCCTGCTGGCCTGCCCATGAGGTAGCCTGAGGCAGCTGCCTCAGGCATTAGGACACAAAGAGGAGGTGCCTAGGTGGCCTCAGCGCCTACCTCACTGCCTCCACCGCTGGAGGAGAAGTGGCAGTGACACAGGCTTCCGGCAAGATCTCGCTGAAATCTTGTGCATTCCATGAGATCTTGCTGGAACTGCTGCATGACCCAGATAAGGGAGGACTTGGTGGGCAGCACCTTTCCATTTTGCCTCAGGCGGCGAAATAGGATGTGCCGCCCCTGGAAAAAATTACTTTCATCATATTGACAGTCTGATGGGAAATATTTATATGCATATTTGTTTACTTAGTTTATTTTTAGTCATACTGAGGTACCTCTATTTGCCAGTAGTTTATCTGGGGGAAAGCCAGCTATGTTGCTTTTCATGTGAATCACCTTAGCACATTTTAATTGCTTCCTCTTTTGCATTCCTAGTGCCTAAACATCTTTGTGCATTGACTAACGGTGGCTGTAGTCACCTGTGCCTCCTGGCCCCAGGCAAAACACACACCTGTGCCTGCCCCACCAACTTTTACCTCGCGGCAGATAATAAGACTTGCTTATCAAACTGCACAGCCAGTCAAGTAAGTAGAACGTGTGTATTGTAACATTTATAAGGATTACTTATTAATGTATTTAGAGACTTTGAAGCAGTGTAAAGACTTGTGAGAGTTTTCAGATTAAGGGGGAAGGGCACTAATAGTTTTAAAGAGCAATGAATGAAGGTACTGTTGGTTAGGAACTTGGCTTTTTGTTTTGTTTTTTCAAAATCATAAAATCTGGTTTATGGTGTTACAGTTATGTTGAAGCCTAAATTATTTATCTTTATATTCCTTATTTGGATAAATTTCATTAGGTACATCGACAAAGCTATTCCCCCAGCCTAACTTGACTGATAATGCATTGGCCTGGATCCTGATTTCCAAAGTTCTATTCATGGAACAGGCTCTTCCATCTCTCATTTGCTTTTATAGCCCACTGTCTCCCTCTGTTTCTGAACTAGCATGCCATGGAATTTCCAAAAATACCCCCCTCCCCCAACGCATGAGAACAGAAGTGCCTTCCACTCACCCAAATATGCCTGTGAATCCGGATCATTAATCCCTTTAGTGGGCAAGAAACTAATTTCAAAGAACAGCAGACTCCATATTCTGGCTTTGGGCCCTGATTTCTTATAAATTATTTTCAGTTGCAAAAAAAATCATGTTATTTCAATAAAAACTGTCAACACTTTAAGGTTTTCCATATTATACCTTTCTCCTACAGTTCCGCTGCAAAACTGACAAATGTATTCCATTCTGGTGGAAATGTGACACTGTAGATGATTGTGGGGATGGATCAGATGAACCTGAAGAATGCCGTAAGTATTTTAGCAAGTTGCGTTAACCTAGCATTTTCATGCTGTAAGAGTCAATGTGGTACGGTTGTTAAGAGGGTTGGAGTAGGATTCAGGTCTCCACTTGGCCATGAAATTTGCTGGATGACCTTAGGCCAATCTCTCAGCCTAACCTACCTCACGGGTTTGTTGTTTGAATACAATGGGAAGATAGAGAACCATGAAGCCTTGAGCTTCTTGGAGGAAGGTGGGATATAAATTTGTCATTGTTGTTAAGTCAATAAAATCTACAAGACTGCTACAGAGTGAACAAATATATATATATAATAACTTAATTATCTGGAGAAATAAAACTTTTTCTAAGCGTTTCTGCTGCAACTTGGTATATTTAACTTTTTAAATAATTTCCTAATATCTCCCTTATTTATATTATAGCTTTTGCAAATAATACAAAAGAAGATTTGCAGCAGTCTGGCTATCACTAGAGATTTCATAAGATGTACTGCTGCTTAGCACTTTTATAACACTGTTGCAGTATCCTGAATGTGCTGTAAAATCTGCAGATATTTTGATAGGCTCATAGTTCATGCACCTGCCACAATACTGCTGTCATTTTTTTAAAAGTAAACAATGTTTGTAGCAGGTACAAGTATGCCTGCTATAATTTTGCCATGACAGATGAATACGTGACAGGTGAATACAAATATATTATATTCATGAAAGCAGGCTTGCGTAGCTTTGCATTTTCTGCATGGTAATTCATAGTGGAGACTTTTCTGCTGCACATGGCTTATATTGGTTGGTACACACTCTTCAAATCTCTTCATTCTCAATTTTTTAAATAAACTAGGCCAGTAGTTTTTTTAATCAGCAAGCTTGAAAGCTTCCTAGAGCTCCAGTGCAACAGCAGAAGCAAAACAGGATCCTCAGCAGGTCACTTTCTTACCATACAATTAACAGTATTCCCTCACCTAGTTATGTTGGAAGTCTGTCAGGCAGTTACTAGGCAACAACCAAATGCTGTCCGCCAGTAAAGAGTATGTAGTGGATCAGCAAAGCAGCAGGGAAGATGGCATTGTGCTAATACACCCATAGAACCATGGTCGCCCCGTGGCATTTTGGCAAACTACAAAATGGCACCCCCTTCCCTGCAAGGGAAGAAGGGAGGAGGGAGTGAAGACTGACATCAGGAACAAAGAAGGAATAAAGATAAACATTGGCATCTGTTGCCCCTGCATATCCTGCCACCTGAGGCGGTCACCGTGCCTTGCATCATGCATAGGCCAGCTCTGGGCGGAACCAATATGGTTTTCCTGCTGGCACATCTTTACTGGGCCAACGCTGCCTCATTCTTCCTATCCATAAGCAGCAGCAACTCAGCTGTCAAGAGTGAGTGCTGCTACTCAGCCACACTGATTGCTGCTGTGTATAGGTATATTTATACACGTGGGTCAATTCAAATTGAGTTTAGGTGATTTATCACTATAATTTGAAATCCAGACTGGATTACTGGGAAAGAAACTAGTTATGTTTGACTGCCTTTGCTTCACAGGGCTAATGGTTCTCAAATTTCAATCACATCTCTGAGATCTAGAGCTCAAAGTGTCCTCTGCTGCAGAGGAAATGTAAGTGAGGTTAGCAGTGACCTGAGAAGAGTGGATTGCTACTTAGAAGGAGTGAAGTCACCACTGCTAATGCCATGATAAAGAACAAATATGACTTGCATTGAAGTTTAGGGTGGAAAAAGGCTTCCCAAATATGCAACCCTTACTATTTTGGGGAGAGAATGTTTTATTAAATCTTCCATTAATTTAGAAAACCCTGAAAATGTAGAATTTTAAAATGAATCAATAAAATTAAGAACTCGTGGACCACAATATTAAATGCACATACTACAGCAAGTACCAATGGATGATGGTGTGGGATTCATTTCTGAGTAAGCATGCATAGGACTGTGGTGTCATAGTAGAGATTTGTAGCAGTCCTCTAGCGTAGCTGTCATAATTCCAGCCTAAAACATCTTCCAATGGATGCCTAGAATCTTGCTAATAATTTTGGAGTTGGCTAGATTCTATTTGAATAAGCTACCGTAGTTTCACACTCACAGAGAGGCAAATTTCAGTTTTAGTTATTAACCTAGACATACACATACAGTGGTACCTCGGGTTACATACGCTTCAGATTACATACATTTCAGGTTACAGACTCCGCTAACCTGGAAGTAGTATCTTGGGTTAAGAACTTTGCTTCAGGATGAGAACAGAAATCATGCAGTGGCGGTGCAGCGGCAGCAGGAGGCCCCATTAGCTAAAGTGGTGCTTCAGGTTAAGAACAGTTTCAGGTTAAGAATAGACCTCCAGAACGAATTAAGTTCTTAACCCGAGGTACCATTGTACTTATTTTAGCTGGTACTGTTTCTTGTTTTGATTCTGAAGATATTTGTGCTTCACAGTGAGTACTGGTGCATTAAGTAGTTTGAATGCAGTCATTTTGCTGATCTGTACTTGCAGGAATGCAGGAAATCACACAGCTTACAGTTGCTGAGAAATTCAGCTTTCATGCCAATTAGCTTCCACTTCTCCTGCTTGGACGTCATATAGTTGTGGGAGAAAGGTGTAGCTGTGAATTTGTAAACAGAGAGTCATCTGGCTGAAACAATTTTAGTACAGCTAAGAGAAAATACATTTAATTGCTTCTTTGAGGAAAGAGAAGCAATTAGAATCACCCAGTTTCTGATAGTTCTCACATTGCTTTAAAAATTACAGAGTAGAGGCATGCATTCTTGTTAATTGCAAAACATTTTATATGCATTTGATTAAAAAAACACTGACTTATAATGGAAAATTTTCATTAACGTACTTGGACTAAGAGATAGACACTTTACATATCTATTTATTAGTAAACAAATATATGATAGCTTTTTCATAAGCCTAGAAATGCTATGAAAGGCTGTTGTGTTGTTGCTATTTTTAAAAAAACTTATTACCATGAAGTGCAGCTGTTCAACACTTTATTCTTTTTTCCAGCTGAATTTAAATGCCAGCCTGGCCGATTTCAGTGTGGAACTGGACTCTGTGTTTTACCAGCATTTATATGTGATGGAGAGAATGACTGTGGAGACAACTCTGATGAACTCAATTGTGGTAAGCATTATATGGCATGAGACTGCTTTGAGGTTGCTGTTGTTGCCTACAATCAAGTGGTATATGAATTTTCTGAAATAAATGAAATTTTAGAGAAAAAGCTTTTTAGAGAATCTGATGCTATAGTCTACCATTTATCAGCTGCAGCACAGCATCATGTACTGTGCTCCAGCTTCTTTTCTTTTTAATTGGTTTTTCCATATTACATCACAATACAAATATACCAGAGCTACTCCCCATCCCCACATATATCAATCAATCAAATATAATATTCTTTTGTCCCTCCCCCTGCTTCCCTCCACCCCTACTCGATTTCCTCTACATTCTGACATTACATTTATCTTTGCATTCTACAATCTTCTCAAATCTTCTATATATTCTCATTATGCTTCCTTACTAATTTACCTTCCCTCAGCTTCATTGTTCCCTTGTAAAAGGGCTGCTAGCATTTTACATCTCCTATCCAGTGGCTGGTTTAGTCTTCAGTGCTATTGCGCCAGGATGAGGACAATCCTGTTTAAGGTGCAGAAGTGCTGTGCAAGGGTTTTTACAGTTGTGGGGAAAGTGAAAGCACACAAATATCCCAGCATAACGTTCTAAGAACTGAAGGAGAAACCTCATTGCCCTAGTGTTTCTATAACTTACTGTTGCCACAAGAGTACTAAAGAGATCTGATACAGTGCTAGAAATCTGTAAAACAGGACAAGCCTGTCTCTTTAACTGATAAAGAATATGCCATTTTATCAGCTGTTGTGCATCCAGGTGTTTGAGTTTCCCTAGCTAAAATTCTGAATAGTACCAGGCTGCCAGTAATGTTTAGCTCTTAAGAATCATTAAGAAGTTGGAAGATAATTACAAAGAGTGTATCACTCTAATATTATTATAAGATGACTGATAACAGCTATCAGGAGAGTTACAAGAGAACGGTGACCTCTTTAAACACTCTTCTTTGTTTGGTGAAAAGGCTGTCTGGCAATAAACCCTGGATAAAATTGATGTACAAGAGGAATGAAAAAGAGTGATAGAGAAGGGAAAATATAATTACATGAAGGAGATGTAATGATGTGTTGCCAGCTTGTCATTTCAAAATGCACTTGGAATAACGGTGTGTATGTGTGTGTGTGTGTGAACGTGCATGCAAAGTTTCAGGTTGTAAGATAAACGTGAAGAAGTCTGAACTTAAAACTACTTTAATGAACAGTTCAAACAAGATTCAAAGAGCCAATTTAATATCAAATATGATTACCCAAAATGCAATAGTTGACCTCAAATCTCTTTATTTTGGATAATGGTTGATTGTTAGGTAAGCAAATATGCCAAGCACTGCAAATCAGAACCAAGTAACAGCTTGATTCCCATTGAAAAGTTGTGGCAGCATGCAGTAGCAACAGGTGTTGCTGCCTGCCTTGTCCAGTCTGGTTTAAGGTGAGATGAGTGACTGGTGGCAACATACAGTGATGGTGATGGCAGCAGTGCCAGTAGTAGCATGTTGCAGCACTACGTAGAGATCCAGGTGGGAACTTATTGCAAACATCATGCTGAGTGCTCACTGAAGTCTGGTACCAGCCCTGATAATGAGGCATTCAAAACAGCAGTAATATAGCTGAGCAGTATAAAATGAGAATCACCCGGGTTTTCTGTCCTGAAGCTTCTTATTTGTTTGTCCTCAGATACACATGTCTGCCTGTCAGGTCAATTCAAGTGCACCAAGAATCAAAAGTGCATTCCAATAAATCTCAGGTGTAATGGACAGGATGACTGCGGTGATGAAGAAGATGAAAGAGATTGTCGTAAGTTACTTACGTAGAAACTCCAAAATTACATTATTTGTGGTCAGTCAAACACGCTATACACATTGTTGTTTTGGTGAATTCTTTTGAATAATATAATTTGAATAATGTAGGAAGTGGAGATAAGACATTGGGGTTTTTTGTTCGGGTTTTTTGTTTGTTTGAAGAATTGAGAGAAAGCTAGTTTAAAACAGCTTTGATTGTTTTAATTAGAATTTCTGAATGTTAGAAAACAGTTTCTGTACTTAAAGTAGCTCATTTTCTTTAAAGCGGAAAACAGCTGTTCTCCTGACCATTTTCAGTGTAAAACAACAAAGCACTGCATTTCTAAACTATGGGTTTGTGATGAGGATCCTGATTGTGCTGATGGGTCTGATGAGGCAAACTGTGGTGAGTATCCTGTATACGACTGGCAAATGCAATTCTCTAGTGCCTGCCCATATGTGGCCAAAACGATATGTCCCATGCACAAGAGTGAAATATCAGCAGGCTTGGTGGGAATTCAGGGTTTGCAGACATACCAAAAGAGAGAGAGAAATCATGAAGTGGTGAGAGAAGCCAACAGCCCAAAGACCACTGAGCATACTCATTGTCCATTGAATGCAGCCTACTTCTTGGATGAAAAACCATGTGAGATTGGGAATGGAATTGAGCATGCCAGCTCTTTGTAACCATGTACAGGAGCAATTTTTGTTGTAAGGCTTGTAAGAATTATTATTTTTAAAATATTCTTACTAAATTTATTACACACCCTTCACCAGAAGGTCCCAGGGTGATTTGCAGCTATTTAAAAACAGTTGAAACCAAGGAAAAGAGTGGGTCCTGGAAAAAACCCCAAGAATATTAAGTGTTTCATCACAACTAGTGGTAATAAAGTCAGTTCATATTAGAATCATTTCAGATTAGAATGACTCCTTCTATGCAGAAAAAGGGTTTTGATCCAGTGGAGAATCCCACTGATAGAAGAGGAGGGGAGGGATTTTTTGTTGATTCTATCCTCCCTCTGCTGCCATGCCTGTTCTAAAAGGTAAAGGGACCCCTGACCGTTAGGTCCAGTTGTGACCGACTCTGGGGTTGCGGCGCTCATCTCGCTTTACTGGCCGAGGGAGCCGGCGTACGGCTTCCGGATCATGTGGCCAGCATGACTAAGCCACTTCTGGCGAAGCAGAGCAGCACAAGGAAATGCCGTTTACCTTCCCGCCAGAGTGGTATCTACTTGCACTTTGACGTGCTTTTGAACTGCTAGGTTGGCAGGAGCAGGGACCAAGCAACGGGAGCTCACCCCATTGCCGGGATTCGAACCGCCGTCCTATGCTCTGTGGTTTAACCCACAGCACCATCCGCGTGTTCTAGACAATCCCTAAATCCCCTGAAGCAAGTTTTCTGAGGGCACAAGAGGCTGCAGCGGGGAGGGGGGGGGTCTTAAATTGCTTCTTCCCTTCTACTGGCAGAAGTGCCTCTTGTGAAAAGTTCTGTTTCAGATTTTCCCATCAGCCACATTCAAGTTTGGATCCAAGCAAATAATTATCCCCCACCTCCGGGCAAATAATAATATGGTAAAAATAAAATGCAATCTGACATAGCAGCTGATAATTAATTCAGTACCTTTGCTAGTGAAACATAGTTTAATGTGCTATAGATCTGGCATGCATTTTTCACAATGCTTAACTACCTTAGATTATTAGAATAAAAGCAGTATCTGTCTTGGTTACAGATAAAAAAACATGTGGGCCTCATGAATACCAATGTAAGAACAGCAACTGCATTCCAGATCACTGGAGGTGTGACAGCCAAAATGATTGTGGTGACAATTCTGATGAAGAAAACTGCAGTAAGTAATTTCTGACTTGCTAGTAGTATGTGTGAAAGGGATCTGGGGGTCTTAGTGGATCACAAGTTTAACATGAGTCAACAGCGTGATGCAAGCTATTCTAGGCTGCATCAAGTCCAGATTTATTCTGCCTTGGTCAGACCACACCTTATTATTCCAGAAGCTAAATTTGAATTTTTGAGTATTTGGAATACTTGCATAAGCTGTGTGAAATAAGTAAAGTCAACTCACCTACAGTAGCAAAGTGCAAAGTGTTGGTTTGTTAGCTCCTATGGCTTAAAAAGGTGAAAGAAAGCTTTAGGGCCAAATTCAATCAGCCAGTCTTGCTTTGAGTATTTTTTTCCTTAACATATAAAGCAGTATAGAAATGAAATTATTATTATTATTATTATTATTATTATTAATAGCAGAAGCTTGTGCAAGATGAGGTTTCCCCTCCCCCCCCCAATGTCCCTATGCCTTCCCAAATTGACTGGGGGGTGGGAAGGAAAATACATAATAATAATAATAAATAATAATAATAATAATAATAATAATAATAATAATAATAATATCTTTATTGTCATTGCCCCCTCTCAGGGACAACGAAATTACTTGGCTGCTCCATCCACTCAGATAGGGCACTCCACTTAAAATCAGAACAACTATAAAAACACTAATTAAAACAATATAATATAATACAGCAAGGAAGATTAGATGACTTCAAAGTCCAGGTTTCCCATTCAGGGCCGAGATCGCTCTGGAGAAGAAGCTGTTCTTGAGACGGCTTGTTCTTGTCATCATCGTCCTGTATCTCCGTCCCGACGGCAGGAGCTCGAAGAGACAGTGACCAGGATGCGATGGATCTTTTACTATGTCCAGTGCCTTCCTATGGCACCTTGTGGCATAAATCTGCTCTAAGGTGGAGAGTGGGCAGCCAACAATGCTCTCTGCTGCCTTAACAACTCTGCACAACACTATCCTGTCCTGGGTAGTACAGCTTCCGTACCACACACATAAGCCATAAGTGAGCACGCTCTCAATGGCACAGTGATAGAAGGCAAGCAGCAGTTTCTGCGGAAGATGGTTTTTCCTTAGGATTCTTAAAAAGTACAGTCTCTGCTGCGCCTTCTTCACAAGCCCCCTTGTGTTGACACTCCAGGACAGATCCTCTTGTAATTCAATACCCAAAAATCTGAACGTTGTTACCCTCTCCACACAGACCCCATCAATCAGAAGTGGCTGGACATTGCTCTTCTGTCTCCTGAAGTCCACCACAAGCTCCTTTGTCTTCCTTGTATTTATGAGCAAGTTGTTAGCTCTGCACCACTCTGTCAGCCGCTCCACCTCATCTCTATAGTCCGTTTCACCCTCCCTTTCAGAGATGAGCCCAATCACGGTTGTGTCATCTGCAAATTTGACAACCCTATTACTAGGGTGAGCAGCGACACAATCGTATGTGTAGAGAATATAAAGGAGCGGACTAAGTACGCATCCCTGTGGTGTTCCTGTGTTAGTCTTAAGTGTATTAGAGGTATAAGGGCCCAACTGAACCCTCTGGGTGCGGTCCGACAGAAAGGCCGATATCCACCCACAAAGTGATAACGGGAGCCCCAGATCTTCCAGTTTAGACACCAGACGTTGTGGTAGAATGGTATTAAATGCCGAGCTGAAATCTAAAAAAAGCAGTCTGGCATAACCCCCCCGCTGCTCCAAATGTGCAAGAACGGCATGGAGGGCAATCGCCACAGCGTCCTCTGTCGATCTTTTCATTTTATAAGCAAATTGGAATGTGTCCAGTCCCTCTGGTAAACAGGCAATGACATAATTTCGTACCAGCTTTTCAAAGCACTTCATGATTATAGGTGTGAGTGCTACTGGACGAAAGTCATTCAGATCTTCCGGGATAGATTTTTTTGCTATTGGAACGATAGTAGAGGACTTTAGGCAGGATGGAACAATAGCCTGGGCTAGGGATCGATTTAAAATCCCAGTGAAAACTCCTGCTAGTTGGTCTGCACAGTCTCTCAGTACCCTTCCAGCTACCCCATCTGGCCCTGTGGCCTTCCTTGGGTTGATTCCCTTCAGCACCTTCCTCATCTCTTCTTTTTCCACAGAGACTACCACATTCCTTTGTACTGATGATGACGATGGTGGTGATGGTGGCAAAGCCTTCACAGGGAGTGGTGGTGGTGGTGGTGGTGGTGGTAAAGCCTCAGCAGGTGTTGCTGCAGATGTTGCTTCAAAATGGGCAAAAAAGGCATTCAGATCCTCTGCGAGGAATGCCCCTCCCTCGTCTGCCAGGGAATCCTTGAATTTATACCCTGTTAATTCTTGTACGCCTTGCCACATCTGCCTGGTGTTGTTGCTTTGTAGATGATTCTCCAGACGCTGTCTATACGCCTCCTTTGCTACACGGATACCTCTCTTTAGATCCGCTCTAGCTAAGCTGTACAACGACTTATCTCCACTTCTGAAAGCAGTATTTCTTGCCTTTAGCAACCCCTGGACCTCCCTTGTCATCCAGGGCTTCCTGTTTGGGTAGATCTTTATCCGGCGCCTCTGTGTTACATTGTCAGTGCAGAACCTGATATAGTCCAACACTTGCTCAGTATGAGTCTCTAGATCCTGTTGGGCAAATACCTCCCAGTCGGTGTCATGAAAACAGTCTTGTAGTTGTTGGGATGCTTCAGCTGGCCATATTGTAATATCCCTCTTTATAGCTGGAGTCCGTTTCCTCAATGGAATATATTCAGGAGTCAGGAGCAGGGACACATGATCAGATTGGCCTAGATGTGCCAATGGTTCGGCCTTATAGGCCTGCTTGACATTTGTATACAGCCTGTCCAGAGTCCTTTCTTCCCTGGTTGCACACTTTATGTGTTGATAGAATTTGGGTAGGGCCACTTTCAAATCTGCCTGGTTAAAATCCCCGCATACAAGAAATGCAGCCTCGGGATACTTGCCTTGTTGTCTGCTAATGACATCATGCAGAAGACCCAGTGAACAGCGGGGGGGGGGGGGGGAGAGAAGAAGGGAGATAATTCCATCAGACAAGCTGAAATGCTCGAACTGATGGAGTGATCTCCTTAGCACTACATTAGCACTCCTCTTTTTAAAACTTTGGCCTACATTGTAGTAACATCAAAAGCTTTTGGGAAGCTTTTGATAGTTAAAATAGTCCTTTTTAAAAATGCATATTTTCTTATATGGAACTAAAAAGTGGAGAGCCTCTGCGGGTATGTAAGAGTAAAATACCTTTAATCAATAGTTTCTGAATTTCAAGCATACTTATTTTAAATATGTATGAGCATGCCCCCCATTTTTAAGCTGGATTTTTTTGGAAATAATAATAATAATAATGTTACAATATTATCACACGCCACCCCAATCTCTGCTGAGCAGCTGCATAAGATTCCAGGGGTTGCAGGCGTTCTTACCCAGGGTTAGTGTTTCCTTCAGGAATAAGGCTCAATGGAGGCTAGTGTCTTTAGGATATATAGCTTATTCACACACACACACACACACACACACACACACACACAACCTGGAGTTTACAATGGAGGGGCTCACAGCAGCAGTACCCCAAAATGCACCAGAATATTCCATAGCAATAACAACAAGAAGCCCAGCACAACCCAGCTTACTGGTTACATCACTCCAGCCCTAATCCCCATAGCCTAAATTCTGGTCTCTTATATAACCCAGGAGAAGGCCCTTCCTTTGATGTCCTAAAACTCATTGCCTGAAAAGGGATTAGCTTTTCACATTTATTCACACTTAGCCCTTGAGAGAGGGAGGGGACCGGCACATTTGCAAATGAGATCTGCCCTTTCATTCTTTTGTTTCACCTATATGACTTTTCCCCAGGTGGTCACCGCACAAGGAAATTACCTCAGCTAATTAGCTTTTAGACTTGTTGATTCTACAGGATTACAATGTCAAATACACAACCCAGGAAGTGTGCTTAGGTTAATTAACTCTTCGCATATTAACAGCTGCCAGCCCACATCTTGAATACACATGAATCCAGCTATTATGGGTTCTAAAATACCGGTTCTAATTAAATTCTAATATTTATTAAACCCAATTAGCACCCTCAGATGTATAACATTATAAATAATATAAAGGGAGAACACAAAATTAATGGAACCAGGAAACAGTTCTGATTTCAGTTCTTAGTGTATCACGGGTAAGCTTTGGAGAGTTATATCAAAGTAAGAAAAAAGTTCTCTAACTTATGTTTAGTTTGAATCTGAAACTTTTCTTCTTTCAGAACCACAAACATGCGCTCAGAAAGACTTTCACTGCTCAAATGGAGACTGTATGTCTGCAAGATTTTGGTGTGATGGTGATTATGATTGTGCAGATGGCTCAGATGAGGTAGGTCTTTGCAAGAGATTGGTTTTGATACTTAGCACCTATATATGATGGGATACTAGCAGCAGGGGGTGAAGTGCCTTTTCCACCTCAGTACCCCCAAAACATCCATGTTTGGGCTTATATACTGATGCACACGCCACCTAAAACCATGTGATCAATACTCTACGTAAGATCCAGGATTAACAACTTGATTTGGATCTACAAGCATTGGTCTCGGTCCCCTCTACATAGCTGCTGAGCAAGCAGACCCAAAGGCAGTATAGGCAGTGGCGTACCGTGTGGGGTGCAGGGGGGGCCGGCCGCACTGGGCGCAACATCTGGGGGTTAGGGTTAGGGGCGCAAATCCACGAGTTATGGGGCGCAAATCCATGGGTTAGGGGGTGCAAATTACTTGCCTTGCCCCGGGTGCTGACAACCCACGCTACGCCACTGAGTATAGGCTCAAATGTAAGACTTTGGAGGCTCAAACGTAAGAATTTCCAGGAAGTTAAAAGTAAGGTTGAGTCAACATGGTCTCACAAAAATTATTCACGTTATTGGTACAATGCAGAATTGGGGTCAATTAAATTTGCTTAAAGAACTAGATTGCAGGAAATATCCTGATCTACTGAGGGAAGTCAGGGAAGTAGTTTGCAGGGGGGGGGGGGAAACTATATTAAAAGAAACAACTAGCCAGTAAGACCTGTGCAAAAGGAAGTCAACAAAATAAAATGGCATCATAGCCTGCTCCATTGAGGAAAAGCAAGCTGCCAACACTTGGTATCAGAAACTATGAGTAAAATAGCATGGTATTGCCACCCAACAGCAAGATTTTTGTTTTTGTTTTTTTAAAGTGCAAAGCTATGAGCTTTTTTCCAAAGCAGAAGCATGAGGGATAACTTTCTGATACCGCCTTTTACATAAAATTGGACTCAGACCCCACACAAGAATACAAAAAAGAACTGAACAAGATTGTTAAGGAGCTACCCCCACACATCCAAGAACAGATCCTCACTAACACACCAACAGAACCTCGCCCAGGAACTTTCTATCTTCTACCTAAAATACACAAACCAGGAAATCCAGGACACCCCATCATTTCAGGTATTGGCACTATTACAGTGGGTGTCTCCGGTTATATGGACTCTGTTCTGAAACCATATGCCATCAGTGCTCCCAGCTATGTACATGACACCACAGATTTTCTGAGGAAAATACAATCTTTAAATAATCTTCCCAACAATACTATACTAGCTACTATGGATGTGGAATCTCTGTATACCAACATCCCACACAACGATGGTTTACAAGCTATAAGGAACACCATTTCAGATAAAACCACAGCGGACTTTGCCACCAAACTCTGCCAATTTGTCCTTACCCACAACAACTTCAAATTCGGTGATGACCTGTTCCTTCAGATCAGCGGCACAGCTATGGGCACCCGCATGGCCCCACAGTATGCCAACATCTTCATGGCAGATTTAGAACAACGTTTCCTAAACTCCTACCCACTCAAACCTCTCTTGTACCTGCGATACATTGACAATATTTTTATCATCTGGACACATGGTCAACAGACCCTGGACACCTTCCACCAGAAATTCAATGATTTTCACCCCACAATCAACCTAACAATGAATCAATCTATGCAAGAAATACATTTTTTGGACTCTTCTATAAAAATACAGGATGGGCGCATAGACACCACCTTATACCGTAAACCAACTGACCGACAAACATATCTACATGCCTCTAGCTACCATCCCAAACATACCAAACAGTCCATTGTATATAGCCAGGCACTACGTTACAGCCGCATCTGTTCCAATTCTACAGACAGAGACTCTCACCTAAGAGATCTACAGCAAACCTTTTTAGAACTAAAATACCCAGCAGATGAAGTTAGACAACAGATCAACAGAGCCAGACTGATACCCAGAGAGAACTTGCTGCAAGACAGACCCAAAAAAGAAAATAACAGAACACCTCTAGTCATCACATACAGCTCCCAAGTTAAAACAGTACAACGCATCATCAGAGATCTACAACCTCTCCTGGACAATGAAGAAGAAGAAGAAGAGTTTGGATTTGATATCCCGCCTTTCACTCCCTTTAAGGAGTCTCAAAGCGGCTAACATTCTCCTTTCCCTTCCTCCCCCACAACAAACACTCTGTGAGGTGAGTGGGGCTGAGAGACTTCAGAGAAGTGTGACTGGCCCAAGGTCACCCAGCAGCTGCATGTGGAGGAGCGGAGACGCGAACCCGGTTCCCCAGATAACGAGACTACCGCTCTTAACCACTACACCACACTGGCTCTGACAGTTCTCTTTCTCAAGGTCTGGGAGGAAGACCTTTCATTGCCTACAGACAGCCACCCAATCTTAAACAACTCCTAACCCACAATAATACCACAACCAGACCTAACACGGACACTGGCACCAGAGCCTGCAATAAACCCAGATGCCAACTTTGCTGCCACATACACCCGGACAACACCATTACTGGCCCCAACAACATCACACATACCATCTCGGGACTATTTAATTGCTCATCGTCTAGCATTGTGTATGCCATCAAATGCCAACAGTGTCCTTCAGCTCTCTATATTGGACAAACAGGCAAGACCTTACGCCAAAGAATAAACGGACAGAAATCGGACATCAGGAATCACAAGACAGAGAAACCAGTAGGAGAACACTTCAATCTCCCAGGACATTCTATACAAGATCTCAAAGTAGCTGTTTTACTACAAAGGAATTTCAGAAATAGACTGGA
Organism: Podarcis gaigeae; assembly: GCF_964106915.1. NCBI lineage: Eukaryota > Metazoa > Chordata > Lepidosauria > Squamata > Lacertidae > Podarcis > Podarcis gaigeae. The sequence continues at coordinate 98,793,447 of NC_139678.1, read as the reverse complement.
AAGAGAAGCTGCTGAATTGCAACTTATCACCAAACTTAAAACCATGGAGAGTCCTGGTCTGAACAAAGACCTTGGATTCTTATCTCATTATACATGACAAGGCCATTTTTCACCTTCTTTTTCCTGTAAGACCTATTGCAGTTGTTAAGAGTCGTCAACAGGCTCATCACAGCTATCTGCCAATCACCCATTCCCACCACCCTTCTGAGTAATACCCCTCCCCACCTTCTCACTATATAGAAGGGTCTGGTAACTTCTGTTTCAGTGTATCTGAAGAAGTGTGCATGCACACAAAAGCTCATACCAAGAACTAACTTAGTTGGTCTTTAAGGTGCTACTGGAAGGAATTTTTTTTGTTTTGACTATGGCAGACCAACATGGCTACCTATCTGTAACTGGAACTTTCTGATGGTAAGAGCTGTTCGACAGTGGAGCAGACTCCCTCAGAAGGTGGTAGACTCTCCTTCCTTGGAAGTTTTTAAGCAGAGGATGGATGGCTGTCTGTCGTGGATGCTTTAGTTAAGATTCCTCCACTGCAAGGGCTTGGACTAAATGAACCTTGGGTCCCATCCAGTTCTTTGATTCAATGCATAATCAAACCTCGTCTTAATCCCTTTTCGGTCCAGGTCCAAACTAGTGTGCAGCTTTGTAACTTTGGAGTTAAGAGTTCTGAAAATTCTAACCTTGCAAAAATCTGGCTGCTGTTGTAATATGTGCCCTGTCACGTGCTCTCAATTTTCCATGAGGTGGAAATATCACAGAAAATAATAAGAAAGGTTTCATATATCCCTATTTTTAGCCCATATTTGAAGTGATAATTCTAAATGTACTTTTAAGAAAAATGTCACCGTATTTGAGGTGGCCATGTCCATGACTATCACTCAATCAAATTACTCTACCCGCTATCCAGTTGTGATTACTATTCCATTTTATAACTTCTGCTACTTTTGTATAACTTTGGAAATGATTATTTTATTACTGGAGAATTCACAAATGCTGTTCGTTTCCAGGCATAATCTTCTTTTTGCACTTTGTATTGTATATTACTTCAATTGGTTGCGTTATTTTGTTTATGACAGAGATACTGTGATTCTGGCTGCTTAAAAGACCAGTTTCAATGCTCCAATGGTCAGTGCATTTCCTCAAAGTGGAAATGTGATGGACACGATGACTGCATTCTTGGGGAAGATGAGAAAAATTGTGAACCAGGTAAATCTTTATCGGGGGGTGGGGGTGGGGATAAGAGAATTATTAACTGCAATGAAAAACACTGTTAGTAATATATTTTGCCCTTACCAAACATGCCACTCTGTAGAAATACAGATTTTACCAAATACCAAGCTTACAGTGCACTGCCTTTCTCTAATGCCAAATATATTTCTGAAATAGCATCTCCAACCTGCTCTTCGAGTGAGTATGTCTGTGCCAGTGGAGGGTGTATCTCAGCATCTTTCAGATGTAATGGAGAATATGACTGTCCTGACGGCTCTGATGAGGTACGCAGTTAATTAGTTTTGGCTAGCAAATTTAGAATTTTGAATTTAAAGTCGCAAATATTGTGGAATTTCATTCTACCCCAGAGGTTTCCTTGTACAGAAAAGCAAACAACTCAGTCATTGCTGGGCTTTTCTATTTTTCCCCAATAATGGAGTAGTTGAATCCCAATAATGGAGTAGTTGATTGGCATAGCTGTAAGGTCCTTTCAGTTCTGGCCCCAAAATTCTGGAATTACCTCATGTCAGAGGTTAACCAGATCTGTTTCTTGTCTGAGGAGCTTGAAAGATCAGACAACTACTTGAGTACGCCCAGGTTTGCTGTTTTAATTGTTGCATTTAAAAACAATTTAATCCTTACATTTTCACATTGTGACCCACTTTGATGGCTTTGGTCAAAAAGCAAGTTATAAATCCATAAAGAAATAAATATGGGGAATTTCATGAGAACAGTGGCGCTCCGTGAGCTGGGTGGTAGTTATTGAGCAGTATCCAAAAATGTTTTGTGCTTCTGCAAGGGCACTTCCAGTCACACAACATAGATCCCTCCTTCATTTCTTTTTATACTGCTTCCTCCTCCAGCCCCTGCACTCTTTCCCAGGTCTCAACTTTCTATACTCACAAAAAATCTTGATTGAAAGCTGGAGAGGTGGAAAAGCCCAGTGCACAATCACACTTCTTCTACTTCTGTAACTTTGGATGCTAAGGAGTGATTTTAGGGCAAAGGTATCGATGTCATGCCCCCTCCTTTATAACTCAAAATGGTGTTGTTTGTAGTTATTTATATTCAGTGTTAATTGTAACTTTTCTGTCAGTAAGAGAAAAATGACCCACCTTTGCCGAATTCTACTTGATCTGTCTATAACTCTGTTGCTTTTGTTTATAAATACTGCCACATATAAATGTATTTAAACAGATGGATTGTGTAACAGAATGTAAGGAAGATCAGTTCCGATGTAAAAATAAGGCCCACTGTATCCCTATCAGATGGCTTTGTGATGGAATCCAAGACTGTGTGGATAGCAGTGATGAACAACATTGTGACAGAGGTGAGAGTCATTATGTTCTTCCCCACTTTTGATTTAATAACTAATAACAATAATATCCATTGAACTCAATGTGATTTGATTCAGAGTAGATATGGGTAAAATTGTGTTGCATAAGACCTAATACAAACAAAGTAATTTTAATTTGCCCTTTTTATTTTTTATTTTTGCTTTAAGAATGTACAAGGAAAAGAGGCTGCCTCTGAGTAAGAGATCACCATGGGGGGGGGGAATCTACAATAGAACTACATTTGTTCTATTTGCAAAAGCTCCATTGAACTGAAGGGGAGCTTGCAACTTGGCCTTATGACTGCAGCCTTCAACTCTTTTCAGGTTGCTGTCCAAATGTTCAAGTGCTATAACTTGCACAAAAAGAGAAAAAGCTGGTAGCAACAGAGGTAGTTGACGATATTCCCACCCCCTTTACCTTAACCTGCAGAATGTCACATTTTGTTCAATAGAATAGACCTTTTTCCTTGGCCGTTAGCACAACTTGGCATTTTTGTAACTGTCACTATTTTGTTCAGAAAAGCCATATCCTTAAAAAAAAATAATTATGTAGTAATCCCTTAAAATATAGAGCAATATTATCTCATTGAGGCTGCCTTTTCACAAATCTAGCTCATCCTAAACCTAGGCAATCACAGGAATAATCCCAATTTCCATCTCTGAAGTGTGTGCTCTGTGAAGGCTGTATTTATAATATAATTAAACTATCTGCTGATTTTTGGATTTGTTCTTTTATCAATCCTTCTGTGTTTGCATTAAGCCCACCTATTTTTTGAGATCTATAATTCTGAAGAAACACACTGTTTCCTCTATTAAGTTCATTTTTCATTTTAGAAAAAAGCATATTATTTTAGGCAAATCAGATTTAGGAAATGACCAAAATAAAACCATATTGAAAATAGGCTACTTTATCTAAATGACGTGCTTCAAAATAGGATTTAAATAAAATGCCCATCTCAGTTCACTACTTGCAAGTGTCAAGTAGAGAGGGAGACGTTGTCTTTTTCAACTGTGGGGGCAGATAAAATTTATTTAATGGGTTTTCTGGGAGGAATTGAGGGTTAACAGCTAAATGTAGCAGCAAATGGCACAGATTCTTCTTTTTCTTTAGCTTTTAAAGTTATTGTAACACATTGTGCTTATCCACTGACTACGGTGGTAGTGTGAGAGCAGGTTTCACCCAAATGGTGTCTGAAGTGCCTGTGCGGTTATTCTACGTCAGATAACACAACATTGTTCTGAGTTGGTTTATAGGAGGAGTAGTAAATGGTCTTACTGGGTGCTGAGAATTGTTGCCCTACTGATGTCACTTCCACTTCCAATCAGCAGCAATCAATCAATCAATCAATCAATCAAGTCCGTGGGGTTATTGGGTTGTTGTTTTTATTTTTATTTTATTCTATTCTATGAACCGCCCTGAGACCTCCAGGTACAGGGTGGTATGATGATGATGATGATAATAATAATAATAATAATCAACGCACACCACCCCAATCTCCAAGCAGTGTAAAATTCCAGTGGGTCCAGGCACTTACCAGGGCTCATTTTCCTTGGCATGAGGGACAGTGGAGACTGTGGTGTCTTTATTACATACGGTTTATTTAAACATATATACAATCTGAGCCTACAATGGAGGGAGTCACAGCATTAACACCTCCAGAAGATCTTGCTTCTCCCATATCCACAGCCTAGGATCCAAGCAGAAATCAGGCATGGCTTTGTCTGTCAGCTGCCCAGGCTGCTGCCTGCTTCTAGCTTCTAGCTCACATGCATATCTCCGGCCTGTCCTTCACAGTAACAGCCAGGTGAGGGAGGGGAGCCCACTCATTTGTTCCTCTGGCACAGAGCCAATTTCTGTTACCTTAACAACCCATATTTAGGGGTTGTTACCAAGAAACTTGTCTGACTAGTCCAGCAATTGAATCCTTATTTGATCCAGGAATTAGAAAGGACTCTGGCATACAGCAATACATCTGTCCCCAAATGCACAAACAAACAACAAGATAACAGCTCCCCTATAGAAAAATAACAGACACATTATACACCCAATTAAAGCATAAAAATATATGTATAAACTATTTTGGTTTTTCCGTGTTTTTCAGGGGGGAATATATGTAGATCGGATGAGTTTCTTTGCAACAATTCACTCTGTAAACTGCATTTTTGGGTTTGTGATGGAGAAGATGACTGTGGAGATAACTCTGATGAACTCCCTGAAATATGTGGTAAGTTTCATTTCCTACAGTATGGTTTGTTGATTTGACTACCTTTCGACTGCTCAATTTTGTGTTTTGCTTGGTCACTTGTTTTGTTTTGTTTTGTTTTGTTTTCATACGTATTTATGACTGTGTACACATTGTGGGCAGGATTCAACTAAGTTGTTGAGTGCATAGAACAAGGTCTGCTTGCACAATGGTAATCTCCCCCCCCCCCAACCATCCCCATGTTAGCAACTTCACTCCTCCGAGGCTGCATTTTGTGATTAGTGAAAATCACACAGTCTGTCTGAGAGGAAGCATGAGAACCAGATATAGTCCTGTCTGTATGTATTATGTGATGTGCTTTCATTTTTGCCTGTTCTCTCTCGGAGCTGGTTGAGAAAGAGCGTCATGATTCTGTGTCTGTGTAATATAGCGTAAATAAATAGTAGTTTAGAACTATGATGCCTCTTTCTTTTGCTGTGTCAAGAAAAGGCTAGTGTGCATAAATCAAGTTGGTTTATGTCGCTGGAGTGCTCTGGAGAAGAGGAGGGTGCCTTTTCCAGAGCTATGCTCACCGGAGGACGCTCGGAGATCTGGAGTGGCTGCAGATAGCCCAGAGTGTAATCTCAACACTCCACTCTCTAAAAATGGTTTAGGGGGTGTGCAGCAGGAGCAGTAGAAAATTCCCATTGTGTGACCCTGTTCCCCGCATGCATATCCCACTTAGCGCTATGTTGAATTCCACCCAATATTGCTAAAGCACATTCAAAGCACATTTTCCTTCTTAAAGAATTCTGTGATCTGCTGGGAATTGTAACTCTGTAAGGGCTAAACAGAAGAGCCCAGAATTATTTGAGGGGAAGTATGTGTTTCGAAGGTGTTTTAAAGGTATAGCGTGTATGCAGCCCATGTCTTTATAGTAAACGTTGCAAATACTACATTGGAAAGAAGCAAGTTAAAACACAGTAGTGTTGCATGGTCCCTCCAAACGTTCCAAGAGGATTTTCTTGATAGTTGAGCTAGCATTGAAGTGAGAACATTTCAGCAATACTTTTTCTCCTAAATCTTGCAGCTTTAAAGTCATAATACAGTGGTACCTCCAGTTACGAACTTAATTTGTTCTGGAGGTCCGTTCTTAACCTGAAACTGTTCTTAACCGGAGGTGTGCATTTGCTAATGGGGCCTCCTTCTGCCGCTGCGCCGCTGGCACACAATTTCCGTTCTCATCCTGGGGCAAAGTTCTCAACTCGAGGTAACTCTTCCAGGTTAGCGGAGTTTGTAGCCTGAAGTGTTTGTAACCTGAGGCCTTTGTAACTCAAGGTACCACTGTATATACATAAAGTAAAGGCCTGGTTAAAAGTTTAAGGGGCTGAATCCCTTAAATCTACTGGTACAACAGACTTCTGTGTCCACAGCTGAGTTTGTGCTTCCTCTCCTGTCCCATCTAACCCACCCCAGGGTGAGTAGGAGGAAAGGGGAAACTTCCTGAGCAAGGGGTGGGGTAGAAGTGTGCAAATGGAACTCCCGTTGCAACAGCAGAACTACACACATGGACCACTGGATACAATCCAAGGTTATATCTGGCATGTAATCACTTACCTCTCTATTCAAAGCGGATATATTCCATACATAATGAGCATTATAATATTAGTTCTCTCTCTCCCTTTTTCACAGTAAAATTTCCATGTCCCCCAACAAGGCCTTACCGATGCAGAAATAACCGAGTCTGTCTGAGACGTGAGCAGATTTGTAATGGGATTGATGATTGTGGTGATGACTCAGATGAAGACCATTGTGGTGGGTATTTTTTCCCCCTTTTGGATTATCATAAGACCAAAGTTCTCATTTTATTTATAAAATGTGTGGATTATGTGCTTGCTTCGGCAGCACCTATACTAAAATGTGTGGATTATATCTTGTCATCAACACTGCACAGACGTTGTGTTCTGTCCTTGATAGGTTCGGTGGCCTACAGGGTGAGAGCATGTTCTTAAGTAATGGGACAAGCTGTATGGGACCATTAGCAGTTAATTGGATGATATTCATAGAATCAGAGTTGGAAGGGACCATAAGGATCATCCTCTCTAGCTTCCTGCAATGCAAGAATCTTTGCCCAATGACCCCTAGCTTAAGAGTTTGTGCTCTACCAACTGAGCTATGTATGCAGACTTAAGTAGGTAGCAGGGCAGTCACAATATATAATCCTAAGGCTAACAACTGTATTCAGTGAAATGCTAACATCTCTTACGTGTTAAGGATATCCCATAAAGTCCAAGTCTTTGACACAATCACCTGGACTTCATAGGATCATTGTGATCATTTTGCCCTGATAAGTACCAAAGTCTGTACTGTCCAAGTCATGTCTGGTTCATTGAGTGAGGCCTTGACTCACAGTGGAATAGAGAACTGAAATTAAAGGAATGAGTAGCAGAACTGACTGCAGCTAAAGCATCAGCGTGGTAATGACAGCCACCACTCCTTTGCTAGTTTCTGTCTCGTGTCCTATATATTGTACACAGTGCAGTGGTACTCAATGCTGTTTGTAGGCATAGCACAGGAGGACCATAGGCTGGACCAGCATATTCCATCTTCCTTTTTTCCACTCCTTGCTTCACATGATACTCAGTGAAAACAACCTGACAATGAGGGCCAAGCTATTCTCCCAAGTGGAAAACAAGAAAATGAGGTAGGGGAGTGTATGCCAACTCACACTGCTCCATCCTCTCAGTTTTGCGTTTTCTTGCCGCCTCTTGAAGCAGCAAGTGCAGACACCGTTGTGTGAAATATGTATTTCTCTGGGCAATTGTAGCATGCACATCCTGGGATGTTGAATTCTCCCGTGGGAGAAATGGAAATCTGATTGTAATGTTTCATGGGCTGCTGCAAGTATATAGTAGCTTTCTACATATCCAGGAAACAGTATTTTTTATTATTGGTAATGTTTCATTGTTAAATGCACTTGTGCCATTAATGATAATCATATCAAAGGGAGAAAAATCTGATTGCTCTCTTGTAACATTTTGCAGACAAAAGTACATATAAGGCAAGGCCTTGTAAAAAGGATGAATTTGCTTGTAGCAATAAGCGGTGTGTACCTGTGGAACTGGAGTGTGATCAGTTTGATGACTGTGGTGATGGTTCCGATGAGCAAGGCTGTAAAACAAGTAAGTTTGATTTAGAAGTTGAAAGCTTGCCATTCTCAGAATAATAAAAAAGAACATGTTTTTATATTGTATAGAACCTGTTATGTGTAATCTTGTAGAATTTAAATTAGCATGAACCAAACAGTATCTAACTCAGCTAGGAGAGGAGCACACCTTCTGTGACCTTACCCAAGGGCCTGTACATTCACATGGTGCCAGTAAACCAGAGTTTGGCTTATATGTGAAAGTGGCCACTGAGCCAAAGTTGACATTGTTTCCTCCTGTTAATTTATTAGCTGATCAGGATCATAAAGTGCGTTGTATGTTTAAAATGTGGGGAATACATAAATATCTATATTAAAATGATTTAAATAACTCACTTCCCTTTTGCAAACACAGCTTCCAATCTGCAATCTGAAGCAGTCTTAGGGAAATGAGATACATTGACAAGGCTCACCCACACTTCCCTTGCTGCTCGTCCTGCCACTTTCACTCAGGAAAATCCACTCTTTACCGCTAAATTGGAGCAAACATCAATTGGGTTTTCCTCAGATTAATGCTTGCTCTGATTCATCAGAAAGGAGCAGATTTCCCAGGGAAAGCTATGGGAGAAGCAGCATATTTATAGGAACAGGATGAGTGGGAGCGTGGAAGAGCCATTATTGCATTTAGCCTTGAGAGAAATTTATTTATTTATTACATTTACATACCGTCTTTATCTTCCAAGGAGCTCAAGGTAGTGTACACAGTTCTCCTCCCTGTTTCCTCCTCACAACAGCCATGTGAGGTAGATTAGGCTAAGAAATGGTGACTGGCTCAAATTCACCCAATGAGCTTCAAGGCTGAGTGGGGATTCGAACCCTGGTCTCCCAGGTCATAGTCCAACACTCTAACCGTTACACCACACTGGCTCTACAAAATTCATCTTGGACACTATCTCTTGTTTGCTTTTTTCCTACTAATAAACCTATTTAAATAAAACTGTAGTGGAAAATATTGTGACGCTTTTTCTAGAAGGGATGTATTTTTAATTGCTTCTGGGCAGTAAGAGATGGGGAAAACATGCTTACACAAGCTTGGCTGTGAGTCCTGGAAGACCTTCTCCATGCCTTGCAGGTCTTTCCCCACCTGGCCTGGGAGGACAGGGCCCTGACTGACTCCAGCTCCAAAACCTGACGCACCTGAACAGATTATTGGACTGGGGTGTTTGTTGATTGTTTGCAATTATGTATTTTTTCACATTGTAAACCTCTTTGAGCATGGTTTTAGCTATGGAAAGGCAGTATAAAAATAAATTTATGTATGTATGTAGAATACAAACTGAACTTGGTTTTGAGGGCTCACTCAAAAATGGCTTTATCAAAGGAAGTAATAACCAAGCTGATTATGGGAAAGGAAGGGGTTGGAGCATGGCTCTCATTCCTGATGCTGCAAACCATGAAGGATTGGAAACATGGCATTACAGTATATACAACCATATACAATATCAGAACTAACTAACTTCAAAACAAAAATTAAAGCTGACTTTCTTTGGAGACAAAATTCTTCATCAGCTCTGAATGAAGACACTGGCTATGGATGTTTTGTAACAAACATGGAAATAAACTAAAATCCATTTGATTTTGCATCTTTTGTTATTTCCTTTTTAGGCTTAACTGAATATAGCTGCGAAAACAATGTGAACCCTTGTGGTGATGATGCATATTGTAATAAAACGAAAACACCTCTTTTCTGTCAGTGTAAGCCTGGATTTCAAAGGAACAGAAGGAACTGGCAATGTGAAGGTATTTGTGTAGAAACTGCTTTGAAATCCTTATGTTCAAAAATATTCCATAAAAATGAATAGCAACATTAAATGTCAAAGGATGGCCTTCAATTATTTTTGTTTTACGTATTCAAAAGCATTCTAAACCACTTAGTATTTAAAAATCCCCAAGTGGTATACAAAAACATGAATTGAAAACAGTAGAACAGTATAATAGAAACAGAGCTACAACACAAAAACCAGTAAAATAGTAGTATAAAAACAGATAACAAAACAGAAATTCAATAATAAAAAGGTTCAAAGTTATATATTTACAATGAATCTGAAGCAGCTGACAAATAACAATCAAGTATGGTTATGAGATGTCTACTTTGGGGGTCTGAAATTAATGACAACAAAACCTTTTGTTTTGAACTAGGAAGTTAACCATTCATAATAATTTTTTTGTGTTTTTAAGCCCCTGCAAAATTCTTAAGATTTTGGCTGTCTTTGTTATGCGTCCCCATCCCTTAACAGATACAGATTTAAATAAATAATACCACAAATTTTCCAGAAATGAAGGTGCTTAATTGCAGGGATTCCCAGAATCTATGAGACTACCAGCATTAGTCTGCCTCGTGCTCCTTAACTGATCTGGTGTGTGGGCAAGTGAGGTACCATCAGAAAAGTGAACGAGAGAGGTAGATTGGTAGATTGGGGCTTGCTTTCACGTAGGAGGGTAACTCCCCAACTGTACAGGGGACTATCGTATCCTTCCTTGTGTCACATTTCCCACAGGATGCCTTTGTGACAGCAGCCTCATAGCATTTATACCTCACATTTATTTGCATACCTCAACCAACACTCTTCTCATCAAGGAAAGCAATTTATTTTTTCCAAGCTTATAAACTCTGGAACTATAGGTTTATGAATAAAAGCAGTTAGGGAGAACACCTAAGTCTGGCATTTTATTTGGGTCATCGTAATTCAACATGGGGGAAGGAGGGACAGTCCGAAGTAAATAAAAAGGAACTCCATTCATTATGTGACTATAGCACGATGTAAGGGTGCAGATCAGGTAGCAAACAGATGAAGGGGTTTTGCTCTAGTTTTAAAGGTAGGATAAAAGAATGTTGCAATAGATAAATATATTAAATAAACAAATGAATAAAAGTCCCAATGGAAGGCAACAGAAATAAAACAGAGACCAAGCGAAAGAAAGCTAGAGAGAAAGGCATCTTTCAAAGTTGCTCTTACACAGTTACAGCCCAACTTTCTTCCCCAATTTATCTCTGTTTTCTAACATTTCCCTACTTTTGTAATTGAACCATTTTACATAAGGTAGACAGTTCTTTGATGGCAATGGATTTTTTTTTCCAAGTTGTAAAATCCAGTATGTTTTCGGATTTGTATGTTTTATGAAAATACAAAATATAACTGCAGACTGTGTTCACAGGATATCTGATCTAGAAGAGCTAGTGAAATTAGCTAAAATCAAGGCAGTTAATTCCTATAGGAGAGCTATCTACTTGCAGCATAGACTGTTGTACCAAAGAAACCTTTCTTTTCCATTGTTGCTGCATTTACAACATGCCATCCAACAGCCTGAATGGAGAATAGCCTTCACTTGAAGATCAAGCCATTCTGTGCAAAAAGCATGACAAAACTGCTGGTTGTTTTTCTTCTGAGATATAACCATGCATATTATTTAAGCTTGGAATTGCTGATTTATACACTTTATACTACAGAAGACTCAGTTTTAACAGATTCTTTGGACTGGTTTTGAACAACCTCACACTTGGTGTCCTGAAAGTTGGCCTATAAGTTGCCAACTGCCCATCTTGACTGCTTAAACTCTTTTCAATAGCTAGAATAATATGCCAGAACTCAAATCTGAGCATCTTTTGCTTAGTCTAGGAGTCTAAGGTTAAACCTGTAGACTGAGCTAATAGCTATTTTCCTTTCTTTTTTTAACAGTTGAATTGCTTTGGGCTTTTAAAAATCTTAGTTGCAGTTTTATGGTTATCTGTCACGACTTTCTACAATGAACTGAAAAAGAAATGATAAAGGCTTTTCTTTTCTAGATATCAATGAATGTGCAATATTTGGCATCTGCTCCCAACTTTGTATCAATGTGAAAGGATCATACAAATGTACTTGTGAAAAAAATTATAAGGAAAGAAACAGCAGCTGCATTGCAAAAGGTAAGATGACAAAACAAATTGAATATACTAGTTGACATATTGGACATGATCCTTTCCCACAAAAGTCCACAGTGCTCAGGAGCAAATGAATCCGTGTACAACTCAACAGAGAATTCCTTCTCCCCATCCCTACCCCCACTCCCCCCCCCCATGCATATGGAAACAGTGCATCAGGACAGTCTAGTCAATGGGAGTCAAGCCCTCCCAGTTCTGCATATCTCAAGTTGCTTAAAACCTGGCTCCATGCTGAATGAACGGCTTGTGTGAGGTGTACATCCTATTCTGCAGTCCAAGTGCACTGCTTTCATGTGTTGCTATTTATATCTCTGATACGCGCCGAAAAGAATAACACCCTAAGTGAAGAGATAATTACAGCTTTGTGCTTGCATCTCTTACGCTTGAAAAGAGATGCATTTATGGAAACAGCTATTTCTCAGTATCATATCCCAGATTGAAAAGCCTTGAACTGTTGCTACTGAAGTGCAGAATGCCAAGTCATATAATATGCAGTTTAAGAAGAGATAAACTTCCACCTCAGAAGTACACTGTGGTTGATAGCCTCAAAAGTCATTGATACAGCAAGGACACCACCTTCTCTATCTCACCATTCTATACTGAGACTAGGGCTCCCACAGGAGCACCAGTCGTATTAACTGGGAACTCTCCAAGATCATTTAAGAAGTGATCAGCTTCCACAAATCTCTGGAAGTGGGCCATCATAATGGGCCTAAACACCTCCACAGAGAGAAGTAGCCACAGTAAGACAAAACTCACTTGAAAATGGTCTGACCATGAAAAGAGTATGGATATACTTTCCTCTAAGACAAACACTTGTTTTGTATGTAGGGCTAGTAATGTACTGGGAAAGACCGATGGTTGTCACAGTGGTCATGAAATTCTTAGCCAACTGTGATAAGGCAGTTTTGGCTTGAATGTTGAAGTCCCACATAACAATAATCCTGGGGAGGTTACTCAATATACCTACATATGAGACACTTGTTGCTAAAATTAGATTATATTTTATTTGTAGGAAGGCCATACGTTTATAGGGTTTCATTCCACACTACACTTACCTCTGGAATTATTTTGAAACTGCCCCATTGACTTCAGTGTGGTTTAAAAGTATCCAAAGCTAAGTGGGGTGTGGATGGCAACGGGAGTATCCAAATAAATATGAAAATTTAACATACATGAAGCACATTACTTCTTAGTAGCTGAAATTTACTTTATTTTTGTATTTCATTACAATAATCTCCAGGCTCTGAAGATCAAGTTCTCTACATTGCTAATGACACTGATATCCTGGGTTTTGTATATCCATTCAACTACAGTGATGTTCATCAACAGATTGCACACATTGAACATAATTCAAGAATAACTGGAATGGATCTATATTATCAAGGGGAAATTATAATTTGGAGTACTCAATTTAATCCAGGAGGCATTTTCTATACAAAGATCCATGAGGGAGAAAGGAGACAAAGCAGTAATGGTGTGATAGTAAGTAAACTAAGCATATATTTTTGCTCATTTTTAATTTGGAACTGGATTTTTCCCCTTGGTTTTTGTATACTACATGTGGTAATTTTGAAATATAAAAAGTCCCCATTAATCAAGATTGATTACCTACTATTCAAATTAGCCTAGGTTAGTAATAATACGAAGGGGGCTCCTGCTGGGGTTTGTTTTTCATTCTGAACATAAAGGACTGCCTCCTCTGACATGAACCAGCTGAATGTTATGATAATCTTCACAGATCCTCCACTGAATCCCTCTACGTTTTGAAGTTAGGTGGGTTGTGACCATAGAAAGCGCCTTTTCATTTGTGCTGCCTTCCCAGGGTGGCATATAAATAATTCAAATAAAGAGACTAATAAAACTTCAAACATAAATAAAGCATGTTGTCAATCACAAAACCTCCCTCAGGTTATTTCAGCTGACAGACTTCAGTCATTCAGCTTAAGACTTCAGGGGAATCTATGATAATTTTTTAAAAAATAACTAAATGTTACATGCAACCAAAACAAAAGCCCAGTGACCTGCTTCTGTGTTGCAAAGCAGCATAGATCCTGGGTAAATCAGAGCAAAGAAGCAGCAGGGGACGGTGGGGTTAGCAGTAGAGAGAAAAAGCACAGTGTATTGGTGGTTGGAGAAAAGCACATCGAGGTCATCAAGGTGGCAAGGAATAGAGTTAAGAGGATCCAGGCCTATTTTTTATATTTATTTGTAGTTATTGAACAAAGACTTGCTGCTATTGAAGTGTGTTCAAATATGTTTGGAAATTGTTATCCAATTTGCATGTTTTATGGCTAGTCCTCTAAATTCAAACTCAATTTTGGTCCGTGTATTTTGGAAACTGTTGGGCCAAACAATACTACCATTAGGCCTTTGTTACTATCATATATCAGATCCATGTCTCTTATGCAAATAATTGAAGGCATTTATGAGTAACAGAAGAACTCAGATTATCTAATGCAAAAGCCTGGAATACAGCAGAAGCCCAATTCTTTAGATAAAGTCATTGCCCATGTGATGATCTCAAAGCAACACTGTTATGATGATATTGTGAGTTTTTCTTTAATACTCAATTTAAATAGGGAGGGTAGTTTTCTCATTTTTCAAGGATTAAGGGTGGGTGTCTGGGTCTGGGTGTGTACACACACACTTCCCCATGCAGTGCTTATCATATCACCTGGAGATTGAACTGAAAATAATTTCTTTAAATGTTTTCTGTGTACAATATATCACTTTGAATGCAAAGATATTATTCTGGTTGGTTTTTTGTTGGTTTTTTGTTCATTTTTGAAACAATATAATACGTTCACTAGCAGTGGTATACCTGAAAAATTGAGAGGGAAACATTCTAGGGGAAGGGTCAGGGCTATAAACAAGAATACTTAGTTCGGGGTCTGATCATCAGATAAAGCACGTCTTCCCTGTGCTTTATACAACCATCAGGAGCTTGATAAATAAAATATCTATTTTTTTCTACTTGGCTGAATTGCAAAAAGAAAATTGTTAAGAATTTTGACAGATCAAAATATAGCACCAGTAGGCTAAAAACCATTTGCTGGATCACGAAATGTGCAGGCTTGATATAGAACGATCTGCAGTTTCAAGGAATGTTCTTTACCAATTTATGCTCCCTACAATGAAAAACTGGGCTCCTGAACTGCTTGTCTGGTAGTGTCTAAACTTAGTGAGCTGAGCAAACATGATCGTCCTGGGACTGCTACCTCCTCTTCTATGCTTTTGCATACAGAGCTGCTGCATCCCATTTGCTCTTTCATCACCTGGAGATTTTGCTAGACTTTTCCTCCATCATCCCACTTTTGGGCTACTTGTTGTCTGTCTTGCTTTCATTGTCTGTTGGGTTCCACCTCCCGACTGCTTCATTGCTGCTGCATGGTACCTCAGTAGCTGCCAATTATTCATTTACAGTTATTAGCAAAATCCATAATGAATGTTTTCTGGACACCACAAAGCACAGGTGCCTAAATAGCTACCTGTTGTGCTGTGGGATGGAAAGCTTGCAGATTGTGACATATCACAAAGCAACCATCTGGCAACCCTCCTACCTATTATTCATATTTTCCCTACAGCAATTTATTGTCATATGGAACTTGCAAAAAAAAAAAAAGTGGAGCAGCTTTGGTGACTACTGATGTTAAACCTCAGAAGATGTTTGTTAACACTGATCTTTCCATGTTTAATTGTATGATATTGCAGGCTATTGAAATTAACGCCTTTTCAATTCTTTATTTCAAACGTTCATTTGAACTCAGTACTAAAATGTTAGTTTTAAAATATGAGAAATATATGCCATTTTAAATTTAAAATCTGATGTGTTTTTTCCTAGTGTCCTGAATTCAAAAGGCCTAGAGATATTGCTGTTGACTGGATAGCTGGAAATATTTACTGGACTGATCATTCTAGAATGCACTGGTTCAGCTATTATACAACTCACTGGACAAGTTTAAGATATTCCATCAATGTAGGACAGATAAATGGACCAAACTGCACAAGGCTCCTTACAAATATGGCAGGAGAACCATATGCAATTGCAGTAAATCCTCCCAAAGGGTAGGTTGTTAAGAAGACCTTTGATCTATTTTTGTTCTATGAGTTTAAAACCTAACTTTGTACATGTTATCGTTGGCTTTAGGAAATTTATCTTACTAGATCATTCAGTGTGGTTTCTGTGTCTTGGATGACTTTTGTTCAGAATGTGGAAAATAATTGTTACACATATTTCCTCCACATTCTAAGCTACATATTCAGCCAATGCTAAGACATATCCTGTACACAACAGCCTGTGTGAATAATATGTTAAGTGGTTCACCTGAGTCAAATAGGTCCTACTCAAGCTTTAAATGAAGTTTAAAAAAGTTTTTTTTGAACCTCACTTTTAAAAACAGACACAATTCTAGTGACAGAAGTGTGGCTCCAGAGAACTTACGTACTTCAGACTAGCTCAAAGGTTTAGTATAATTATTTTACAGGGTTTTTGTTGTTGTTGTTGTTGAACAGCAGACTCCCTGTACCATACTGGGTAGTGCTGTTTAAGAAACAGCAACCCAAAGCCCAGTTGAAAATATGGAACTTGTAGGATGGATCCTGGTCAGAGGCAAAAAGAGAATATGTACACAGGAATCATGCACATTTATTTAACAGAACCCTACCCCTCAAAGTTAGAATAACAGAGAATGTGATTAATTCAACCAAACTGGAATGTACCTGGAAAAACAAAGCATGCCTCAACAACAAATCGTAGCCAAGGAAACCTTTAAATGATGGTAGCTCAGGAGGAAACACAGTAGTGAACAAGGGAACACACAATGTATTAAGAGGTCACCACTGACTGGCAATTGCAGGGTAAGGATCACTTGTGTCATTGCCAGGCAGTGTCATAATATGGTGGCAGAGACATCACCATGTATGATCAAAACTACTCACTGGCAAACAACATCCAATGGATCTCTAGATATCATGTATTTGTGCCAATATGAGATATACTTTGCACAGTGCTGAGCCAAATCGCTCTCTGTACTCTTTACCGCTGCCATAGAATGCCTGCTTGTACAGGTTTGGGCCCTCCTATTTATAGGGTGCAAGATGCCTTTACATGATTATGGTAAATGCTAGGGCATCTGCATTTAATGTTTGGCATATAGGATGTTATTCTGATCCACTGGAGTTGATGTTCAAAAGAAAATGTTTGCATTCTTAGTTGAAACCAACAGAAGATAATGACAAAGTTCAGTTGGCATCCTCTCCTGTTTAGCATTATGTACGCTTGTCAGTCGAAAGTGATTTCGTATTTGGTCTTTCCAGCATGATGTACTGGACAGTAATTGGAGACCATTCTCACATAGAAGAAGCAGCAATGGATGGGACCTTGAGGAGGATATTAGTACAAAAAAATTTGCAAAGACCAACAGGTACAGAAAACATTGATTTATTATACCCTCCCTTAATGTAAATTCTTTTCCAAAGACTCGATGTGTTGAATGATTTTTTAGTCTGTCACAAGGATACACGTACTACGTAAGTTAAAAATGGTTGATATATTTTAAATATTCTGACCCAAATTAGAATTATGTTTAATGCATTCTAATTCGGCTAAGAATAATTAAGACATCCTGTAGTTCATTCAGAGGTGTTGAAGGTGCTGATTCTGCATTACGTCCCATTCAGCAGACCACTGTAAGCTGCACCGGATGGCATCATTCCTTTCCTTTTGTCCCCCTGTCATTTTTTGAGGCTGCAGATATGTATCTCTTTCACCTATCCAGAATTAAGCCTTTCACAATTTCCTCTTTTTCTCCAGGTGGAAGATCAATTTTGTACTTTCAGAAGATCTTTTGTTGCTATATATAACTTGCAGTATTTGATTTACGCTTATTACCTCAGTAGAAATAATAAAAAACCCTTTCATTCTTATAAAATGTCAAATTGTTACAGCAGCAGCAAGAAATTAAACCATTTTATGGTTCAAATGTTTTTACCATCTGCAGCTCTTAACATGACTCAGATCATCAAAGTAATCATTTAATCATTCCTTACTAAACCATGGCCTATTAGATTTCACTGTAATGTCATTGCCTACAGGCTGATAAGGCACAGTTCATCATTGTTCTTGGAAGCTGTGGACCTCCAGATATTGTTTGACTACAGCCCCATCACCCCCAGTGTGCCTGGCCAATGGTCAGTGACAGTGGGAATTGCAGTCCAGCAACATCTGGAGGGACAAAGGTTTTCCACCCCAGTCTTAGAAATGCTAATATTTATAAACTGTGAAGAAATGTGCATAGGATCAACACTATGTTAGCAGACACACATTAATAATAGAGGTAGCTTCTCATCAAATTTTTTTTGGTGTGAATTATATATAGAGGTTTGCAGTATCCAAACGGACCTTAGCTCTGCAGTGCAGCAAGCCAATGAAAAAAACAAAAAGGGGAAAAGGGAATGTTCTTTAATTAATTGATTCCTAACTTTCATCAATAGATGATCTCAGGGCAGGTCACACAACAAGACAAAAATACAGCAACATAAAAACAAACATAAAATATTCAGCAAGCGCATCACTATGTAAAATAATATACATGATCCCCTTGTTGTCACACTCTGATACAAAGACCAATGTTGTTTATGTAAAAGCCCAAAATAAATATTTTCACCTGACACCAAAAACTAGCTAATGCTGTCACCGTTCTAATCTATGGGGAAGTGTGCTCCACAATCTGAGTGCAAACACCAAAAAGGCCTTATTAAGAGACCGTATTTGTTAGATGATGGAATAAATGGTCTCCCTGGTGAATCTCAAGTTGCAGACAGGATAGCATAGGGGGAGGTAGAAGAATCAAGGATTCTGCTTATTAGCTCTCGTTCAGCCTCCAAGCACCAATTAAGCACCTGCAGTGTTTCACATTATTCCAGTAGATTCATCAACATATGTTCTGGTGACAGCTCACACCAAATCTCTTTATGACCACTTCCAACAATTTCATATATATTTTAAATAACATGGGGGACTAGATCTTTGAGGGACCATGCACCACAGCTTTCAAGTGGTCAGTCAGTGCTATTTTCTGGAACCAGTCCCATAGGAAAGAGTGGAACCACTCTTTGAATTGTCAATAATATTGATTACTACTGTTCTTAACTGGCCATATAAGTGCTCTTATCATGGATGAATCAACAATGCAGCAATTACAGTACATATTGCTGTCAAAGAAAGTGTATCTTCCAATACTCATTTATAAACCTAGAACTGCAATCCTCTATACATTTAATTGGAAGTGAGTCCCATTGAACTCAAGGACATGCATGAGATCACACAATAAGCAACCAGCAGCATATTGCATGGATGAAATGATTGAGAACTTCCTACTACAGTTCTTTGCATGCCATTCTATCAAAGTTTGACCAAAGTCTGGACTAGATGGTTGTCATACCCATTATAGTCGCAAGCCTAATCCAGAGAATATATACCAATTCCAGGATGATTATAGCTGAATAAGTGAAATCAGCATTGCTAACCAGATTAAATGATCAGTAGGTTATAATGCAAGAAGATTCAGCTAGTTTATTAGCTAAAGTTGGTTCCAGGAATTTTTGTTCAATTGCACATAGCCTGTGCTGAAAAGTTATACAAAAGTAAAGGTAGTTTGGATCTTCTTTGGATCACTTTATGGTGTTACGCAGTACTGGATATGAGGACTGACACAGAGTAAAAATACTGGCTAGTATTCAATGAAGTTTTGCACAGAGTGGGCCCACTGAAATTAATGAACATGGATAAGTTAGCTTCATTAATTTCAATGGCTCTACTCCGTGAAAAATTTAGTTAACTATTACTGACACATGCTTATATAAATATATATATAAACCTAACCTTATAAGCAAACTTCTAAAACTGTGTTTGCCCTTTCTGTTGTTGCTATGTAGCAAGTATGTGCTATTTTTCTTTTCTTACTATTTTTCAAGAGAATTATTTTGACAAAAATGTTGTTTTTTGCAGGTCTTGTAGTTGATCTCTTCAGTCAGCGCTTGTTCTGGGCTGATTTTGAATTATCTGTAATTGGAAGTGTCCTTTTTGATGGATCTGATTTGGTCATATGTGTGACCAGTAAGCAAGGTATGTATAGTTTGAATCAAGTGGCCACAGACCCTAAACTGAATCACATTGGATATCAAAATGCTGCATTAAATTTTATTTCATCTTTTAAAAACTAGTTACTGTCTTGGAAACAGTTATTGCAATCTATGGCAGCACAAAACGGGATTCAGTGAATTCTGCCCCAAAGTAATTTATATTCTACAGGCAGTAAACCAGATTCTTTGCACCATGCAAATACATTTAATTTTATAGATAAGTCTGCAGCATTTGGTCATTGTGCTTGAAAAACAAGTTTTCAAATTATAATTTAGACAAAGTTAGGCTAAAGTAAAAAACAAAGTTAGGCTAAAGATACGAACAGGATATTCTTGGGTATTGGTACATCTATGAGTCTTTGAAACTATTAGAACGTAACACTTGAACATCTACTCCTGGCATAACGGGGTTGGGCTGTGGCTCTGGTCATGAGGGAGAAGAAGAAACTCCCTGGAAAAGTGGGAAGCTCCCGATCAGTTTTTTGCTCCTGCCTGAACAAAGCAGTCACTTTGCATGGGCTCCTCTCCCACTCCTTCAGTACAAACTGTTTAGCTCTAAGGTGCCCCTCAGGGGCTAAGCTAGAGGTGCCAGGCCTCCTCCTTTCCCTGATCTATTCTGACTTCAAAGAGACAGGGCTGCAGGGAATCCCCAAATCCCACTCACCCTTCCTTCTCCTGGCCACAGACCTATTCTAATTGGCAGACCTGGAAGAAGAGGAATGGAGTGAAGGGGACATCTCAGAGGAACAGTCCCTAGAACGCCCACTACCTACCTTTACAAGTCCTTAGCAGCCTTAGGCTTGAATACTACACTTCTTGAGTTCCCCTGCCCAAAGGACAGTGGTCCTCCCAGAAGGTCAACCATCCACCAGATCTGTGCCAAACCTAACAGTGGCAAAGAAAGCACTCTATGATGAGGGCTGTGATGCACTCCAAATACAGTGGTACCTTGAGTTACAAATGCCTCGAGTTACAAACACTTCAGGTTACAAACTTCGCTAAGCTGGAAGAGTTACCTTGAGTTGAGAATTTTGCCCCAGGATGAGAATGGAAATTGTGTGCCGGCGGCACAGCAGCAGCAAGACGCCCCATTAGCGAAAGCACGCTTCAGGTTAAGAACAGTTTCGGGTTAAGAACGGAGCTCCGGAACAAATTAAGTTCATAACTAGAGGTACCACTGTAATCAGTATTTGTCTCCTGATACATTCCTCCAGAATCCTGCAGCAGATTGATGCATGACTATCTCTAGCAAGGAAATCATGTAAATCCTTCATCGCTTGGGCACACCAAATTCTGCTTATATCAACTAGCAATATGTTGTTATCAGATGATAGCATCTAAATTGACATGTGCACATTTCTTCTTCTTCAAGGATTACTCCATCCCCATAGAATTGATATTTTTGAAAATTATATATATGGAGCAGGACCTAAAAATGGTGCATTTAGAGTACAAAAATTTGGTCACGGCTCTGTAGAATATCTAAATACGGAGACAGATAAGACAAAAAGTGCCTTGATTTCACATCGCTACAAACAAACATACTGTGAGTATATTTTGTTACTTTTCAATACAATATTTTAAGATCTTTATAAATTTAAGACATTGTATATGGAATATATATATATGAGAACAAGTGGTAGATCGTGTCCTCCCTAAAAGAGGGCACATGTTGCGGTGAGATCTGGAGACTGACCTCTTGGTTGTGGGTGGGTCTATTGGATAGCCACAGCACCCAGTAGGTAGGTTCCTCGATGCTGGGTTTCAATCTGGCCAATGGGGTTGCAGTCTAAACGGATTGAAGGACCTATATAAACCCATGCAAGTGACCCAGATCTTCCTCTTTCAGCTCATGCATCGGAACACCCACCCAGCTGTCCCTAATTTTAGGGCCTTTTGCGATTGACCTTGCTATGCTGTTGTGTGCTGTCTGTCATTAGGACAGGGGCATGGCAGGAATTTTCCCACTTGGCTGATTGGCTGTGGCCATTTGGGTTTCACCTGCCATGTAGCAAATCGTCACAACTTGTAAGGTTGTGGACAGGCACTGGTTCATGGGATAGGGATGGGAGAACGGTCTCACCATCCCTATGTGAAGGGTATTCCGTTAAAGGAATCGAGGGACTCAACTTGGTTTGGTCAACCCCTGAAAGGGGGTTGTGCCTGAGTCCAGGGGAGCATCTGGGGAGTGAACAGAGTCTGCTCCCAGGCTTTTCACCTTCCTCAGGTGTTCACCCTTAGCTGACCTATTTTAGAGCTCTGGGTCAGCGCTACCTGCAAGGGTGTAGGGAGCTAGTCGAACCAGAGCCTATGCAACCACTCACTTTTCTGTAATCAATAAAGTTGTGGCCTAAAGTCTGCCAAAAGCCAAAACTAAAATTTGAGTCAAATGTGTCTTTATTTAGAAGGGAGGTCTCTGGGTCTGAACACGCAACTTCATAGGTGTTATGCATGCCGGCAACGTGTACTCAAGTGAGTTCTTTTCTGGCATCCTGGGGATGAGTGGATCCACTGGATCTAACTTTGTGTGGTGCAGATTGTTATTTAACTGATACTGGTAGCCAAGTGTATTATGGTTGATGAGAAAAGGGGGAAGAGAAGAGAAGGGTAGAAAGCATTTCATGGGGAAAAAACCTAAAGGTGTAACCAGTACACTTGCAATAAAAGACCAACTGCCTTCTTTCCTCAATGCAGTTTGTCTGATTTTGGGTCTTCCCATCGAGCACTGATATTCACCAAAGAGTTGGGTGTGCACTTTTAATGTTGCTAATTAATTGGCTTTGTTATCTTGTAATAGTCATAATTCAGTTGCCAGGTATGTCTGCGAAAAAAATTTAATTAAGATAAACTTATCTTTGGACTGACTGTATTGTATTTTCCAAGTAAATTTGTTGAAATATTTTTAAAAATAAACTGTCTTTTAAATGAAAAAGTCTTTCATTTTACAAAGCACCGTTAACTAAAAAAAATCTATTCTGTATAAATACTTCAGACATAAGAATACATCATTTTTTTATTTTACCACAGCATATCATACAAAGTGAAGAAGATTACTCCCAATAGTTATAGTGAAAGAAGAATTTTAAGTTGGGAAAACTAATTGCCCATTTTGATACCTAGCCAAAGCACTTAGGTTTAGTGTTCTTTTTATTCTGAAAAGTCTACTGGGACTTTTATATTTTGATTAAGCAGAGATAATACACAATTTAGGGTCTTAAAACATTCTCTTAGTTAATTATAAATATATTTCTAAGTGCTTGAAACGTAACAGATAGAGTGATTGATGCACACCTATTGAACTGTGGAATAAATATAAATTATTCTTCTCAAACTGGTTGTAGTTACTTCTGTAAGCACAGAACCCAGTTGGAGAGCTTAAGATATTTATATGACCTGCTATCAAATATTATAATTCCTCACATGTTATGCTCAGCCCTACCACATGATAACTATGGAGATGAATGCACAAAAGGAGGAATATAAAGATATTAAAGCATTAGGAGAAAGGGTCTAGGATGTTACAAGTAAGTAAACATATGCAGCAAAGTACCAAAGCTAATGCTCCTCAGTACCACAGCCCATGCAGCTGAAATGTGACCACTGCTCAAGAGGGGCCTCAGCTTTGTTTTCATTTATGCAATGGTTGCCCAGTTATATAATTAAGAGAGATACAATTCAGTCTTAAACATATCAACTCAGAAGCAAGTCCTATTGAACTTAATCTGGAGAGACAGGTGTATGATTGTGTTGTCGGTCATGTGCTTTAATGCCTCCTGTTGAAATCAATACACTTAAAAAATTATTTTGACTGGATTGTTTTCTAAGAAAATTCTCCAACCTGTCATTTTTCTGTATCAGAGTTTCTGATTTTCTGCATTACAGGATTTTAAAAGAATATTAATCTTAATTAGTTGACAACTGTTATTAATACTTATTAAAATAGTAATAGAACAGCAGATTGCTTCAGAAAATATTCACTGACAAAAATACTATTTCTGGAATTAAGTGCATGCTAATTATATAAAGCACAAGTTGATTCATAGAGATTTGTTCAGGGCATGACTCTTAATTAATTTAAGGCCTTGGCATATTTGTTTATTCTTTATTTCAGAAATAATCCATTTATGCATTTCTGATTTTCCTCCCTCTTCAAACAGCACTCAATCCTTGTTTGGAGTTTACCTGCGAGTTCCTCTGTTTACTCAACCCTTCAGGTGCCGCTTGTGTATGTCCTGAAGGAAAGTCATTGTTTAATGGAACATGCAGTGATTTGAGCATTTTAGGTGGGTATTATAATTTACTGAAGAAAAGGTGAATAAGATTATGAATGTACAGCTGCTAACTTATTTGTCTCCTTTTTGGCAAATGGCCAACAGGAGAACCTTGCAGAATTTCAGTTCCTATGGTTTTGTATATAAAGGTCTAAGAACTAATGCAGGAATAGGCAAACTTTGCCCTCCAGATGTTTTGGACTACAACACCCATCATCCCTGACCACTGGTCCCAAAAACATTTGAGGGCTGAGTTTGCCTATGCCTGAACGAATGGATGCGTTTTGAAAAACTGTAACATTTCAAAAACTGTAACAACTTCAGAAAAAACTTACTAAATTGCATGAAATGCATGGAGTATTGAAAAGTGTTAACTCTGACTTGTGCTTCTCTGCTAAAATCTGAGATTGCACATTCATTTCAGTCATCGTATAATAGATCAGAGCAAGAAATATTATTATTTCCTACAGCCATATCATGTTATGGATATGGAAATGTAACCGTGTTAGGAGGCACTAATGTACAAAATCATGCCTGTTGCATCAATGCATATTTTTACCAAGGTGAAAAGTAGCTGACATGCTTTATTTGTAAAGGCAAATGTGCACATTTTGCAAGATTTCTGAAATGCTTATAGATCACATGATTCACATCATTCTAGCATTCATTTTCTTTCAATGCCTGAATTAACATTTATAGGAATTTGATCTGCATGTTTATGCTTTAAGTACAGATGATACATGTAAGCTGACTTGTGAAAACGGAGGAAGGTGTGTTATTAATGAAAAGGGTGATCAAAGATGTTACTGTTGGCCAAGTTATTCAGGGGAAAGATGTGAAACTAACCACTGTAACAACTATTGCCAAAATGGAGGAACCTGTGTAGCTTCTGTCCTTGGTGAGTATTTATACCATTTTTCAGTGAAAGGTTGTTTTTTAAAAAGTTTCAGTAGTTGATGAAATACACAATTTTGAAGTTATATTATTATTACTATTGTTACTGTGCCATGTATTTTGATTCAGATACATACTAAAAATATATTAAAATCAAATATCCAAATGTGCATGCATTATACAGGCATAAATAATCCTGATAAAAGAATATACATGCACAGGAATAGCTTCCATATCTATGGATTCTTCCAATGCGCCCCAAGAAAAAAATGTTGCGAATAGAATATAGAGCACCCAAAACTGGCAGCAAGGCTTAATTAAAAAGGGTCTCCCCTTTGGAGACAGGAATGCAATTCAGGGGCCCTTTCCCATTTCATGTCAGGCAGAACAGGGAGGTCTACAAATGATACTGCACCTGTCATTCAGTGGATCAGACATATTACTTGGTATAACAATAAGTAAACAATTAGGCAAATTGCAAGTTAATATTCATAGTGTGCTGGGGGTTAAAATTGTGCTACACAACCTTGTAAATTATAGATCTTCATTATCTGGATACAAATGTTAATTTGTTAAACAAATCTCACCGGCAACTCTTAGATTTATTCATTAGTGGCTTACTTACAGTTAAGCCCTTTGGTAAATTCCTCTGTGGACAACATGTAAGTAGAGTTTGGGGCAGTTTTAATTAAAATGTATAAATTTGTGACAGTTGTATTGAACTATTATAAGTGACCGGAGAAAATGTCATCTGTTAATTAAAAGCGTAGCTCTGACAAACATAATTAAAACCTAAAGCTGCAATACTAACAATAGCAAAAGTTTATGAAAAATGTACTTTACTTTTTCAAGAATTAGTGTCCAAAATACAACAGTAGAAATAAATTTATTGAACTCATTAACATGTAGGATTAGATCCACATATTTGTAACAAATAGGGGGAGGGCAGAAGCTGACTGTCCTGCCTTCTACTCTCCTTGTTAAACCATGGACATGCAAATCCCTCAAAGGACAAAGATGGGGTCAGTTGTGGTATGAGGAGCTGAGAGGGAAAGGGGATCACGGAGAAGCAGGAGCTCAGAGTTACCTGGGAGTAAGTATCATTGAACTGAATGGGACTTACTCCTAAATACACATGAATAGGATTGAATGTTGAAGCTGGAATCTTACATTTTGTTACCAGTTATCAGCTGAGAGTGCCACACCTGTGTGCCCAAAACAGAAACACCCACAATGCTGAAGGAGGCTCAGGGGAACCTCACATTTTGCAGAAGGCTTTTTGTGAGGGGATGGCGGACTCACTGATTCCCAATCCCAACTGCAGCACAAGTCAACACTTATTTCTATAGAAAGCTCTCGTTTTTATCCCTTGAAGGGAGACACTGTTTATAAGTCTGTATATGCTAATGCTAGAAGCCTCTATACCAAGATGGATGAAATGGAGACCTTGGTCTTGGATGACATCATTGACAGAGTGGGCATAAATGGAAACTCGGTAGAAAGGAAAGAATATAATATAAACAATCACTAAGTCAAATAGGGCATTGAGTTCCACCAAGCTAGAAGTGCCAAAAGGCGCAGACTCCTCTACAGTATTGTGGTTGGTGATACCACCAGAGTAATTTAGTGAGTGTAGTTTGCCCAATGTGCCTCATTAGACCTGTGGGCCATAGGTCCTGTCTTAGGGGGTAGGGATGCTACAACATTGTATCATAGTTCCAGCTGCTTATTTTGTAATAATGAAGCGCACATTTAAAATGAATTGGCTGTCTTTTAAGGCACTAGATCCCTAATCAAGAAGTGCCTCATTGAGGCCCTGTGCATTCTTTTCAGCAAACACACACACAAAACCATACTTCATAACCCTTAAATGTTAAATGAATTCAAGAAGAAAATTTAGAATTTTATATTTGTGTAACAGAAACAGGGGCCAAAATCACTTATTGTTCCTCCATTTCACTTATGGATCTGCTGTTGTTCTTTCTGCTAATGTTATTAAATTTAAATTTCCTTTATTTGAGTAGTAATTATAAAATGTTTAGTTGTACGTGGCATGAATGATAATTGGTCTGTAACATACTTTTCCCCCTCTTAACTGCACTTATATATTTTTCAGTCAAAAATGCATACTTAGTTTTACAAATTCAATTTCTGTCTTCTAGGAAGGCCTACATGCAGCTGTACAGTGGGGTTTACAGGTCCAAACTGCAACAAAACAGTTTGTGATAATTTTTGCCAAAATGGGGGGACCTGCACTGTCACTGCTGGAAATCAGCCCCGTTGCCATTGTCAGCCTGAATATACTGGTGACAGATGCCAATATTGTAAGTATTATCAATATAAGGCAGCAAACTTAAAGCTTTGCAAGTTTAAAACATGAATAGCAACCTGCATGACCTGCATTTTTTTTATTTAAAAAAACGACAGCTTCTTCTAGAATAAAACTGTATAATTAAAATTTACGTTGTAATAAAAGCTACCCTAATCAGACAATCAAAATAGCAGCCAGTGCTATTGTGTACAATTTTAAAGCTCCCGAAAGGCCTGCTGAAACCAGCTTTACAAAGCTTTCTAAAATAAGCAGGAATGAATACACACTGGACATAGCATTCCAGAGTTTTTTGAGCCATCCTCTGAGAAAGTGCTTTCTGTGCCTTGCATTGTTTTCATAACCTTCAAAGAGGAGGCTCTTATTTATATTTTTAATTGTATCCACATCATGGCATGTAACTTGTTACAGCCATAATTTAGGGGGGACAGCTACCCGCCTAAATCAATCAAAATCAATACAAATTTGAGGTTCTGCCCCCCAACAAAAATCCTGGCTATGCCCATATTTAAATCACAACATGCACCATTAATAAAAAGCACAAAAACAAAGTTGTAAACTAATAAAAAGATTCAGAGCCATGAAGTATTTAAATTTTTCTTACAAATACTGTAAAATTGGAAGAGCCAGAAGAAAACCTTGGAACAATTCTGATACAATGAATTATTATATTATACTAAAGTATTTCATTTGTACAACTAGATCTGTCAAACAGCAAAAGAAAGAAAATCACATGCATCTTAAATAGAATTTTCATTGAGCACATTTATAGTAGGCAGACTATTAAATAAATACAAAGCTTTTAATGAAAAACCCCCAGCAATAATGGTGATTCTGTTCTTCTTGGTATTGAATAAACTCTATGGATCCTAAAATAACTTCAGTTGGGTATTTGAAAACAATATAGTACATAAATCAATGCAGACAGACACACAGATTAAGGAAAAAAAATATTTACTTTAGGCTTACTCAAAAGCCAGACAAATTGTTTCTGGTTGACTGCTTCTGCAAACATCATTTTTTAAAAAAGAATTCATTTAAATGTAAATTTAAGGGTACTCGCTACACTGTGTGTTGATTATCAGATTTGAATGTCTGCTGACATAGTCTAAAATAACAGCATATTTCAGATAAACTAAATCCATTAATGAGCAAATAAAAGTAAGGAGAAGGAAGGGGTGCTATTTATTTAAAGCTTCCAAGGATTTGAGAATTCTTTATTGTAAACAGTTGTTGCCTAGATATATATTAGACTTTGTGGCTTATAGTAGAGAACAATTACCTCCAAATAGGCTTATGTATCTTATCACTTATTCATTATAATAAACAACACTTACAACACCATTATGGCCTTAGTATGTTCCTCATGCATTGTTGGAGTAATTTTACAATAATCTTGCAATGCAGGCCAGTAGTATTAGCCCTTGAATAGGAGTGGAGTAAAATTTTAAATCAAAATTTTGAGAGAGAGCGTCAGTGTGGTATACAGTGAGGATGGGAGGCCAGGGTTCAAATTTCTGCACCAGCATGAAGCTCACTGAGTGACCTTGAGCTAGTCACAATACCTCAGCTTGTGTGTGGAAACCACTGCACACTGTCCTAAATGTGTACCTACGCCACCCCTTACCTACACACACTCACAGACTGACACAAAAGCATGACTTATTATAAGAGAAAGTCCATACAAACCAAATGCACAGTAACTAATGTAAATTTACCATATATTATATATGCAGGACAGCAATTATAATAAACACATTCACAGACAGTGAAGAGAATAAACCCTTGTCTATAAGAGAAAGCAAAGTGGTTTGAGCATAGCCTTGTGTTTTTAAAACCCAAGACGACTGCCATGTAAGCAAAGTTTCCCTATGCTAGCTCTTGATAGCTGATCCTGTAGCAATGGAAAATGTTAGGGCAATCCTTGAGAGTAGTGTGGAAGGTAGAGGAAATTGTTGGAGCTGTGTCAACTAGCCAAACACAGCCAAAAATATGGGTAGATATTAAGTGGGTTTTCAAATTCTATGGATGGGCCTGTATTAAGGAGGGGTTTAATGAGGTATATAAGTGGGCAGCTTAATGGAAGATGACTTTACTTGACACCTAAGTGATACCCATGTTTGTCCAAAGAAAACCCAAAGCTGTAGATTGAAGACACAGGGTCTGTGCATTTAGCAATCTTCTGAGAATCAAATAGTTGGTATTCCTAGTGATTCCTGTCACATCTGCCCAACAGGTAAAAAGGTAATAGAAAAGGCAGTTCCAATGGAACTCTGTGGTCATGCCAACCACAGTGAGCCAAACTGAATGCTTACTCAGGGAATAGTGGTAAGACTTATTTGTCATAAATGAAAAAAGACCATTGGCTAACTTATTGAACTGCCTTGTGTTGCAAGAGAAGCTGTTGGTATAATCAATCTATTAAGATGCTGTGTTTAGCAATATATCCCATTTTTATTACTTGTAGTGTATAAAATGTTCATTCATTGCAGATGTTTGCCATCATTATTGTGTTAATTCTGAATCCTGCACCATTGCTGATGATGGCAATGTAGAATGTGTCTGTCCTCTACGATATGAAGGTCCAAAGTGTGAAACAGACAAATGTATAAAATGCCATGGAGGGCAGTGCATTCTGGACAAGGAAAGCGATGACATAATGTGCAAGTAAGTCTACATTATGATAAATAGTTAAATAGGAGGAAAATATTTTAGTGCAATGCATGCACAGTTAATCAACATGTATCAAAATAGTGGCACACAGTATGACTGACTCCTTGTGTATCAAGTCAGTGGTTCAAATATACTTGAACTTGGATTGGTGCCATATATATGAGATTTTAAAATATACATATATACCAATTGTTTCGATCAGCACAGAGATTCAAAACAAGCCAGAAGGCAAAAAGAACAAATATCCCAGGAAATTGTGTGTGTGTCTCTGTGTGAATGGGAGGGATGAAAATCATTAGTACCTTCCACTTCCCTGCTAAAAACGTGACATATTAATCAGTGACTTCTGGTTCTTAAAAGGTAAAGGTAAAGGTACCCCTGCCCGTACGGGCCAGTCTTGCCAGACTCTGGGGTTGGTGCGCCCATCTCACTCAAGAGGCCGGGGGCCAGCGCTGTCCGGAGACACTTCCGGGTCACGTGGCCAGCGTGACATCGCTGCTCTGGCCAGAGCCAGAGCCAGAGCCGCACACGGAAACGCCGTTTACCTTCCCGCTAGTAAGCGGTCCCTATTTATCTACTTGCACCCAGGGGTGCTTTCGAACTGCTAGGTTGGCAGGCGCTGGGACCGAACGATGGGAGCGCACCCCGCCGCGGGGATTTGAACCGCCGACGTTTCGATCGGCAAGCCCTAGGCGCTGAGGCTTTAACCCACAGCGCCACCTGCGTCTGGTTCTTACCTGGATATAAATTTACATCTTTCAATCATTCATCTCAGAATAAGGACCTGGGCATGAGTAAGTCAGTCTGCTGTTTTCATATCACACAATTAGGATAATTGGCATGTGTTTTACTATGGAACTGTCAGGACCATCCAGATATGAACAATTTGCTTATCTTTGGATATTTATTTATTATCCAAGGGCTTCTGACCTTCCTATGCATTATCTTTTTTTCAACCTTGTACAATCAAATAACTGACAATGTAAACAACATGGCTTGGCAGTGACTTTGGTTTCTAGAATCTGCATTCAACAGTAATAGTGTATCTAACAGTAATGATGTTTCCCCTATAGCTGCACAAATGGAAAGATTGCATCCAGTTGTCAATTATGTGATGGTTATTGCTACAATGGTGGTATATGTCAGTTGGATCCAGAGACAAACATACCCGTCTGTCTGTGAGTATGCTGCTGTATCTGACAATCATTAGAACATTTTTACACCCAATCAATTCCTTGTGCCATTTTATCTTCTTTTCTTACCAAGTGTGGTGGTAATGAATTTTTTGCTGATCCAGGTCTTTTTTTTTTTTTTTTTTTTTTGCTTTTGACAGTTTTCAGAGTTTTAACTCGAAATGATAGAGGGGTGATTGGCATCTTTAATTACATAGTATATGTTATAACTGCTCTTTGTACCCACTTGAATTAGTGCATAGATAGATATGCTGAGCATATTTTCTCCTTGTACGTTTAAGCATCAAATGTGTATATCTATCTATCTACTATCTATGCATTTAAAATGTTCGGCAAAAAAAGGCAGAATATTTATTTATTTAGCTGTATTTTACTGAAATTCTGCAGATGCTCTGTGGGATTTAAAAGTCAGCGCTGTGACCAGAAAGTGAACCCTTGTGATTACTACTGTCAGAATGAGGGAATTTGCACTTTAACTGCGTTTAATGAACCGAGATGCAAGTAGGTTTAACCTTCCACTTAATGCTGCGCATTTTGTGACATCATTTCAGGCCACAGTTCATTGGTTCACATCATGCACATCCATATACATTTCACAATTTATACTTAATCTCAGGGTTCATTTGTGCAATAAAATGCAGCTTTTGTGTAGTCTTGCTAATGAGTGTATTCAAATAGTGTCAGATATGCGATTGCTATATTATTAGGACAGGATATTATACTACTATTTATCTACATAATGACAATAAGGTGACATGTCAGGAAGTTCATAAATAAGTCTATATTTAAATAGCTTGAAGTTTATAAAAATGCCAAACATAAATGCATCGTTTGATATTCTAAAACCTTACACTTTAATTCTACAATGTACAGATTAATTGAACAAGGAAAGCAGACAGTTTGTCAGCTGTTGGAAGTGATAAACATCTTAATCAATGTAATAGAAAAGAATTTTTAAAGCAATTACTCCAAACAACAACAAATTAGAAGATCTGCCTTATCTCTTTACTATGTACAATTTATCTTCATTTATTGCCAACTTTTAATCACAATTCAGATATGAAGCTACACTCGTCTTGTGCAACAGGAAAATGAATTATCTTGAATTCGAAACTCTCATTTCTACTGAGATTAGGTGCAATCCCACACTTAATTAAGTATGCTTATAGAAATAAGCATAAACATACACTGTGTTTTTTGGGCATAATTTAGGACTGCCCCATATCACTGAAGGCAACCTTTTATTATGGTGGGGCCACTTTGGTTCCCTAATGTTTGAAAGCTGCTTCCCATTTGGATTGCCTGAGGAGCATGGAGAACCTTACAAACAATGTGCTTGTGCCAATCCATACATTTAGCAGTCTTAAAATAGAGCATATGCAATTTAAAGCTGCTGCTACAAATAAACAGTTCTCTAGTTGGCCATTTTAATTTTTCGCAGTTCATACGTTCTGCTAGCAGCATGCTGGAAGTATGGCATGTCAAGTTTCTCTTTCCTTCTTTATATATGGATCTCCTTTGTGTACAGACTATCAGTGAAGAGGTTTAGGAAGAAAAAGGTTCTGTTTTTAAGATGTGAAGTAGACATTATTTAAGACATGTTTGGCATCTAGGGTGTGCTATGTAATGTATCCCTCAACATAAATCTTACTTTTCCTTTGAGCTTTTCCTTCCAGAGTATTTTGTGTACTCAGATTTTGTGTACCCATACGCTATTTTATTTGCAAGTATTTGCTTATGTCAAGTGCACTTACAGTGCAATCCTATACATATCTACTCAAAAGTAAGTCCACAGAGTTCAATGGGACATACTCCTAGTCAAGTGTGTGTAGGATTGTAACCTTTGTGGTTGCTGACTGTTCTTAACTCATTTAAAGTTATTTTTAACTAATAAATATAGCCCATTATATAGAATACTTTATCAAGAGTGATACTATTGTTTTATTTCAGGAACCTTTTCTACCTGTGGGCCACATTCTCTTGTAGGGAAACTTTCCAGAGACCACATACCAATGGTGGATGGGGTCAAAGAGGGTGAAACCATGAATGCAACTCTTACCTTTCAGCAGCAGGCTGCATTCCAGCTACACAAACCCTACACTCTGTCTAGAGATATATGAACCAGGCAGTAAGGGCTGGACAATATCTGGTTTTTGAACATCATGATATACTGATATATCACAATGTCTGAAACTTTGTAGGGGCATTGGCAGGCTTAACCGTTTCCCCCCACATCCTAATTTTTGCTGGTGCCTGCTCTTGTGATTCTCTTCCTGCTGCAAGAGGCAGGGAAGAGCTGAGCAAACAGAGTTAACAGGGGCTGCAGGAATCAAAATCTCATGGTTTTTCCCACATTGTGACTTTTGCATACTTCAAACTGGTTTTGGACAATATATTGATATATCACCCAGCCCTACCAGGCAGGAAGCATTATTCCAATTCAAGGATGCATTCCACACAGCCAAACGGACTCAAGGAGGATGTGGAGTAGAACTGGGGTGAGGGGCATGTCCTGAGGAAGTGGTGTGGCCAGGCAAAAAGGTATGGAGGGCTACTTTCAGTTCCTGAGCTCTAGGCTGTTCACCCCTATTTTATTTGCAGTAGCTCCCAGTATTTTGCCATGACCCGAAGCATAAGCATGACAGAGTCTGGGAAGTTTTAAGGGATATTAAGCAAGAAATATATTCCTAAAAGCTGGAGGTCACATAGAAGGATAGATAGATCCCTCCCCAACACAGCAGGTCTTAATAAGATAATTTTAAAAGTTAACTATAAACCAAATTGGGCACCTTTCCTAGAAAATGGAAGGAGTCAAAGAATAGAACTGCAAGATCACAGTTTAGGATTCCACTGCTTAAATTTGATATTTTTCAAGTCACACAAAAAAGGTAGCAATGCTGAATTTAAAAATCCATCTTAAGGCTATACCATTATTAGGCCAGCTGAAATATCACAGAATAATGTCTGCTGCCTCTTCTCACATTCTGTCTTAAGATTTACCAAACCACAGTCTGAGATCCATGGCTTTATCACCAGCCACTTACCCATCCCTCAACCCTCTTGAGTTGTTACTCTAGCCTGATGAAGATTTCTGGAAAACTCATAAGCTTGCACACTGCGACATTTTGGCCTAATAAAGGCACTGCCCTAAGATGAGTTAAGAGGTTTATTATTGAATCTCATAGAATGTTGTCTTTCATTATCTGTTCTTTATAAAATGATATGTAAACTGGCAATATTGAGTTATACTTCCTCTTCGAATCTAAAAACAACAAAAAGGTTCTCTAATATGCTTCATCTAAACATACGTGGCTGCCCAAATAAATCCAAGGCACACAGATCCAAAACAGACCACTCTGTCTGTCTCCCTTATAAACACTGTAATTGCTTCCTGAAGCATCATCATCATTTTACATTAATCAGCTCATTTCATTTGTCCTAAGCCATATCATCCTGAAGATATAAATCTACTCTACTCAAATGTGAAGAAAGGTTGAAGACCAACCAAGATGCATTAGTTACCTAATGTAATCAAAAACAGAAAATGATCTTGGGCATTATCTTAATTACCTTAGAGTGAACTCATTGGGACCTGCTGTTCAGTGGATATGTACAGGACTGCCCCGTTAGATCAGTGATTGCTCAGATATCAGTATATCACAAATATACGCAAAACACTTCGTTTATGAATGCCACTTTAGTAAAGTACACTGCAGAATGGCAAAATGCCGTCAGAACTTCAGCCTACAATGTGGATTGAATGATTGAATGTTTGCCCTTAAAAATGGATATGGCTCTTGTAGAAAGCCATTGTTCTCATCAAACAATTGAAATTTTATGAATGATATGAAACATCCATATGCATTCATCGACACCTCTGTCAAATGACGACAGAACTGTATAATACAACAATCACTAACATTTTCTTAACCATTTCACAGTCAATGGATTCTTTTGAAAAATGCTACTCTTCAGCATACTGAACCATAGCAAGTTTATAAGAACATTTTAAAATTAAACAATATTATCAAAAATATTTTGATTTTTTCTTCAAAATCAGGCCTTTTAAAATGTACAATTTTTAGTCTAGAATTGGCACACACCTTTTTTTCAGCATTAATTCTGCAGAATCTTTTCACACCAATCACAAAACTCTGTTTCTGTAAGCACTGACTCAAGTGAATCTATGAATATATTTCAGAAAATTATTCTAAGGATAAAATGCTCTAATCATGTGATTGCAGTATGTAAATAACAGGTTGGATTCAAAAAGTTCGCTTGCAGAGGAAGCTTCTTTTGTTTGAAAAAAGGAACCTTTTACAGTGGTCAGATCTGCACTTTATTGTTGCAGGCGAGTTTTTGCAAATTTCCTCTTCTTCTTACCACCCCCTGCACCCTCTAAAACTCTGCTCTGGAGGATTGGGAGATCCTACAGAAAAGTGTTGGAAGTAACATTGTGAGGGGAATACAAGGCAAGGATAGCACCATTACAAGGAACTCTTCGCTGCAACTAGTCTTCTGTTTACAGAAAGTGGTCTAAACCACAACGAACAATTCTAGTATACTTTATTTGAGAATTTTAGTTTTTATTATATATACGAAGTTTTCATTAACAATGGAAAAGTCAGGGGAAAGAGGAGTGAAAGATATAGAACAAGTGTAGATTGCTGTGTGAGAACAGGTACTATTGTTCATGAGCAAGTAAAGCACAAAGTTCTCAACATTTCACCCTCTAATGCAGATTTTGAGAAGAGGAAAGCACAATTAATTATTAACCTTATCCACACTTCACCATTACAGGGTTGGTTACAGCAATTTATAATTCAATATTTTTTAGAAAAAAATAATAGTTCAAAAATAATTATAGACAGAGGAATATGGTGGGTCCTAAAATACATGTCTGAAGAGTCAAAGGTCAGAGTAGAGAGATGTGTCTTCAGCATACAAAGGTATCTTTGGCCCAACCAATCCTTCACACTAGGAGAAGCCAGTGCAAGAGATCCCACTAGTACAACAGGAGTTCTCCTTGTGCACCTCCACACCTCCCCCAGATCCATTCTGGAGGTTCAAGAGAACCCCCAGAACAGCATGCAGGAGGACAAAAAGGGGAAAGAGCAGATGAATTCCTCCTTATATAACAAAGGTGCCAGATGTACCTCCATAGGGAGGGAATGCCACAACTGCCACAGATGATTGTCTTCACTTGGCCACACAAACCCCTGCACCCTTCAAAAAACAAACACTACTGAGGACAGTGGGCTTAAAATTCATTTTGTTGTAGATGGACTCCTTCAGGCAGGGATTAAGTTGAAGAAATAATAATAATAATAATAATAATAATAATAATAATAATAATACAGAGTAGTGCCCCTCTATTGATCTTAACCCACAAGTGCATCTGCAGGGAACGATCTGGTATTTTCAGATATTTTGGGCCTAATTTGTTTAGGGCTTTAAACACTAATATGAGCACCTTGTATTGGCCCCAGAACCAAACTCGCAACCAATCCAGCTACCATTAAGCACTTTCAAGAATAGTTATGATATGTGTAGAGATCCTATGGTAATTAATAGGAGATAGAAATGTTAGTCTCAGCTAGATTTGTGCCCAATGTGTTCACCATTTATAATAATAATGCAATAATAATTTATAAGCAGCCACCCGATTTCACTGTTTTCAAAGTTAAGGTACTAAGATTTGACATATGAAAGATTTTTCTCCAAAATAAGGTTCTGTGATTTACAGCACATCCACAGATAGATGGACATATTTCTTCTAGTGCCGCTATACTACAATATGTCATTTC
Source organism: Podarcis gaigeae (assembly GCF_964106915.1). Classification (NCBI taxonomy): domain Eukaryota; kingdom Metazoa; phylum Chordata; class Lepidosauria; order Squamata; family Lacertidae; genus Podarcis; species Podarcis gaigeae. Next base: position 98,756,280 of record NC_139678.1, on the reverse strand, counting down.
CCCTGTTTTTGAGTGTTTGCAGCCTACACCATTCAAAGGTGTTGAAATGATTATTGCTAGTACCAGGAACATAGTCTGTTAATTATAACAATAAATAGCTACTCTGGCTTTAATTATTATTTTTCAACGTTAAATTAGGCTACATAGTATGCTTTTCTGCTTTTCTGTTTTGTGTTGTCATCACGTGTGGACTCAGCACATGTAGTATGCTATTACAAATGGTGTTTTATTTATCACCTGTGAAATCTAAATGTTATTGTAAACCATAGTGATATTTGCTGCACTGTACTTTATGTATTTTTAAAGCAAGAAATATAACTTTGTAGATTTTCAGTTAAGTGTACAAATATTCCAGAAATAAGTTTAGAACTTAAAATCAGGAAGCACTGTATCACATACATCAATGCTAAATTAATTGTGGTATTATGACTTATAGCCAGCACAATTTAAAGAAAGTAGCAAGTTATTTATGTGTGTTGCTCCATAGCAATGAATCTGTTGCGATCAAGCATAAGTAACATGTAAACTGTCCCATATAAGCTACAAATATGTAAAGAATTTTAAAAATTTGTATTTTCAGAAATAGGGCCAGATATTCACTGCATATAAACACTTTCATATTTCTTCACTGGAATGTATCCAGACTTTTACTACATTTAACTTTTTATCTTCTCAGCTCTCTTATACCAAAGTATGCTTCCAAAAACCATAGTTTCTATTTGATGGTCTATTGTGCCCCGAGGCCCCCAAGCCCTTCCGCAAGTAAATAACTTCACACTGACACGTAGTCAGTGTCAGTTGTTAAGTTAATGGGCAAAATTTCGGGCACAACTATATTGGTTACAGCAAAGTGAGTGGTATTGCGCTAGGCACTGACAAACTATCACTGACTCCTGCCCTCCCAGCAGGGAGTCTGAAAGGGTAAACGCCAAACGAGGGAGCAACATCGATGAAGACCAACCGAAGATCACCCTGGGGTTCCTGTGGTCCTGGCATGGCCCTAGCCCCTCAAGCGGACTTCGGATGAGATCCAGGACCCCCAGATTCCTTTACCGGAATACCCTTATTCATGGAGGGGCAGGTGATGGCCACACCTCCCCTCCCACACACTTGAATAAGCCAATGCCTAACTGCCAAACCTTACACAGTTGTGACAATTGCTAAGGGGGTAGGCAAAAACCAAGTGGACACTGCCAATTTGCCAAATGGAAACATTCCTACCCAGCCCCTGCTCCAAAGCAGGCAACCAACCAATATCCGAAGCAAGGCCAAAGCAGAAACACCTACAAATAGGGACGGGGGGGGGGGTGTTCGGCAGCACGAAGCAAGTGCCTCAGCCACATAGGCCTCCACCAATCACGCCAACTGCACTAATTGGCTCAAACAGCCTGGCGTGATTGTGGGGCCATACAGACAAGGTCTGGGACATGCCCAGTACCTTCAACCTGGTGGGGGTTCTCTAAGGGGCCCGTGTGCAACCAGGACCCTCATTAAAGAGGATCCCATTTGCAGGTAAGTTAGGGCTGCTTTATAGACCTGAAAAACTGAATAGTGATGCTCCCCCTCTCCCCAGATGCATGCATGTGTGTGTGTGTGTGTGTGTGTGTGTGTGTGCGTGCGCGCGCGCACACACACACACACACACACACACATATACACATTCAGTGCAGCCATATAACAGATTGCCACATCCTTTCAGTCATGCAGAACCTTCCTGGGGTTGCATGGCAACTGCAGGCAAGGCCGGAGCCTGCATACACATTCTATTCCACCCAGTCTCTTTTCCAACAGTCTGCTGCTATTAGCAAGATACTTAGAAATCATAGATTAATTGCATTCCTCTATATAGGATAGAAGCAGATGTGATACTATGACAAGTTTTTCCAATAGTTAACATGTTTGGGATGGCGATACAACAGTGCAAACATATAAAGGACAGATGGCAGCAAACATTAAGACAGATGATAGCAAACACTTGTACTATTAGCTTAAATTTAACTTTGATGATTTCTTCTTGACTTAAAGGTAACTTTCATGCAAGTATGAAAATAGAGTTGCTTTTAATACTTTTTTATGCTGAATTGATCAAGTGTGTGAGGTTCACAGTGTGCAAAGAACAGGCTAATTGACTTGAACATTACATTGCTACAAATTCTATTTCAGCGTTAATGAACCTCCTTGCCTGAGGAAATGTGTGTGTGTGTGTGTGTGTGTGTGTGTGTGTGTGTGTGTGTAATCAGTCTGTAGACAGATTTTACTAGAACAAAAGCTAGAAGTATACTTTTCTTTGGATAAGCAAAATTAACAAATTAATAACAATAAATACCACCAATATATATTTCATCTAATGAAATATTATGGTGGCTATCTCAACACCATACAACACGCTAATCAATTTTTCTCATCTTAAGAAGATGAACATTAAAATGTCCTGCTTTACTCTTGCCTTTATGATGAAAAGGGGGCTCAAGTACTGGCAGATGGAATACCTGTCTTCCATCCATGAGATGTAGAAAAGTTTAAGGCTTTGTTACGGGATTGCCTTCTTTTTTACTCCTTTCAATCAATTGAGAAGAATAGTTTACTAGTTTGCTCCTCAGCACTGTTTCATAAAATTTATATCTGGCATGATATACAGCAGACAATTTATATGTGCCTACATGATCAGAAACGAGGTATAACTCTATTTCAGTCTCCTTCAGGCATCCTCCTAGATGCTTCCCCCCCCCATTGACAGACATCTCTGAGGTAGAATTAGTTTTAACAGAGTGATCTCATTTGACATTGCTTCTCTGGAAACCATTCCACCCCCACCCGCAATCAATTAATGCAGGAGTATCAAACATGGTGTTTTCCAGATGTTGTTGGACTCCAAAGCTCAGCAACCCCTGCCATTATGTCCAAAGGTTGAGAGCTGTAGCCCAAAAACAGCTGGAGGGAGCACCAGGTTGACTACCCATGAAAATCAGCCAATTAAAATAATGCAGCCCAGGTATCACCCAAGCTTAATGGATAACAAGTAACTCATTTCAGAATATTCCATTTTTAATAGCTTTTCATTTCTACTTGTGGCCTGTTCATAAAAAGCACAATTATTGCTCAGGAACATAAGTAATTGCTACTTATATGTCTAGGATTCCTATTTTGGTGCTTCTATTAGTCTAAAGTCAATACATTTTAGGTTAAGACATTTTGCAAAAGACACAGGAGAGAATAGTAAAATGAAAGCAGTTTTGTAAGTAAAAATGAGACTTCCCGGTTTGTGAATGTTTAATGTCATCAGTCTCTACTAACAAGAGACTTTATATTTAGTTATTATCTGTGACTTTCATTGCAGGTTTTGATACCCAATGTTAACAGTACTGGCATTGTTGTATTACCACTTAACTATTTTATAAATTTTATTATATATTTTGATAAATATTGAAGAAATGAAAATGGTAGCATCATTATACCTTATTGGAGACAAATTGTGTTTACTCTAGAACATGATTTTTTGGTCATTAATATGGGTTATGTCTATTTAATATTTTTTTGTATAATTTGTAAGTGTGAGGTGATTTTATTATCTTAATTGGGTTGTTTTAGATGCTCCACCAACTGGTCTGGTACACAGTGTGAGAGGCCAGCTCCTAAAAGCAGCAAATCTGACAATATCAGTACAAGTAAGTTTTTTTGAATAACAATGTTAATATAATTTAAGCCGTTATTTAAGGAACAAAGCATTTTTTGATAGCACTGAAAGTTATTGGAATGGGCATTTTGCTACTGTTATTGACATTAATTTATTGTATCTTTATTTTTTAGATCTTATGATTAAATGGAAATTGTTCGGTTCAGTTGTGTATTTTTTGATATGTTCTTTTTTTTGTTTATGACTACTTTTGTTATGTTTGTAATGTAAATCTTTTCATGTTGTAAGCTGCCTTGGGCATGGTTTTAACTTTGGAAAGGCAGCCTACAAATAAAATGATGATGATAATTGACAATTCCTGTGGACATGTAGGTCGCTCTGATATGAAAAGTATGGGGCAACTCTTAGAGCCTAACTATGTGAAATGTTTAGTATGTAGTTTGCCTTTGCAAACATTTTCTTTCACAAATTGACAGCATGGAAACTCACAGTTTGGAACGGGACACTGGAAAGGGGGAGGTTAATTCTTTACACCGACACAGTCCTGATATGGATAGGCGGCCTTGCACCTGCAATTTACATTGGAACATTTAATCAAATGGGAGATTCTTCTCCCTTGCCATGCCATTTGGAGGATTAGGGGAGGGGTACTGATCTCAATCAGGATCAAATAAAGGTAAAGGTTAAAGCTTCACTACCCCTCCATGCCTGAATCCCAATCACGGTCCCCACAATGGCAGATAATTTGTGAACTAAAAAGCATGACATCTAGTTTGGACCATAAGAAGACAATAGGAGGAAAGTTAATAAGTGATAAATAAAGTTCAGTTTCAGTTAGGAGAATTGCAGAATAAATCAAAATTAATGGAAAACTGGGTTTTGAAAAAGCACTTGACAGAAAAGAAAGTGCACCAAATCAAAGGTAGTTATGTAACTATAAGGCAATTCACTTTTAAAAAGAATTACGTGCTTCTTGCACACAATCTGGTCTATTGTGTCCAAGAGGATAAGCAGGCAGGACCTGTTTGTGCTCATCAAGTAAGATATACATATGCAGAAACATGTCTTTGCATATGTATACTCTCTAACTGGGTTAGATACCTATTTAGACAAGTCGGTGGTTAATAAGTAGTTAATAAAAAGTTAAGTATGGTCCCTAGATCATTACATTTGAGAAGTCAAATGTAATGTTTCAGCAAATAAACATGTTTGGCATGTCCTGTGCTTGGCAGAGTAGTATTTGGTTACAAACTTTAACCATATGGTATGGTGTCGTGATCACTATCCAGAAGGCTTGTAATCTACTTTAACAAACTGAAACTGGGATAGAATAAAAGAATTGTAGAGTTGGAAGAGACCATAAGGATCATCTAGTCCAGCCTCTTGCAATGCAGGAATATGCAGCTGCCTCACATGGTGATCAAACCTGCAACCTTGGCATCATCAGCACCACACTCTAACCAACTGAGCTATCTAGGAGACTGGTGACAGACTGATACACAAAGAGGGACTGGAGTACGACTGTCAGGTGGCAGTGAAATGGCTAATAAATAGAAATTAAATAGCTCAATGAATGACTTAAGTAAAATGTCAGTTTTGAAAAAGGACTTTAGGAAGGCCAACTGCTGGAACTTAATAGTAGAAGGAATTTACACTTTTCATCTTGTCATATAGAGAAACCAAAGAGACTTCTCAGTTAGAATATTTTAGAATCAGAACACTGGAATATAATGAACAACTCTAGGTCAGTCAGTGACCTGGTTCAAACATTAGTTTGAAATGCAGTTTAACTGAACTATAGTTTAAAAGGTGAACATAATGTGTGCTATTATAAATGTTTTTCCCTGTTCAGGCTGCTTCCACACTGCTGGGAGCTAAGATATGCTCCTGCTTAGTATCATGTCAAAACCACAGCTGATGGTTTGTTTCTCTCCAAACAAACCTGCGAGCTGTAACCAAGGTTTATTCTTGGCTCACAGCTTTTTGGGAGGAAAGAAACTACAACTCAGGTTTCAGGTGACACAAAAACCTTTTAACAGCTTCCAGTATTCCATCCCTACCTTACCTTATCTATTTGTTAAAACCTGATCTACATTACAATCAAAGCTGCATGTCACTCTGCTTACTGAGGTATTATCAAAGTTTCCTTGCCAAGTGTTAAATTATCAGTAGTCAAACCTGTTTCTGTTATTTGTTGCAGGAAGCATTGCAATCATTGTTCCACTTGTCCTCTTGGTGACCTTGATTACTACTTTGGTAATAGGTTTGCTACTTTGTAAAAGAAAGCGAAGGTAAGAAATTTCCGTTGAAGGAAGAAGAAGCAATTTACTGGATAGGTTCTAAGGACAACCAACCTTGAATGGTGATGATGGTTGTGTAATTTCAGTCCAATCCTATCTCTGCATGGCACTATGTGCAGTTACTCCAAAGAGTTTGCAATATGAAATAGCCAATGGGGAATATAACAGGAACAGAGGTGGGAGAGTCAATGGTAGGGCTTGATGAATTTGAGCAAATGTAATACACTTACCGTATTTTTCGCTCTATAACACGCACCTGACCATAACACGCACATCGTTTTTAGAGGAGGAAAACAAGGGGGAAAATTCTGAATGAAACAGTGGATGTATCATTTTTGTGCCTTATGCTGTGGCCACAGACCTGTGATCTGATGGTGAGTTTGGGGTAGCCCAATGCAAAAATCCTGAGAATCCCTGTGGATCTGTGCTTTGTAACCACGTTTTTGCACCATTGTGGCCCCAGGCAACAGTGGGTGCGTGATTTTTTTGGTGCAGGCTGTAGCCATGGACATGCTATGTGATCTGATGGTGAATTTGGGGTGACCCAATGCAAAGATCCTGAGGATCCATGTGGATCCATGCTTTGTAACCACATTTTAAGTGGGGAGGGAAGGAAAAACACAGAAGGGACAAGGAACACGAGAGGGGTGTGCAGAGAAGCAGCTGGCTAAGAATGCAGGAGTGGGGTTTAACGGGAGGGAGGAAAGGAAGGCAAAAGTTTTTCCCCACCCACCCAAGCCAGCCCTCTCTCTCTCCCACCTGCATAAGCACGGAGAGGAATTAGAAGGAAGGACGCGATTCTTTCCTTTCCCCTCTGCTTGCCTGGAGGGTAGGGGATTTGCCTGCTCTTTGTTCCGTTTGAGCAAACAGGAACCGAAACAGAACAGGGTGGGCAGTAAGACCCTGAGGTAGAATGCAGGAAAGCAACAGCTTCCTCTCTCATGGAGCTCCCTCCTCCCTGACGCGCGCGATTGGATTTTTGCCGGATTTTTACCCCTGCGCTCCTGCCATCGGCTCCAGGGACCACACATTCGCTCATTAACACGCACAGACATTTCCCCTTACTTTTTAGGAGAAAAAAATCTGCGTGTTATAGAGAGAAAAGTATGGTACTTAAAGCTTGATCATAGTTGGGAATTAGGATTAAGAAAATGAGTTAAAGGCCACATAGAAAAGGCACATTTTCAGATGGACCTTGAAGGAAAGGAACAAAATGACGCCAGCTACATGTTCATGGCAAAAGTAAAACAAAACAAAAAGAAGGGAGAACGGGTGTGACTGTTTAAGGCAGTAAGAGAGCTAGTGAAGTGGAAGGCATAGGCATCAACAAATCAAGACCAACAGATACGATAGGTAAGGACAATACACAAAGGCACAGCTAGTGAAGTGGGGGAATCTACTTCTACTACTGCTGCTACTAACAACAACAGCAACAGCAAAAAATTATTTGTACCCAACCAGATGGGTGGGGTACAAATTTATATTTATATTGCCCCAGCCACTCTGGGGCAATATAAATATAAATATATAAATAATATATATAAATATAAATATATAAAAACACAGTAAAACATTAAACCTTAAAAAGCTTCCCTATACAGGGCTGCCTTTAGATGTTTCCTAAATGTTATATAACATTTCCTAAATGTTATATAATTACCTAGACAGCATCTTAAAAAAGCAAAGACATCACCTTGCCAACAAAGGTCCGTATAGTTAAAGCTATGGTTTTCCCAGTAGTGATGTATGGAAGTGAGAGCTGGACCATAAAGAAGGCTGATCGCCGAAGAATTGATGCTTTTGAATTATGGTGCTGGAGGAGACTCTTGAGAGTCCCATGGACTGCAAGAAGATCAAACCTTTCCATTCTTAAGGAAATCAGCCCTGAATGCTCACTGGAAGGACGGAACCTGAAGCTGAGACTCCAATACTTTGGCCACCTCATGAGAAGAGAAGACTCCCTGGAAAAGAACCTGATGTTGGGAAAGATGGAGGGCACAGATGGAGGACGAGATGGTTGGATAGTGTTCTCGAAGCTACCAGCATGAGTTTGACCAAACTGCGGGAGGCAGTGGAAGACAGAAGTGCCTGGCGTGCTCTGGTCCATGGGGTCACGAAGAGTCGGACACGACTAAACAACTAAACAACAACATATAATTACTCAACTCCTTAACATCTGATGGGAGGGCATTCCACAGAGTGGACACCACCACTGAAAGGCCCTCTGCCAGGTTCAGATAATTAACTGTCATACCATCTGAATGCAGCAGAGGGCCTTTTCGGTGGTGCACTTAGGTATGCAAGAAGGGCATTTAAAAGCTTGTACAACATGGAAGATTACCCATTCACAAAACAGAGTTTATCGAAGAAAACAAAGAGAAATTGAAAGCACTTTTGTGCAGGAAGAAGTGACATAACTTTGGCAAATAATTGGATATAGCGTGCAAAGAAGAGACGTGAAAGCTATTTACCAAGGAGATCGGACATAGGCTAAAGAAAGGAAGGCATGGGAGGAAAAAGAACTGGTTCTGGCTTAGACTTGCTGACCTTGATATTGCAATTAGACAACATAGTGGAGCAGCAGCAGCAGTAGTAGTAGTTGTATTCCGCCCTTCATCTGAAGATCACAGGGCAATTCACACAAAAAATACAAAATGAGAACACAACATAAATAGTAAAAACTAAACAAACCAATAACTCCCCTCCCAGAAACAAATAGAGCAATTGGTAGACAGAGAGACTGGAAAGCTGTGGGTATCTATAGAGGTCATAGGAATTAATAATGTTTTCAAAGGAGAGAGTTTAGTGAGAGAACAGTAAGAAAATAAGAACAGAACTCTCAAAGGATAGTCGCTTCCCACTCCCCTTGGAAACATTGGAAATTAATCTGGCAAGGCAATCCCCCCCCCCCACCCTGAAAATTACTTCCTTCTTTTCACAGATTTTATACACACACACAATACAGAGATTAATTTGTTCACTCTTTCCCTTCTGATATATTTTAGGGCAAAAACAATCCGACGACAACCAATTATAAATGGAGGAATCAATGTAGAGATTGGAAATCCATCGTATAATATGTATGAGGTGGGCCATAATCACAACGAAAGAGGTCTTTCAGATTTTACATTAAATCCAGAAAAGGTAAAATCAAATATTTGTTTCCTAATTCAAATAATTATGTTTTAAATAATAGCAAAATATTATCATTGTGTAGGATCCAAATGTATTCTTCCATTTGCCAAAAAGAAGCTCTGATCCAGTTAAGGCTCCAGCTAATATGCAAGGAAAGGGTCAATTTTTGCAAATTTCTCTTCTCCCCTACAACCCTCCTAAGTACTTCCCACACTATTTCAGAGTGTTCCAAAGCTCTCTGGAGGCAGGGAAGAATAAAATTGGTGAAAATGCCTCCCCTTATTCAGTAGTGGCTGGTAGCTTTTTGACTTGGTAGGGCTGAATTTTTTAACCTCTTTCATCACACGAGGGTTTCGACACCACTTATTTAAGAAGTTTGTGATTATATGTGTACAGAGTGACATTGTCTCCCTTTTCTCTGCAAATCTTTGGACAGGGAACGCGTTTCCATGTAACAGGGTCTAACTGCATTTTCAGACAAGATTGACTCCACACCTCTTACTTAGAAATTAAGCTGTATCACATGACTTAAGTTTTTGAATTTATGTATTGTTTGCACCTATACATCCACTGCCAGTAAACAAAACACACAAAAACTTTTTAAATGCCAGGAAAACTTGCTTACACAGGTTTCCTCTCCCCAAAATCAATTTAACTATTTATTATCTAAAATACGCTTCTCTAAATGAAAACAAAAAAACCCAAAAGTGTTCCAACCGTCGGGGGGGGGGGCAGTTTCATTTGAGCCATTAGAACAAATCAGAACATATTTGCAATGCATGGATCAGTCCTGAAAATATTAAGTAATAATCTCTGCTCATGTGCAAAAGCTCATTACACCATACTAATCATAATTAACGTATGTTATGTCCGAGGTTTAGGAGAATATCTTCCAGATTTGAGGAAGTATGTGGAGTCATAGCCAGACAGGAACGGTGCCCTAACATTTCATTTCAGAAGTCCACTAACAAACTAGTAGAAGAGCAAGGTAGAAATAATATGGACAGAATGTGTGGCTTCAAGATTTTGAGAAGCGATTTTTAATTACGTGACATTTTCAGTGGGAGGGCTGTGGACCAGCCTCCACCACTCTTACTGGTCAGGGCCTCTTCTGAAAGGGAAAGACTCATTTGAATCCAACCCATTATTTCCAGAATGCTTAATCTATAAGTCACAAATGCAAACATTCATGTGTGAAACCAGCTCAGTATTATACACTGTAACAATTGTGAGTTGTTCCTAATATAGATTGATTATTTTCAACTGAAAAACCGTAATACTTTCTTATCCCCGCCAGGTATTTGAAATCTGCACTAACCATATGCTTTTACCTAATTAATTTTGAAGACCTGTGATGGGAAAACACTCTCTTTCCCGCTGCTACAAAATATCTCATGCCTGAGACTGCTCAATGACTTATTTTACATAATGACCATTGTACCATTCCCAAATTGTTCATTATTCAATGGTGATGCTGGAGCGATAGCAAGATAGTGAGCAAACAGTGTAAAAACTTAAGAACCGCCTGGAACTTTATAGGGATTTAAATTATTTTAATGATTATCACTGCCTGGATGGGTCAGAGTTAATGGTTTATCTGGCCCAGCGTTCTGTTTCTAGCAGTGTATCTAGAAAAATCACATATGGAATGAAGGTGTCAAAATCTGCTCCTCAGAGACATAAAGGTTCCATTTATTTAATGCTGGCAACCAGTATTTGATCCATTCATGGAAAACAGATCTTATTCTTTTGAAATTCATCAGAGATAGCAGCCATCTGCACATCTCAGTGTCAATGAATGTTGTTTTTAAAAAAGAATGCCAATCAAATGTTCTGGCATTATGCGAAAGGGATTTCTATCTCTAGATGCAATTTATCAATCCTTAATTTTTTTTTTCTAGACTAAAAAGACCTATATACTGAAGTGATTCTTTGTATGGAATGTGCAGTAACCCTTAATGGTTTTCGCTTTACTTTCCTGTACCTTTTCCAAATCTGTGATATCCTTTTTTAACATGGGGAGAGGCTTCTTTCATCTTGTACATGTGAAGTATTTTGAGGCACATAAAAATTCTGGCCAATCTCTTTGTTACGTGCCAAATCAACAGCCCCCCCCCCCTAACACTAGCAAAGTAGTTTTGCTAAGCTTTCAAAGAATCTCCCCAGCACTTAAAAGGAAACACTCCTGTTGTTCCAAATCACCATCATCTGTACAAGACCTTGAAGAATTATTTCAATACTATGATGTATACAGTTGCCCTATGACAGAGGAGTAGCTGGATTATGAATAGTTTTTAGAAATGGCCAAGTGTGTCCTAGTCAATTAATCACATGTATATACAATAAATTAGGGCTAGCCCCTAGGGCCATTTGAAAAAAAAATGAAGATTACTCTAGAACAGAAATGCTTCCTGTACTAATGAAAGTATTTTTTAAACTTGTATGCATTAAAAAAAATATTTTTGAAAAAAGATAAAGTTCAAGTATGTAATTTTACTCATTGCTTGTTCAATACTATTTCAAAGTGTAGAAGGAAAATGCAATATTTTAAAAACAAGAACTAAATGCAAAAAATTGCTGTATTTAAATGCAGGCCAGGTATATAGGGGGAGGGTCCACAGTCTTCAAGCTTCCCCACACAGCACCGCCAATCTACTTAAACTCTGACCTGAAAGGACCTTTAACAGCAGGGGTGAGAAACTGCCATTCATTTTCCATGCTCATTCTACCATAGCCCCTTACTCAAGAGTTAGAAATGATCTATATGAGTTTACAACTGATAAAGGTAGCACTAATATGCAAACAAGTATTTAAATGAATGGTGTATTTAAGAATAGCCATACAATATGATATGAAACAGTATAAATGAATCTAGACCTGATGTTAAAAGTGAAAATGCAATTAATGTGCACATTTATTATGTGAATAACAGCTGCAGGGAAGCCTGGGGTGCCTGTGGGGATAGATATACAGCTGCAAATGGGAGCTCCCTTAGAAACACAAGTAGCAGCTTCAAAGAGGTGATTTTGTGGCAGGCAGATAAAGAATTTAAATTCTGCTCCCCACCCACCCTCACAATCCTGCTATTTAGATACATGCACATTAATTGTATTGACACAGTTCATGTCACATCTAGTTTGGCCCTGGAAATAAAGCAATGATAAGAAAGAAACTTATTCATAGATAAGTCATGTTTTGCTGTGTAGCATCAGCGCAGCATACGGATTGTTTGCTCCTTCAGAAAAATTAAAACAGACAAGGCACCCATTACAGTAAAAAAAAGAAAAGAAGGAAAGGCAGCCAAAGCAGTAAGTAACCAAATGAAAAAGAGACATCCTAGATGAGCATAAGCAAATTTATTACCTAATGAACTTTGAGTATTATAATACTTCTTCAGGTCTTTCAAAGAGAAATTGTCCAAAACTGTCTTCCACAGATGATGTGGTAGCCAGCTCTGAAGAAGAGTTATAATCCTCCAAGGAACTGGACACTATGTTGTCATCAGCGCCATCTTGAAAACTTCAAATTGAATAGCTCTACCCTATTATGGTGCAGCCAGGTCCAGCTAAGAAATAATTTCAAATATTCAGTCATATTTAGACAGTAGTGTCGAAGGTGATGCTTTGACATCTGTTTTCACAGAAATCAGTGTTTGCACCTTTTAGCTAGTAATTCTAAGAGAAACTTCAGGCAAGATAGTAAGCGAGCATAACTAACTGAAAACCTTTTATCACACTAAAAGAAACAGGCAGGAGGAAAAAATGCACAAATTTATGACAAACTGTTTCTCTGGGAAATAAATTGTAATAATTTTTTCATTAAAATTAGGCTCAACTAGCCACTTTATATTAATACCCTACATCAGACAAATGGTTTATCTGGAATATTATAGGCTGCTCAAAATAATGTGACAGTAACATTACACAATATTTAGTGTCTTAATAAGCAAAATGACATGCCCAGTTAGATGCGTTCTCTGTACCTGATGGTGCGCTGGATTATGTAACAGATTTTAGGGCAGTGGAGCAAGTTTATGAGCACAAGGCACAGAACCGAAATAAAGTTAGTGGTAAACTTAAAAGGCTTTAAAATTGGACAACAATGTTCCCAACGTTCTCTAAATTTCATCTGCTGGACTGGATCCAGACTTTGCTCCCTGCTGGTTAGAATATTCCAAGTGGCATTCCACTCAGAGTATGCTCCAGTTAAGTAGTGAAGGAAGGTGAATTTTGCCAATTCTCTCCCACACTCTTCCCGAGGGTTGGGGACCCTCCAGAACAGTGGGAGGTGGTGGCGGCACTGCTGGCAGCAAATGAGAGGGAAATTGGAAAAATTAACCTCCCCCTGCCACTCCTCTTCATAGATCAGAAGGTTTCCGTGGACAGAACAAGCCTTTATGTCCACAAGTCAAGACTGACTCCGACCCATAATAAATGAGTAATGAATCAAAGACCTTTAAACTTTCTTAAACATCAGTGACATTATTATTAATGATCATATTCATATGCAAGGATGCATGCATTTATATAAAATCATTTACACTCATTTGTAATGTGGTTTCCACAACTGGATATCATTTTGCATGTATTGCACCAAAACGTTCATAGGACGTTGTAGAGTTGGCAATCACTTTTTTTTTTTTTACAATATACAGCATGAGACAAGCAGACTGGACAGACCCATTCACTGGGCTTTTATAGGGCTTTAATTGTGAGCTTATCTGGCCATGAAAAATGGAGCTCAAGCCAATTGCATAGGCTATGGTTATATCACACAACATTCAGCCCAATGCTATGTGTGTTTACTCAACAATAATTCTACCAAGTCTAGTATCAATTAGGTATGCATAAGGTTGCAGCCTTAATAATATCCAGAACTTTCCTTTAACCATATACTAATGATGAAAATTATCTAATATTTTCATGCATGCTTCAAGCATATTCTTTTTTTGTAAATAAAATGATACAGAAGCTATAAAGACATTACTATAGAAAAAAGGCATCTTGCAAAAATGCTCATAATTAAACCATAACAAAGTCTAATGACTAGATCTGTCCTATGGGCTCAATGTCGAGGTGGTCTGAATGATGTGGTTGCTTTTATATTCAGTACAATTACCAAGTGAAATATTGAAGTATATGAGTAGGATATTTAGAACTTAGGAAAAGAGTTTATTTAAGTCTGATCTAGTTGCCCCTTGAAACTTCTCCTACACCTTCCATGCACAAGCACAACATGTGCATATGAGTTTCTCCATCAGCTGTCCTCATACAAGTGGAGAACTTGAGAGTCACTTCATGTGCCTGTGGAACATGTATCCAAATGGACTGCGCACATGTGAATATATGTGTCTGTACACAGTAAGAAGGCAGGCTTTTAAAATACTATTAATTGACTTAAATCAACGTCCAGGCTGGAGAGGCACCCATTATTGTCACTAAAGCACCCTACTCTTTACTAACTTTTAAATCAAAATATTGCGGTGGCAGCTGGGCTGAAGAGAAGGTATCCTAACATACTATGAAGTTTGTAAGCATTTCTGCAGCAGTATCCCTTGAGAGTTGTGGTCATTCCAAGGGTAACTGCTATTCATATTCTCCATAACAGGATCATATGAAAATATAAGAAACTGAGAAATGAATTGGCATAGTTTTCATATGTTCCCCTCCCATATTTCCAATAAACTTGATTTCCCCTCAGTGTTTTTCCCCCCTTGAAAAATAGGCGTCGTTACTCACCATGAAGTTGTTACAGTAAGTGCCACACTTTTTAACAAAAAGAAGAGCCGGTACTGCATACGCTTGAGTACCCCCTGAGAAAAAGCACTGTTTCCCCTCATGTTGCATGTCATCAGTTGTATTAAAAGCATGTCCCATTAGTTATTTAACAACTCTTTATTATTTACGTGAGCCAAGGTAATGAATAATCATGTCCCAATTTGTTCCTATGTGTGCACGTTGTATGATGTATTAAACTGAGAGGTTTCTTGATTTTTGTGCTTGAGCTATTCTTATCACATATTTATCTCTTTTCAGCCAACAAACTACTCCAATCCAGTGTATGCAAAATTGTACATGGATGGGCAAAATTGTCGAAACTCCTTAGCCAGTGTTGATGAGAGGAAAGAACTCCTTCCAAAGAAAATAGATATTGGCATAAGGGAGACTGTGGCATAATCCATTGTAACCTTTTGTATACTGTATAAATGTATAAAATATAATGATTACTTTTCTATGTACCAACAGTATTATAATTGTTTTAGCATCAGCATTACCTCTGGATTTTTTTTTTCTGTTTGGTTGGTGGTTTTCTGGGTTTTTCTTTTGCTGATGACTTGACTGACCATTTGTATGGTATTTTTATGAAAAAAAAAATCTGCACTACAGTAAAATTTACAACAATGCTGCTGATATAACACACATTGAATTTGTTACAAATTAAAAAAAATCCTTTGTAGTGTGAATATGAGCAATCTATTTTGTATGAGCCTTTTCCTTTGGTTTTACTTAATCAATGAAGATGATATCTGCACTTTTCCATTATATGGTCTGAAGGCTGTAGTACAGTGTGTGAATTTGTTTATCTTTTAAATGGTGGAAGTATGGATGGTCTACTCTCTTTGTGCCCATTAAAAATTCACTTCAGATTGTTAAAATTTTAGGAAACCTACTTTCACAAATAAAGCATAACTTGCTTTTACAGTTAGCTTTAGGTTGCCAAGAAGTTATGAGTACTATAGAGAACATCTAATGGTCTGCATGAACACAGATTTTTCCGATTTGGAGATTCAGTGGTCGTCCAAGCTATACTAAACATATATACCATGTAAAAAACCTTCGTATTTAGTAAAACCGTATAGAACTTAGTGATATACGACTTGCAAGTGGAAAGACCTTAATTGATGTGTGCTAAGGCCTATTCTGCAGTCCTGTATACAGTAGCTTACCTGGAGCACAAGAGGGCATCGCCTACACACATATTATATATTTATTTACTCAGCCATATGCATCATTTGTGTATGATGAATTCCCCCGTGGTGTAAGGAGAGCAAAAAGCCATAAGCACACACATCAATAAGAGAATTCTTAAAGGGAAGAGTGGGGAGAACCCATACTTGCCTAAAAATATTAAATCAACCCAGTCTTCATCATTTTGTATCTGTTTAAAAGCTACTGTGGATTATTTTTAAAATTTCTTCAACAAACCTCAAAATCACATTCTCAGTAGTAGGTGGAGAGCGTTCAATGTAATGAGTTTCCAGCACTTTCTCTGGTACAGTATTAGCTTATTTTATGTTGTTATGAAGAATAAAAAAAAGAAAAATCAATACAATTTGCCTTTTTTTAATTGTGACAGAAATACGTAGTGCAATTTCTCTAGGTTGTTAAGAAAAAAAACAGTCCTTGAAATATTTTATACATAACTTTAAAGGCACAAAAGATTTCACACACCTGTACACAAAGAATGGGGGTGGGGACTTTGGTTCTTCTGCTACACATTACTGATTTTTTAGCTGTCATGAGATATTAATCTAACAGATTAAATATGTTTGTGGTGGCTCTTTTTTCCCTTTGTACGAACATTGCAAAAAAAAAATATACAGCTGTTTTATAAAAGATTTTGTTGTATTATGTGCATGCATACTACCTATTTCTAAACTTTGCCATGTTGAGGCCTTTATTAAAAATAACTTGATTCATGTAATACTAGTGCAGTTGTGCTTGAACAATGTTACATATCGCAACCCTTTTTGAGTACTGGTTAAAACTATTTTTAATAGAATAATGTATTTCATTTGGTTAAAAAAAGTCATTTTGCCTATGTTTTTTTATAAAATGAAGTCCTACAAACTTCACAAAAATGTTGACTTCTATTTACTCAAATGAAACTCTAACACTCTAACTACCCTGTTGAGGAGTTTGTAAATACATTCAAAAACATATTTCTTGAGCAATGTCAACTCAAGAAACAAAGATCCGTTATACTAAACGTGGGAAGCAAAATGTCAAACCTTCAATTTTTATGTCATATTTTGCCCTCAACACAAAGTTGTACAAAATGTCAAACTCTATTCTTCTGTTTAAGAAGAGTAAAAGTTGGTAAATAAACATGGTGGCTCTGATCCATGACAAAGACAGACAAAGTAACCAAACTGCAAACACAAAGCCTTTTTTAAAAAGCTGAAATTTCACTAGTCAGATGGTTGACAGTGAAAACGTTGCATGGGAGGAAGCTGAATCCAGTCTCCCTACTCGCCCTTCTGAATAATGAACGGCAGATTTCACAGGTTTTTAAATGGCTAGTACACATGGTTCTAGTTGCTGGGTCAGTCTGAAGAATAATGCACAAAAATCTATTTGTGCACAGGATTCTCTGTCCAACCAGTGACAATCAAACATGTTCAGTGTTCAAGTCAGTGGACTATAGCCCATTAAGTCCTACTCACAGAAGACCCATTGAAAGTAATGTTATGGTAGGTTTGCTGATATATATAATTTTACCAATTTCCTCCTCAAAGTCCATCAATGTTTGCTTGTTTTGCCGAAGCAGGTACTCCTGTTAATTATTATCGTTTGGGAAGGTCCACCAATTTTGAATGAAGCCTACCTGGACACTATATGGAATTTGCTCCGACAAGAAATAATGATGGCCACTAACATGGATGGCATGAAAAGAGGAGTGATAAGGCTATCAGGGGCTCCTAGCTGATGCTGGCTATGCTGACTAAATTCTTCCTCATTGCTGGGAGGCAGTACGCCTCTGAATACCAGTTGCTGGGGGTCACAAGTGAGGAGAGTGCTTAAGCACTCAGGTTCTGCTTGTAGCAATCCCATCGGCAGCTGGTATTATAAGAACAGGTACTGTAAGAACAGAATGCTAGGCTAGCTTTTCTCATAGTCTTGTGACGCTGCTATTCAACTACCCTAGAAGCTACTTGGTCCTGTTCATCCTTCCTAATCTGTGGCCTACATTTTAACTAATCTCTCTTAAAGGTAAAGGTAAAGGTACCCCTGACCATTAGGTCCAGTCATGACCAACTCTGGGGTTGCGACGCTCATCTCGCTCTATGGGCCAAGGGAGCCAGCGTTTGTCCGCAGACAGCTTCCGGGTCATGTGGCCAGCATGACTAAGCCGCTTCTGGTGAACCAGAGCAGTGCACGGAAACGCCGTTTACCTTCCTGCCGGAGCGGTACCTATTTATCTACTTGCAGTATGATGTGCTTTCAAACTGCTAGGTTGGCAGGAGCAGGGACCGAGCAATGGGAGCTCACCCCGTCGCGGGGATTCGAACCGCCGACCTTCTGATCAGCAAGTCTTATGCTCTGTGGTTTAACCCACAGTGCCACCCGCGTCCCTCTCTTACTGTGCTTTTACATAACCTCCCAGAGAGCTGCTGGTGCTCCTGCTCTGTTTCCAGCACTGGCCAGTGGGACAAAGGGTAGGGCAGATAATGGTAGGCAGAGGCAGAACGAAAGGGAGGCAGAGCACTGCTAGTCTATGCCAGTGGCGTAGCGTGGGTTGTCAGCACCCGGGGCAAGGCAAGTAATTTGTGCCCCCTAACCCGTGGATTTGCACCCCCTAACCCTAACCCCCAGATGTTGCACCCGGTGCGGCCGGCCCCCCCTGCACCCCCCCACGCTATGCCACTGGTCTATGCACACTCAAAGTGAATGCTACTTCTGCATAAAATGCATAGGATTATGTTAGTAACCACAAGGTAATCGATCATATAGTAACAATACAACATTCTTTTTATCTCATAACAACCCAACACAATGCATATTTTCCCATATTAGTTTTCTCCTGGGTTTAGAGCCAAGTTTTTTTTTTAAATGACAAGTATTATTACTTATTAAATTTCTATACTGCCCTTCATCCAAAATTCACTGGGCAGTATACAATCCTTCTCCAACCACGCAGTCTAAAAAGTTGTACATTTTGTGGGGAACAAGTATGGTTGCAACCTATTCTCTGCACCAAGTTCCTGTACTTTTAACAGCGGCAGTAGAAGAAGATATTCAACAGATGTACTTTTCTCAAAAAGCCTGCTTTGGGCATCAAAATGAACACTAACAGCCACAAACCAGTTGCAATACACCATTAGAGTGCATGCAAACCTCTCAGACCCAGAGCCTAGTAGGCAAAACACACACATCTCCCACCCGGGAATTCTTTTCTGGAGATGCAGAGATGGAACCAAGTCACAGTGATGCAGACTCCAAGCAAGAAGATGAGACACAGAGAGCATAGAAACTTAGTTGTCAGAGTGTGGGGAGAGTGAGAGTGGGGGCTCAGACTTGGTGATCTCACAGATAAACAGGCAACAGTTTATCCCCCCCCCCTCTCTCTCCTGTCATGAAGTCGATTCCTGCCTTTGGTTTAAGATCAGAAACATGGATAGAAAAATTAAGAACTTGGTGGCATGGTATTTGAGAGCAGAATTATGTGTGACATCAGCAAACCCATTTCCCCAAGCATTGTCAAGGGGGGGACTGCAAAGCAACATGGAAGAGTCTCAGAGAAAGCTTGGGTACTTACCAGTTTTCGCATCTACCAAATTGCGCTGCCAGTGCTTCACCCTCTGATTTCCTCCTATCTGAGTTTTCTTCTACTCTGTAAAAACAATTGGCAGGGGAGGAAAGTTTAAAAAATGATTAGGGGATAGTTTTTATTAGGTCTGAAATTACACACATTTGTGCCCAGTGACAGTGTACTAGAAATGTCCAGTACTGCACTGACATTATGAAGAAAACAAGAAGCTGTATAATAATATAGAGTGTAATTATAGTAATTACAATTGAAAAGTAGCCTTCTTTGAAGTACATTTTTATAACATGAGAAGAAACCAGAAGCTCAGGATTTTTTATTTTTACTTTGCTAAGTATTTTTTTTTTGTTTTCCATAAATGCCTAACAAAATAAAACTAGACAACTAAACAAAATTCTAACACCCCTCAAGCCCAATTTTTTTAAAAAAATTACTATCACCAATGTTCATGTTAGAAAGTTGCTGATCTATTTCTATTTTGATTCAATCCTTCATTGTTATTTTAATTCCGCCAGCATTTTTCACTAGTAGCTTTGAGCAAGTGGAATATATCAAGAGAAAACTGATAGTTAAGATGAATGAAAAAAACCTGAGATAACACAAGTGACAGAACATCATGAATTTCAAAACTACATTGGAAGACAGTGATCATGTTAAGGCCTATAAAAAGAAGGCAAGCCATATTAGTGCCATGTTAGAGCATTGTTTTCTTATATTCCAACATATTAATCTGAAAAGAGGTAAGTAGTGTCTGCATTATGTAGTAGTCTTTGGAAGAGAAAGAAAAAGAGAACTAAACACTTCCCATAGAAGGATTAGAATGAAAGTTTGTTGCTCTGAGTTCCTATCACCTCTTTCTTTCATCTTGGAATATAGTGGCTTAGAAGCAAAGGGGGAAAGGCAGCATAAGGTGACTTATAATGATAAGGAAATCTAAAGTACCCTGCAAGGCACCAGACACAACCTTTCATGTTTGTGAGATCAGCTGAGATAAAGGACATGCTATCCACTCTGAGTGAAAACAAGAAATTCAGCTTGCCAAAGAAGGCTAAGCTCCTCTCAGGATAAAACTGTTGCCTCATGAACTTTGAATTACTATTTAGGAGCATGAAAGCACACCGCAGAAAGCAAATCTAAAAGACAAAAAGCAACACCATGAGGCTTTTCTGCTGAGATTGCCACAGTGCTTCAACAGCTGAGATTTGATCAACTGAGGCTAATTTTCTTAAACTTTACTTTTATAGAGGGTGGATTTGCATTTTTAATAAACAGTTTAAAGGGTGCAATTTATATACACCAAACTGAAGAACATACTAAAAACAGTAACAAAGGACAAGACAGGTTACAAAATGATATGCATAGGAAAATGTAAAAATTAATGTGGCTATTAACACTCTCCTTCCTATAGAGCAGGTTGAAAATACATTATGCTCTTTCATTTCTTTCAATGCATCTTTGTATGCAGTCATTTTTAACTTTTAAAGTAAACACCCTATCTTCAAAGTTGACCTAAGCACAATCTAAATGGACAGAGATGTTTGCAATACAGATCTGATCAGTTTATCTGCAGCCAAAAAGATAGCGGGGACACCATTTATCTCCAGGTGAGGAGGGGAAACCCCTTCATGGATCACTGCCTTGCCGTGGCGAAGGGGTTTGAATAACTCAGAGAAGCTATGAGCTATGCCTGTCCAAGATGGACAGGTCATAGTGGAGAGTTTTGACCAAACGTGATCCACCTGGAGCAGGAACCAGTAAGCCACTCCAGTATCCCTGCCAAGAAAACTCCAAGGACAAAGACAACAGGCATATGAAAGTTATGACGCTGGAAGATGAGCCCCTCAGGTCGGAAGGCGTCCAACATGCTACTGAGGAAGAGCGGAGGACAAGTACAAGTAGATTCAGAGCTGATGAAGCGGCTGGGCCAAAGCCAAAAGGACGCTCAGTTGCGGATATGCCTGGAAGCGAAAGGAAAGTCCAATGCTGTAAAGAAAAATATTGCATAGGAACCTGGAATGTAAGAACCATGAACCTGGGTAAGTTGGAGGTGGTCAAAAATGAGATGGCAAGAATAAATATTGACATCCTGGGCATCAGTGAACTAAAATGGACAGGAATGGGCGAATTCAGTTCAGATGACCATCATATCTACTACTGTGGGCAAGAATCCTGTAAAAGAAATGGAGTGGCCCTCATAGTCAACAAAAGAGTGGCAAAAGCTGTACTGGGATGCAATCTCAAAAATGATAGAATGATCTCGATACGAATCCAAGGCAGACCTTTTAACATCACAGTAATCCAAGTTTATGCACCAACTACTTGTGCTGAAGAAACTGAAATTGAGCAATTCTATGAAGACTTACAAGACCTTATAGAAGTGACACCAAAGAAGGATGTTCTTCTCATTATAGGGGATTGGAATGCTAAAGTAGGGAGTGAATAAATAAAAGGAACAACTGGCAAGTTTGGCCTTGGAGTTCAATACGAAGCAGGGCAAAGGCTAATAGAGTTCTGCCAAGAGAACAAGCTGGTCATCACAAACACTCTTTTCCAACAACACAAGAGATGACTCTACACATGGACATCACCAGATGGGGAGCATCGAAATCAGATTGATTATATTCTCTGCAGCCAAAGATGCAGAAGCTCTATAGAGTCAGCAAAAACAAGACCTGGAGCTGACTGTGGCTCAGATCATCAGCTTCTTATAGCAAAATTCAAACTTAAACTGAAGAAAGTACTAAAAACCACTGGGCCGGTAAGATACAATCTAAGTCAAATCCCTTATGAATACACAGTGGAAGTGAGGAACAGGTTTAAGGATTTAGATTTGGTGGACAGAGTGCCTGAAGAACTATGGATGGAGGCTCATAACATTATACAGGAGGCAGCAACTAAAACCATCCCAACGAAAAGGAAATGCAAGAAAGCAAAGTGGCTGTCCAACGAGGCCTTACAAATAGCGGGAGAGAGAAGGCAAGCAAAATGCGAGGGAGATAGTGAAAGATACAGGAAATTGAATGCAGATTTCCAAAAAATAGCAAGGAGAGACAAGAAGGCCTTCTTAAACGAGCAATGCAAAGAAATAGAGGAAAACAATAGAATGGTAAAAACCAGAGATCTGTTCAAGAAAATTGGAGATATGAAAGGAACATTTCGTACAAAGATTACCATAATAAAAGACAAAAGTGGAAAGGACCTAACAGAAGCAGAAGACATCAAGAAGAGGTGGCAAGAATACACAGAGGAACTATACCAGAAAAAAAATGAATGTCACGTATACCCCAGGTAGTGTGGTTGCTGACCTTGAGCCAGACATCCTGGAGAGTGAAGTCAAAGGGGCCTTAGAAAGCACTGCTAATAACAAGGCCAGTGGAAGTGATGATATTCCAGCTGAACTATTTAAAATATTAAAAGATGATGCTGTTAAGGTGCTACACTCAATATGCCAGCAAATTTGGAAAACTCAGCAGTGGCCAGAGGATTGGAGAAGTTCAGTCTACATCCCAATCCGCAAGAAGGACAGTGCCAAAGAATGCTCAAACTACCGCACAATTGCACTCATTTCACACGCTAGCAAGGTTATGCTTAAAATTCTACAAGGCAGGCTTAAGCAGTATGTGGACCGAGAACTGCCAGAAGTGCAAGCTGGATTTCGAAGGGGCAGAGGAACCAGAGACCAAATTGCAAACATGCGCTGGATTATGGAGAAAGCTAGAGAGTTCCAGAAAGACATCTACTTCTGCTTCATTGACTATGCGAAAGCCTTTGACTGTGTTGACCACAGCAAGCTATGGCAAGTTCTTAAAGAAATGGGAGTGCCTGATCACCTCATCTGTCTCCTGAGAAATCTCTATGTGGGACAAGAAGCTACAGTTAGAACTGGATATGGAACAACTGATTGGTTCAAAATTGGGAAAGGAGTACGACAAGGCTGTATTTTGTCTCCCTGCTTATTTAACTTATATGCAGAATTCATCATGCGAAAGGCTGGGCTGGATGAATCCCAAGCCGGAATTAAGATCGCCGGAAGAAATATCAACAACCTCAGATATGCAGATGATACAACCTTGATGGCAGAAAGTGAAGAGGAATTAAAGAACCTTTTAATGAGGGTGAAAGAGGAGAGCGCAAAATATGGTCTGAAGCTCAACATAAAAAAAAAAAAAACGAAGATCATGGCCACTGGGCCCATCACCTCCTGGAAAATAGAAGGGGAAGAAATGGAGGCAGTGAGAGATTTTACTTTCTTGGGCTCCATGATCACTGCAGAGGGTGACAGCAGTCACGAAATTAAAAGACGCCTGCTCCTTGGGAGAAATGCGATGGCAAACCTTGACAGCATCTTAAAAAGCAGAGACATCACCTTGCCAACAAAGGTCTGTATAGTTAATGCCATGGTTTTCCCAGTAGTGATGTATGGAAGTGAGAGCTGGATCATAAAGAAGGCTGATCGCCGAAGAATTGATGCTTTTTAATTATGGTGCTGGAGGAGACTCTTGAGAGTCCCATGGACTGCAACATCAAATGCATCCATTCAGAAGGAAATCAGCCCTGAGTGCTCACTGGAAGGACAGATCGTGAAGCTGAGGCTCCAATACTTTGGCCACCTCATGAGAAGAGAAGACTCCCTGGAAAAGACCCTGATGTTGGGAAAGATGGAGGACGCAAGGAGAAGGGGACGACAGAGGACAAGATGGTTGGACAGTGTTCTCGAAGCCATAAATATGAGTTTGACCAAACTGCGGGAGGCAGTGGAAGACAGGAGTGCCTGGCGTGCTCTGGTCCATGGGGTCACGAAGAGTCGGACATGACTAAACGACTAAACAACAACAACAGAGGAGGGGAAAATGTTTGCCATAAGAGTAATTTTTGCCACTTCTCCGATAACTTTCTCTTCCGCTCACACTGTAGGGCCAAGGAACATATCAGTCATCAACTTCCTTCAGCGGGTAGATTACCTATGAACTGAGGAATCTCCCCCACTCCTGTATACCTAGTTTGGAAGTTGCAGTATTAATAAAAATATTATACACTGGAATCTTTCTTAAACATATTTTCAGGTGGTTTAAATAAACAAGCTCTCTTGTTTGAAGCATGCTAGAGGTGCACCCAATGCAGCGTGAGTTTTAATTTAGTATGATGTGGGTGGCACTGTGGGTTAAACCACTGAGCCTAGGACTTGCTGATCAGAAGGTCGGTGGTTCGAATCAGCATTTCCGTAAGCTGCTTTGGTTCGCCAGAAGCAGCTTAGTCATGCTGGCCACATGACCCGGAAGCTGTCTGCAGACAAACGTCAGCTCCCTTGGCCAGTAAAGCGAGATGAGCACCGCAACCCCAGAGTCAGTCACGACTGGACCTAATGGTCTGGGGTCCCCTTTACCCTTTACCTTATTGTCTGGCAACCATAAAGCTGAGGGAGATCTTTAAAACATGACAGAAAAAACAATATGAACAGAACAGACCATCCCAGAACAGTATTTTTAGAGAACTCACTGAATCCCTTAACTCCCCCTTCTCCACAGGCATGGTCAACCATATAGACCCCCCAGCTCATGGCTCCATGCCCTACTGTCAGCCTGTCCTGTTAAGATTACCCAGTCTACCCAATCTCCCATTATGTATAATGGAAGACACACATATCCCTTGAATACACTAAGTGAGGAATGGGCTGCATCTAGCAAGGATAGGAGAAATAGCTCCAGGCAATAGCTCTTCTCCCAATGTCCAAATATTTAAAGCACCTCTTCCTGATGATCATGACTGTCTTGTGAGTGGCTAGTTAAGAGCCAGCTGTCAGCCAAAGGCCACCAGGAATGTGCCTTTAGAAGATTACTGTTGCCAACAGTCTTTGTCCTTCAACTTTCATCTATCAACACTGCAATGTTATCCACAAGACCAGAAGCCCGCTCTTCAGTAATTACAATAGGGTAGACTTAAATTGTTTTCTTTATTTTCTATAAAAGGTCCATTTGGCCTCTTTCTTTTGCCCACCTGCCTTTTATTCTTAATACACTTCTTGAATGGGTTCATGTGTGTGTTGGTGCTAGACTCCAAATATTACTACCCCCCTGAGAGCACTGACCATATGGCTTCATGCCGTGTGTGTAAGTGGAATTTGACAGAGAAAAGCCAGCTGCCTTGGGCTCCAATAAGAGACAAATAAAGCTGCTTGCTCTCTCTGTGTCTCCTTTGAGTATTTGCCTTGGATTCTCAGATTTTGTTTCTGCTACAGGTTAGAACAGGTGTGGGGCACTAAAACAATTAAAAATATATATTTTAAAAACAATCCAATACAAATGCAGACTGGGAAATATCTCCATGTAAAGGGCTTGTTGGAAGAAGGAGGTCTTAGATGCCAAAAGACAACAGAGCCAGTTTCTGTCTAATATTTAACAGGAGGGGATTCCAAAGGGTAGGTGCTGCAAGGCCATAGTACATAGTAAAGGCCTGGTTCCTATATTGTGCAGAACAGATCTTCTGATGAGTTGGTATCTGCAGGAACCCCTCACATGCTGAGTGCTCAACTGGGTATATATAAGGGTTATCTCCCAAGGTTTATCTGACAATAGAAAACTGTCCTATTTCCAAGTGTAATTATAATGATAATGAAATTTTCTATGATACACACTAAAACATCTTCATAAATATTTGAAAATATGCTGTTCAACGGATTCTGGAAGACAGGAGGCTGGCTCCTGACAGCCAATTAATTATCACAATCAGAGGAATTCTAGACAAAGTACCTTCACTGTTAATGTGGAGCCTAATTAAAATTCATGTCCCATAAAAGTCACTTGACTCTCAATTATGATTAAGTATGCAAGGTCACTAGAACACAGTGAGAGACTGAGCCAAATGCAGTCCCTTAGTTTCTCAGTGACAGTTCAAAAGTATTGTCATGCTTTGTGAAGAACTGTACGTAAAATACAAATTACAGTTCAGTGTTTTTCAGTGTGAATGGCTGACAGCAACAATCCTCTGGCCTTGTAGCTCATTTGAATGTGCTGCAGTAAAGCAGGTGGAACCAACTGGTGCCCTTGCACTCGTGGAATTGCTTTTGATCCAGCAAAGGCATCCACTAATAGAAGAGGAAGCTCTTTCCCCCAGCATCATTCATGTTTTATTTAACCCAGTCAGATGGGCGGGGTACAAATATTACAATTATTATAATATTTAAAGCCTTTTGCTGCCATCCATCTCCAAAGATATCAATGTGGAATATAAAAGGGACGAATAAACAAAAAATACCTCAATGAAATACAATAAAATTAAAGGAATAAATAAATACAATGTTGACATTGGTATTAACAGTACAGTCATACCTTGGGTTACAGATGCTTCAAGTTGTGTTTTTTCGGGTTACGGACGCGCCGAAACCCGGAAGTACTGGAATGGGTTACTTCTGGGTTTCAGTGATCGTGCATGCACAAAACTGCGCTTTGTGCAGAATGCCAAATCGCAACCCGCGCATGCACAGACGCGGCTCTGTGGGTTGCGAACGTGCCTCCCACACGGATCACATTCGCGACCCGACTGTCCACTGTACTCCTATAGAAAAGGGATTCTAGAGATATGGTGCCACCACAGAGAAGACTCCCTTGTTATCATGTAACAAACTTCCCAGGGCAAGGGAAGAGCCAACCCCCTTGGAAGATCCTAAGATTACGGTTAGAGGAAGGAAACGCAATAATCCCTTCATGTATTTGGTCCCAGGCTGTATAACTAAGCCTGGAAGAAGAGGCACTTTGCATTAGGCTCAGAAGCCAATAGACATCCAATGTACGTCATTCAGATTCGATGTGTAAAATTATTCCATTGGGCTGTGCCAGCTGAAGTTCTGGCAATTGCATTCTGCAGTAACTGAAGCTTCCGAATAGTTTTCAACGGCAGTTCCACATACTACACATGTGAGTAATCAAATCAAAAGTTTAACCAGAGAATGCATCATAGCGGCAATACTATCACAGTCCAGGAGTTGTGGTAGGAGGCAAACCAACCCCAAAGCTGCAATGGGTCTCTACACATTTGCGCTCCCTTGGGGAATGCAACCCCATGTAGAACAGATTGCTCACTTAATTCCCAAAGGAACCATTTACCAACAGCACCTCTATCTTATCTGGCTTTGTTTGGCTTTAGTTTGTTTGTCCTCACCCAAGCCACATCAAATACAGTTGTAGCTACACAGTGATAATCTACACAAACTGTAATCTGCACAGTTGTAATCTACACAAATTCAATTGTGATCTACACAGGCTGCAAGCTATCACCTGCACAGCCTCACTTGACTTAGATGATATATAGAGAAAAACACCACACTCCAAAACCTCTGATGATCTCACCATGTGGTACGTATGTTTAACAGCATGGGGGATAAGATGGAACTTTGCACGACTCTACAGCACAATGCAATGGAGTCAAGCAAACATCCCCCATGCTATGAAAGCAGCACTGGGAGGAATCCAATGTCACATTAAGGTGATCGTCTCATTAGGGCAAGCATTTCACCCTCTTGTCTCCCTGTTCTGCACTGTTCCATGGATTCTTCTGACCACAGCCAGTTTCACGGGGCATGGGGGGAATGAGGGGGGGCCCATTGTGCAAGTAAAAATCCTTGCACAAGGCTTCTGCTGATTGGACTCATGAGTGCCCCTAACTCCTATTCTACAGAGTTAATCTTGCAAGATACGATGGTATCAAAAGCTGTGGAGAGATCAAGAAGCAGAATCACACTCCACCTTTCCCCCCTCAACAAAGCTCATACATTAGGGTCTCAGTGCCCAAACCCACACTAAATCTGGACTTAAATTAATTTAGGTGATCTTTTCTATTTCATTCAAAAACAAATTGAGGGCAACTGCCATGACCTCCTCAAGCCCCATGCCCTCAAATAGGGATTTTAACAACTGGGCAATACAAATTACAATTTCCTAGGTCTCAAAACGTTTATGAAGGAATGGCTGTGGAATGACCATCTTCAGTCAGCAAATTAAGAATATTGTGCTGTTATCAAGTTATGCTACTGAAATAAGCTGCCCTCCCAGCCTTGGAAATAATAGGTTTTAGATGTAATAAGCATGCATATCTGCACAAACATCAGTGAAGCCTCTTTAATTGGCTGTAGTCTATGTAGCACTCAACAGTTAATCAGTTTCATTTATTTTTGATTTTTTTATATTTAAAAAAGTCTGAGCTTGGATGTTTTTGTATTGTCAGCAAGGAATTTTGATGCTAGGACGAGAAGTTGCATGTTTTTCATATATAGTGGCCTATCATCAATTTGAACCTAATGGAAAGCATTGCTTAACAACATTTTTCAAGGGCTGAGTTATAACAATGTGTGTGACTGAGGTATTTGATCATTATCATGAAATCTGATCAAGGAGCAACAATGCTACATTTGTATTTTCCCAAGATGAGCCACTCCAAAAGCAACTTAATTTCAATGAACAGGCATAATAAAATTAAATTTTAGATAAAAATTCGTACTGCGAAACAAAGCCAAGTTCCAACAGAAAACCTGGACATTCATTTTTTAATCAGGGGCTTGCTAGCAATGCAAACTACCGAGAAAGCACCAAAGCTAGATTATGTAAGACGCAATATCTATTTAGATGCAAAATTGTGCAATTGCTCAAAGTATTTTAGAGCCAATTCTAAAATGCTGGTTCTCAAAGCCAAGTTCTGTTGCATTTTTTTTCCAGTATCAAAATATAAAAATCTAAAATCCCATAAAAAATGCAATCATTAAAAACACACACACAAAAACACACAAAACCCAACCATCTACAGTCGTACCTTGGTTCTTGAACGCCTTGGCACGTGTACGCTTTGGCTCCCAAACACCGCAAACCCGGAGGTAAATGTTCCAGTTTGCGAATGTTTTTCGGAAGCCAAACATCTGATGCAGCTTCTGCTCGACTGCAGGAGGCTCCCACAGCCAATCGGAAGCTGCGCCTTGGTTTTTGAATGATTTCAGGAGTTGAACGGACTCCTGGAATGGATTAAGTTTGAGAACCAAGGTATCATTGTATCATAATTGTACAATGGTAAAGAAAGGGGACTTCCGGGTCGGCGCCATCGCCGAATGGCGGACTCCCTCCGAGCTCCGGAGGGAGCCTGCTGGGTAGGGGTTGGGTCCCGCCGCGCCGGCGACGCGGGGACCCTCAAAAACCATGGGCGGTGATGCCCATGGACTTGGTGACTCGGCGGGCACCGTTTGCGCCCCCCGACCCGTGAAGGAGCCTTTTTAAAGGCTGCGGAGCGGGTGACGGGGGGGTGTGGTGCTATGAGTCCACTGCTTCCCCTGCCTAGCGAAGCCGCATGCCGTTCGGCGGAGAGCACCGACTTTCTTCTATTGAAAATTTGGACTTAAAAGAATAACCCGTGAGTAAATTTACCGGACTTAAAAGGAAAAATCTGATTTGCGAATTTGGAGCGAGCAGGGGAGGTGCAAAAAGGAAGTCCCCCCCCCCCCGTTGTAGAGGTTTTAACGCAAGGATTTAACAATTAAGATCGAGAGATGAACTTATTTATTTGGAAAAAGTTAATCTCACGAAGGGAAACTACAAGTTATTGTGCTGGAGGAGAAGATTGATTTGTGAGAACTAAAATGTAACCCCCCGGGAACCGGGAGCGATCCGTTATGGTGACTGGTGAAGAGACACAGAAATTTTGACAGCTGTCAAAGTAGCTGTCAAAGCAGGAAAATAAAAGAGAACTTTGTTATGATGGCTTTGCTGGCTAAATTCGTTACAATTTGGACATAAACTATTGAAAACAAAGGCAACAAGTTATTTGACTTTTGGGTCTGATCTGGAAAGAAATTAAGTTAGCATATTCCCTCGAGAGGGAGTTCTGGGACATTGCAACAGTGGCAGCAAGTGGAAAATTACTATGAAATTGAGCAGGATTTGTTATCTCTTGGGAAAGCTGCAAAAACGAAGCATTATTTTGTCTACAGAGGTTGCTACACTAAAGGAGACAATGGATTTATCTATTGAAGAAAGGAAGGGACTTGACGTAAGGTTATGTTCTTGAATAAATAAAGCCTCTGTAGAGGAACCAGAAGTTTCTGAATTAGAAGGTTTTTGCAGCAGAACAGGAAAAAGAAACCTGAGGAATAAGAGCTGGACTAAACTCGAAGTTGGAACATTTGGGACATCCAGACTTTAAAAGGATCAAGAAACAGAATTTGAGTTATACTCTTAAATATAGAGGTCTGGATGGAAGAAGAATGATCTTTTCTGAGAGTTTCTCCGAGATTGGACTTTTTGAAATTAAAAGCTACCAAAAAGACGCCAAAGCGGACTCGAGAGAGTGTTAGACATGGACGTGGATCTCCAGTCTGGCAGTAGACAGATGGATGGATTTTGGGGATCGAAACCGGGAAAGGGGGGGGGGGAGATTTGGAATCCAAAGGCTGTAAAACTACATATTTTTCTTCTTTCTTTTTTTTATTTTCTCTTGCTGTGTGAGAAAAATAGGGGAATTCGTGGAAGGGAATTGGGGTCGATCTTAGGGAAGTATAAAAATATAAAGAGAAATGGTTAAATAAGATAAATTAATTTTGAATAAATGGGCTAATTATAATTATAACAAGGTTTTAAAATTTGGGGTAAGAATTTGTGGACTTAATCTAATGGAAATGGAATACAAGAGGGGGAGGGGGGAGTTCTGGAAAGATGTCAATGAAATTAAGTGTAAACTTTATCCTTTTCTTTTTTCTTTCTTTCCTTTTTTATTCTGGAAACTTTAATAAATATTATTTTAAAAAAAGAAAGTAAGGGTTTTTAAAAAACAAAACCTAAAATTATATTCGTGTACACCTTTTCACCAGCGGGAAATGTCACAGACTTAAAACAGCACAATCTTCTCTTGAAAATGTCGGAAATTAAAGTAGGACTGGCAAAGAAGACTCTCACCTGAAACCCAGGACAGCCATGCCAGTCATGGCAGACAGTATTGAATTAGCAGCACCAGTGATCTGGCTCAGTAGAAAGCATCTTCCTATCTTCACAAGTATAAAGGTGTTGCATGATAATATTGTTACTTCAGCTCTCTGGATTTTTGTACTCATGAGGGTGGGAGCCAACACCTTTATAGACTTAAGATTCTGCCTGTGGATATTTTTTATATAAACCTTTCTATTTTCTAACACATTTTGTGCAGGCTTCCAGGGGTCAGGGTTTTGAAAGAGAGAATATCATGTAGAAATTAGGCTGCTCCATATTCATGTCTATCTAGAATCCCTAGCCCTGTATTTTCTTCTTCTCATTATTCAGAGAGGGAAGACAACACTTTTAAACACAGCTGACAACTGAAAGCAACAGCAAAGTTCTGGTAAACAATAAATTTACTGCCTGAAGCTTGCTGGCAGCAAGAGCTTGGCACTGTTAAAAATATATATTCTGATTATGCTTATGCAAGTTTTTGAAGGAACTAGTATGATTCTGAAATTTGGTGACATGTAATGATGTGAGACTAGCTCTTTATTAAACTGTCCTGCATTTCTATTTCTTGAGACAGAGAGAACTTGCAGCTGGGAAATTGTACGTGGCCTTTAGCTAACTAGACAACCTATTACAACTATTATTTAGCTTGCACAGTCCACCCAAAATGACATGGTCTCTGCTAAGGCAATTGAAAATCCAAATATTTCAAAATCTGACAGGTGACAATAGGCCTGTATTGCATCAAGCAAAAACACCAATGAGCCTTGAAAGCCCATTAAAGACTAAAGCAGTTATTATGTTATAAAATTTTGCTGACTACAGTCCATTTCAATGTGTAAACAATTAATTTACATCAATACTCCTGAAATATCCTTTAACAATCCTAAAAATTATAGAAAATCCATTCTAATACACTACAAAATATACCGTATGACGACTGGGTTTCTCTTTTTGGAGAGTTTCATTATCTCACGATATTTCTGGAGCAGTCATACCTATTCATGCACTATGATGCCTGATTAATGTTCTTTTAGTCATGTATCTTGAATGCATACTTCATGTCACATTTTCCCAGGTTCATTAAGCATGAGCAGGAAAAGAAAAGATTTACCCAGAGAACTATATCTACTGTATATATTGATGTTTTTTTTAATGTAGAGTAAAAACTTACTGCAGAAGGCAAATGGATTAGACTGCATTAGAATATTAGGTAAGTCATAAAAGTATAGGAATGTACATCAGATTTGAACTGAAGCAGGGTACCTTGTAAGGAATTGTATGACAACGCACAATTCAAACCAGGGTCCTCTGAAGCACTTTGAGGTCCAGACATCTCAGAAATGCTACATACAAGCGTCTACTAATGGTTAGGTTGTATCTAAGCATATTGTATTAGCAAAATAGCACAGCTGGGGGAGGGAGGCAAGGAGGAGTAGCTTTGCAAATGCACATCTCCTGCTTATGGAAAACTTACATATGGGGAAGGGGAACTCTGAGAGGTCTTATGTATGATCAGATGGAATCATTTTAGCACAGCCCTCCAATCCCTGTGCTTTGGGGGAGGAAACAAGTCTGCAAGAGCAAAACATATGTCACTAAGAATGAAGGGTAGATGGCTTCCAGGTGGAAAAATCAAAATTGGAAACAGAATTGTTAGATCCCAAAATTAAGAACTTGTCAAGAATGTATAACTTGCTGTTGAAATGGAACACTCAGGATGAAACGGTGAAATCTGCTATGATCAAATGGCCACAGGATGTTGGACATAACATTATGATGGTTGACTGGGAACAGTTATGGACCACAGGTATGAAATTTACGGCATGTAATGCCTTAAGAGAGAATCTAATGAAAATGATTTACAGGTGGTACATGACACCAGTCAAGCTTGCAAAAATTTATAATTTACCTGACAATAAATGTTGGAAATGTAATGAGACTGAAGGTACATTCTTTCACCTTTGGTGGACATGCCCAAGGATTAAGACATTCTGGGAGATGATTTATAATGAAATGAAAAAGGTATTTAAATATACCTTTCTGAGGAAACCAGAGGCCTTTCTCCTGGGCATGGTCGGCCAATTGGTGCCAAAGAAGGACAGAACTTTTTTTATGTATGCGACAACAGCAGCAAGAATACTCATTGCGAAGCATTGGAAGACACAAGATTTACCCACCCGGGAAGAATGGCAGATGAAGTTGATGGACTATATGGAACTGGCGGAAATGACTGGCAGAATCTGAGACCAGGGAGAAGAGTTGGTGGAAGAAGACTGGAAGAAATTTAAAGATTATTTACAGAAATACTGTAAAATCAAAGAATGTTAGAAAAATGTTGGAATGAAGTTATATGGCTTTAGCAGAAGTGTTATAAGGAACTAAGTACAAATAGATTGTTAATGCATTAAAGGGAAAAATAAGGTTAGAATATGTTAAGATAAATACAGGACAGAAAATAGAGGAAGATGGAAAGGAATTGCTGAAACAGTTAATTGAAGTGGAATACAAAAAGGGAGGTGTGAGGAGGTCGCTGAAACAAGTGATGAAAGATAAGATATCGAAATTACTGGATGTGTTTTTAATTGTTTTGTTTTGTTAATTTAATGTCTTTTGTAGTGTTTTTTGTTTTGTAATGTATTGTTTTGTCTTGTTTAATTTTTCTTCTTCTTTTTGTAATCTTTAAATTGTTAATAAATATTATTATTTTTTAAAAAAGAATGAAGGGTAGAGATGAGAAGCTCCATTGTGACTGACCAGTGGAGCTTGGAACCGGAAGGAAAGATTTTCCATGGGAATTAAAGTATATTAGTTCCAAATATTAGAATCTACGGTCACCCAATGAAGCTGAATGCTGACATATTCAGGATACGCTTCTCCACAAAGCACATAGATAAACTACAAAAACTCACTGCCACAAGATATAGTAATTGACTATCAACCTGGGATAGCATAAGAAATGTTTGGACAATTTCATGAGCGATAAGGCTATCCAAAGTGACTAGCCGTGATGGTGGTATGCCTTTGAATACCAGTTACTATGGAGCATTATTAGGCAGAATGATATTGCATTCATGGCTTTGGGTTGGCCATTGTGAGAACAAAACCTTATACGATGTGCAGCTAGGCGTAACCCAGCACAACACTTATTACATTGTTAACATCTCAGTGCCACTGAGTGGAGAATGGGGGTAAGGCTAGAGCAGGCATAGGCAAACTCAGCCCTCCAGCTGTTTTGGGATTACAACTCCCATTATCCCTAGCTAACAGGACCAGCGGTCAGGGATGATGGGAATTGTAGTCCCAAAACATCTGAAGGGCTGAGTTTGCTTATACCTGGGCTAGAGCAAAGCCTCCAAGGCAGTTCTTGGAGGCCAGGCCAGACACATCCATATGGTGAAGTTTATGTTTAAGACACTCTGGTCTAGATTGTTTAGGATTTTTAATGATTAAAGCTGCACTTTGAAACAATATGGTTATCATTGCAGAGCATATAGTAAGGGTTATGTGCTTGCTCCAATTAACACAGCTGCATTCTGAACTAACTGTAGCGCCTGAGCTGTCTTCAAAGGCGGAGAATGCTACAGTAATCTAGCCTGGAATTTAGTTAGTATGAATGACTACTTCTACCACGGTAGTTCCCGAGCCATCTCTTTAACAGTTTGTCTCTTTGGCAGGATCTGCCAGAAATAGTAAGTGAAGTAGCTGTGCATATGTTCCTCTCCCACATACACAAAACAGTACTGCTTTGCGTTGTAGCCAACCTGACCCTAAGTAATTAATCTTGCCAACATTGGAAACAAATTTTGTTGCATTTTTTTTTTTTGCCTTCCTTGACTTCATGGATCAATAATCTGATTATATCTCTTTGACAATAATGTGTTCCTCTCACGCGCTACTAACTCCCTTCACTCTGGACCACACACTTGGCCTCATTAAGGGTCAATACACTTTGCCGGAAGATCTATGCAACATACTAGTTTGCTCACTCTCTCCTGCAGTCAGAAGACCTCAGGCATTAATTGGCACAGGAGCAATCATACCTAGAAAAGAACTAATTTCTTCAGGCTTAGCCTTCTGATGTTATTAGTAATTTCACAAACTCTGTGTGAAACTGCTTCACCTCTAGGAGGACATATGCTCACTAATTGACTTCGGTGGGGGTGTTCTTGTGGTTTTGGCTTTCTTTAATCCAACAACCTGTCATTCCCTAAGATTTAGGCTATTGGAAATCTTGTTTTTGCTAAGTCTTCCTCAGCTTGGCCTCCTCCACCCACCACAGAGGTCAGCAGCCCCAGCTTCTGATCTTTCTCATTTGCTTTTACAACACATCTATCTTACCTGCAGCCTAGTGCTTCAAGAAACTGCTGTGAGAACAAACATCCTACTATTTCATGTATTGCACCATGTTTTATGCCTTCAGTTGCTCTCTTCTTTGTGCCATCCTTCCAGCTGCACTTTGTAGAAAAGTATGCATGGGGTTATTGCTTCTCCACCCTAGTTTGGCTTAACCCATTAGGATCTGCAATATTTTGCACGACACTTCAAGTGGTGAGACCAAGAAGAATTATTGCTTCATTTCAGAAAAGAAAATGACTTACTGCCAAGCTTGATCTCCACTTATTCAGTGGATTTTATTTTTTTAATGGCTAATCCAGCCACACAAGTGTCAAAATTCTATTTTAAAAAATGGCACAGTCAGTCGTTTCTGCTTTGGTCTCATAGAACGATAAAGTGCCCATGAAACCAACATGTATTACTTCTAAGGACTGCATTGCACATTACAGAGAAGTGGCAATAGCACAGACCGGAGCAGCGAGTGACTCATCAAGATGAATGCAGTCCACAAGGCTCAATAAACTTGTTATTTTTGTTCCCTGACAAGATTGCAGAGAGGAAAAGTTTCAAGCATGCTGCAAGAAATAGCTGACGGGCTGTGCCTGGGTTAGTGGGTCTCAGCTTCCAGAGCTATGTCTACCCTTTGCACTTCTGCTAATAATAACTGGAAGAGGAAATTGGGTGCCTTCTTCACTACAAGGTGCAGGAATCTTAGCTGCAGCGAGATACAGCGTGGCAATGTGAGAGATGCAGGTTCCACCTTTAAAAGTCACACAACAGGAGCACCAAAATCAGGAGTGTTAACCAACAGCCCAATAACATTGGTCTTATGCTGTAGAACAACATATTATTGTTGCTTTGAGTATGGTTATTATTAAGCACCATCAGTGTGAATGGTGCTTCTGAGGCCACTGCCTTGAGGATCACATATAATTAAAAAATTAAAATAATATGCAGTTGTTTCAGTTACCTGTTATTAGGCTTGTAATGCCTAAAGTAGTCTAAGGAGAACTGGGGAGGAACTTTGGAATATGTGTTTCTTTCCCATATATGCAACAAAGAAAAATGGCTGACAGGTGAGCACAATCCGCATGTGACAACAAAGAACAATTATTATGGAAATGCAACATTACAGAAGAGTAAAATGTTCAGCCCAACTTTACACTCATGCCCTATGCATGAGTAACACATAAATAGAACTGGTGAAAGGAAGAAAAGGAGGTGAAAGAGAAAGCAGGGGAGGGTAAGTTCACCTATCCTCATTATCATCACTTTTTGCTCTATATTTAGTCTAGAATATAAGTATTCTTTTAGTGAGGTACTATCCCTTTTGCATTCAAACTTTGGAGAACCTGAATTACTCCAGAATGCATCACATTAGAAGACAGTGAGCTAAAGAGGGGAGCTTTTAATTGCAGCTGTAATAGAGTGAAAATGTTTCACAGGAATTTCAGTGTAAGATATTTACCTTCTCAAGGGCTGAGATATTTCCCTCTATGGCTGTCATCCAGACTCCTTTCCACTTAGGCTGTACTTAGCAGATGGATTAGAAGGAAGTAATTTGACCCCTTTATACCTTCTGTTTGACCACAAGCTGCCTTTAGGAAGCTGTCTTAACCCACTGGAACTGAGGGCGAATGTACCAAGGACTTGATCAGCAGAGGGAGTGAGCCACTTGTTCCTAGATCAATTAGTGATTACCTCACCTGCATCTGGTAAGCAAACTAGCAGCCAGAACACCTGACAGAGAATTGCATTCTCTCCTGCACCTCTGCTAGTTAGGAAGACAGAGGCAAAAGAGTAGGCAAAGCAGTTCAGTGGGTTTCTATTTCCCCCTCCTCCCATGGCAGTGCCTAAATTGATACAGTGCTACCTCGGGTTACAGAAGCTTCAGGTTACAGACTCCGCTAACCCATAAATAGTACCTCGGGTTAAGAACTTTGCTTCAGGATGAGAACAGAAATTATGCGGTGGCAGCATGGCAGCAGCAGGAGGCCCCATTAGCTAAAGTGGTGCTTCAGGTTAAGAACAGTTTCAGGTTAAGAACGGACCTCCAGAATGAATTAAGTTCTTAACCTGAGGTACCACTGTACTGACTAAGAGGACGGTGTCAGTCATTCTCTGGTTCACCACAAGGAGCAACGTTGCCAATCAAACAAGGTTCCAGATAGATGGATGATTCAAGGATCTCTAAATGAGACTTGAGTTTCCTGAATGAAGTATCTTGATCTGTGCGGCTCTAATTCTGATTTTGTGGAAGGCAATAAGGTAGTAATTGCTATCACAGTTGCTGATACAAGAAGCAAAACTGAGCTCCTCCGGGTGACATGTTTATTGTGTGTTCATTCTATTTTGCTTGTAGAAAGCATATCCAGAGATTAGACTAGGCTTGGTCTTTATTGAGCATTTTGGTCTGATCTGTCTGTGGGATATCTCCATGTCTTTCCATTAATAATACGTTCATCTGATCCTTTTCAATGAATTTCCCTGTCATTTTCCAAACTACAAGAAAAGTGGCTTTGTTGTGCTAAGTCAACAGAACACTTGCACAAACCTCAATGTGCTTGAATCCATCCTGCAAAATAGTGTTGGTCTGGAGGCAACTTATGAGTTGGAAAGTGCTGGTTGAATGAGTACAATGTATTTTTCCCAGTGTATGTTCTTACTTCCACTAGGGTTGACTCTGCACATGCAGCACTTATACCGACGGTAGCTGTGTGTGTGTGTGTGTGTGTGTGTGTAAGGGAACTCCCCCCCCTCCTCAGTACAAGACTTCTGAACAAAAACTGCAAATTTTGAAGCTGGAGTACAAGGATTCTAAATTGCTGTTCTGTCAGCATGGCCATGCAGCTTCTCGGATACAGACACTTTTAATCAAAAGCACAGCTACTAACACAGGAACACTGGCTGGAAATTACTGATGGCTTGCCAAGTGTGCAATGTATAAGAAAAAGTATGATTTACAGATCATTTCCCCATGTAGATGCATTGCATGACCTTTGAATACTATATAGATTTCCCATCTCCCACCCCCATATGTGGAGGATCATCTTTAGTGAAATCATGTGACACTATCCCAAAGTACTTTTGCGCTCTACAGGCAGGGAGTGATGTCCGTGTGGTGGACAGGAGCATTCTGGGAAAATTGCAAGTAGCCCTGCTCTTGTACTATTTACTTGTAGAAACAATTTAAGGTACATTCCTAACTTCACTTACCTGGGAGTAAGCCCCATTAAATTATACTTCTGGATATAATTGGCAAGGAATGCTGCCTCACTGTAGCTGTACTCAGTTTTCTTAAAAGATACATCCATTTCCCTCCTTCCTCTTCATAGTATAATTTTTAATGTGTGTGTTTTTTTTAATAAACCATCAGCCCATCTCAAAATAATACTCCAGAACACGCCAACATTTTCTATATGAGCTAATCTTCTATCTTCAAGGGGAGGAGTGTGAAACAGAGGCCGATAATGTCACAAAGCTGACAGCGGGGGCGGACATGAGAAGAATTATAGGCATTCAACTAACATTAAAAGGACAATAACACACTGGCTTATGGCTATTTATTTTTTTATGAGAGACTTGGCAGGACTTTGATTGAAGTTTTGATTGCCATATGCTTTCCCCAAGAGGCACAGTACTGTTTGTAAACTGGTCTATAATTGAAATTGAAATTTATTTATTTATTTTTTTAAAAAATAATAATCGTGAAATATGATAATTCATTAAAATACATATTACTTTGGAGGGTTTCCTCATTGATCTTTGTTGTACTAAATCTGTTTACACATCAAAGACCAAATTGCATTCTGCCTTCCTTCATTTCTGTCAGACCCTTCCTGTTGTTTTCCTTGGGACTGAATTACACAAAATCAAACCAGCATCCCATTTCACAGTTCTCCCTGCATCAACTATTATTCCAGGATAATGATGCTTCATGCAGAGTTCTAAGTTCTTCCTGCCCTCTGCACTGGTAAGCCTTCAGCTACTTAACAGTGTTTGTTTGTGTTAGTTTTCTCTTAAACTGTTTGCATTTTGGAAAGTGAATAATAAATAAAATCATTAAAATGTTTTTCTATTGGGCCGCATCCTACTGAACAAGACTCAAATTCCACTGAGGGCCAAACTGGAGACATGGCAGTTGCCCCATAGCATGACTTTGCATAGCTGTTTAAAAAACAAGTGGGGGGGTAAGACCTGGGTTGAGATTGTGATGTACAGAAAAGAGGGAGGCTTTAAGCCTTTGCTCCATCCAACATGGGCCCAAATCAGTCTCAGTCTCTCTCTCTCTCTCTCTCTCTCTCTCTCTCTCTCTCTCTCTCTCACACACACACACACACACACTTCCTACTAGCAATGGGAGAAATGTACTTTTTAATCTTAACCACCGGCAAATGTATGATCTGAAGTCCCTGCAGCAGATCAGCAAATCTCTGCCAAAAGAGACTGACTCTGAAGTGCTACTGAAGCTGCCGTCCCTCTAAGGAAGGGGTCAGCAAGGCTTACCAGGCATCGGCCGGATCACTCCAGCGGAAATCCTTCATGGGCCGGACCAGCACAGTGCGACACCAGAAATTGTGTCTGCATATGTCCATGGCACCAGAAATTGCTTCTGCACATGCCCAGACACCGAAACTTGCACCTGCACAGAAGTGATTTCCGGCATCTGGGCATGCGCAGAAACAATTTCCGAAGCCACGGAAGAGAGTCCCCATGCCGCGCTGTGCCAGTTTAGTGCAGTGCGTGGGGACTTGCCAAGTGGGCGGCTTGGTTCAGGGGGGCTCGGGGGACAGTTAAACAGCCTCCATGGGCTGCTTCCAGCCCATGGGCCTTAGCTTGCTGACCCCTGCTCTAAGGAGGAAGCTTTGTCACTCCCTTGTGACATGCCAGGGGCTATTTCTCCAGATTTTCATAAAGCACATAAATGGTTGCCCATGGTGTCTTCTTGCAAATGTACAGTCATTCCTCATGTTACATTTGCTTCAGGTTGGGCGTCCCGCAGTGACCCAGAAGTAACGGAATGGGTTACTTCCGGGTTTCGCTGCTCACGCATGTGCAGATGCGATAAATGATGTCACCCGC
The DNA here is from genome assembly GCF_964106915.1 of Podarcis gaigeae. NCBI lineage: Eukaryota > Metazoa > Chordata > Lepidosauria > Squamata > Lacertidae > Podarcis > Podarcis gaigeae. The sequence continues at coordinate 98,715,292 of NC_139678.1, read as the reverse complement.
ATACGCAGAAGTGGTGAATCGCGCACACACAGACGTGGGTTGTGCTCTGTTCAGGTTGTGAACAGGCCTCCAGAACAGATCCCGTTCACAACAGAGGTACCACTGTATTTAAAATGTATTGCAAAGACACAAGTTAAGGAATCAGCTTTTCTAAACATGACTGACTTATCAAGCCCTGTTTAGGGAAGTTTCTATGTCTGAAGTTTTATTTTGTTTTTAATGTTCTGTTGAAAGCCACCCAGAGTGGCTGGGGAAACCCAAGGAGACGGGCAGGGTAGAAATAACATCAACAACAACTTCTTCTTCTTCTTCTTCTTATCATTATTAAAATTTAAGTGACTACCTTACATCCAACTTATGCCAGCTCATTTCTATCTAATGAATTGGTGGTGAGCGCTGGAGGTTATCTAACAATATTGCTTCTCTGCTGCTACTCAGGGTTGCCAATGACATCCCCTCTCATTGGAGAGCCAACTACAAGATTTTGGTTCTAGCTACCAAAACAAGGACAGAATTATCCAAATTAGTAGCAAATCAGAATGCCCTGCATCTTTTCCTACCTCATAAACAGCCTCATGGGCCAACGTAGAACCCTTGCCTGACCTAATTTGGTCCCTGGGTTGGAGATTTCCCACTGCTGGAGCCTGACTACTGGAAAATGACTTTTCCAAAGATATCCTGTGAAGTCCTAGAGAAAGTCATCCATATATCGTTTGGGGCTTCATCTCTCCCTGAAAGGAAAGTACTGTTAACGAATTTGTGCATTCCAAATAATGATGTGGCTTGAGTGGGAAAAAGAAAACAAAATGACAAAATGACAGCAGAAAACAATAAAAACAGAGAACCTCAAAGTCCTGTTTATTGAAACAACATTAGGCAGATAGATTGGTATTAATGAGCCACTGTCATGTCTGAATGGTGTGGATGGAACCTTCAAATCACCTTCATGAAAATGCCCATTTTAAAAATTAATGCCTCCTCAGCTACTGGAAAAGAAATTTAATAACATATTAATAATTGCTACAGCCACAAAAGTTGCATGGAGAAAGAATGCTAAAACTCTGGGCATCAGCAAATTGTAAAATGAAGTTTTTTTAAAAAAATGCAATCCACAAATCACTCAGTTACAGACTGAAACAAGGGTTTCAGGTGATTTAGTCTCTGTTACTCAGGAGGAATTAAATCCATTGAAATAAACAAAATTTATGAAACTGGATTGTAAAACTTGTCATATGCCTAGGCCCTCATGGACTCAGCAAAGACAGTTGGGTGCCACAAAGCTATAAATAGGTAAATCACGTCATTTGTTGTGTATACTAGGTATCCATTGTGGCAATGACATTGTCAAAAGTTTGCATAGGTTACTATACAATCCATTTCTCCAAGCATTCCAAAGAGGGTCATCATTATTATGACAATAACAATCCTGTTCGGTGTTTCTCTCACTCCACATAACTTAATGATTGGTGCTTCCTTACATATTATTAATGTCGTCATGGACAAAACAAGATTGACTGCTGTAGAAAGTGTCAAAGAAAGTGAAGGGGTGGGAAAACTTAGATAGATACTATGCCTTCTGGCTTCTGTTAAGGACTAGCTATACCAGTAAGCATTGATTAAAATTCTAATTCTGTTCTTTGGAGAGCCCTGTTTTCCTCTGTGTCGATGCACCATCTAACACAGGCATCTCATCATCAGCCTCCTCTCCTCTGACTGTGCTGCTTCTTGCAATCTGCTTCTCGGCTTCTCTTTCCTGTTCAGCATCTGTGCTAGGTGGTGTGGCAGTAGAAGGCAGATCTGGACTGTCATACATCAATTCAAGAAAGCTTATGTTGGTTTGTGTTTCTTCCTCTGACTGATCAGAAAAGTTTATCACTGTTCCTCTCATATCAGTTTTCATGTGTTCATCAAAATGAACCACATGTCTTGTTCTGACTTTCCTAGTATTCAAGTCCATTACTCTGTATCCTTTACTCCCTGGAGCATAGTCAATCATACTAGTCTTTTGCTCCGGAATCTAACTTGTGCCTACTCTCCTTGGGTACATAGGCATAGGCAGTACAGTGGTACCTCGGGTTAAGAACTTAATTCATTCTGGAGGTCTGTTCTTAACCTGAAACTGTTCTTAACCTGAAGCACCACTTTAGCTAATGGGGCCTCCCGCTGCCACCACGCCGCCGGAGCACGATTTCTGTTCTCATCCTGAAGCAAAGTTCTTAACCTGAGGTAATATTTCTGGGTTAGCGGAGTCTGTAACCTGAAGTGTATGTAACCCGAGGTAGCACTGCACTGCCAAACACATGTACTGTGTGTGACGTTGGTACTCTTCCATGCCAGAGTTCAAAAGTTATACCTGTGGTTCCCTTGGTTGGCAGTCTATTTTGGATATATACTTTGGTGGCTATTGCATCTTTCTAGTGTGTCTGTGCCACATTTGCAGACTCTGCTGAAAGATTAGTCTCATAGACTTCAGCATGACTTCTTTGTTTACTTTGCATTTGCTTACCAATACCATTCAAGCAAATTCAAAAAGTCAGGTACCACCAAATGCTAAGATTTGAGTTAATAGCTCTTATGATAGCTCTAAACAGGATTCCCACTTTAATTTCTTACATTTCGTATAAGCAAATCCTATTCTGTTCTAGGCAAAGAATGTTTAAAAAGAAGCTATATCCATTTTCCTTCTCCTAGGGGTTTGAAATTTCATTATGCCAATTCCATTTTATTTATACATTATCACAGACTCATGCTGATTAGCAACGCACTTCTTATCTGTATAAGTGTCAGCCTCCAAAAATGGATAGGATGACACTGGGAGGACTGTGAATCATGAGACCAGGATTATATCTATCTCAAGTTTCCAAGATAGTTCTCTAATGAAAGTTAAATCCTTAAGAAAATGCCCCAAATCCATGGAAGGCTCTTCAGGGCAGTCATTTGCATTGAAGCTTTTATATTAGAATACTGATGTGTGAAAATTCATGTTTCATTTCACATGGCTGAGAGCTTCATATTTTGAAAAAGCTGCTGCTCCGAAGTTATAGTGCTAAAAGGTTGTATAACATCCCCCTCTTAAACTTGACTTCATTTAAGGTCGCTGTTGAGAGGGAAGAGGATAGTCTCCAGCTATTGATCAGGCACTTCACACATTATTTGGAGCAGCATAGATGCTGCTGCCTCATGGTGAATCTTAGCAATGCAGGCAATTTCCTCCCACATGGTTAGACCAGCATGCTAGCAATACTCATCCCTGTTTATTGTGGTGCTACATAATTCTTAAATCTGTCCCATGTGGTGGTGAGGCAGTTGCATGCAGTGAACTGGTCTGGATTCACTAACTAACGGATGCAACCCTCTCATTGGATGATATAACCCCACACTACGTATTCACGACCCCTTTTTTGACAGTGGTCCATGTAGGCATTTTGCTGGCCTTGGGAGACCGTATGTGTCCAGGAGAGGAAACATGAGGTTAGAAGTCTCCTGTAGGCATTTTGAGGTCATACAGTTGTGTGAGAGCCTGCACATTTGTTTCAGTTCACCGCTTATATTTATGAAGAAAATTCCAAAGGGACAAATATTTATGAGAAGCAAGCAAGAAACAAGAGAATTAATTATAGCATAGTGGAAAGTGCAGAGCCAAAAATAAGAGTAAATAATTAACAGATGGAAAACATAGCTGTTGACAGTTGAGGCAATGTTCATACTGTGAACTGGGTTGGGCTGTGAAAGAACTCTCTGAAGAGAATGGTGAATGTTGCCTCTTTTTTTTAAAAAAAACACTATACCAAATTAGGTGAGATTAAACGCTACAGGGAAAATATACGTGGGAGCATGGCATCTGTTTGTAGTTGTATATGTGGAATATCCATGCATCACTTTCAATCATATTAGCTATAATTTTCCATAATGTGGGAGTCAAAATACTCAGTGCCTTTTTCTGGCTTGCTCCTTTCATGATCCACATTGCACAGTGCATAGCAAAAAGCTGTACAGGAATGAATGTCACTCACTTATAGTCAAGCAGAAAATAAGCCAATAGAGAATTAAATAAAAAACTGTGAAGGAAAGGAATAAAACACCACTTTTGAAGAGCTGGAACCACAAGAGTAATCTAGTCCAACCCCCCACAATGCAGGAATCTTTTGCCCAATGTGGGGCTCAAACTCACGAACCTGAGATTAAGTGTATCATGACCCTGCGATTAAGAGTCTTATGCTCTACTAACAGAGCTATCTTAGCATAGTGGTGGGAATAGAAAGCCTATTTTGTTTGCTAATGAGCTACTAGTCAGATGAAAAAAATGAACCTCTCCAGCCACCTGTTACCCTTTGCTTCATAATGGTTTTAAAAGATGAATAATGTGGAGAACAGAAATCTGTATTACTGGTACAGGAATTATACCATTTCTCTGGTTGCCTGCCTCAAAATCTGGAGCAGCCACTGATAAATTTTAAGTACCGTATTTTTTGCTCTATAAGACTCACTTTTTCCCTCCTAAAAAGTAAGGGGAAATGTGTGTGCGTCTTATGGAGCGAATGCAGGCTGCGCAGCTATCCCAGAAGCCAGAACAGCAAGAGTGCTTTCGCTGCACAGCGATCCCTCTTGCTGTTCTGGCTTCTGGGATTCAGAATATTTTTTTTCTTGTTTTCCTCCTCCAAAAATTGGGTGCGTCTTATGGTCTGGTGCGCCTTATAGAGCGAAAAATACGGTATTTGCTGGCGTTTCCTTTTACAAAGCCAGGAACTAGGGTGGGGCAGGGTCTTGAAAGTTCTTTTGCTGCTTCGGAACCAAGGGCCGTATAAAGACGCCAGATTCCAGACTAGTGACTGATTTCAGTATCCCAAAAAGCAATGTGAGAAGCCGTTTGTATGACCTGACCTTTGGATCCAATTATTTCATTTTGAGCTCTGGCAACAAATGTGTGAGCGACAAAGTTTGGAGGAATGAAAAGAAATACCTTTGTGTCCACCTTAACATTTCTCTCGCCCCACAACCCCCGGCCATAGCTGTGTTTTCTGTAGTTATATCCTAACCTAGCCTAGCCTATCCCTCTGGACAATTTCTGAAGTAATTGCAAGGGATTTTACAGAGTCTGTATAATATCCATCACTGTTTCAATAGCCATTTTAAGTGACACCGGAGTCAAGGGTCAATACAGAAGAACTTGGAGAAGAGCTAAAAAAAATAAAATAAAGATTTCGAAGCTTGAGAGCATAATGTGTGTCCTCCTCTGCAGATTGGAGGTGCCAACCTTTTCAGGGCTTCCAGTGCAAAAGGAGCTGGTTTAGCATGAGAGAAATGCTGATGCAAAGGATACTTGTGAAAAATGATGGTCAGGAAATATAATATAGTTTGGCTTACGGTTCTATTACTCAAAAGGGGGTGGAAATTCCAAACCTTGCTTTTCAAATAAAAACTGCCAAGGCCAAGTAAAAGGATTGAGAACTTTTACAGGTAGGAATTACACCAACTATTCTCTGTCTCTCTTAATTGTCATTTGTAGACTTAACAATATTTAAATGTTCTATACATTCCTCTGGATGGATGCAGGGCTGTCTTTAGCATTTAGATCTTTGCCACCAGGGTGTAAAGATCCGCCCAGTGCTCCCAAATTTAGTTTAGCCCCCAAATTAACTTTTGTTATGCTTATGTCAGACACCACGCTTACGCCTAATCTCTCGTTTACGAAAGAAGGGAGGAATATGTAACACTTTTTTTATTTGCTCATTTATTTACAATACACTTATACTTAAGTATATTGTATACTTAAGTATTTCTCTAAATGAATTTGAACTGTAAGTGATGAAATTAAAATGTGCCATTGTGAATGATGAGTGCTGCTGCTGGCGCAGCGTATCTTTGGTAAATGAGTGCACAAAGTTGAAAGTCTTTAAGTGAAACAGTAGATATACATTTTGGTAATACCTAGGTATATATGTATTTTGTTTTTATAGCTTGATCAAAATTATTTATTATTTCATAACAGGTTAAGAGCTTAGGCGGCTTCAGCGGTGGGTGCCTGGAGCCCCCCAGAATTTGGTGCCCAGGTGCCCTGCACCCCTTGCACCCCCGGGTAAAGACGGCCCTGGATGGATGGTTAAGTTCTTTCAAATTTGAAAATGGGGTGTGGTGCTCATCTCCATTTTCTGGCCAGGGAGCCAGCATTTGTCCACAGACAGTTTTCTGGGTCATGTGACCAGCATGACTAAACTGCTTCTGGAGTAACACCACGACGAAGGCTAGAGCACAAAGAAATGCCGTTTACCTTCCCCTATTCATCTACTTGCACTGGTATGCTTTTCAATTGCTAGGTTGGCAGAAGCTGGGACAGAGCAATGGGAACTCACCCTGTCATGCAGATTCGAACCACTGACCTTATGATCAGCAAGCCCCAGATGCTTAGTGGTTTAGACCACTGTGTCCCATTCTATATATTATTAACGTACAGAGAGGAAAGAAACAAATGATCACAGCAGAAACCAAACAGAAATGAGGTTTTCCAAAATAAAACAAAGAAAGGAGGTCTATTATTAATAGGATAATTTGGGGAATTGATAGTGAGATGCTGCAATAAAAATATAACTGCAATAAAAAATAACAACAGGCTGTCAACAAAGGCATTCCCTGCCTTCATGAAATATTATTGACTGTGGTCAAATAACAGGCAATCAATTGACTCGTCAGGGGACAATATTTGACTGCTTAATTGATTAGAGTCCAGTATTCCATTGGAAAACAGAGATTTAGATTTAGAACATAGCTTTTGTGCTCAGTATCAAAAGTATCATTATTTGCAAATTCAATCTAACATTCTTTTTATTGTTCCTCTCTGCTGCTGCTTTAGGACAATACATATTAAGTTAGAGAAATAAAGGTTTTATGGACACAATTAGAAGGTTTTCTGGCAGGTCAAGAAGCATGACAGATTGAGAAAGCTAACATTGCAGGATATTAAAAGGTGCCAATTTTTATTCTGAAAAGAGATGTTCTGTGTCAAAAGTAATTAATTTTTTTAAGCTTTATATAGCAACTTTCTGTCCAGAAAATATTTTACAGAAGTAGCATCACAAAAGATCGAATAAAGAAACCAGAGGCCCACATTTAGAGAAGGATTTTGAAGTTTCATCACACACATCATGCACAACTATTCCTAAGGAACACTGATATATCTGCTATAAAACTGTCACCTCATGACGTCTGATCCCCAGTTGCCAGGTAGATGGGGGAAATGGTAGCAGAGATTAAATGGTAATGAAATGCGAAAAGTTCAGTATGTGACAATTCATTGAAAGTTTAAATGCATGTGAAAGCAGCACAGTGACCATTAGTGGACAATGTGTTGGGTCAGTGGTGCTCACCTGACCTCCTAACAGCTGAGTCGCTGCTGCTTAATGGGAGAGGCAGAGGCAGGGAGATCAGTACTGTGAAACCAATAAGCAGCAGTGACTCAGCCATTGGGACATTTTTGAATTATTCTTTTGTGTAGAGCAGGCTTCCTCAAACTAGGCCCTGAGATGTTTTGAGACTACAATTCCCATCATCCCTGACCACTGGTCCTGCTGGCTAGGGATCATGGGAGTTGTAGGCTAAAAACATCTGGAGGGCCGAGTTTGAGGAAGCCTGGTGTAGGGAGACTGACTTGCTTGTCCTATGTAGAAATTGGAATATTTTTATATTAATTTTGGATGCCTATAATCTTTCTCGCACAGTGATTTTGTTGTTGTTGTTGTTGTTACCCTTTCAATCACATAGACCTGAAATGACCCCACAATCTATTCTCTTTGTGGTGTGGACATCCAATTTGTGAAAAACAAACATGTACCTGGCTGGTGTTTGGCGTACATTTTGCTTCTTGTTCAGTTGTTCTGTCAAAGCAGCAACTGCTACATGGATTTTGGATTTGTAGCACCGCAACAATCCAACCTAGATGGAATTCCAGTTGACAGCAAAGTCATCAAGAGTGTCTCAATAGATATGATACATGCATGCACCCTAAACCACATTGCTATGACACAATTATCCTTCAGGAAATGCACAGGAAATAGCTAAAGGAAAGTGGTCATATTGCATACAAAGTGATGAACAGAATGGCATATTTTTGATTAAAGCATCCACGCCAAATGACTAATGGACAAAAAAACATTACAATCAAGGTTTCTTATGAGCAAAGCTTTCAGAGTGCCTGCTGGCTAGTTAGCTTTGCTGGCATATGGCTGAACTATTTTACTTAGGGCAGTGTTTATTTCTCACTCTCTCTTTTAATATATCTGTGCACCTTTTCAAAGCTGAAATGTGCCAGACCATTTCTAACTAGCCAGCATTATTTGGTGGCAAAAGGAATATAACATTAATCTGTTTTGCAATCATCTTCTTCTGGGCTGCACAACACAGACGTTGAAGATGATCCCATGTATGAAGATGGAAAGAGTTACGGCTGACAAACAAAAAGTTATTTGGGAGCCAGCTCAGAGTAACTTAGGTAAGTGCAATTACAATTTTGTCCTCCTGTGCAGGTGTAGTGAGCTGTCTTAGGTTCACTCATTTTGTCTTGGCAAAGCCCTGACAACCATGATGTAATTAATTGCCTTGTGCCCAGAGCCCAGAGCCAGTCACTAGGGTAAGTTGTCAGCTATCAGACCCAGCCACCTATGCAAAGTATCACCACACTCCCACTAAATACAGCAAAATCTGTAACACCCAAGCCATTAAAACGTTTCCCTTTCCTAGCTTCTCTCTAAAGGCAAAAAACAAGGGAGATAATCTTATTCTTGTTGAAAGTGACAATGGAAACCTGATAATTTTCAATCTGATATCTTCAAATGAAAGTTGCCATTGTGCAAAAAGAATAAGAAGAAGATGGTTGCTAGGCTAATTCTAAAGTCTTTGGGACCTTTCTTTAATGAGGGGTTTTTTTGTTTGCTTTTTACTAAAATTATCTAAATTCTACTTTTTGTGGATGCTATATCAATTCATGCATCGTTTTGGCAGGCTAAACTGCCCAGTAACCTAAGCAACCAGATTATCTAACACAGGCTTCTAATAATGACTACATGCCTTTATTGCTGTGTGTAATGCTGCCATAAATCCTTGCAAGTGGGAAGATGAAAACCTCTCCAAAAGTTGACTGGTTCAGAGAAATGGTTAGATTTCCTGCAGTTCACAGACCGAGGGTGATTGATGCCATTTGTATTTCCTACATCGAAAGCATTTCCCTGTAGGGGAAAAAAATGAAGCTCCTATATGCAGCAGCAGTTGGCATAGTGGGTCCATGCCATTCGCCTGACCTCTGTCTGCCTGAGTGCAGCATACCAGGATTGAGGGGGGAGGAGCTCAGCAGCAGCAAAGCTGGCATGGTGCAAACACACCCTGAATGATGGCTCTGCAACCCTGCCCTTTCCATCCTGGTATGCTGTAGTGACTCAGCTGGAGGGAGGTCAGGTGAGCAGCACAGACCCACCATGATATCAACTGCTGCCTATAAATGTGCAATTTACTGTAACTCTTATCAGTTCCAGATGTTTTTAGACCACAACTCCTATCAGCCCCAGCCAGCATGGCTAGTGGCCATGGACTGAATGAATAGATCTAGAGGATAGCAAGTTGGAAAGGAAGCCTGCAGATTATCCATTCATTTTGTACAGGCAGGATCACTGCATACACCTCTGTTTCTTGCTTTCTTCAGACAGGAGGCGTACGACATATGACAGCTGACAATACCACTGTGCTTTTTCTCTCAATGCCCCAAACAATCTTTTCTGTAAGCATTCTTCTCTATCTGGCTCTGTACAAACTGCAGATCATGCGATACAACTGTTCTTGTAGCAATTTAGAGCGAAGGTAAAAGAATCACATTGTTAAATATGGGGAAATCCTGTCTATCTGTTTCCCGCTCACTGGAAACGAAACAGTTCTGATCCACATTGGATATGTTTCCTATATTTTATTACATGATTACATTTCCTGGTTACGTGTCCCAAACAAATTCAATAGCTGGTTTGAATCCGTGATGTGTATGCTTGGAGTCCAGGGAAATAAATCTCACTCCACATAGGAGCCAACTCCTAGAGATTGTAGGGGCTTTGGCCCCCACAATAAAATATTTGAGGGGACTGGGCCCCCACAAAGTTGGTGGCCATTCCCATTCAAATAGTTTGCACGCATTGCATGATGTGATCGATTATGCAGAACGGAGATTAGCTGGGCCCCCACAATATTTCTTCAAGTTGGCACCTCTGTCACCCCATATTTTGGTCTTTATCTGCATGGTGAAACATATTTAAGGAGAGCCCTGCTGCTCTGTGGGTGGTGGCAGCAGTTTACTCTGGATGAGTTTGTGGTGAGCCAAATGCACAGGCTGAGCCACTAGACACCTAAGGATGGTGGCTTCCCCAGTTACCTCCAGGGCCCAGGGTCTTGTTCTGGATCTCATGGATATTACACACTTCATTCTGAGATTTCAAATAATTTCTATTAGTTATACATGCAGTTTTCCTTAGCTAGACTGGAGAGAAGGAAGAACATGTTCCTTTCCAGTCTGAATTGGTCTGAGTGTTTTATTTATGGATTGCATTTCTATCCTGCTTTTCCTCCATGTAGGTCAGGGATGATAGCACACATTGTACTTTCCTCCAGCCAGGCTGTCTTCACAGTAACCTTGTGAGATTGTTAGGACAGGTTATGTTGAGAAATGGTGATTGACTCATATTCATGAAGTGGGCTTCACTGCTGAGTGGGGTCTGAAGAAGAAAGGGCTCCCTAGCTGTTTTCTGGGACTCTATCCATTACACCTCTCATTTGCTCTTATGCCTATCCATATTGAAATACTGCCCCTCAGTGAGGCCAAATTTAGATTCACAAAATGTTTAGGGGTATGCGTCCCCCCCAGAAAAAAAGCACTGTGCCTATCTCCTCAGCTTACATTTCATCTGTTCTTTGTGCAAGGCAGGCCTGCCACTCTCTGTTGTTCTTACCATCCTGGTTTCTTTAAATTTATTTCTAATATGAGACCATCTGACGTACAAAATATGATAATAATTTGCCCATAGCCTATCTACTATCTCTTCATTAATATGATTTTTTAAAAAGTTATATTACTTTCTTTTTTTAAAAAAAATGCAGCAATAACACTTGATTTCAAAGCATTCTTGCAAAATGGGACTTCTTCTCTAGAGGTCATTTGGGGTGAATTCATTCCAACACTCACAATCCCAATCCCTTGTAAGAGAGGATAGGCAGTAAGCCAGAAAAATACTCCAAGTCATAGGGCTCTATAGCTTTCTTATGATGCTGTCATCTGTGGGTCTTTAATCATTATGTTATACTAAATTACTTCTTCATGTTGGAGTGATCGTTTAAGGGGGAAATTGCAAGGGTGCCTTTGGTCCTTTTTTATTGATAGCAGAAGGAATCATAATACTATATTCCATCCTCCCTTAAATACAGATTGGCCTTGTCGAAGAAAATTGCCTCTTTTAAATCAAATTAGTAATCGCAATAATTCAAAGAAGGGAGCTGGATATTTTGGGTGAATTCATTCCAGGAGTCATTGTCAGAATTCGCAAGGAAAGAATGCTAAGATAAATGCCTGCAGACTTTTAGAAGGGAGCAGCTCTTAGAAGGGAGCAATAAATGCTAAATTCTGCAACGATCTTGCCTACACTTCATTTCCCATGATATTTATGAAGCTGGACATACTTCCAGGAATGTCTCTAAATACTAATGCCTTGTATGCTCTTGTAATCCCTTTTAAGTACATGATTAGGGGGTCTACTCTTCTGGGTTGGAGCTAAACTAAAGCTGCAGTTCTATACACAGTTACTTAGGAGCAGATTTCAATAGATACAGTGGTACTTCTGAATCAACACGTATTGGATTGCGGTTGGTTAGTTAGTTAGTTGAACAAATGAGCCCATTAGAACCTTAAGGTAACCTTGGAGACCGGCCTCAGAGCACCACCCTCCTGTAAAATTTTGGAGGGTGGCAATGGGGGGAGGTCAGCAGTGGCTGCTGCCTGTGGAATGTCCTTCCCATGGTGGCTCACCAGGCACTCACTTTGCAATCCTTTCAGTACCATGCAAAGTCCTTCCTGCCTCCAACCTTTATTTTTATATATATATAAAAAGCATTTTTAACAATCTTGGCATTATTCATTTGTTTCATCTGACGAGATTTCATACCCCACCCTTTTGCCGAAAAGGTTCTCAGAGCAGTTTACAAAAGTCAATTGTCATCTTATTCTGCTGCTTAGCTACTATCATATCCTTAGGGCGTTAGGGATGAAAACACAATAATGACTGCTCAAAGGGTTCTTTAGAAGACATATGATCTCTGTTGCTTTCAATGTGATTCAGACCTTTTGTCCCCACAAAGCTTAAATAATCATGCACAACTTTGGGTGCATGCACAACTTTCGTATAGTTCCACAGGGGGATGTAGCGTAATTAGAGGATGATGCCAAAATGCATGCTATCCCTTTCTATATTATTTTGCTGGATTGGAAATAGAGGAATATTCAAGGAGATCAAGTTGAAAGAGGAGAGTTGTTTTTCAGATAAAACGGTTCTCATTTTCTGTGGGCACAAAGTGATTGACATTGCATAGCAGTGCTCATTGTTAGAGTGACAGCAGGTGAAGTTTGCTACTTTTTGCTCCCCATGAAAATCAACTCAAATACTTCTGCTTCAGAGGTTCAGTCTCCAAATAAAACTGAAAATGGGTTTTCTCCCTTCTCTTTTTAGCTTCCAAATGAAAAATCTGAATTCATTAATATGACTATCTCAACCAGTAATTGAATTCTGGAACTGTGTCTTTAGGAACTTCATTGGGTTTAATTGGCCTCACTTACACATCACACATAGCATTTTTATAAGGACAGTACTAAGACAGGTACTTACTTTCCAATTCACAGTAAAAAAATGTTAAAAAGATATGCTCATATCATCTCTAGCCAGATGTGGCCAAAAAATGCAGATGATTTAGATCTGTGTCTTTGAAATCTCCTGGATTGTAAAAGCACAAAAACGAGCCTCTACTGTTGAGTGCAATTGATCATAGCTAACCTGTAGCATTTCATCTGAAATTCAGGATTTTCCCTAAGGTGTATGTGCTGTATTGTTTTTGAGACTGCATAACAGCGCCATCTGTTTGGCAGCCTTCAATATGAAACATCACAGCATAGGAATTTCAGGAACACTAAAAGGTCATTATAGCCTTGCAGAATAGCTCTCGCTGTTTTGCACTTTTCTTGTCTGCCTGCTTTCACGTTCCTTCTGATCTCCTATGTATTTTAAGCTGAAAATTCTCCATTGTTGAATGAAAGAAGCTGCACTTTAAATTTTCTAGGGTGCACACAGGAGAAGAGAAACTCCATCAAGATATGTGCAAAGTTTCCATTATTCATTATTAATTTCACCTTCAGTACATTGAGGGCTATAGCCGTCTCAGGCTTTGTCAGTGTCTCCAAAGTATCAGGCTTCATACACACTTGCCCATTTGCAGCACACACAAAAATTGTAGTTTCCCTCAATTCGGAATTGTCCACGCTTATCATCAACATGCTGCTTTTGAGCTAGAATGATTCTAGGTCCTGCTGCTAGCAAGTGTGGGTGTGGTTATTTGATCCACATTTGAAAACTCTTCCCTTGATTAAATTATCCACACCTTTCCCTCACTGCGTATGTCTGCCAACCTTCTTACTGGCAGGCCCAAGATGCTCACTGGTTTAGACCACAGCACCAACTGGAAGGTCGGTGATTCGAATCCTTGCGATGGGGTGAGCTCCCATTGTTCTGTCCCAGCTCCTGCCAACCTAACAGTTCAAAAGCATGCCAGTGCAAGTAGATAAATAGGTACAGCTGTGGCGGGAAGGTAAACGGCATTTCCGTGAGCTCTGGCTTCCGTCACAGTGTCCTGTTGCGCCAGTGGCTTAATCCTGCTGGCCACATGACCTGGAAAGCTGTCTGTGGACATACAGCAGCTCCCTCAGCCTGAAAGTGAGATGAGCGCTGCAACCCCATAGTTGCCTTTGAGTGGACTTAACCGTCTGGGGTTCCTTTACCTTTTTGCCTGGACCACCTAACTCTGTCTTCAAACTGGTACACTACAGGGTAATGCAGAATCAATCTGCAATGAGCTTTTGGTTTCAAAATGGAGCCAATTTCTCAACACGCACTTTTCGGGGCAAAAGAAGAAGAGAAAATAAAACAAATACTTATAGATTGTGTGTGGACTATGTAGGGGAAAAAATAGTACTTAGTCTCCACTGATTCTAAAATAAAATTTTGTGTGTAAGCAGCTTTAATGCATTCTTTGAAATACTGACTTCAGACTCTTGTGATTGATGTGAGATGTTGGGGGAAGGGTAGTAATAGTTGTTTGTAGAAAGTGGAAACATTCCTCTTTCCTTTTTCTTTTTACTTGGTTTTCTGATGATGGGGAAGTCGTAGCTGTAAAACTATTCCAGAAACAATCACTGCAGTCTCAGTGCAGTCTCAGTGTTACACTTTATTTGTGGGTTGTGGGTGAAGAAAGTTAGCAGAAAAATCTCTTGCATTGGAGCTAGTGGTCTGTGTTTGATTTAGAGGTGGGAGACCCAGGACAGATTTTTTAAAAAGTGACAAATGATAAATAAATCTGATTCTGAAATAATTCTGAAATTGATTAATTATGAATCGCCTGTCACCTCACACAATGGCATCATCAATGGGACAGAAAATGCCTTCCTGCACCTTTCCCAGTTAGGATTCGTGCCCTCCTTGCTACCTGTTTATGTTCCCATTACTTATTGCTAGCCCGGGATGTTGAGAGAGCATCAGATTCTCAGATGAAGAGTTCCAGGAAGGATTCAAAAATATATAAAATCAATAAAATCATAAACAATGCAAATAAGCAAAAAAGACAAACACTGCTAAACAAAAACATTAACCAAAAAAAGCCTGCAAGAAAAAGCAAGTCTTACCAAGACAACAAGGCTTACCATGTCTACTACACTGCAACAAGAAGCTGATTCCTGAGCTTGGTAACCAATCCTGTAAGTCTGAGACAGCTGACATGGTGTTCTACAGATGCTTTTGGACTCCTATCATCCCCAGTCAGCATGGCCAAACTCAGGGATGATGGGAACTGTAGTCTAAAATGATCTTGAGGGCACTGCATTGCCTATCCCTGCTGTGAGTGCTTTGCCTGTTAACATGCATCAAGCAGGGGCGTAGCAGGGGAGGTGTAGTAGATGCGGGCCGCCCCGGGTGTCCCCACTGAGGGGGGTGACAAAATGGTGGGCGGCACTCACTGTGCGACTTCTCCCCTGGAAGTGACGCGGTGCCTTGAGCGCCCGCAGGCTCCACACTGCCCCAAACAGCCCTCCCATTGCCTCCCCTTCAGCTGTAGGGCGGCTGAGTGGGAGGAGGCAGGCAGACTCCTCGGAGGCCCCACAGTGCCCATGTGGGTGGCTGCCCCCCCCCCCCGGCGCAGGGCATGTGCGCCGCCCCAGGCGCTCAATCGGCTTGCTCCGCAGCTGGCATCAAGCACATTACTGCCTCCTACTGCAATAGGGGAAATCACTCCAGAGTGGGCTGGCTCCTTTCCTACAGGAATTTTCAAACTTTGCTTAATGAACATGACTAAACTACTAACCTGCAGACATTTTTCCTATTCCTACTGAAAGAGGATGATGTGGCTCATTAAAGGAATAGGCACGGTGATGGTACAGCTGGGGGCAAAATCACTGGCTTTAAAACTTTACCACCCTACAGCTGCGACTTCATCGTGTTTCATGAACAAACTGAGCTTACGTGTTGGAAAATTCAGAGCTTCAGCGTGTGGCTTGTCTATTAGAACAGGCTGTATCAAACACATAGGAATCAGAATCCCAATAATGGCAAGAACATTAAAGGATGATCCTGTGAGAAAGTAGGTGGGGACATTTTTAAAATTGCTTTCTCAAAAACTAATTTGTAAGGAAGGCTTTGGGGGATTTGTAATAATTATGTCTGGCATATTTACTTTTGCTTAAAGGCAGCACACCGCCTGATCTGGTAAAACAACAACCTCCAGGCTCATTACTTATAAAATTAAAGTGGGATACACCTCTCCTGTGCTCCTCTAACAGAACTGCAATCCTTTCATCCTTCTAATGTGTTCATAATTGAAGTAATACGCCAAACTGCTGATGTCAGTGGACAGAAGGTTGAATTTATTTTCAGAGGCAGGGTCCATACTGAATAAATACTATTCCAATCCAAATTGTCAAGTCATTTCAGAGAATTCTTGGTAAAATATATATGTACTGAATCTAAGAATCTAAGTAATATATATATATATAGAGAGAGAGAGAGAGAGGGTATTAATAAGTGGGATGAATTAAGTAATTAAATAACAAAATGAAAGGGGGCTTTCTCTTGGTTTTGGTGGTGGGCAGGAATAAATAAGATTGCTGCTTCCTTTTAAAAACTTCATTGTTTAAGTAAATGTTTTCAAATTACAGTTAAGAATTGCTATTTCCTTGCTTGGTCATTTATATTCCATATTCACTCAGAAAGTAGGGATAGGCAACTGGAGTCCTAAAACATAAATTGGTTTCTAAAGGCTTTCCAGATGTTCCACTGTATCCTTAAACCCAAGCTACACACACACACATATGGAAAAAGAGAGACCACTAATATGCTCCTCAGCTGCTTTCTCCCAAACCGCACATAGAAGACACTGTATTAAGAGGGAGAAGAAGAAGAAGAAGAGTTTGGATTTGATATCCCGCCTTTCACTCCCTTTAAGGAGTCTCAAAGCTGCTAACATTCTCCTTTCCCTTCTTCCCCCACAACAAACACTCTGTGAGGTGAGTGGGGCTGAGAGACTTCAAAGAAGTGTGACTGGCCCAAGGTCACCCAGCAGCTGCATGTGGAGGAGCGGGGACGCGAACCCAGTTCACCAGATTATGAGTCTACCGCTCTTAACCAATACACCACACTGGCTCTCCAGTGGGAGGTAAGGAGTCCTTTGTCCATCTCTCAGGTTATCCTTTTTCCAGTATCTATCATCTATCTATCTATCTATCTATCTATCTATCTATCTATCTATCTATCATCTATCATCTATCATCTATCTATCTATCCTATCATCTATATCTATCTATCTATCTATCTATCTATCTATCTATCTCTCTCTCTCTCTCTCTCTCTCTCTCTCTCTCTCTATCTATCTATCTACCTATCTATCATCTATCTATCTATCTATCTATCTATCATCTATCTATCTATCTATCCATCTATAGATATATTGCAGACTTATTCAAGAAATGGAAAAATTACAACACAAAAAGGAGAAGAAAACTGATCACACATTTGCAATACAATAAACATCAACACATCTATCTTAATTTACATATGTGGATTACCAGATGCCCTTCAAATGTACCAATAGATATAGAAAACACATTCAAATGAAGCAAGCATATTATCCATTGCATAATTGATGGTGAATATCCTTCCAAGGTCGCAGTGTGAGTCTCTTAGTAACTGCAAGGCCTTGTAAAATCCACTTTGGTTTTCTTGCCATTAGTCCCCATATTACAGGAAGATAGGGCACTTTGTGGCAACAAACCCTGGATATTGATTGTAGTTGTATGTTTTTAAGCCCTTCTTAGTTGCATCCTGTGGAATTACCAATAAATGTCATTTAGATCATTCACTTCTCTTGGTTCTGGGCTCAGAACCGCTGAATGCCAAATGTATTCGCCTGGAGAAAAGAAGATTAAGTGGGGACATTCTCCTCAAATATCGAAAGGACTGTGACACAGAATATGGATCAGCCTTGTTGTTTATTCCACAGTGCCAGAATAGAATCAATTGGTAAAAAATGCAGAGATGCAGTTTTCACCTAAACATTGTTTGTTGTTGTTGTTAACTGCTTTGAGGTTCTTCTCCCCAAAACAATCCAGCAGTGCCTAAATTTTATGAAATAAAATAAATAAAGTAGGAGAAACTTCCTAATGGTCAGAGTTGTTCAACAGTGTAACCTCAAGATATAATAGCCTCTTCTCCCAACAGCAGAGGCTGGATAGCCATTTCCCAGGGATGCTGGAGTTGCCATTTGCATTGCGGATCCGGCATCAAGCATAAGGCTTGGACTAGCATACTTCCAACTCTATAACTCTATAACTCTATAACTCGATGATCAACCGATCATCATCTCACTATAGCTTTCAGTGTCTCCTTTTTGATTCTGCTTCAATTGTATCTTGTATAAAAAACCACAGCTCCCTAATGGATCTGACCTGAGTTATGTTACTTGCTGACAGTGCCATGAACATCAATCACTGGATACACACATCTGAAATAATTACACTACATACACATTTCATTGTATTCACACCAGATCAACATTTCATAAGCTTTTGGTACACGACAGAGCCTGTTTCCTTTTCCAGCCCCTCTTTCCACTCTCAGCTAACCCATGTCACACAAATTGTTGAGCCAGATGACTAGATGTCAGGGTTGTGACGAGTAAAATATAAGTTGCACAAGACCTTTTTTTTCCTTTTCTTATAGCACAGGGCTGTGTGCTTAGTTATAATTGCTGCCTTTCTATTTCCACAGTTATCCACTCAAGTCAAACCAAGGAATGACTGACAATAACACCTACTGGACAAGTGGCAGTCATGCATTGAGAAAGTGTGGTCCTCATGCTGTTAAAAGTTATGCTACAGGAAGCAACTAACAGCAGTTAGTAGCAAATAATGCTCAGAATGCTGTTGGCTCCCAGCATTTCAACATTATGCTGCTTGATCTGATAACATGAAAAAATCTCTCTCTCTCTCTCTCTCTCTCTCTCTCACACACACACACACACACACACACACACAGAGAGAGAGAGAGAGATCGATCCAAGGTCCTTCATGTTTGAATTTCACGTTCAGGGCAGCTAAAAGCAGATTTTCACAAAGCAGATCCAATTCATTGTTGGGCATCACCTGTGTAGGCTTGTTCATAGTTGCACATAATTTCCCCCATTCAAAGGCACAGAGCAGCAGTATGGAACTGAGCCATTATTTCCCTTTAACTCCTGTCCCCTATTCAGAAGCACTGCCAACAGTATCTATAGCAACACAGGAAGGCAGCGGCGTAGCTAACCGCTCGGGTGCCTGGTGCGGGGGCATGTCCTGCAGCCGGGGACGAGGCAATCCACACCCATGGGGGGGAGAGCCTCTCCGCTGCTTGGAGCCTCTCCGCTGCCTCCCCCTCAGCTGTAGGGCAGCTGAGGGAGAGGCCGTAGGCAGACACAAGTCCCACGCTGCCGTTTCAGGTAGCATGGAACCTGCAGGCACCTAAGCCACCACGTCACTCCTAAAAAGTTTCGTGAACCCCCTCAGTGATGACACCCGGTGCAGACTGCACCCACCGCACCCCCTTCCTCTGCCACCGCAGGAAAGTGCCCTATACTGAGTCAAACCACTGGTCCAACTAGTTCAGCATTGTGTACACTGTCTGGTGTACACAACAGGGTGTCTTGCAGATGTTGCTGGACTACAATATCCATCATCCTTGACTATTGTCATGTTGGCTGGGGTTGTGCTTTGTGTAGGCTGGGTTTACTACATGTTATGCAATCGTGTCTGTAAGCTACGGCTGGGCATCTATAACAGTGATAGCTGTTATACAGCCCGTGTCATCAGTATACGGATGGTGGCCACAGAATGACTAGAGCCTTGAGACAGTTTCAAGAGATGGGTTTAGATAAACAAGGTTCCCCACCTCAGTAAACAGCTGTGCCCTGTACTTATGGTTCCACACAATTCATAGTTCATGCCAAGGTCTGCAAAAATTGTTGCATGTAGAGACATGCTCCTCGCTAGAAGTTTCATTAACGATAGCTTCAGCAAATATACTAAAATTCAGCTGCTGTGAGACCAGCCCACGATAAGCACAAAGGACCAATTTCATATATGCAAACTTGGGGATAGAGGGGAAAGATAAGTCAAATGATAGATGACTAAAAGTGAACACCAACAGATTTATTCCACCACAACATGGTTTGCATTTGCCTCATTTGAAGTTGCCTCCGTATTAAATCCTGTTCATTCATAGAGCTGGCTCACACATACATATTTTATTATATTTCTGACTGCTACATTAAATGATTGTTTGTGTGCCTGAATGTCAGGACAGGGCTGCGAACTGCAGTCTGGAGTGAATCCAAAACCGAGAAGCAGGAACTGTGAGAAAATTCAGTGGTCAGAACCGATGAGCAAGACGGAGCCAAAGGACAAACCAGGAAGCAAGATAGAGGAATAACCAAGACTACAAGAGCACATTAGAGTGCAGGAAGATGGAAGGTCTCATTGTGACAGGAAGCCTCTTATATACCTTTCTGCCCAGGAGAAATCAGTGGCTAGTGTAGGTAGAGCCAGTCCTGATGGTTCTTCACTGAAGCTGTAGAGACACTACTTGCCACTTGAGGCAGTAGTTAGCAATTCCTTACACCCATAAAATATTCATATTATCCAGGGATGTCAACTTGAATAAAATATGGGGGGGGGAGGTAAGCCCCACCCCACATAACTGATCACAAGACAAGGTGCATAAAAGGTAAAGGTAAAGGTACCTACCCCTGCCCGTACGGGCCAGTCTTGACAGACTCTAGGGTTGTGCGCCCACCTCACTTAAGAGGCCGGGGGCCAGCGCTGTCCGAAGACACTTCCGGGTCACGTGGCCAGCATGACAAAGCTGCATCTGGCGAGTCAGCGCAGCACTCGGAAACGCCGTTTACCTTCCCGCCAGTAAGCGGTCCCTATTTATCTACTTGCACCCGGGGGTGCTTTCGAACTGCTAGGTTGGCAGGTGCTGGGACCAAGCAACGGGAGCGCACCCCGCCACGGGGATTCGAACCGCCAACCTTTCGATCGGCAAGCCCTAGGTGCTGAGGCTTTTACCCACAGCGCCACCCGCGTCCTGACAAGGTGCATACACACCATTACAAGGTGCATACACACCATTTAAATGGCAATGCCCATCAACTTTGCAGGGGTGGCGTCCTCTAATATTTTATTGGGGGGCTGGAGAGACCTTGGCCCCTAGGAGTTGGCTCCGAAGTATTGCTTTCAGTACTGTACAAAACGTGGCCCATTCACTCATTCATCAGTTCATCCATTGAACTGCCTGTCATCACATACCAAACAGTGCATTGGTAAGCAATTAAATGGTCTATATGCATGCGTGAACTGGGCCTTGGTTGTAACACAGTGGCATGGCAAGACATGATCTAACTAAAAATATGAAGTATATTTCAATTTGTCATTCAATCATTTGTTCATCATTCCACTCCTTCATTCTTTTCCGGGTTTCTTTTAATGGCAGAATCCGTGAGACTATTGCCATGACACTCAAAAACTGCAAGCATGTCACATTCGAAATCTAACTCATTCAGATCAGCTACATTTCATGGAGATTAACACTGCTGAAAACCATTTGTTCATCTCTGCTCAAAACCCTTCATGACAGCAACATGCATGCTATGACTGCAGTCTGATATGAAGGCTGATGCTGCAGAGGTTAATTCTCATATTCACTTTTCCCCCCTTACAACAAGAAGTCCCAGTATGTTCAGAGGCCAAAATAATAAAAACCACAATCAAGCACCACTTTAGGGCTGGTCGGTTAATTTAGTAATCCCATTAATTTGAATGGGATTTCAGAATACCAGTATGACCAAATCCCATTGATTTCAATTACATCTAGGGTTGCCATACTTCCGGGCGTTCCCAGACATATCCTGAATACTGCAGCCGCAAGCAGTGTCTGCGCGGTAATCGGTAATGTATCTGGAAAAATCTGGACATATGGCAGCCCATGTCAACAATGTCACACATGCCATTCTCTGGACTGAAGAGCGAGTCAGTGTTGTGTAGTGGTTAGATTGTTGGACTAGGACCTTGGAGGCCAGAGTTCAAATCCTCACTCAACCATGGAGCTCACAAGGTGACCTTTGACCAGTCATAATCATACATCTTAACCTACCTCACAGGGTTGTTGTGAGGATCAAATGAGGAAGGAGGAAGAACTGTGCTTGCCACCTTGAGCTCCTTGGAGGAAAGCTGGGCTATAGATGTTAGAAATGAATAAACAAGCAAAGGTCCTCAGTGTATGTAACTGAAATAAATCCCACTCAAATCTAATCAGGTGCAAAGACAGTGAAATATTATTTCCTGCAATTGTGAGTTGAAATATTCTTGTTCTGCTGAGTGACTTTATTCCTATGCTGCCATAATTGAAAGCAAACAAACAAATCTCTAATAAAATGATAACAGCATCTCTGGTTACTTCCTGGCCTCTATCAGTTTCCCCCAGCTGGCCATTAATACCTAGGAAATGACCCAAGCCTTGATCGTTATTACTTACTATATTGCTAATCTAATTTAGAAGTGCTTATAAACTGTTAAAATATATCCTGACATGTGAGGTCCTCATGGGGAAATGTGCATAACTGATTGGTTTATAAATTAAGAAATCATTGGTGTATAAAGAACTGGTGTTACTCCTACAGGTAAATTACTCTTTACAGCAGATGGGGAGTAGGAATAAAAATGTATTTTTTCACTCCTGCTATAGAAGAAGGGTGAAGTGAGAACATTTTGTCCATTGGAAAAAAAAAATACACTAGAAACATTAAGGACAGATTACAGCATGTAGGGCTGGGGTAGTTTCTGATGACATGGATGTCACCACTGCTGCACTTGGATTCATGGGAGCCATGTTATTCATAGATCATCCCTTCTCACACATTATATTTCCTTCAAAAGCCTTCCATTGACACGAATGTGCCAGCACAGCATGCAGACTGATCCCTTGAGATAAAATCTTACCAGTAACCTAAGATGATATGGTCAGATGAAGTGCTACTTGGTTAGAACTGGAGGATGAGGCAATCTGCTCCCCAATCTCAAATATAAGCAAATAGATTGCCCACAGGAATATAGGGCAGAAAGCAAGAAGTAACACTGCTAATATGACTACTGGGTTATGCTTTATTATTTGGGTTGTCAACAAATATAGGGATTCAGATCCCTATATTTTTATATGGGAATTTTTTTATATAAATATATATTCTGAATATATTACACCCCCCCCCCATAATTTGCTTATTTACAGCTCTTTTGAACCAAATTCATGTGAACGTTCCCCATGTCTTGTTTTTTTTAGTCTCCTGTCTATGTCGATGCATTAAAATGCCCATCCCAAAAATCCATGAGAGGTTTATTTCCCATCCTGTGACTTTATTTTTTGTTAAAAATATGCACAATTTTACATGTTATATACATTCCAGATTTCCAAAATTAGCACATACAGTAGTGCATATAACTGTATCAAAATATGCTTATATTAATACACTATTGCATGCCACTCCAGGGGTTCCAGGTGCTTACCCAGGGTCTGTGTTTCCTTTTGGAATTGAGGCATAGCAGAAACCGTGTTGTTTTTATGATATATGGTTTATTTACACTTATATACACCCTGAACCTACAATGGAGGAAGGCACAGCATCAGCACCCCAAAAGGGTACTGTTTCTCCCATAGCTGCAGCCTTGGATTCAAGCAGAGATCCAACATGGCTCTCCCTGCTTGCTGTTTTCCTTCCTGCCCACATCACTGCAACTCAACTCTAAATTTAAGATTTGTCCTTCTAACTAACCCCAAATTGGGGGGGGGGGCATTGAACTCTGAGGGTTTTATTAAGTAAATGGGATCATAATATTGGTCACATGTGGGGGAATTCACTTCTACAGCAAACATTCTGAGGAGCATCTTTGGCGGGAATCACTGCGGATTCCCCTGGTAAATGATACCCAGTTCACACTTAACCTAAAAAGGCATCGAGTGTTGCCACAGTAGTTACTGAGAGCAAGGTTAACATACACACATGGTCTTGAGGCATGTGGAGAGTTTTAGCTGATCTTCTTGGTAACAGATTATTGCTTGTGAGCATAGCAATTGGCCACAACCATTGGCTCATGCACATCAGGATTCTGTTTCAGCGAGAGGGAAAAGAATACTTGTCTTTTAAACCATGCACTTTCTCGAACTACTTTCTCAGGCACTTGAACAATATCACCCCCTATCTCTCCTTTTTAAGTCTGAGGGTTGGGACACTTGCCTCCCTAAGCCCTGCAGGCTGTCAACATTGGTCCTGGTAGAACCAAGCTCTGACATGAATGGGAAGCTTCTCTGAGAAGACTAAATTGCGAACACGGTGTGCCTGACAGCAAGACTTTATGCGTGTGTTGTTTTGCATCTTGAAACTAATAGTTTACTTCAATTTGTCAGGCTTGAGGCCCAGTAATATTCAGGCATCCACTTCAGTATGAATACACATGCCTGGATGAGAAGATGCCCTAAATCAATATGTAATCCAGTTTCTGCTCAGTGCACAAGCCTTGACAGAAAGAGTAAGAAAGTCAAGGTTTGTTTCTGCTCAGTTGGGTTACCCAATATAATTGGCACTGCTGACTGCACTCAAGAGGAGGTCACAGCTTTTTCTGGAATGAAGAAATCCTTCCAACCAGAAAAGATTTCCAGAGGAGAATACAAGTTGTATTTGACACTTGAGAGCATTTTTGGGAAGCTAGCTGATAAATACCCAGGTGTCATTCTCTTCCTCTCCCCGCCCCCACCCCTGCTCCCCGGCAGTACTGTGTTCTGCAACAACTGCTCTGGCATTGGCAGCTGGTTCAAAATCACTCTCATGTTGCATACAATCTGAAACAAGTTAACTGTCTTCTGCTATGCCTTTACATGAGAAAATTCGGTGCAAAACACATCAAGGTGCATTTTGTGTGGCTCAGTGCAAACTTTTAGATAACTGCCACCGTCAACAAGGCTAAATTTGTTCATTGGCTCACTCAGTCACATTCAGAATACTGTGTATTTTGTTCACACCTATGGTTTTTATTAAACACCTAATGCAAGTTAGAATATGAATTGTTAGTGCTCAAAGGAGCAGGGGAAGAAGAGGAGGGGAGAGTCAACGTGGAAGAATATGTGCTCAGCTACATGTATTTCAGCTTGATTTATGTAAAGGGATGAGGAATAAGGAAATAAACCAAGGCATTCTGGAGAAAGTGGGTCTGGAAGGGGAATTTGCTAGAAGAGAGAGAAGAAGCATCACATTGTTCAGGGATATATAATCTATGGTCTTCAAGATGTTGCTGGACTGCAATTCCCAACTCCTCTGACTGGGACTGATGGGAACAAGAGTCTATTAGCATCTGAAGGTCCACAGATTTTCCTTTCCTTGACATATTCTGGGAGTTCCAGGGTAGCAAAAGTGGGGTGGGGGAAGAATAGTTTAAGTAAGCATGAGCAGTACTGGATTAAACCTTGTGGAGGCCATAAGCAGTCTAAATCGGGGGGGGGGGGGGGGCTTGTGCATGCGGTCTAGTGGGATAACATTGAACTAAGAAAGTTTGATTGTGAGTTTCTTTCAATATCAAATTAATATTATTTTGATCTGTTGTTGTGGAGGCCCTAAAAGGCATGGGACCATAGACTGGCCTATTTGGTAATCCAGCACTGAGCATAAGCTATGAGGTCAGAAAGATAACAAAGAGGGTTTTGAAGATAGGGACCAAATCTTTGCACTGGATATGGGGAGTGGACAGGAAACCAATTAAGAGATTCAACGAGGGATGCTGCATGGACAGCCATGAAATGGAGGAAGAGGGTTCTCCCCTCCCCAATAATTTCATCTCTTACTCCCTTTAGTGCTTTGAAGAGACTCCAAATGATCAGACATGAGGCATGAAACACAGGTATTTTGCTCCTGAAGCAAGCCCACTCCTGTGCTTCAGATGCACCTTAGTATGCCAGCGTTTACAAAGACTCATGTCTTTTGCCACACTACACCGTCTGAAACATGGTTAAGGTCAAAGCCCACCCGTGGGGATATTGTTTAAGGTAAAGGTCAGAGAGTGATCTGTGAGTCTGGTTAGAAATAAACCTCAGTTGTTCAAGCTTCAAGCTGCTACAGAGGTAATCTTCAGAAGAATGTAAAAGTGTAAATGTTCTAATCCACAGCTCAGTGTTGCTATGCAAGCAACATCCATTTCAATAGATCTTGGTCAGTGTAATAAGTCAGAGTCCAGTAAGTAATGCCACTCCTGGACAAGGCTATCAATCTAAATTTTGTGAAAATAAATTTCAGCAGAACTATTTGCAAAGGGGCACTGCAAGTCTGACACCTTGATTTGGAAGTAAGTCCATTTGACTTCTACAAAACATTGCACATAGGATTGTAGACAATGCTCCCCTCCCCCTGATTCCTTCACAAACCAAGATTAAATGTTTCATACAGAGATATTCTCCACCTTCCAACCAGTATAAACAGTAGGAAATTTGAATGAAACCTCTGGACTTACATGAAACTCCCCTCCAGCACTGGATCATAAATCCAGATTTGTATCCAAAGTTTGCAGCTAGGATCTATCTGTATTCATGCTGCACTATAAAGCAGGCTTTTTTATTTTGCAATTAAAAAAGAAGGATTTCCACAGGCATAAAGAATGAACCGTGAAGTAAGTTGTAATACTCAAAGGCTTGACACATTAAACTAAACACAGTGCAATCAATAACAAAAATTGACTAAGCACACAGTGTTTTACAGAGTAATCTGAATAGACTTGCCTCCTGCATATTCATTGGGAAAAAATCAATTTTTTGAACTAACCAAGCTGCAAAGACATAGTACGCTATTCAAAATAGTGACTGAGCATTGCGTGGCAACGGGGACAATATATATGTTTCAGGACAATGCCAAGGCTGTGTTGCGGCCTCAGAAAGTTCAGCAGGATATGACTAGGGGTGTGTCCAATGTTTTCAGATCCCATATCTATATCTAGTTGGGCTTCAGGCCCAAGATTGGCATTGAAACCATCTTGGATGCCTAGACTGATGACCTCTATTGCAAAAGAGACAGTGGGTTTTGCCATCATTGGCCATGATGTACTTCTGGAACAATTCAGAGGGATGGAGTCTGAAGGCACTGTGTTACAGTGGTTATGCTCCTACCTAAAGGATCATGGCTAAAAAGGAGCTCTCAGAGATTGTTGCTTGGCCTTGTGGCTTTTGAGCTGTGGGTACCTTTTATCTTCTATGCTGTTTAACATGTCTGCCCATGAGGCTGGGTGAGGCCATTGCCCCAGGACAGCTGCTGGTAAAGGCAGCAGATCCAGCCTCTGAGAAGCATGCTGTCCACTGCCACCTGCTCCTCACCAGCCTCATTTACTTTCCTGCCATATTCAGTGCACTGAGGCATCCCTGAGCTGCCTCCAGTTGTCTCAGGTGGCAGTGAAGGAGACTGCAGTGGTTGCAGAGGAGGTGGGGTTTTGGAGGAGGCTGTGGCAGCTGCGGAGGAGGGCTATGGTGCAAGAGGTGGGGGAAGGGGACAGCATCATTTTATTTTATTTTATTTTATTATATTTTTAGTCTCTAGCAGCAAAATGTACTGGGCTGGCCCTGAAAAGAAACCATTGGGAGATGCCCATTTGAATCAGGAGAGGCTGTGAAGGTGTTGGAGCAGTGTCTTGAAGTAGTGAAGGGCTGGGCAGGAGCTAGTAATTCTGAATTTTAAATTGTTGCAACCCACACTGGGACCTGCTGGTGAAGTGCAGGTAATAAATGCAATTATCATCATCATCATCTGACACTGTATCCCGCTAAGATGATGCTGTGGATGATTAGTTCCTGTGTCAGGGAATTAGGTGCTCGGTACACTTTCTCTCTATTCACTTTTAGCCCATCCAGTGAATCCCTGAATAAAGCTATTATTGTCATTCACATATTGCAGATGTGAACTGATGCTGCTTGCATCCCAACTTGCCTAAGACCAGTGTGAGTCTATGGCTGAGAAACCTGGGTCTGCTTGACTCACATTCTTAGCCCCTACAGGGGAAAAACAGAATGAAAGCCACGTAGAAAAGAGCCTGGTGCAGAATGTTAGCACTGACACATTAACTCACCCTGTCAAAGCTACTTAAAATCCCAGTGGTGTGATGCAGCAATTTCACACTGGGGGTGGAGGTTGGACACAGGTGCAGGGGCACTTTGAAGGCAGCTGCTTCACTGGCACTTGAGCAAAGGTCACCTCTAAGTCTTAAATATAATGCTGTGTACTTTAGAGAATTGTCATTAAGCAGTTAGCTCTTCAGGTAGTCTATTTGAGATACATTTCCTTGTGATGAATGGCTATCAGAAGTGGTCTATGCTTGTTCCAGGATGTGTGAGCCCAAGACAACCAACACTGCAGGGCAGCATGCACAGTTCTGTCCCCCAGCACCTCACCATGATTCCCTGCCCCTCAGCATCTACTGCCTGAGACTTGACTTACTTTGCCCAATATTAGGGCCGGCCCTGACTGCAGTTGTGGAAAATGTACATACACATTGATAGAATAAGCTCATTCTTGGGGGAGTTTCTGTGTGCTTTGCACATTCATTACAGTTCACTCAAAAGATGCACGACTTACAAACCTGATAAACTTATAACTCTTTCTTAGAGTGCAGGTACTTATGTACCCATAATGAAACCATCCATGCGCAAGGGAGAGGTGCTCATAAGCTTTGGGGTACCCCAGGATTGGAGGGGATTGTGTGCGTATATGTGGAAACTCAAAATAATCCAATGAGGACTAAGTATGCTCAATGGACACAGAATGATGTGAGCAAAGAGTGGAAACCAGGGGTGGGGATGTAAGGGAATATCTTGAAAGAGAACGTGGCTGGCTGACTGGAAACTTGAACTGGAGCAGTCCATACTGGCAAAATTTTGTTTCATGTTTCATTTGTAGTATTACAACACTTAAGCATATGCCAGTCATTTCACATGGTGGAATTATTATCTGCACTGGGAAAAAACCCCTAAATACCACAATGTGAAGAACTTCTAAAATAAGACAAACATGACTTTCCAAATGAGACAATCATTTGGGCCTGCCTGTCAGGGTGAAGTGATTGGTGGGGAAGGCTTCCAGCAACTAAAAGGCTTCAGAGTTCATGTCCATATAGCAGTATCTGAATAGGCTGAAAAACATGGGAAATGTAATTCCTGTGTTTCCTCATGCCCTGGATATGGCTGAGCACATAATACAGTTTACATACTCCAGAATGGAAGGCATAGAAACTACATTTCCCTGTGCTTCCTCATTACCTGACCACCACTAGTCTTGAAGCCTAAGGGCCAAAGTAGGTGTGATGTTAAATGCATATTGCAACTAATAAACAGGGGTTGTTTGTTTTTTTAAAATGCAAATAGCATATTATGGGGGGGGGGTAATTAATGGAATCAGAGAATGCATTCCTGAAAGAAATCCCTCTTTTCATGTTAATATTTGCTTTTGGATGGAGATTCTCCAGCGTTTCCCATTGTTTTCACAATCCCTTCACAATCCCTTGCATTACTAAGTTAGGGACTTGGTGGCAATGGCCTGCAGTGAGGGCTGATGGTGGGGATACCTCTAGTTGCTGTGCTCCCAAAGACACCACTGGGATCATCTTTAGTGCCTCCATTTAGAATGGACTGAAAATGAAAACAGACAAAATTTGAATATTCAGTGATGTTCTGCAAATTAATCCATTCTGTGTAGCCTCATTCAATATCAGACAGGGATGGGTCTACCCATCTCTAGTAGAAATGAAGCACTGACTGGGCTTATTAATGAACAAGGTTAATGACGCTAAGGAATATTAATAATTCTTCCTCCCAGATTAAATTCAACCATTTGACTAGAGGATTGTGAAGTCAGACTTTGATGAGCTCTCTCTCTCTCACACTGACATTTTCAATATTAAGAAATGTTTGCTTGCTCTATTCATAATTGCTTCTTTTCTCCCGCCATGTTAATCTAATGTTAGATTGCAGGAATAACATTATGTTCTTTGGAAGATATGGAAAATGATGCAGTGCAGAATCAGACAAAACTGCAAAAAACACCTGCACATAGCACACTTTCTCCCCCTTTCTTTTGGTGAAATTAGAAAACACTAGCAAGGGAAATACAGATGCAGACTCAGGCAAAATGCAAAATAGTGGCAATCCTGATTAGTTTTAATGAAGTCATTCACTCTAAACCCAAATCCTGTTTGTGTTCTGAGGCGGACACAATTCTCATATGAGATTTTACCTTTAATTTCAATTAAAGGCTACAACGCGTTGTTCTCACTACACTAAAATTAAAAGGAAAACATTTGCAAGAAGGGTACCTTATACAGTATAGTCTGGGTCAAAACAAGTATAGCAATGAGACAGACCTGTTTCTTTGGCTAGAAAAAAAAAGACTGGATATATCAAGTTATGCAAAGTGTATTTTTCATGCCTTCGTACTAAATGAGAAGTGGAACTGCGTTCTTAGTCTTGCCAATGATACAGCTTTAGAGGAGCATCTGAAATGAAAAGTGCATAATAATTCAAGAGAGGGGCTCCATTGAATTAATAATAAATGTAGTTTTGAAGCTGTGTCTCTGAATATAATCTCTTTTCTCATGATTGTCTCCCCTTTAGATGTATTTACGAGCATTATTCACCAAAGATGGGCTGAGCTTTGCAGACTAAAATGCTGAGCTTGGAATACTTTAACATTTGCTCCTAATAATATTTGTTCTTTGTGTTAGCAATCGTACCTGAAGGAAGTGTTAACATTTAGTCTCTTGTTGTAGGGTGCCTTTCTGTGTTAGCCTGCTAGGTCTACAGACATTATTGGCCTTTTCTTGTCATTCAACATTTGTTTTTGCTTTCCTAAAGGCCTTGAAGATGGAGGTTGACGAATACAGCAAACAATGTGCTTGCGACAGTATGTTTTGTTTTTTTAACCTCTTCTTACTATTTGATTTACCCAGCCCTAAATACTCAGAACCTGCTTGCAACAGGTCTTTTGCATTGATTTCCTTCTTCTGTGTTGGGTATGGGTAGTCTTTACTCATCAGACAAGGCACTTCGTCTATCATGATCAAAAGGCATCTTTGGGAGTCATTTTTCCTAGGCCTTTGGACCCAGCAAAGGAGGGGTATGTGTGTCTCTATTTATCTTTAAAACCCCTTCCTTACTGTGACATGTGTAGCAAGAATGAAAGAGAACACTGCATGATTTCCTATGCCACACCACAATTCCAAATCAGCTGTGCAAAGATGTACATGCTCTAATATCAAGCAAATCAGAATCTTGGGGGAAAAGGGACAGAGAACATTTTAAGTGGTCTCAGACTGATTGCAATTTGTCGTCTAATTATGAAACAAACAGCTACAAGATGACGAACTCCCGGTCTTGGGGTTTTCAGGCTGCGTAACACTTGGCAAAACCACACATTTACATAAAGATAAGGGCCCAGATGAACAATTACCTTCTTCAAATATATCACTTTCACATTGAAAAATGGTGCACAGTCCACCAGAGGACACATGCGACAAGGTATGTTTGCATCTGGAAACCATGGTGAGAAAGTATGACTGAGAGAGCAGGGGTGCCAGCTTGAATAAAATGGGGCGGGGGCAGGTAAGGCCCATCCTGCATAATTGATCACAAGAAACGGCACACACACACTATTTGAATAGCAGTGCCCAATAACTTTGGGGGTCCCAGTCCCCTCAAATATTTATGGAGGGCAAATGGACTTTGGCCCCTTGGAGTTGGCTCCTAAGACTTAGAGGGGGCCCTGCTGCTTGTAAACACATGAAAATAGTGAAATGGATAAGACTTGCACCTCCCCCCGCCTTGCAGGAAGCTTACATCACTAAAGTGCTTGTCACATCTGGCCAGAAATTTGTGAGGAGCTGGACAAAGCGCAACACTTAGAAAGTGATTTGTATATTAATCATGTTATGCATTCAAAGAGAAAGGCTCAGTAGCAAAGCATATTATTTGTATGCTAAGTCCCCATTTCAGTCCCCAGGGTCTCCAGCTAGGGCTAGGAATGTTCCTTCCTGCAACTCTGGAGAGCCCCTGCCTGCCCCTGCCATACGGAGCCAGTTGGTTTGACTTGGTTTAAGGAAGCTTCCTAGGCTGCTACCAACGGCCATTCCCACCCACCCCCTTCTGACAGCATTGTTGTTGCTTTTACTGTGCTGGTTCCACACTCCTTTTCTTCCTTTTGGCCATTTGCAGTGCTGTTGCTGGGTTGATAGGGTCATGTTTTTCACATGGTTATGGCCACAAGAGAACCTGTTGTATTTGGATTCCTAGGTATTTTAGGCTGAGAAAGTGTCGCTCATTTTTTCAAGAAGTCCTTCAATATGCCCTGGCCTTTGTCTCATTCATCCCACATTTTATTCATCCCAGTTGCCTTCTGTTAGTACCAATGTTGTGTTTGTGACCTGCTGCTAACATAAATCAAGGGAAAGAAGAAAACACATCAACAGCAAGTCAAAAACCAGTCCTTGGATTATATTGCTAATGTGTTTGAAAGGGCTTTTGTTATATAAGCCTTTCTAGCAATTGCACTGGTAGGATGCAAGATGTGTGTCTTTAATGTGGGTATAAAAGCTCAGCTGGGGGGACTTTTCACCACAATCACACAACACCTTCTGAAAACTTTTTTTTTTTGGGGGGGGGAGCCATTGTTAAGGGAAAAGCTATTGAAGAAGCTCTTAAGGAGAAAACCATCTGAAAATATCCTCAGTGAACATAAATGGGCTCAAGCTCTACAGCAGCAATGAAATGCATGTTAAAAGGCTATGTTTCTGAGGCTGCAAGTGTCAGCTGATTCACACAACCCAGTTCCTGGCAAATGAAATGCCTGCAAGAATCGCTTCTCCTCTTGGGGCAGTTATCTGTTGGTGTCGCCACACACAGGAACTTGCTTTTCAGATACCCACCCCTAGCCCACACTTTGGGTGGTTAGCAGAGGCTTGTGAAAAGGTTGAGCATATGGAAATATCAGCGTGCAATCAGCTCAAGCTTGGACAGAAAGCCAAGGGAACCAGCAAGTTTAAGCAGAAATCCAATGGCAAACACACTGTCAGTTTTGATTCATAGGGAAACTGTTATGGGGGATCCAGGAGCTGGGAACTGTACTAGGGAAGCAGAGCACACTAGAACCAGAAAAATAGTTGACGCTCAGTCAAAAGTATCCATCCAAACAGGAACCTTTTTTCTGCAAGAATCCAGTGGCATATTCCATGGACAAAGCCTACCTGGAGCCTGAACATGGGTGTAGCCAAGGGGGGAGGCGGGAGAGGGAAGCTGCCCCCCATCAAGTAAATAATAATAATAATAATAATAATAATAATAATAATAATAATAATAATAAATTTTATTTATATCCTGCCCTCCCCAGCCGAAGCCGGGCTCAGGGCAGCTAACAACAATAAAACAGTACAAAAGTACAGCACAAACAACACTCTTAAATCATTCATTATAAAATATACTTAACTGACCAATCACATTGGTTCTGTTCCACCCAACAGAAGTCCTGCACTTCCCACAAATCCTGGCTATGCCCAGGAGCCTGAGAATACTCCACTGCCCAGGGAGATGTTCCAGTCTGTAGTACTGCAGCTCACCGCATGGGACAACTGCACACCTGGTGGTCATGTGAACTGATCATGTATCTGTTGGAATGCCCTCCCATCAGATGTCAAAGCGATAAACAACTACCTGACATTCAGAAGACATCTGAAGGCAGCCCTGTTCAGGGAAGTTTTTAATATGTGACATTTTAGTGTATTTTTCATCTCTGTTGGAAGCCGCCCAGAGTGGCTGGGGAAACCCAGCCAGATGGGCGGGATACAAATAATAAATTATTATTATTATTATTATTATTATTATTATTATTATTATTATTATTATGTTGGCTGCCTCACCCTTATTTTTCCATTGCATTCATTGCATGTCTTTGTGGTGAACACCATAATATTTGAAAAGGAAACATTCATATTAATACTAGAAAAATGTGTATGCAAACATGTACAGTACTGGGCATGTCAGGAAACATGGAGAAGTAGAAAGCCTATCGGCTGTGTGAAGTGACCTTTACTGAAACCAAAAGGAGTCTTTCCTTTCAATGAGCCATTTTTTCTCAGGCCATTTGTCTGTCACAAAGGACGTCAATGTTAGTACTGCAGTTTCTAGCAGTTTGCTAGAAACATACCTTACAAGAACAACAAATTTGGGCTCGTTCACACTTTTGCTTGACCTGTATTTTGATTGTGTTGTGTACCAATTAATTCCACATAACCATCTAATAAATGTATAAACTGGTCCTCACACACTTTTGTACATGGATAGCCCTAAAGATTTTCAACAAGCAAAAGAGATGGTGTGAGACATTGGTTTATATAGTAGCGCCAGTGTCCTTAAAGGAAAGAGTTGAACTGTTACGCAGATATTAGAAAACATTGCTTCGCTGAATAGCTCCTCTTGCAGTAATAGTTAACTCGTTTCAAATCTGTTCTTCTTTGATACAATTCCTTTTTTATGTGGCCAGATTATGATTCTGTCTACATATAATGCCTCTCCCTTTCCTCAGCCTGCTTTGGTACTCTGCCTCACATTTATCCATGTTTGGGAAGATGTGAAAATACAGCTCCGTTGAACTCTGTGGAGATTGCTCTAGCCATGTAGGAAAGGATCACACCCCCTAGCATGTATAGCAATTATATCATCTTCAGACACTCAAATAAAGTTTTCTCTGCCGTACTTGGACTCCACAGGAAAGGCAGAACTGAGGCAAAGCACCGTTGCTACCTCTGTAGCAAGC
The DNA here is from genome assembly GCF_964106915.1 of Podarcis gaigeae. NCBI lineage: Eukaryota > Metazoa > Chordata > Lepidosauria > Squamata > Lacertidae > Podarcis > Podarcis gaigeae. Next base: position 98,680,567 of record NC_139678.1, on the reverse strand, counting down.
CTAGGCAACGCTTTCAGGAATCTTAATTAATTCTGTGTTTAAAGCAGTGCAACAAATGGATGGAGCATAATGAACCTTGATTTAGTCTATTGATTAAGGAGAACAGTGTTCACCTTTTAAAACATCTTTTATTGGAGCTGTCTTTCTGCTGCTTGATATATAGGTCTTGAACTAAATCTGGTCAACCCTGTGGAGGCATCTTATTCGCCACAATAGAATGCGTGAGTATGGCCAGAAATTAATAGCTCCTTGCTTTGCAAACCAATATAATCCCGTAGTCCTCAAATAAATGAGCTGCTCATATTTCTAGTCAGTCTGCCTTGAGCACAGGGGGATATTAATACATTAAGGGAGCTCGGTGTGCCATATTTTGTTCTATAAAGCCTGAGTAAGACTCTATAACATTGCACGCTTGAGGATCTAAGAACAATAAGTAGCTGGCATTTTGGAATCCAGAAACAGAGTGGAAAAGTTGAGGGGGGATTTTGGTTCGCACAATGGCGGTCTTACAAATCTCTCTTCCTCCGTCCCAGCTGTTTTGAGAAATTCCCATTTCAAATGAAGTTTTGAGGCTGGGTTCATAAAACATTTGCTAGGTCCCATCAGTTCCTGCTCCCGTAAGTACCCCAACTCCTCATTTATACTTCCTCATTGCTGCAAGGTAGCACAGAGACATCTACAGAAAGTCTTAATGATGTCTTCCTTTCCTGGTACCTAGATTGCTGGTGCAGCAGCATTCAAAGCCCCAAACAGCCTAAAAGGCATAGTTCTCTGGGGTGTCTGTGCCATAATATGGATGTCAGGTGCCTAGGAGAACTGGGTGCAAAGACCCTGGAACGTTTAGTTTCTGAGGTCCTTGACATTCCACATATGGACATAGCTGCCCTGAAGAACAATTTATGAGATGCTGTTGAGATATTTAGGAGATGCTCCAGTGAAGTCTATACTGTTTTCACTGTCCCATCTCAAGATAAACTTAGGGGGTTGTCCATCAATGCCCATAGAACCATCCACCATGCTTCTTGTGCTCCATAAAATTACCCAAGTTTTTGCACTCAAGGGAGAGGGGAAGAAATGAATAGACTATAGGAGGCATGTACAAGTCCACCACCATCATCTGGAATTGGAGAGTAGGTTAAGCCACTGGGCTTTGTCTGCCATGGCCCACATAGGG